>NC_092343.1:198832500-200032500 GCF_046630445.1 Rutidosis leptorrhynchoides | reverse complement strand
GTTGGAATCGTTACTTGAAAGGGCGATTGACACATGGGATGTTTTAGTTGAAAAATTTCTTAAACAATTCTTTCCGGCATCTAAAGCGGTAAGACTTCAAGGAGAAATTGTTACGTTCACACAGAAGCCGAATGAAACTCTATATAAGGCATGGACCAGATTTGGAAAGTTATTGAGAGGATATCCGCAACATGGTTTAGACACTTGTCAAATAGTACAAATATTCTACCAAGGATGCGACATCACTATAAGGAAAGACATAGACATAGCAGCTGGTGGTTCTATTATGAAGAAAACAGAAACTGATGCTTACCAAATTATTGATAACACTGCTTCCCACTCACATGAGTGGCACCAAGAAAAAGATATCGTTAGATCATCTAAAGCAGCTAGAGCCGATTCTAGCCATGACTTAGATTCCATTTCCGCAAAGATAGATGCTGTCGAGAGACGAATGGAAAAGATGACTAAAGATATTCACTCAATTCGAATTAGTTGTGAGCAGTGTGGAGGACCACATTTGACAAAAGATTGTCTCAATATTGAACTAACAATGGAACAAAGAGAGAATGTTTCATATATAAACCAAAGGCCTGGAAATAATTTTCAGAATAATTATCAACCGCCAAGACCAATTTACAACCAAAACCAGAACTATAACCGAAATGTTCCATACAACAACCAACAAGGTCCTAGTAATCAACAAGTATCCAACAATACTTACAATCAGCAAAGACCTAATTTTCAAAACAAACCACCACAAACCGATGATAAAAATCCGAATTTAGAAGATATGATGACGAAGCTAGTTGAAACTCAAACGCAGTTTTTCACATCTCAGAAACAAACTAATGAACAAAATGCTCAAGCATTTAGAAATCAACAAGCTTCTATTCAAAATTTGGAACAAGAAGTAAGTAACCTAGCAAGGTTAATAGGTGAAAGAAAACCGGGAAGTTTACCTAGTGATACAAATGATAACCCCCGGAATGAAACAGCTAAAGTCATTACCACAAGAAGTGGTATAACACTTAAACCACCTGAAATACCTGTAATTTCTGATGAAGCTATTCCTACTCCACAAGAACCACAACCTGAACAAGATAAGGAAAAAAAACCGGTAGTTGAAACGATTAATGAAGATAACACAGTTAAGGCTAAACCTTATGTTAAACCATACCAACCACCACTTCCTTACCCGAGTAAAATGAAAAAAGAGAAACTTGAAGCCGAGCAATCCAAATTTTTGGATATGTTTAAACAGATAAATGTCAATCTTCCTTTCATTGATGTGATTTCAGGAATGCCTAGATATGCTAAATTCTTGAAAGATCTAATCACGAATAGAAAGAAAATGGAAGAACTCTCGGCCGTTACTATGAATGCTAATTGTTCTGCGGTGCTGTTGAATAAGATACCAGAAAAATTATCTGATCCAGGAAGTATCATAATTCCATGTTTTCTGGGTAGTCTTAGTTTAATAGAAGCATTGGCAGACTTAGGTGCTAGTATAAATTTAATACCGTATTCACTATATGCTAAACTAGACCTTGGAGAATTGAAACCAACAAGAATAAGCATACAACTAGCCGATAGATCAATAAAATATCCTAGAGGGATAATGG
The DNA here is from genome assembly GCF_046630445.1 of Rutidosis leptorrhynchoides. Taxonomy (NCBI): domain Eukaryota; kingdom Viridiplantae; phylum Streptophyta; class Magnoliopsida; order Asterales; family Asteraceae; genus Rutidosis; species Rutidosis leptorrhynchoides. The sequence goes on along the minus strand of NC_092343.1, from coordinate 200,030,875 downwards.
AAAACATGCTAGTTAAAGTTGGTACTTTAGTATTTCCAGTAGATTTTGTTGTTCTGGACATGGAAGAAGATTCTCAAGTTCCTCTCATATTAGGAAGACCATTCTTAAACACGGCTAAAGCAAAGATAGACGTGTTCGGTAAGAAACTGACCCTAAGTATAGAGGACGAGAGTGTTACCTTTTCAGTTGATAGAGCAATGCAACAACCGCAATCTGTAGATGATACATGTTATTATATTCAAACTATAGATTCACATGCAGAATTGTTAGAAGAATTTCCAGAATTACAAGGAACAGGAGAATGTTCTTTAGGAGAAGGGACTGAACCAATTGATGAAACTGAAATGTTAGCTACACTAATAGCTAATGGATATGAACCAACAACAGAAGAAATTCAAATGCTAAAAGAAGAAGATAGATATCGATACAAATCATCGATAGAAGAACCTCCGACATTAGAGTTAAAGCCACTTCCAAACCATTTGGAATACGCTTATTTACATGGTGAATCTGAATTACCTGTAATAATATCGTCTTCTCTTACTGAAAATGAGAAATCACAACTCATTTATGTATTGAAAGCTCATAAACCAGTCATTGCATGGAAGATTCATGATATTAAAGGAATAAGTACTTCGTATTGCACACATAAAATCCTTATGGAAGAAGGTCATAAAACGTATGTGCAACGCCAACGAAGACTAAATCCTAATATGCAAGATGTAGTTAAAAAAGAAATTATTAAACTACTAGATGCAGGTTTAATTTATCCAATTTCTGATAGTCCATGGGTAAGCCCAGTTCAATGCGTGCCTAAGAAGGGTGGCATGACTGTTATTACAAATGAAAAAAATGAGCTTATTCCTACTAGGACTGTAACAGGATGGCGTGTGTGTATTGATTATAGAAAATTAAATGACGCCACCAGAAAAGATCACTTTCCCTTACCTTTCATTGATCAAATGTTGGAAAGATTAGCCGAAAATAGTTACTATTATTTTCTAGATGGTTTTTCCGGATATTTTCAAATTCCAATAGCACCCGAAGACCAAGAGAAAACTACATTCACGTGCCCTTATGGTACTTTTGCTTACAAACGCATGCCATTTGGACTTTGCAACACCCCTGCAACCTTTCAAAGGTGCATGATGGAGATTTTTCACGACATGATAGAAGAATGCATGGAAGTTTTCATGGATGACTTTTCAGTCTTCGGTGATACATTTGAAACATGTCTAGCTAATCTTGAACGAATGCTTATTAGATGCGAACAATCAAATCTAGTACTTAATTGGGAGAAATGCCATTTCATGGTTAAAGAAGGCATCGTTCTTGGACATAAAATTTCAAAGGAAGGAATTGAAGTGGATAGAGCTAAAGTAGATGTAATTGCTAAACTTCCACATCCCACCAATGTTAGAGGAGTTAGGAGTTTTCTAGGGCATGCCGATTTTTACCGACGTTTCATAAAAGATTTTTCTAAAATTGCCACTCCTATGAATAAACTCCTAGAAAAGGATGCTCCATTCATCTTTTCAGATGAATGTATCAAATCTTTTAATATTCTTAAAGAGAAACTCACTAATGCGCCGATCATGATAACACCAAATTGGAATCTACCGTTTGAACTAATGTGCGATGCAAGTGATTTTGCAATGAGAGCCGTTTAAGGACAAAGGATTGAAAAACGATTTCAACCTATATATTATGCTAGTAAGACGTTACAAGGAGCACAAACGAATTACACAACTACTGAAAAAGAACTCCTTGCTATTGTCTTTGCTTTTGACAAATTTCGATCATATCTCGTTCTAGCAAAAACGGTGGTCTATACCGACCATTCTGCTCTTAGATACCTATTTTTGAAACAAGATGCCAAACCAAGATTAATCCGTTGGATCTTACTCTTACAAGAGTTCGATATTGAAATTCGAGATAAAAGAGGAGCAGAAAATCTAGCCGCTGATCATCTTTCTCGTCTTGAAAATCCCAACTTAGAAGTTCTAAATGAATCGGCCATACAAGACAACTTTCCTGATGAATATCTATTGAAGATAGATTATAATGAAATTCCATGGTTTGCAGACTATGCAAACTACTTAGTATGTGGATTCCTTGAAAAAGGATTGTCGTACCAAAAACGAAAGAAATTCTTTAGTGATATAAAACACTATTTCTGGGAAAATCCACATCTGTTTAAAAGTTGTCCTGATGGAATAATACGCCGATGTGTATTCGGAGATGAAGCCAATCAAATCTTAAACCATTGTCACACAGGACCAACAGGAGGGCATTATGGGCCTCAACTAACAGCAAGAAAAGTTTATGATGCTGGATTCTATTGGCCTACAATTTACAAAGACGCACACCTTCTTTGCAAATCCTGTGATGATTGTCAAAGGGCCGGAAAAATAAGTCAACGTGATGAAATGCCACAAAATGTCATTCAAGTATGTGAAGTATTTGACATTTGGGGTATTGACTTTATGGGTCCATTTCCAAAATCTCATAATAATTTATACATTCTCGTAGCCATTGATTATGTATTTAAATGGGCGGAAGCACAAGCTCTCCCGACTAACGATGCGCGAGTTGTAGTCAATTTTTTAAAACGTCTTTTTGCAAGGTTTGGAACACCGAAAGCTTTAATAAGTGATCGGGGAACTCATTTTTGTAATAATCAACTTGAGAAAGTTCTCAAAGATATGGAGTAACTCATAAAATCTCCACCGCATATCATCCACAGACAAGTGGACAAGTTGAAAATACCAACCGAGCTTTAAAACGTATTCTAGAAAAAACCGTAGGATCAAATCCGAAGGAATGGTCCATAAAATTGGAGGATGCACTCTGAGCTTTTAGAACAGCCTACAAAACTCCAATTGGAACCACACCTTTCAGACTCGTTTATGAAAAAGCATGTCATCTTCCAGTAGAAATTGAACACAAAGCATTTTGGGCTTTGAAGACATGTAATCTTAATTTACATGAAGCCGGACGTCTACGATTAAGTCAATTAAACGAATTAGAAGAATTAAGACATGAAGCATATGAAAATTCCTTAATCTATAAGGAAAGAACAAAGAAATGGCATGATAAAAGAATCAGAAGTTCAAAAGAATTTAAAGAAGGAGACAAAGTTCTTCTTTTCAATTCACGATTCAAGCTATTTTCTGGAAAATTGAAATCAAGATGGTCTGGACCATTCATAGTCAAAAGAGTTTTCCCATACGGAACAGTAGAATTAATAAATTCAAATGGGATTGAATTTAAAGTTAATGGTCACAGAGTTAAACATTACATACATGGTCCGATGGAAGTTGACAATGAAGTTAATCATAATTTCACCACCCAAGAAAACCTTCAAAATGAAAACATAAATATGTTATCAACAACATATGAAAAATCAAAATTGGAATTTAGGGAGGAGTCAAATTTGAGTGATTAAGAAGAATTCTTATACAAACCTCCCATTCCAAGAAACGAAGAAAAATGTGAACAAGAAGTTCAAATAGAAGTAAAAGAACCAAGAAAAGAACACCCGAAAAAGGTTTACAAACCAACTCGACTTACTAAAGCAGGAGACCCGGGTGAATTTATCATTTCTTGCTTGCTTAATGATGGTGCTGTATATAATGGACTCGCGGATTTAGGATCAAGTGCAAATATTATGCCTCTTTCCTTATACAAAATATTAGGCATGGGTAAATTAAAACCAACCAAAATAGGTGTTCAAACATTTGACCAAACCATTAAACACCCTGTTGGAATAGCAAATAATTTACTTGTTAACGTGGGAAGTTTGACCTTTGTTGCAAACTTCATAGTGATTAATATGGAGAAAAACCTTGATATTCCTCTAATTCTAGGTCGCCCATTTTTAGCAACCACCGAGGCATTCATTGATGTAAGAGAAGGTAGAATGACACTTAGAGATGGTGATACATCGATCACCTTTGTGAACCAAAAGTTTAGATCTCCACCAACCAAAACTGTTAGACCAATAAAAACGCATAAGTGTGGGGAAGATGAAGAAACACTTAATGATGATCCAATCACAAAGAATGCCGTCGATGATACGAAATTAGATGAACCCATTGTTAACAGTTCAACGAAGAAACTTTATAAACGATTCACGATGCTAAGATTAAGGGAAACTTTAAGTTATGTAACCGATTATTATCCAATTTATCGCCAAAAGAAAAGGCGATGTTAGTTGAATTTGTGAAAGTTACGGAGGAAATCAACAAATGGATTGAAGTAAAAGTCAAAGATATACAAGTTGTTGATGATTCAATTGAAAACGAAGTTAATCAAAATTTCGATACCACAGCTAACTAAGTGTAGGGAGAATCAAGTCTTTAAAGGATAATATGTATTTCTGTTAGAATTAGATTTTCTGTTTTCGTGTAGTTCTCGAAAATGGAACCCGAATCGTCTTTCCCTAGCAGACTCTAAAGAACTAGTCTTCTCCTTCCATTCTGAATTTTTATTTTTTTTAGGTTTTTACGAAATGAAGACTTCCTGTGAACTAAACCATGGTCTAATGCTACACGCTTTGATCACTAAACGTAATAATGACCCACTTCCAAGTGAAATAGTATCATTAATCAGAGGTAAATTGGACAGAGTAAGAAAAGAATCCAGATGCGAAGATAATAAGTTACAATTTGGTAAAGGAAAATCAAAATCTGCAGCGAAAAGAAGAGCACGACACCTTGAAAAATGTCACAAATGCGGAAAATGGTCACACGAAGGTAAATGTTCAAATAATCAAACCTATTCAAATACCGAATTTGTTACTTTATGCAGAGATGGACCGTTCATATGTTTAGAAGAAAAAACATTAAATGCTCGAGGTTACGCCTATGTAGCCATGGAAAATCAATTAGTCCGACTATCTTATGAGTGGGCTAGAGCATATCACTAAGAAATATATTTCACAGGTAAGTCTGTACAGTTTTCATTTTTTATTTTTATTTTTATTTTTAACCTTTTGATAATAAACGCTAATTTGTTCGCTATAAAGTATTAAATTGGTATTCGATGAAATTAGGTCTTGCGACCGAAATTGTTAATATCATACAAAAATTTATTACATCACTGCGAAATTAAACGTTTATTCTTAAGGTATAAATATCTTTAATCAATCAACCCAAAATATTTCAAAAATTCGTCATGAGTTAAATTAGGTCATGGAACCGAAATTACTTTACCGAAAAGAGGGGCGCATATTTTTGATAATATTTGATTGATTAAAGTGGATAAAAGCCAAAAAGATTTTTAATTTTATTTTTACCATGTTTTTAAAATTAATATATAAAAATTAAATTAATATTGTAGCCTTCTTTAAAATTGTAAATATTTGAAAAATTAATCTTTTTAATATAAGTTTGTATGTATAAAAACAAAAATATCATATAAGTTTGGTGTGAATTTTTAATTTTATGCATTTTAAATTTAAGCTTGGTGTGAATTTTTAATATTAATTTTTGAATTTTATGCATTTTTAATTTAAGTTTGGTGTGAATTTAAAGACAAAAATTTACTTTATTTCGTTATGTTAAAAATATGATTTTTAAAATTCGTCGTAAGTTGAAGACTAGGTCGTTGAACCGAAATTGCTTTACCCGAGGGAGGGACGAGAACTTTTACTATCATTATTTTTAATCTTATTGAATTAAAGTATGCCAAAAACATTAAAAACCCCAAAAAAAAAATCTAAGCTTTTAAAACAATCGCTTGAAAAAGACAAATTTTAAAATGTTGTCGAGGGACGGACTAGGACATCGATCCGAAACGACCTCGTCCTAAATAACAAGGGAAACAAAATTTTAAAATTAATTAATTAATTGTTTTATAAGTTAAGATTTTTATATATAAAAAAAAAAAAAAGAAGAAGCCGCGACTCGCGGAGTTTGTAAAGGGCAAACACCGCAAGTCGCGGAGCTTGTAAAATCTAGAAAAAAAATAAAACGTAAAGAAACAGATCAGTCCACACACCACACACAAAAATACTTCGAAAACACAGCGAAAAACACTCCCAAAATCGAAATTTTTCACCAAAAATCATCACATTTTTTATTAAAATCATGTTGAGAAGGATGCTATCAAGGAATTACTCAAGAAAAACGGTAAATTTCTACACCAAAACACCATTTAATTCGAAAATTAGTGTTCTTGAGCAATTTTATACCCAATTCGATTTTGACGTTTTTTAGTGTAATAATACTTAAATTGTTTATGTATTATGCTTGTATAACCTAGATTGATGCTATTTAATATGATTAGAAGCCTTAAACTTCAAATTTTGAGTAATCTAGGGTTTGTGTTCTTGAGCAATTTGGGGCTTTTTGATATAAATAGGTTATGGCCGATTTTTGTCATGAATTGTTGCTAAATTAAGTAGTGTAACATGTTTAGGTAGTTAAATGATCCAAACTTTGAGCCTAAACATGGTTTTTGAGAATTAAAGTGGACTTTTTCAAGTCTAAAATTCATGAACTTGATTTTTGAGAGATAATGCCATTTGAAACTTGTTTAATTGCTAATAATGATTATTTTGACATGTTATATAAGTTGAATGCTTATGAACTAGGCGAACATTTTCGTATATGCTTATTTGAAAAAGTGTAGATTTGATAAAAATATGAAAATGAGCATAAGTTTGATATAAATTGAACATGTCATTGTAGTTATTTTGATTGATGATTTTGCTGACACTAATGCATATTTGGATGCACAAAAATTGTGTTTGATGTGTTTTTTGCAGACTGAAAGGGGTGAATCTTCATCCCAAGCTCGCAATGCTCCTCCTGAGAATGCGGAACAACAGGATGTTGATAACCATTACAAACAAGATATACCTCATCCAGTTATGACATTTTCAGATATGCACGTAGAAAATTTGCACCCGAACTTGAGATTAGACAGACGTTGGATAGATTATCCAAAATACCAAAGGGGCTTGCACACTCTTCATTCTAAAGCTGTTGAAGTACCTAGGGTAATAGAATGGGGACCATTAGAAGCTGTAGAATTGGCCGAGCCAATTAGAGAATTACTTACACAGAGGTATGGTAATTCTACTTTTAACGATTGGGTACGATTATTCAACATGCGTAGACCTATATATAAAGTATGGTGTGAAGAATTATTGTGTAGTATAGAAATAAATGATCGGGTAGCTAGTTTAACCCATCATTCTTTTATTAGATTTTTGTTAGGAGGTTCGATGCGCCACATGTCTCTACTAGACATGGCTCAGGCCTTACGTATATATACGCCTGAGGAGCTAGCATCTGCCGATTGTAGAGGGTTGATATTAAATGGTAGAAAGATTGATGAAAATTTTAATACGCATGGTGTATGGAGTCAAATGACTAGCCATCACCGATTTAAAGGGGGAAATTACTCTTATTTGGATATAGATAGAGCTGAATTAAGAGTAATTCACAGGTTTTTAGCCAATTCGATTACACAACGAGGTAAGAATAAGGAAAAGGTAAATGAACAGGATTTGTTTTACCACATGTGTATTTGAGACCCACAAAGCGCTGTAAGTATACCTTATTGTGTGGGTTATTATTTATCAGCTATGGTTAAGGGGATGAGACCGCACAGTATAATAGGAGGTGGTATATTTATTACATTAATTGCTGAGTATCTTAATGTGGATATAAGTCGGGGGGGATTATTAATCGAAGAACCAGAACCCCGCGATACAATTGGTTTAAATGTATATCATGGTGCTAAGGTTTTGAAGAGGCAAAATAACGCCGCAGTACAATACCATGGAAGACATCCACATGTTGAGAGAAATCAACAGCCAGGTAATGTGGGAGGGGGAAATGAAATGACAGAAATGCAAAGGTTTATAGCTTCACAAGAGTATGAAAATGTTAGACATCGAGCATTTGAAGATTGGCAAGTTCATCAAAACCAAATCATAGCTCATTGCCAACATGTAGGTAAAAACTATATTCCTACTCCAACGCCCATATTTCCTCCCTGGTCTATAGAGATGCAACCACCGTATCCTACTTATAACCCAGCTGAAGCATTCTATAACACATACGGTTATGCATGGAACCCCTACTGGTATCAGTAACAACCCTAGTTTATTTAGTTTTATTTATTTTATTTTTGTAATGTTACTACATTTAGCACTTATGTTGATATTGTAATAGTTTTTATAATTTTCTAACTTTTATTATTAGATTTTAATAATTTTTGAATGTGGGGTAATATACCAAACTTCAAAAATATGTATATATGTTTGCAGTTTATCTTATGTACACAACAGGGTAAAACAAAGCATTTTCAAAGACTGGCATTAAGTTCAGCAAAATCAACTAATTTTGACGACAAGATGAAAAATAAATGTGATGTAACAACAAGACGGAATGAACAAATGATGTGCACCATTTATCATTCAACACAAACAACAATATGTTTGGAAACTTTGGTAAAATTTAATCATTTTTCTACGCTAATCACCCTCAATAATTTAAATTGTTACTGATTTCTTGCAAATGAGGGCATTGCAAGATCTTAAGTGTGGGAAGGGGTTAAATTCTTTCGGATTTTAAATTTTTTACTTTATACACTTGGTTACCATTAGAAATACTAGTAAAGCAGTAGTTGTATTAGAATTTAGTGCTCTCTGATAATAAAGAACAGCCCTAGTCTTATATACTGACTACCCAATTCTAGTAAAATTTTTCAAAATTTTCAATTAAATGAACTCAAAATCAAATTTATACATATTTATGAACGATAAAACTAGGTGTTAACACCGAAATTATTGTTACCTCGGAAAGGACATAAATTGAGAAACAAACCAAAATGTTAGAATTCATTTAAAATGGAATAGAAGACAATAAAAAAGAAAATAAAAGCCAAGTGTAGGAAAATTTACCAAGTTATTTTAAACATATGTCACATATTTTTAAAGATACAAAATACTTTTGCTTTGGACTAAACTAATTTTTTTTACCTGATTTACTGTAAGAAAGATGGATCTACACGATGAATCAATTCCATCATTAAAAGGAAGTAAATTCTTCCGAAAAAGAAATGCGCTTCTTGATTTAGGTCAGGAAGTTGTCGTCCAGACCAGCTGTAGGTTGACGAAAAATCTAGAAAAGTCATCTCTAAAATCAGCAGGAAATCCACGGACCTCAGCTTCAAACAGGTTCGCCAAGTGGTCAGACTTATCCTAACCATGAGAGGATCTGTCTCGTAAAATGGGGAGGGCACCGTGCAAATTAGCTTGATAAGACTAATGAATCAGATTCCCAGAAACGATAATCTCCTTAAAAGATCAAAAATCAGCTTTTAAGACTGATATTACTAATCCTTGAGATTGACCTTAAAGATTGAGAATTACAAACTCATGAAATTTGATGATATCTAAACTCGAGCTTGAACGAGAAAATATTTTGATCAAAATTACAAACCGATTTTTTTTCTTCTGAAAACCCATTTTTAACGCGTTCATTACCATTGAGCGTAAAATCCTAGGAATTCACCTGGAATTCATTAGGTCACCTGAACCAAATCGGGTGTCAACCGTAAGAACGGTGGTTGCATAGCATGGTCAAAGACATGACCTTGTGCCAGACCGAAAAATTATAGGGTGAGCTTTACTATTGCTCCTACAAAGGATAGTAATTGCATCCGACACGTTATAGACCATAATTAAGAGCATGTCAGGAGACATTGCCTTAACAGTTGCTTGTTCAACGCTTTTCTTTACAACCGGACGGTAGTTTACCAAAAGGTAATATACGGAGCAAGTATACTGGACGTGTTGCTTTCCTAATACAAGGTTAGCAAGTGGGTGACACAAAACCGCAAGTTTTGAGCTAAAATTTTCAAATCTAAAACCCACCAAACCCACAAAAATATTTTGCAAACACCGGTGAAGGGTTATTCCGGAAAACTTATCTAGGGTAAAAACTAGATTTAATTTTCAAAAGATCAAATGTTTTCATAAAGATCCAATTTCCTTAAAGGATCTAAATTTTATAGTCATGTGGGACTGTAAACCACATCATTACTACCATTGTTTATACCGCCGTAAAGAAATCACTGATGTACAAAGTGTGAAGAATAAATAAGTGATTCTAGTATTTCAAGACTATATTGCTTGAGGACAAGCAACGCTCAAGTGTGGGAATATTTGATAATGCTAAAAACGAACATATATTTCATAGCATTATTCCTCAAGAAAGACAAGCTTTTAGTTGCAATTGTTCTATTTACAAGTAATATTCGTTTAAATAATAAAAGGTGAAGACAAAAGACAGATTCGACGAATTGAAGACGCAAACGACCAAAAAGCTCAAAAGTACAAAATACAATCAAAGAGGTTCCAATTATTAATAAGAAACGTCTTGAAATTACAAGAGTACACGATTCAAAACGTAAAGTACAAGATATTAAATTGTACGCAAGGACGTTCGAAAATCCAGAACCGGGACATGAGTCAACTCTCAACGCTCGACGCAACGGACTAAAAATTACAAGTCAACTATGCACATAAATATAATATAATATATAATTAATTCTTAAAATTAATATATATATTATATTATATTTAAAAAAAAAACGTCGGAAATTAAAAGACAAAATGGTGTGAGCTGGTTTTACAAACTCCGCGACTTGCGGAGTTTGAAGGCCGAAAATTACGCGACTCGCGGAGCCCCAATTTCAAAAACTGCCTATAAAAGCAAACGCAGTTTGATCGTAAAAAATATCCAAAATCTATCTCTCTCTCAATATATACGTAAATATATATATATATATATATATATATATATATATATATATATATATATATATATATATATATATATATATATATATATATATATAATTTATATTTTAATTTTAATTTTAATTTTAAATCCTAATAATAAGGGTATGTTAGCGAATGTTGTAAGGGTGTAAGTCAAAATTCTGTCCGTGTAACGCTACGCTATTTTTAATCATTGTAAGTTATGTTTATATTATTTTCATTAATGTCTCGTAGCTAAGTTATTATTATGCTTATTTAATACTGAAGTAATCATGATGTTGGGCTAAAAATACTAAAATTGGGTAATTGGGCTTTGTACCATAATTGGGGTTTGGATAAAAGAACGACACTTGTGGAAATTAGACTATGGGCTATTAATGGGTTTTATATTAACTAAACAATACCTTGTTAATTTAATATACAAACTTATAATTCGACGTATATCTATAAATACCAATAATTATTCATTTTACCGGACACGGAACTGGATTAATAGTTAATAGACTTGTTGAAACAGGGGTGAATTACATTCAAGGGTAATTGGTGTAATTGTTAACAAAGTAGTAAAACCTTGGTTTACACGCAGTCGATAACTTGGTGTATTCATTAAGCAAAGTATTAAAACCTTGTTACAATTTGAATCCCCAATTAGTGGGAATATTTGACTTCGGGAATAAGAATAATTTGACGAAGGCTTTCGCTCTTTATATTTATGACTGATGGACTATTATGGACAAATCCGTATGGACATATTAAATAATCTAGGACAAAGAACAATTAACCCATGGGAATAAAACTAAAATCAACACGTCAAACATCATGATTACGGAAGTTTAAATAAGCATAATTCTTTTATTTCATATTTAATTTCCTTTATTTTATATTTAATTGCACTTCTAATTATCGTACTTTTATTTTATCGCAATTTTATTTTATCGCACTTTTATTTATTTCAATTTCATTATCGTTATTTATTTTACGCTTTAAATTAAGTCTTTTATTTATTTAATATTTTACATTAGGTTTTAACTGCGACTAAAGTTTTAAAATAGACAAACCGGTCATTAAACGGTAAAAACCCCCCTTTATAATAATAATATTACTTATATATATTTGTATTTTTATAAAATAAAACTAATATAGCGTTAAGCTTTGTTTAAAAGATTCCCTGTGGAACGAACCGGACTTACTAAAAACTACACTACTGTACGATTAGGTACACTGCCTATAAGTGTTGTAGCAAGGTTTAAGTATATCCATTCTATAAATAAATAAATATCTTGTGTAAAATTGTATCGTATTAAATAGTATTCCCTTATAAAATTTAATAGTATTTTATACCCCTTAGCTTTAACATCAGTGACTTTCAAGGCGAAAGATTTTGGAAAGAAGAGTGAAAACAGTGTTGCGTGTAGGTTCACCGATGAGTACATCATGCTCTCTAATGTTATGAGGTAAGTTTGGTTTGCGGTAAGGTTCACCTTCTTCATTTCTCCATCAAGTGAGTAGATCTCGGACCCACCTCCATCTCCTCCAAAAAGAGAAATAACTAAACGGTTAAAGCACTTCTGGCTCATTGATTTCAGAGTCTACTTCCATATTCATCTCGACATCGCTTCCGGAACTGATGGAATCCAAGCTAGATGTAGGATCCATCTTACATGTTCAAATAGAGGATTTTTATATAAAAGGATTATTGATAGGAATCAATGGTTGGATGGTATTTTTAATGCATAACATGCATGGATATATATAATACTAGGATCCCTTAAATTACGGAGGGAATACGCCAAATGAGACTTACGGCACTATATATAGTGCGGTATGATTCATCTATACATAGTATTTTCAATAACTGTAAAACATGTGTCAAGACTTATGAATGATAAGTATATTATTTTTCAGACAAAAATGATAAGCAACACTGTAAGACCCGAATAATTATGGTACAGAAGTGTAAATAAGGTACATAAAGTGTGGGATGCATCGTGTAATTAAACAGGGGTTAGAGCCTGTTCAGACCTTTGTGCGCACCGCGCACACATAAGGGAGCACTCCACGCACTAGCCCTGTACACAGATTTCTAGCTTTTTAAATTAAGTTAAATGATGGGGCATTTTGGTCTTTTCACTTGAGGCCGGTTTAGGGCATTAGTGACCAGTTGTGTGGTAGTTGAAAACACATTCAACATTATCACCAACCACATCATCTCTCCAATTAAAGGTTCTAGAGTGAGAAACCCATTTGAGAGAGAGAAAGCTCAAATCAAGGAGGAAGAAGTTGATTTCGGGTCAAAGCGCGTGTGTTAAAGTTGTTCATCTATCCACTAGCTACGATTTGATTGTGTTGGTATGTCCTAACTTTGATTTCCTTACTTTAATTTATATAAGGGTTAAGGTTTGGGTAAATGGTGAACATAAAATCCATATTTGGTAATTTTAGGTGTTTTTGGGTAATATTGAGTTATGAGGACTCAATAGTAACTAACGGAGGGTTTCAAAGTGTTAATTGTTGGTTATGAGTCTTAAAAGGTTAGTTAATCACTAGCACACTTGGTTGTTATGTGAATGGGTGTTATTTGGGTTAGTGGATGACCCGAAATGGTTGTGTTGACTTTAAAATGGTCAAATGGGTAATGATTGACCTTGTTGGGAAAGATGGGTATGAAATACCTCAATTTAGTATTAGTTAGTGTTGTTGGACCTTAATCACTAGCTTTTAGTGATTTATGATGGTCTTGACCTTAAATGGACGGTTTTGGTGTAAATGGGTCATTTAATGCATTTAAGTCATTAAATGCACATGAGTGAATTGTTAGTGTTTAGTCTAACTAGTTTATGTGTTGATTGAGTACTTAATGTATTAGGTACTTTCCTTTGAAGCTTGCGAAAGTATAAAACCGTCACCGAAGCGTTAAGATGAGTGGAATAATTATATGCATATGTATATAATGTATTTATTTGTATGCTATGGTATGAACCAAAGAGCCGGTAGTGCCATAGTATGTGCGATTGTGCTATGATGTGAATCAAAGAGCTGGTAGCATCGTAGTACGTGTGTTGTAATGTGAACCAAAGAGCCGGTAGCACTTAGTGCGTGTATGACTCAAGTTGTGATGTGAACCAAAGAGCCGAAAGTGTCATAACCGATGCGTATGGTGTGAACCAAAGAGCCGGTAGCACCATGACGCGAGTACAGTTAACCATGGTTATGTATTGTATTGTAGCATATTGTGTTGTGTTGATTATATGTTATTGTTTATGCTAGTTGCGTTATTGGATATTATTAGCTTCGTACTTGAGATGGTATGCTAATTACATTGCTAGCATGTATGCGGTATGTGTGTAAGTGTTTGCAAATAGGTATATTATATATGTATGTGTATAATTATTGCATTCACTAAGCATTTTGCTTACCCTCTCGTTGTTTACCTTTTTATAGGCTCCGACGTGGACAAGGGAAAGGGTATTCGTTTGGACTAGTGATCCCGCTTTTGTTTTGATAGGAGAAGCTTTCGAAAGTTTAGCTTTTGAAGTTTGATCAAGATTTGGGTAGTTTAACCCCCAAACATCATGCTCTAATGTCGTTTAGAATTTAAACTAATGTGGTCGAAACTCATATTTTGTACGAAACTCATAATTCGGGACTATGTGGGCACGGTGTCGTAAAATTTGTTTTATTATTGAATCGTGTTAGTTTTACTTATTATATTGTGTTGTGAAAAGCGTTTCATCTAAAAGTGTCGGGAAGTGGGAGATCATTAAGCGAAAATTGGAAATTTTGGACAGCGGGCTGCCAAGCCTTATGCGCGCCGCGCACATTTGGGGCTGCGCACCGTGCACCCCACTACTATATACAAAAAAAAGATTTTCGCGTGATCGGTTGGATAACGGGTTAGGTCGTTACAAGTGGTATCAGAGCATGATCTAAGGGATTTAGGCGACTTGAGATAGGTGCCTAGCCTTAGATTTTATTATGTATGCGCTTTATGCGGGACTTGTAAGAGACGGGTCGGACTGGGATTTGGTTATTGCCTAGGTTTAGGTGAACTAACTTGGCGCTAATCATTTTGTGTGTTGTGTTGCAATCATCAAGCGAGATAGACATTGTACTAGCAAGTTAATGCGACATGCTCGCGTAGCAATGACTAGCTACTATTGTTACGGGTTCAAATCGTGTCAAACAAGCAATGTACAACGATTGTTGAGCAAGATGGGGCGGTGTGGTATATATACACACACACACATATGTTGTGTCCTTTCATTTCATTGTTTAACCTATTTCCGTTTTATAGTATGAAGACGAGAAACGGACCCGAAAACAATGACGGAGGTACGAGCGAGGACTCCGAGTTTACGGCCAAGGTTGAGGCCATTATGCAAAAGCATTACACGGCTTTTCTAGAGGATGTTAAGAAGATGTTCTTAGATTCGATTGATGAGCAAGTAGTCAATCTAGTCAAGGAACAAGTTAAGATTGTTCTTCAAGAAGATAATGTTGAAAGGCGAGACTTCCATTATAAAAATTTCAAGGATGCTCAACCTCCCATTTTTGAGGGTGAACGAGACCCACTCAAGAGTGCTCATTGGATCTCCGATATGGAGGGGACCTTTCATACTAGTGAGTGCCCTCTCGATAAGAAGACGAGGTATGGTAGTAGCATGATGAGGGGTGATGCCAAGTTATGGTGGGACGCGAAAATCCGACTTTATGGCGAAGAACAAAGTATGAGTTTGACGTGGGGTGAATTCAAGGTGGATTTTTTCAAGGAGTACCGAACTTCGGCCGATCTTTCGAGGCTCAAAGACGAGTTGCGTACTTTGAGGCAAGGGTCAATGGATTTGAACACTCTCAAGTCCACTTTCTTATCAAAGACCCAAATTTTCCCGGAGTATGTCGGGACGGATCACATGTTGAAAGAAGATTTCTACCGAACCTTGAATGATAACTATCAAGAAAGGATTAGTAGGAACTCGGCAAAAAATTTTGATGAGTTGTTCGATATCGCTAAGGGTTTTGAGTCACTTGCTCTGAGAAAGAGTGACTTCCCCTTTAGCAAACGAAAATTTGAAGCTTCTAGCCACTCAAACTGAAGGTATTTCGTATGCCCGAGAGACATATTATAACACCTCGCCAAATTTCCATCTGACGGCGTGTTAATCAAGGTCCCACAGTTAACATTTACGCCCTCTATATGAGACGTTTAAAGCAATCACATTTAATTTATTAAAATTTGACTTTCAAAAACATAAGTCAATAATCCCAAATAGAAACACTGTTGTGATCGTAACCACAAACCAACAGTATTTAAATAGTTATAAAAGTTTTAAATGCGAAAGTAAATAATGTTCTTTAAATCGAATGCTGACTCCACACCAGACCATGCAACAAACACAACGGAAGTCTACCTCTTAAGGACCTGAGAATAAAACACGCAAAACAGGTCAACAAATAATGTTGGTGAATCTACAAGTTTAAAGTAAAGTAACTGTATCTGAAAACAGTTATCAGAAAATAGTTTAAGTTCCTTGACCACGAGATTTTACAAGTACAACTCCAAGTTGCGAAACGTTTGCATAATCTATGAGCACCAGAATACTAGCAATGACCCGAGTATAGAATCCACTATACTCGCCCTTACCTCATAAAATGTTATACACTTGTTCGAGTGTATCTAATGTTCAAAGTAAATGCACCACAGTTAATAATGTAGGGTGATGTTGTCAACCTAACGGGTCCGTCCATCTAAATTGTGCTTACACCGATGATATTAAAAGTATTCAAGCAAGAGGCTTTGTGAACAAACTCAATATGCATATATAGTACTCGTGTCAATACAAAAAACATTTGAAAATGTAAGTACAACAGCGTGTATTCTCATCCCTGAAAACATGTAAAAAGCGGGACTGTAGACTCACCTTTGAATAAAGCTCGGATTGAAAAGTGGACAATAGCTTGTACGGTTTATAGCCGAGTAATGCAACCTAAGTATACGTATCTAGGTTGGTCAATGAATATGTCTTAAACAAGTGTGGTTTCATAGTATCAGTTGTCTTATTGCTCGACTCGACGCGTTTCAAAGAAGAAGTCAACATACAGTCAACTAGTTCATGCAAGTCAAACAAAGTCAACAGAAGTCAAACCGAAAGTCAAACTTGGTCAAAGTAGTCAACTAATGTCAACATCAGTAGTTTCATGTCAAATGTGGTAAACATGTCAAACCTAAGTCAACAACACGTTTCAGATCATAATTGGTCAATTTCACAATTTCACTTTATCGTTGTGCACAAAACTCATGTACATGTAGCAAACTTAGCATATTATCTCATAGTACAAAATTCAAGTAAACATGGAAAACTCTAGATCCCATGTATACTCAAAATCAATTCCAAAAATTCCGGCCAGGATCTCATAAGATGATTAAAAGTCAGGAATCATAAGGGATACATTTTTGGTTTGCCAAGTCAGTTTCTGACCGCGCACTGATTTCGTTTTGGCTAAAACCGGAGCTAGGGACATGAAATTGATACAAGACCAGTGGCCATGGTTCAAGCACAAGTCAAAATAACACATATCAAAAGTTGAGCAATTTTTGTTTAGCCAATTTGTACAGTTTATTCGTGCAAGTTGAATGTTCAGTTTTCAGCTCAATTCAGAATTTACACAATGTATGGCCCTATTGTGCCCAATGTATATGGTTTCAGAGATTACAATCAACTAACCATGTGTCACATATAATATTAAGATTCATTTTCCAGAAGTATACATTCTAATTCAATAAACACAAACCACAGAGTATAAAAGAGAGAGCAAGTTGCTGTTTCGATCCTAGTTTATCTAGTCACAATCGCATGCAATTATCCGAAGATCTAGATACAATTAGGATATGATATCTACATGAAAAGTGAAGTAATTTATGTGCAAATTTCAAATATGCAAAGCTTTAAATCCAGAAATTAACACATTTTATCATACAAGGCTGTTTTCATGCAAGTGCTGTATAAATCCACTTTTACATTAAATTAAGCATATCCCAAGTTATACATAAGCAAACGACATGACATCCTAGTGAAAATTGAGTATTTTTAAATTATCTATCTAATGGTATTAATTTCACAATCCAATTCGTAGTCCATCAAACCCATATTTCTGATCAATCACAAAAACACAACGTTTTTTTTTTAGAACATCAAATTTGGGATCACCTGAGGGGGACTTAACCACCCATTGCAATCATCTTCCATTTCGACTATCTCGATACAGTGATATTAACCCGCCCCCTATCACTACCCGGGAGGAAACCTTGAACCGATCCAAGGGCACGGCCAAGTAAAACCCCCCTCCCCTTTACCCCCAACACAATGTGGGAAAGGTGCCATGGGTGGATCCTTACATGGCAGTGATAGAATTGCATTAATTGTTGCCCTGGAGTGGAGTCATACTCCCGAACTCAAGTGTGTTAGAGGCAGGCCACTACCACTCAGGTACAACTGCAATCCTACAAAAATACAACGTTAATTTCAATTTGCCATAACATGATCATCCGGAAACGAAATCAAGCGAATCCAAAGCCTAAAATTAATAGTTTTTCACAAGGATTCTGAATATAACATAATACAATGCATTTGAAAATTTAAAATTACTGTACACATCAATACCAAATTTGGTTTTCGCAATAAACAATCAAAACGAGTGATTTATCGCATCTAACAATCATTAATCATCAAGACTTGAGCAATAGACAACCTAATTCATGAAACCTTTATGAAAATCAGATTTTAAAGATTAGGGTTTAGCTATTTTTACCTTTAAATCACAATCAATTAGTAGCTACGCATAGAGGATGATAAGAGCAATCGATTTCGTGTTGAATGCAAAAGCTAATAAGCAAAATTGAATGGTGGATTGGGGATGGTGATGGTCGACGTGAGCAAGAGAGGGAGGAGGGATCGACTGTAGCTTTTTTTTCTTGCGAGGGTTTGATTAATTTTTGGCTTACACTCTAATTTATATTAGGGTTTAATTAATACTAATTACAAATAAGTCCCTTAAGTTGCAAAAATTAAAACAAAAGGGTGGAGGGAGTGGGGTTGGACGAATGGCCCATGGGATGAGTCCCCGGGCTCGTGTTTTGCAAAGCGCGTACTCGTGGCTCGTTTCAAGTGCCGTTTAGTCGTACCGAAGGCCCGGAACGCTAAACCGATCGTTAAAACACAACCAACCGTTTAATTTATTAAAAACCAAAAAAATTAAATATTTTTAAAAAGTTAATAATTATTAAAATAATTATTAAAATAAACCCGAGCGTTTCGTTGCTCAAAAAGCAGTTATCAAAACGAATCATTTTAATCGTATTTCTTTATTCGAAATATTTATTCGAATTAATATCAACCGATATTAATTATTGTAATCCTACAAGGATCAAGTATGTATTTATTACACACAAACACACAAAAGTCAAGTAATTGCCGTTATATTAATTAACAGAAAGTTAACGGAAGTGACGAAAAAAACAGGATTGTTACATTATCCACCTGTTATTGAAAATTTCGTCCCGAAATTTAATTTTAGTGAACGTCCGCTGAAGTAGTTTCCTCCGGAAATAGTTGCGGGTATTTCAGTCTCATTTGATCTTCACGCTCCCACGTGAACTCTGGTCCTCTTCTCGTGTTCCACCGAACTTTAACGATAGGAATTCCGCTTTGCTTCAACTATTTGACCTCACGGCCCAAGATTTCGACAGGTGCCTCAATGAAATGAAGTTTGTCGTCGATACGCAGTTCCTCTAAAGGAATAATCGAATTCTCATCGGCTAGGCACTTCTTTAGGTTGGATACATGAAAAACGTCGTGTATACCACTGAGTGCTTGTGGTAGCTCCAATCTGTAAGCCACCGGTCCAACCTTTTCAGTTATTTCGAACGGTCCAACATATCTAGGACTCAATTTACCTCGTTTTCCAAACCGTACGACACCCTTCCAAGGTGATACCTTAAGCATAACTTTGTCACCAACTTAGAATCCTATGTCCTTCTATCTAACATCGACGTAACTCTTTTGACGACTCCGTGCCGTTCTCAATCATTCCTGTATCTGTAGGACTTTCTCCGTTGTCTCCTAAATAATCTCAGGACCTATCAACTGACTATCCCCCAATTCGCTCCAACACACGGGAGATCTACACTTCCTTCCGTACAATGCTTCAAAAGGTACAGCTTTAATGCTCGCATGGTAGCTGTTATTGTATGAGAACCCAGCTAGTGGTAAGTACTTATCCCATCCGTTTCCAAAATCAATGACACATGCTAGCAAAATGTCTTCAAAAGTTTGAATAGTTCGTTCGCTCTGGCCATCTGTCTGGGGGTGATATGCTGTACTCAAATCTAAATGGGTCCCCATTGCTTTCTGTAATGACTGCCAAAATCTAGAAGTGAATCTGCTTTCACGATCGGATATAATCGATATAGGCACTCCATGCCTAGAGACGACTTCCTTAATGTAGATCTGAGCCAACTTCTCCATTTTATCAGTTTCTCTTATCGGTAAGAAGTGTGCAGACTTAGTGAGATGATCCACGATAACCCAAAGAGTATCATAACCTCCCACCGTTCTATGCAGTTTCGTGATGAAGTCCATTGTAATACCTTCTCACTTTCACTGGGGAATCTCTGGTTGAGTCAATAACCCTGATGGCATCTAATATTTATCCTTGACTTTAGCGCAAGTCAAGCACCTTCCGATGTAGGTAGCAATATCAGCTTTCTAATTTGGCCACCAATAAAACGCCTTCAAATCTTGGTACATTTTATCTGATCCCGGATGGATTGAGTACCTTGACTTGTGTGCTTCCTCTAACACTAGTTTTCTCAATCCACCAAACTTTAGTACCCAAATTCGATTAGCAAAGTACCGTGTTCCGTCCTCCTTGATGTCAAATTTTTTATCCATTCCTCTGAGAAATTCAACATCGACATTTTCTTGTTTCACGGCTTCCCATTATGCTTCGCAGATCTGTAATGTGAGATTCGTATGGAAAACTATGTTAAGCGCTTTAACCCTGAGGTGCTTCTCTAGCTCCTTTCTACTTAAAGCATCCGCCATAACATTCGCTTTGCCCGGATGGTATTGAAGTTCACAGTTATAATCATTAAGTAGTTCCATCCAACGTTGTTGTCTCATGTTGAGCTGTTTCTGATCAAATATGTGCTGTAAACTCTTATGGTCGGTGAAGATAGTAAACTTGGTTCCATACAGGTAGTGTCTCCACATTTTAAGTGCAAAGACAACAGCTCCTAGTTCAAGGTCGTGTGTAGTGTAGTTCTGCACATGAATCTTTAACTGACGCGATTCATATGCAATAACCTTATTTCGTTGCATAAGCACGCAACCCATTTCTTGACGTGATGTATCACAATAAACAACAAAATTGTCACTTCCCTCGAGTAGAGACAATACTGGTGCAGTTGCTAACTTCTCTTTCAACAACTGAAATACAGTCTCTTGCGGTTCTGACCACTCATACTTCTTACCCTTATCAGTCAACGTGGTTAATGATCGAGCAATCTTAGAGAATCCTTTGATGAATCTCCGGTAGTAACCAGCTAGACCCAAAAATTGCCGGATCTGAGTTGGCGTCTTTGGAGTTTCCCAATTCTTAACTAACTTAATCTTTGCTGGATCGACCTGTATTTCATTGGCCCCTACAACATGGCCAAGAAATTGTGCCTCTGGTAACCAAAAATCACACTTAGAGAACTTTGCATACAACTGCTCTTTTCTAAGCATGGTCAATATCGATCGTAGATGCTGTTCGTGCTCTTCCTTGTTCTTGGAGTACACCAATATGTCATCAATGAACACAATGATAAATTTATCTAGGTATGACTTACACACACGGTTCATGAGATCCATGAACACTGCTGGTGCATTTGTCAAACCAAACGGTATTACTGTAAACTCATAATGTCCATAACATGTCCTAAACGCCGTCTTCTGGACATCACCTTCTTTGACTCTCAATTGGTGATACCCGGATCTCAAATCAATCTTCGAATAACAACTAGATCCCTGTAGTAGATCAAATAAGTCATCAATTCTCGGTAGCGGATACCGATTCTTGATTGTCAACTTGTTCAATCCTATGTAGTTGATACACAATCTCATCGACCCATCCTTCATTTTAACAAACAAGACTGGAGCTCCCCAAGGTGAAGTACTTGGTCAGATAAATCCCTTATCTAACAACTCTTGCAATTGGCTAGACAACTCTTGAAGCTCTGGGGTGCAAGTCTGTACGGTGCGCGAGCCATCGGTGCCGCTCCTGACACTAAATCTATGTGAAACTCAACTTCTCGATGAGGTGGGAGACCAGGCAATTTCTTCAGAAAAACTTCAAGAAATTCCTTAACTATTGGAACATCTTCGGGTCTCCTTTCTTCAGATACAATTTGGCTTACGTGAGCCATAAACACGATACATCCCTTCCTCACATACTTCTGAACCTTCAAGCAGTTAATGAGATGTAATTGTGAACCGTTCTTCTCCCCATAAATCATCATAGGTTCACCGTCAGCAATAGGAATACGAATAGCCTTTAGGTCACAGACTACCTCAGCTTTGTTATCAGCTAACCAGTCCATTCCAACCACAAGGTCAAAACTTCCTAGTTTAATAGGTATCACATCAATGCTAAAAGGCTTACCCTCTAACTTCAAAGTACAATCACAATAAATCTGATCGGCTCTCAACAAGTTACCATTTCCTAGTTCTATGGAATACACGTTATCTAAGGGAGAAACAGGATTCTTGACATTGTGACAAATATCCTTAGATATAAAACTTCTATCAGCACCAGTATCAAACAAAACATAAACAGGTTGATCATTGAGTGAAAACGTACATCTGACTAACTTCGGATCATCACGAGCCTCCGCAGAATTGATGTTGAACGTCCTACCTCGAACATTCCCACTGTTGTTGTGCTTAGGATAGTCCCTCTTGAAATGACCCGGCTGTCCACAACCAAAACAGTTCTTACCATTACCAGCATTGTTCGCGTTGCTTGTAGTGTTGTTGTTGATATTATCGTTAAGATTAACCTTACAATCTCTTGCTAAATGGCCAAATCTCTTGCACCGGTCACAATTTAGAGTTGCACAGTTTTCGGTGTGATGCTTGCCACACTTTTGACATTGTGGCTTTTTACCCTTATACCCGAAGTTAGTTCCTGTGACTCCAGTGTCGTTGCAGTAGGTCTCTTGCTTCTGGAACGGCTGTTGGTTAAAATTCTTATCTTGACCACCGTTAAACTTCCTTTTTCCATCATTGGACTTATTCTCATTCACTGTAGTACCCTTCCCTCTCTGGGAAATCTGGTCCAATAACAAACCTGCCATATCAATGGCTTCTTGCGCGGTAGTGGGTTTGGAAGTAGTAACCCCACCTTGAATCCTCTCGCTTAAACCTTCAATATACAGCTCAACCTTTCACTCTTCTGGAGTAACCATCTCAGGACACATCAAAGACAACTCAAAGAATCTCTTGTTGTATGCGGTAAGATCACTGCCTACCAATTTCAGCTCTATAAACTCACGTTCCATTTTCTTGATCTCATTTCTTGAACAATACTCTTCAATCATTCTTTGCTTCAAGGTTTCCCAGGGTAGGGCATAAGCTTGATCCTGACCCAAAGATTGTGCATAGTTGTTTCACCAAGTGAGTGCACTGTCCGACAGTGTGCCCGTAGCAAAACCCACCAAATCATTATCATTACACCCGCTAATGCGGAAAACCGACTCAAACTTTTCAAACCAACGAGTGTGACCAACCGGTCCCCCAGTTCCGTTGAAAGGATGCGGGTTGCAACTAGTGAATTATTTGTAAGAACATACATTACGTCCTTGAGTTCCGTTCCCGTTAGTGTGGCTTGAACCACCACGATCGTTGCTGTTACGGTTGTTGTTGAATTCTCTTAACAGCTCAGCCCTCTCGGCTGCAATACCTTTAGCTACGAGTCTTCTGATCTGGGAAGCAGTAGATTCCTTCGGAGGCATCTTCAACACAGAGAAACACACTAGGTTAGTGTCAAAACAATGCTATATATAAAATATACTTGCAAGGAGTGTTGAAGACTAGTAAATAATAATAGTACGAAAAGAATTGTAAGTAGTGAGAAGTAGTGTAAGTAGTACAAGTAGTGATAGTAGTGACAGTAGTGATAGTAGTGATACTAGTGTCACCAGTGATAGTAGTGGTAGTAGTGATACTAGTGGTAATAATAGTGGTACTAGTGTTATATAGTAGTAGCAGCAGTAGTAGTAGTACTAAGTAGTGTCATTAATGGTAATAGTAGTAGTATCACATAACACAAGTATTATAATCATACAATGTTATTAAATACAGAATTATACCGCATGCAATAAAAGATATTATTCATAGCATAATCCACCATTATTTTAAATAAAATCCAAAAGTGATAAACCAAATTCCAAAAGTAATAACCCAACCAATAATCATATTGTACTAGTAGCCCGGTTCATAACACCCGGTAAGTCTTATATAATCAAGTAAAGAAAGGATGGTGGATGAAAAAGAAAAGAAAGCTCAAGGTTGATTAACCCTTCACTTCCTCTTCTGTCGGGTACGGGAGGCAGGTCCATCATTCCTCTGCCTATCACGTTCTGACTCCAAGGCAGCAACTCTGGCAGTCAAGGCTGCTATCAACCTCTCCATATCAAAGAACCTTGCTTCAGTCTCATACGTATAAGTGTTCATGGACGTAACCTTTGAGTCCAACCTATCAAGCTCGTCGGGGTGCGGGTATGTCCTTGCAATATCACTCAAGGCATTAACACGATCAACTCTATCCCTGTTGCGGTTAGTGTGAATCAAGTCCAGTGCATAAAGATTAACGGGATGGTTCGGTATCTGATGAGGGACAGGAGAAGGTGCTGGAGCATGAGCAGGTGCATTTGCATCAGCAACATTTGAGTTGTTGCTACTATTTCTAGATTCCTGCGACATCTATCTCATAAGGAAAAAACACATAGAAAGCAAATTAGTCAAATACATAACATTAGTCATAAAGTACTCATATAATGACTAAGACCCGGTCATAGTCTAGACTCACTAAAGTGTCCTAATGACCAAACCAGACACACTAATGCAAGTCCTAGTTTCCCTACTAACCGTTAGATCTGATACCATCTATAACACCCCGCCAAATTTCCATCTGACGGCATGTTAATCAAGGTCCCACAGTTAACAGTTACGCCCTCTATGTGAGACGTTTAAAGCAATCGCATTTAATTTTTTAAAAGTTGACTTTCAAAAATATAAGTCAATAATCCCAAATAGAAACATTGTTGTGATCGTAACCACAAGCCAACAGTATTTAAACATTTATAAAAGTTTTAAATGCGAAAGTAAATAATGTTCTTTAAATCGAATGCTGACTCCACAGCCAGACCATGCAGCAAAGACAGCGGAAGTCTACCTCTTAAGGACCTGAGAACAAAACACGCAAAACAGGTCAACAAATAATGTTGGTGAATCTAGAGGTTTAAAGTAAAGTAACGGTATCTGAAAACAGTTATCAGAAAATAGTTTAAGTTCCTTGACCATGAGATTTTACAAGTACAACTCCAAGTTACGAAACGTTTGCATAATCTATGAGCACCTGAATACTAGCAATGACCCGAGTATATAATCCACTATACTCGCGCTTACCTCATAAAATGTTGTACACTTGTTCGAGTGTATCTAATATTCAAAGTAAATGCACCACAGTTAATAATGTAGGGTGAGGTTGTCAACCTAACAGATCTGTCCATCTAAACTGTGCTTACACCGATGGTATTAAAAGTATTCAAGCTAGAGACTTTGTGAACAAACTCAATATACATATATAGTACTCGTGTCAATACAAAAAGCATTTGAAAACGTAAGTACAACAGCGTGTATTCTCATCCCTGAAAACATGTAAAAAGCAGGACTGTAGACTCACCTTTGAATAAAGCTTGGATTGAAAAGTGGACAATAACTTGTACGGTTTATAGCCGAGTAATGCAACCTAGTATACGTATTTAGGTTGGTGAATGAATATGTCTTAAACAAGTGTGGTTTCATAGTATAACCAGAGCTAGGGACATGCAATTGATACAAGACCAGTGGCCATAGTTCAAGGACAAGTCAAAATAACACATATAAAAAGTTGAGCAATTTTTGTTTAGCCAATTTGTACAGTTTATTCGTGCAAGTTGAATGTTCAGTTTTCAGCTCAATTCAGAATTTACACAATGTATGGCCCTATTGTGCCCAATGTATAAGGTTTCAGAGATTACAATCAACTAACCATGAGTCACATATCATATTAAGATTCATTTTCCATAAGCATACATGCTAATTCAATAAACACAAACTACAGAGTATAAAACAGAGAGCAAGTTGCTGTTTCGATCCTAGTTTATCTAGTCACAATCGCATTCAATTATCCGAAGATATAGATACAATTAGGCTATGATATCTCCATGAAAAGTGAAGTACTTTCTGTGTACATTTCAAATATGCAAAGTTTTAAATCCATAAGTTAACACATTTTATCATGCAAGGCTGTTTTCATGCAAGTGCTGTATAAATCCACTTTTACACTAAATTATGCATATCTCAAGTTATACATAAGCAAACGACATGATATCCTAGTACAAATTGAGTATTTTTAAATTATCTATCGAATGGTATTAATTTCACAATCCAATTCGTGGTCCATCAAACCCAGATTTCTGATCAATCACAAAACACAATGTTCATTTCAATTTGCCATAACTTGATCATCCGGAAACGAAATCAAGCGAATCTAAAGCCTAAAATTAATAGTTTTTCACAAGGATTCTGAATATAACATAATATCATGCATTTTAAAAATTAAAATTACTGTACACATCAATACCAAATTCGGTTTTCGCAACAAACAATCAAAACGAGTGATTTATCGCATCTAACAATCATTAATAATCAAGACTTGAGCAATAGACAACCTAATTCATGAAACCTTTATAAATATCAGATTTTAAAGATTAGGGTTTAGCTATTTATACCTTTAAATCACAATCAGTTAGTAGCTACGCGTAGAGGATGATAAGAGCAATCGACTTCGTGTTGAATGCAAAAGCTAATAAGCAAATTGAATGGTGGATTGGGGATGGTGATGGTCGACGTAAGCAAGAGAGGGAGGAGAGATCGACTGCAGTTTTTTTTCTTGTGAGGGTTTGATTAATTTTTGGCTTACACTCTAATTTATATTAGGGTTTAATTAATACAAATTACAAATAAGTCCCTTAAGTTGCAAAAATTAAAACAAAAGGGGGGATGGTAGTGGGTTCGGCCGAATGGCCCATGGGGTGAGTCCCCGGGCTCGTGTTTTGCAAAAGCGCGTACTCGTGGCTCGTTTCAAGTGCCGTTTAATCGTACCGAAGGCCCGGAACGCTAAACCGATCGTTAAAACGCAACCAACCGTTTAATTTATTAAAAACCCAATAAATTAAATATTTTTAAAAAGTTAATAATTATTAAAATAATTATTAAGATAAACCCGAGCGTTTCTTTGCTCAAAAAGCAGCTATCAAAACCGTATTGTTTTAATCATATTTCTTTATCCGAAATATTTATTCGAATTAATATCAACTCAAATTAATTATTGTAATCCTCCAAGGATCAAGTATGTATTTATTACACATAAACACACAAAAGTCAAGTAATCGCCGTTAAATTAATTAACAGAAAGTTAACGGAAGTGACGAAAAAAGCAGGATTGTTACACATATTGAATTAATGTGGCTAATGTGTTTTGATCCAAGTCGGGTCATACCCAATAACAAGCTTACCGACACCTTATTCGTATTTAATCTTAGCGATTGGATCGTTGATTAAATTACGCGACACTTGGATTTTAAGAAAAATGGTTTTCTAAAATAATATCACTTGATGTGTATATAAATTATGGATTAATTTATATAATATGGATTTTATTATTTATAGGTTAAATAATTAATTTAGTTATGTTACATTTTATAAAATTGGTTTTATAAATAATGTATACATAACAAATAATATGCAAGTTTATAAAATGTATTTTATAAAAACTAGTTTTATAAAATCTAGTTTTATAAAACTATTTTATAAAAGAAATGGAAGTAGCATTGGGGTCCATGTAAGCATGCCATTTGACTAGCCATTTGAATGGTTACTTCCATTTCAAGATGCATATTAACCAAGACTTGTTGGAGACCACATATACATGCAAAAAAAAAAAAAAAAAAAACACATCAAGTTAGCAAAAATCTGCTCTCTTTCTCCCTTGCTGCTGGCGATGAGTTTTGGAGCACAAAAGAGGGTGTTCTAGTTTTTTTTGCAAGCCATTTTCAAGTGTCTAAAATCCTAACCAACTTGCTAAAGGTGTTGGTGGTAAAGCTTGGGGTATTACAACTTGAGGCTTCATCTTTTGGACCTCCATTCTTCATCATCATCTTCATCATCCACTACCTAGCTTGGAGAAGGTATAACCTCCTTTCTATCTTGTAGTTTGTAAGTATATTTCATAACTTGATCCTATTTGGGATTTAACTTTAAATGGTTAAAATATAACATGTTCAAAATGGTAATATATACATGCTTCCGCTAAGTTTAACTTAAAATGGTTTTAAGTATTATGATGTAACATGTTAAATCCCAACAATGGTATCTAGAGCCGAAGTTGATGGAATATACTTCGAGATGGTTATTAAACCCACTATAATTTTGCATTTTATGAAAATGCATGAAAGTAAAATGCAAAAATTTTGGGTTTTGGGTGGTTAGTACTTTTGGTCGAAAATTAGGAGACCCAAAAATGGGTTTTGGGTTCTTCCTTTTTCATATTTTGTTGTATGTTGATGTTCACAATTTTAGCCTTGACCTTGTGTTTGGTTGCATGCTTGGTTGATTATTATTTATTCATTTGGTATGTAATATTATTTATTCATTTGATTTGTAATAATATTTATTCATTTGGTTATGTAATTTATTTTATATTTGACATGTAAAATAGATTAGGTTGTATTTTCATTTTATAGAGAAAAATGTATTAGGATATATTTTTTGTAAAAAGATGAAGATGCACAAGATGGAGACAAGGAAGAACACAAGATTTAGTGGGAGATGTAAAATCTCCTACTTTGTGTTTTGACCCATTGATCGGTGGCATTTTGTTCTCGGCTAAACAAAATGCCTACCAAAAGGCTTGATTGTGAACATATTGTTTTGCATGCGTGGTTGTTTTGTATGATTGTAGATTGTGTATTTTATTAATACAAGTTAATCACACAAGTTAACAACAAACAAAACTATAATTTAATTGGTAAAATTAGAAATTATTAACAACATGCAAAGAACAAAACTTTAATTAAATTGGTTAAATAAAAAATGGCTAAAAGGATTTTAATAATTGGTTATTAAAACATAATAAAATAGTTTATATTCAAAGTAATAAAATTGGCTTTATTACAAGACATGAAAAATATTTTCATAAGTACCACACACTTAATGCATGTTAGTGTATGGTATAAAAGTTTTCTTAAACTAGAAATAATGAAAACTTAAAATCCTTTTATAAACCAGGTTAACAAGTTTAACGCCATCCTTTTGTGTAACACTTAGACATTTTAAGGAACTCATAATGGGATAAAGGTCACCTAACCGTTATAAGCAAACTAATATGATTAAGGTGAATTTCGCATGCTTGTGGGATAAAGGTCACCTAACCACTTGTATGTTAAGTTTACACATTTACACAAGTAGGACGACTTGATTTGGGAATCATGAACTTAGGGTCACCGAAGCATGAGAAACAAATAGGCGTTGATGGGATAAATATGACATGCAAAAGGATTGCATGATCCCATACCTTAGAAGTTGCAAAGGGATTGCAATTGTCATATAAATGACTACCTAGCTAAATCAAATAACGGGATAAAGGTCACCTAACCAGAATTTTGTTTACCGTTGGATTCTAAAATTTAATATATCAATTGGATTTAAAAGGGTATTGATTGTTAAATTAAAATTGATACTTAAACAAACTTTGTTAAGTTTTGTAGATGGCCGCCAATAACAACAACATTCCAAACGCACCAACCAACTTTAATAACCTATCATTGAGGTCCTTACTCGAAAAGGAAAAACTCAACCATATGAATTTCATGGATTGGTATCACAATCTAAGAATTGTCCTCAAGCTTGAGGATAGAGCGTATGTGTTGGAAGACCCCATTCCCGATCAACCCGAGGAGGATGATGTCAATGGTATGGCATATTGGGAGAAATATTGCGCCGATTCGGTGCAAGTTTCTTGCCTTATGCTTGGGACCATGATCCCCGAACTCCAAAAGGACTTTGAGCATCATGGATCATACGAGATGATTACTCAGTTGAAGGAGATGTTCCTTCAACAAGCTCGTATTGAGCTCTTCGAAATGGTTCGAGCGCTTCATGCATGTCATATAGACGACTCCCAATCCGTTTCATCTTATGTCCTTAAGATGAAAAGCCTCATTAATCGATTGCACCATCTAAACTGTAACGCGTCTAATGAATTAGCCACATACCTTATCCTCAACTCTTTGTCAAAAAGGTTTGACACATTTGTGTTGAATTACAACATGAATGGTTGGGATAAGAGCATTGGTGAATTGCATGCCATGCTTAGGATGACCGAATCAAGCATGGGTAAAAGGGCTTCACCCGTGCTTATGATCAAAGAAGGTGGGTCCAAGAATAATTCCACTTCTAAGCCAAAAGGGGCTAAGAGGAAAGGACCCACCTACCAAGGCAAGGGCAAGGGAAAGGGGAAGATGGTTACCACAACCAACAAAAATAAGAAGCAAAAGGTTGTCGGTAAAGCAAACACCAAGGAAGATCCGTGCTTTGGTTGCGGTGAGATGGGTCACTGGAAACGCAACTGCCCGATCTACTTAAAGGAGTTGAAAGAAAAGAGGTATGCAGGGAAAACCTTAGGTAATGTATACATGGTATACGTTGAGCTTAGTATTACTTCTTCTAATACATGGGTATTAGATACAGGATGTGGAACTCATATTCGTAATTCTTTGCAGGGGTTCAAAAGAAGTAAACAAGATACGGGAACAACAAGTCTCTTCATGGAAAATGGTGCAAAGGTGCACGTAGAAGCTCAAGGAGACTTTATTTTGAAGCTACAAACTGGTTTGGAGCTTATTTTGAAAAATATTTTGTATGCACCTGATTTGACTCAAAACATTATTACTGTATCCCGTTTAAGACAATTTGGTTTTAATCTTAATTTTATTAATGATGATATCCATGTTTCTTTAGATAATGTGTTCTATTTTAAGGCTTCGCCTTTGAATGGTATTTATGAATTGGTTCATGATGACACATCATACAATAGCTCAATATTCCATGCAAACACCAAGAAACTCAAAAGAGATTTGAATGATTCCTACTTTTGGCATTGTCGCCTTGGTCACATAAACAAGAGCCGAATGCATACACTTCAAAAGAATGGTCTTTTGAAATCAAATGAGCTAGAATCATTTGATGTATGTTAATCTTGTTTACAAGGCAAAATGACTAAAGCACATTTCAAAGGGACCTATAAAAGGGCTAAAGACTTATTGGGATTAATACATTCGGATGTATGTGGACCCTTTAAGCCCATGACTAGGAATGGTGAAAGATACTTCGTTACTTTCATTAATGACTTCAGTCGTTTCGGATATGTCTACTTGTTGAGACACAAGGACGAAACTTTTGAAGCATTCAAAGAATATCAAAATGAAGTACAAAATCAACTCAACAAAATAATCAAGGTACTTCGTACCGATAGTGGAGGTGGATACCTAATTGATGCTTTCCAGTATCATCTTAAAAGTTGTGGGATTATCTCTCAACTTACTCCATCGGGGACACCCCAGCTTAATGAAGTATCTGAAAGGAGGAACCAAACCCTAATGGATATGGTTCGATCTATGATGGCTAGAAGCTCGTTACCTCTATCATTTTGAGGTTATTGTCTATCCTCTGTGGCTCGTATTCTAAATATGGACCCAACCAAGAAAGTGGAACGAACACCTCATGAGATGTGGTCTGGAAAACCTCCATCTCTATCATACTTAAAGGTATGGGGATGTGAACCTTATCCTAAGTGCTTCGTTACTAATAAGCGGAATGCTTGATCCACGAAGTGTATTTTCATAGGATATCCCAAGGATGATATGAGATACTATTTCTATGATCCAACCGAGCAAAATATATTTATTGCTCGAAAGGCTGAATTCTTTGAAACTAAGTTCCTAATGGAAGGCAATAGTGAAAGGAAGATAGATCTTGAAGAGGTTCAAGATCAAGTAGATGATATACAATTGGTTGACACTAGCACTAAACATGAAAATGTTGAGAATGATCAAATCAATGATCAAATTATACAAAACGTTCGTAGATCTGATAGGATTAGTAATCCTCCTGAGAGATATGGATTTCTCATGGATGATTGCTATATGGTTGATTTGGATGAACCAACCAACTATCAAGATGTTTTATCACGGGCTGATAAAGATAAATGGCTTGAAGCCATGAACGCTGATATGCAATCCATGTTTGACAACCAAGTTTGGGAACTTGTTTTGCAACCAACTAACTCTAGATTAGTTGATTGTAAATGGATTTTCAAGATGAAAACCAATATGCATGGAAACTTGAATACATATAAAGCTAGACTTGTAGCAAAAGGTTTCACTCAAACTCAAGGGATTGACTATGATGAAACTTTTTCACCTATGGCAATGCTAAAGTCTATCAGGATATTATTTGCCATTACTGCTCATAATGATTATGAGATATGGCAAATGGATGTCAAGACCACTTTCTTAAATGGATATCTTGAGGAAGAAGTCTATATAGTTCAGCCTGAAGGTTTTGTTGATCCGAAATATCCTAACAAAGTATGTTAGTTAAAGAAGTCAATCTACATATTGAAACAAGCATCTAGAATGTGGAATCATCGTTTTAATGAGGAGGCCAAGAAATTTGGCTTCATTAAAAATGGTGATGAAGCTTGTGTATACAAGAAAGCTAGTGGGAGCACTATCATATTCCTTGTATTATATGTGGATGATATATTATTATTTAGAAATGATATCCCGACGATGCAAGGTGTTAAAACTTGGCAAAAAAGCTGCTTCTCCATTAAGGATCTTGAAGAAGCACAATACATTTTGGGGATTATGATCTACATAGATAGATCCAAGAAATTGATAGGTTTAAATCAAAGTGCATACATTGAAAAGGTCTTGAAAAGGTTCAAGATGGAGAACTCTAAGAAAGGTTTAGTACCTATTCAAAGAAGGACGCTTCTCAGTTCATCTCAGTGCCCTACCACAAAGATGAACAGGAGAGAATGAAGAAAGTCCCGTACGCATCTGCTATTGGGTCAATCATGTATGCAATGATATGTACTAGACCGAATGTGTCATGCACTCTCAGCTTGACAAGTAGATACCAGAATAACCCTGGAAACAGTCATTTTATTGCCCTTAAAAGTATATTAAAATACCTTAGGAGGACTAATGATATGTTTCTTATATACGGGTTTGGTGAGGAGGAACTCGCTGTAAAAGGTTACGTGAACGCGAGTTTCCAAACTGATCGAGATGATTCTCGATCACAATCTGGTTATGTCTTCATATTAAATGAAGGTGCGGTCTCTTGGAAGAGTTTAAAACATGATGTTGTTGCATTATACACTACAGAGTTAGAGTACATTTCCACCTCATTGGAAGCTCAGGAAGCTGCATGGATGAAGAAATTCATCGACGACTTAGGAGTAGTCCCTTTCATTCAAGACCCTCTTGAGATCTTTTGTCACAACGAGGGAGCAATTGTTCAAATCAAGGAACCTCGTGTTCACCAAAAGACCCGTCACATTGAGCGGAGATTCAACTACATAAGGGATGAAGTTAAAAAGGGAAATATATGTATTCGCAAAGTTCACACAGATCTTAATATAGCGGATCCACTCACGAAGCTCTTACATGGAGCAAAACATGAAGGACATGTTTGTGCATTAGGGCTTCGATATTCTAGTGATTGGTCATGATCTATTTTATATATTGTAACAGAACGAAGTTGTTCAAACTCATTAATATAATTATGGTGTTAATTTATTAATTTTGAGTCAAGTTCCTATTTTGTATATTTTATCCATGAATAAGCTATTATTCTAAATTCCGTAGTTGATCATATTTGTGGGAACAAGTGTGAGGTTTAGACTATTATGAACTTAGATTGGTATACATTCACAGGCTGAATGTGGGGCAAGGTTGCTACCAAGGTTCATAGATATTTGTGCGATACAAATATTGGAAGACCCGCTCTCAAGATATACTGAATAGAGCCTTTGTGGTTGATCACATGTAATCTTGAGTAAAGGTGAATATCATCATATCCTCTGACCTGAGATATATATTGGGTTCAGATATTTACTAAGTATTGTGCCTTGATTATTTCCTTCGCTATTCTGAAATATGGTAGTTCATAAGGAAGAGCTCAGGTATGATACAAAGTATATATCTGGGATGTATGTAGTTAAGATGGAATTTGTCCCTCTTATTCGTTGAGAGTCAGATGTTTAAGGCCTGATAAAGTTAAATCTAGAAGAGAGCGATCACTCTGTATCTCTTGGATTTAACATGACATCTAGGACGAAAGGATATAATGAAAGATTCACCTATTCACATTCGAGATGGGAACTCGAAAGGGATGATGTTATTGAATGGCACAAAGTCTTAACATATTGGGGGTGATGGACGGTCATTAGGTGGTATCTATCACTTTCATTAATTTCTTATGTTTCTCGTGCAAGTGGGAGATTGAAGGTATTTCGTATACCCGATTTGAGGAACGATCAAGTTAAGAGGCTAGAAAAGGTGGTGGGAATGGCGAGGGGAGTAAATTATTTAATGACCAACAATGAGGCCAAGCAATCCAATGAAGTTGTCTCAGGTACTTTCATGGTCGACTCTAATCCGGCAAGGATATTATTTGATAGCGGTGCTAATTAGTCTTTTATGTCACCTCGATTTGTGTCTAAGCTTAACAACCCGCTAGCTAAGTTAAGTTATCCGGTAGAGGTCAAAATAGTGGATGGTAAGACGGTGCTAGAAGTTAATGTTTGTAATGATTGTGATGTTGTGTTTGGAACAGAAACGTTCAAAATCGATCTTATCCCTATGACTTTGGGTGAGTTTGATATTGTCATTGGTATGGATTGGCTCGATCTTTATATAGCCGATATTGCATGCCATGAAAATTCTATTCGTGTGAAGACCCCAAGTGGGGAAGAGTTAATTATTCATGGCGAGAGACGGAGAAGACTTGTGCCATTATGCACTATTGCACGGGCACGTCGTTTTCTTAGTAGTGGTGGTATGGCTTTTCTTGCTCATGTAGTTGATATTCGTGAAGAGCCAACATCCATTCGTGAAATTCTGGTGGTTAATGAATTCGAAGACGTTTTTCCAGATGAATTATCGGGTGTTCCGGCGGAAAGACAAGTTGAATTTTGCATTGAGTTGGTTCGGGGGGCTACCCCCATTGCTAAAACTCCTTATTGTTTAGCACCAATGGAAATGCAAGAGTTATTGAATCAAACCCAAGAGTTGCTTGAAAAGGGTTTTATTCGACCGAGTGCTTCGCCATGGGGCGCTCCGGTTTTATTCGTAAAGAAGAAGGATGGTAGTATGCGGATGTGCATTGATTATCCGGAGTTGAACAAAGTGACGATCAAGAATCGTTATCCATTGCCTCGGATTGACGATTTGTTTGACCAACTCCAAGGTGCGACGTATTTTTCTAAAATTGACTTACGGTCCGGCTATCACCAAATGCGGGTCTTTGAGGAGGATATTGATAAAACGGCTTTTCGAACGCGTTACGGGCATTTTAAGTTTGTAGTTATGCCTTTTGGTCTTACAAATGCACCGGCAGCATTCGTGGATCTTATGAACCTAGTGTGCCAATCTATGTTGGACAAGTCGGTGATAGTGTTCATTGACGACATACTTGTCTATTCGAAGAGCATGAAGGAATATGAACATCATTTGCGTGGTGTGTTGAAGAGAACATCATTTGCGTGGTGTGTTGAAGGAGAAGTTGTATGCTAAATTCTCTAAATGTGAATTTTAGCTAAGGGAAGTTCAATTCCTTGGTCATATTGTGACCAAAGAAGGTATTCAAGTAGATCCGGGGAAGATAGAGACGGTGAAGAGTTGGAGACAACCGACTACGCCTACGAAAATTCAAAGTTTTCTCGGATTGGCCGGTTATTATCGTCGGTTTATCCAAGACTTTTCTAAGATTGCTTCTCCATTGACGAAATTGAAGAAAAAGAACGCTAGATTTAATTGGGAAAATGAGCGACAGATCGCTTTCCAATTGTTAAAAGAGAAGTTGTGTCAAGCTCCGGTGTTAGTGTTTCCGGAAGGGGTAGAAGACATGACGGTTTATTGTGATGTTTCTTTAAATGGGCTCGGGTGTGACGACCCGGAAATTTCCGACTAAATTTAAACTTTAATCCTTCTAAGATTTTGACAAGATAAGCAGAGTCTATTAAACTGAGTTCCAAAATGTTTGAACTATTTTTTTCATGAATGTATTTGAACCTTTAACTATTCCCGACTATTCACGAACAATTGTGTGTAATTAATATGTAGTATATATATATATTTATATATAACATTTTGATTTAATAAAATATACTTTAATAATTTAAATTAAAATGTAAAATAATATATAGAATAATTAAGTTGTTATTGAAATAAATGTATATATAAATTCTATGTATTGTAATATTTGAATATTAAATATTTAATGTAAGGTATTATATATATTACATAATTACTAATATGTAATATTAATGTCTAATACAATAAGTTTTATTATAAATTAAACTATAGTTGTATATTGATGTTATTACTTTCATTATTATTATCAATAGCAAATAGCAATATCAATATTATTAATATATATACCCACATAAAATTTGATTCAGTTAATTAATAATATTAAGATTATCATTAATAATATCTGTATTATTATATATAGTAGTAAAAAAATTTATGATTTTAATTACTATTGTTATTTTGATAATTAACATTACTAAACTTATTAAGATCATTATTATGGTAATTATTAATATCGTCATAATATTATTATTATTATTACCCTTACTATTATTAATATTATTATTATTATTATTAATATTAGTATTTTAATTATCTTAAATATAATCAGTAAAAATCAATAATATATATAAAATGATAAAGGTACGAATTGATCCTAATTTGTTACACATAGCTTTCAAAGTTGTAGCAAGTTTTGTTTTCAGTCTTATGGATTGTACAATTAAATCGTGTAAAGATCAGAAGCAGTTAACAATCGAAATCAGATTTTTCTTTATCTTATTTTTTTTATTTCTTCTGTCCTTGGAATCAAAAGCTGTTGACCATTAACATTAGATAACAATCAACTCTACTACTTCAAATAGTCGATTCATATAATCATTATGGTCTACATATTACATTGTCTTCTACAATTCGAAAAGGAAGAGAGTAAATTGAAAACAGAAAAATAAAATTTAAACTTTCAAAGAACGTCACTACAATCCAATACCTTTCCTTCTTCTTCTTTGTGATTAATCAAACAACCATCACCATGTAATCACGACTGCTATATTGTTACATGTGGTTCTGTTTAATCCAATCACCACTTCACATCTATCTTCAATCTTTAAACACCAACTAAGAATACCATTTGTTTCTCCTTCATCTTTTTCTTCAAACACAAACCACCTTTGGTCACCTCCATAAACCCCATTAACCTGGACTGATTGTTGATGCCATTGTAAGTCAAGAACCATCACTTCTATTTTTCTATTACCTGCTTCGAACCATATATGGTTGTTGTTTATGAGTTTTGATTTCCTGTTACAATAGAAAACCCTTCAACTATTTTCACTTCTGCATATGATTCCCATTCTTGTTACAGTTGCACTCTTGCTCCTGTCTTGTTGTTGGTATAATTGACAACATACACATGCCACTAATTAACTAAGTAAACCACCATCATTATCTCAAAATTTTATTATTCGTTTAAATCACAACTGCCACCCTACAAACCCTCACATGCTACTACAACCTCCTGCTCACGCTCGTAAGTGATGTAGCTGCTATCCCAAAAATAATTACTACGACTTCTATTCTTTCCTCTGAGGAAAAACTATGAACGAAAAGATGAATTATAATGATGAACGAGGAAGTCGATGATGGTGGACTAGATATAGAAAGGTGATAAGGTCTATTATAATGAGGAGTCACACTTCCTTTTTATTTCTATTATTGGCTGATACTTACTCCATTAACCAACCCCACAATCTTACTACTACTTGACTATTTAAATGAAAAAGGCCATCAAATTCCTTGTATTATTACAGCTGGTTGAATTTTACAACAAGGGAACCCACTCCTCCACTAAGTTTTATCCAATTTAAATTAAGAACGAGTAGGGACGTGAGATATTTATTTTCCTTTTTTTCACACCGACAGCCAACTCACTAATATATCTGGAAACTTGTATCGTATCAATATACCATCGAATATCTATATTGAAAAAGGCCGACGGGCTAAAGAGAAGGTTGTGGGCCGTGCTCCTTGTAGTACACTTGGGCCGTGAATAAATATGGACTTGATAAACGAGCTGGACTGAGTAGATTATTGGGCCACCACAATTATCCCTCTGTTGGGCCTTGGTGTTGTTTTATTTCTTTTTGGCTGATGAGGTTGGAACTCATTGGTTACCAGATGTAGTACATCAACGCTTATATATTTTTAGATACATAGAAGAAAGGGGATGATATAATACTATGATGGTGAAGGCATATTGTTGTAAATAGGATGATGCGGTTATGATAATCATCATGATTATTATGGTAATGGTTAAGATGGACATATGATGATGATAGATAATGATAGTGATGATGACTAAATTAGGATCATAATGATTATGGTAAGCCATTAGGGTTTTGTATGATGACATTGAGGACAAGTTAATAATAATGATGATATAGGTTATGATAATGGTTATGAACGAGATGATGATGGTAAGATACGAATTGTGTTGATTAAAATGATTAAAAGGTCGCGTATGATAATGAACGGGTTCCATTACGATTATGATCACATTGATGATGATTATGATTTGTTAATGATATGTAAAATAACGATAATAATAAATATGGTCAAGGATGTTATCGGGTTAGCGGGACGTCGCGGGTTTAAACCCGGACATGGGCATTTTTTTTTAGGACTACATTTTTGAGGTAGTTATTTAATTTATTTACTTATCAATATTATTATTATTATTATTAATATTATTATTATTATTAATATCATTATTATTATTATTATGATTACTACTTTTATATTAACAATATTATTATAACAAATAAATATTTTTCTATATAAGAGTACATATATTACAACTACCATAATATTACATATAATTATATATATTAAGATTATTTATATAAATAATTACGTATAAAAAATTATTGATTTTAAATATAATATTAAACTATGTAAATATTAACTATTTTAAATATATACAAATTAAATACATAAGATATATAATTCAAGATATAATATATGAACTTATTTGATTACAATTATATGCGTTAATAAATATATAAATGATATAGGTTCGTGAAGTCGAGGTCAACCCTACACTTGTTAAATGACGTTATAAGTATTTTTACTACAAAATACTGTATGGTGAGTTCATTTGATTCCCTTTTACTCTTTACATTTTTGGGACTGAGAATACATGCGCTACTTTTACAACTGCTTTATTAAATGCTTTTGAAATACATTTTGAACTGCGAATACATGAAATGCTTTTATAAATGTTTGACGAGATAGACACAAGCAAAACATTTCTCGAATGAATTATGTGGACGTGATAATTGCCACCATTGAATTATGTGGACGTGATAATTTCCACAATTGATATGAATATTTTTCCCCTGATTATTATTGCTTGGTAACCTAAGAATTAGGGAACATCACTAATTTTGAGATTTAGTGCACGCCTAATTGACGTGAATCCTAAAGGTATCTATCGGGTTTAACACCCCCACCCAGAATGTTCACTAGACGGAAGGGCTAGTGGGCGTGGTGTTTAGTACTTCGAAGTTTATATGATTATTATACAGACGAGATGTTCTGCTTTGGGGATATTATTATGCGCATTATATGTTAAGGTCGGTTACCAAGCCAAACTATGAAAACAATGAAAAGTGAATGTTATGTATCGAGAGAATGATTTTTTACACATGTTATGTGTATGTTATTTTTGTACACGAGATATGTGTACGGTTACTAAGATTTATGAAAAAGGATTTCGTACACGAGAAAGGTGTACTGTATTTAAAATATATCGCATGTACATTATAGGTGGGTATAGGATTCGGGCCCATTTGTACCATGCAACATTTAAATCTCGTGGTCTATCAAAATGATGAATTTTATTGTTTTATGATAAACTTATGAACTCACCAACATTTTGGTTGACATTTTAAAGCATGTTTATTCTCAGGTATGAAAGAAATTTTTCGCTGTGCAATTGTTCATATTACATGGAGTCGTATATGGCATATAGAGGTCAGAACCTCGCAATGGGACCAATTGTTGAAGACTTCGTCTAGATGAATTAGGACGGGGCACTTCAGTTGGTATCAGAGCGGTGGTCTTAGTGAACCAGGTTTTGCATTAGTGTGTCTAACTGATAGTTGTTTAGATACATTAGTGAGTCTGGACTTCGACCGTGTCTGCATGTCAAAAGTTTTGCTTATCATTTCATCTCAAAAATTACCTGCTTATCATTCTTAGGAAATCATTTGCTTATCATGTGACGACCCGAAAATTTCCGACCAAATTTAAACCTAACCTTTATATGTTTCCGACACGATAAGCAGAATTTGTAATGTTGAATCTCAAAAAGTTTGGAACTACATTCATGTAATCAATTACCCTTTGACCGTGTTCGACGATTCACGAACAATTATGTGTATATAGATATGTATATATAATATATAATAACTGAAAACATTAACAAAGTATTTGATATATATGAAACTTTACATGAACGTATTTGTTTCGATATATTTATCGACAGAATTAAGAGATAATATCAAATGATTGAATTATCAGATACATTATGATATGATTACGGGCCAATGTTATGAGGTCCACTGTGATTTAAGAAATCTATTCTTTTTGACAATATTCGAAAAATGGTAAAGTGATCTATAAGTAAGAACGTGGAGTGTAAATAACTTAGATGTTGGATATCGACAAGTTAAGTAACTCGACATTTTTCATTAAGATGATTTCATACGTTTATTAAACCTTCGGACTTTATCACATGCTTCACCAACAGACTGTAATTTAAAAACTTGAAACCTATTATGAATATATATAATTCTACTTTTCTAAAATGTTTTATGATATAACGATTTAAATTAATATTAAATATATTTATACGCGTATTATACGTACATAGTTTTATACTTCTACTATACTTTAACTTTACCTTTACTTTACTTTTACTTTACTTTTACTTTACTTTAACTTTAATAATTCACTTTAATAATTCACTTTAATAATTCATACTTTAATAATTCATACTTTAATAATTCACTTTAATAATTCATACTTTAATAATTCACTTTAATAATTCATACTTTAATAATTCACTTTAATAATTCAAAAATCTATTATAAATAGAATTCAATAGGTTTCATTATTTGATAAAAACTTGAAAATATATTTCTCTAAACTCTCTCAATCGAATTACATATATATATATATTTACTTAGTATTATTTCAAGATATTATTAGTATACATAAAATACTACGACGGAGTTATATTCAGACGATTTCAAAATAAGTTTTCAAACGGGATAGAGCTAAGGAAATTATGGGTTATAGCTATGGAGGTTATGGGTATTGTTCGAGGGAATTGCTCGTGAGGTCAACCTAACGTTTATCAATTTCGTTACGTCTACGTACTTTCCTGCAATATTGAATCACAATATTGATACGTGAGCATTCATATCTTATCTTTTACATATTAATAGTGTATCCTTGACTAGTGCTCGAGTATATATGATTATGCATGTTTGTATGCTTAGTTTCGTCGTTAAATAGTTTATGATAAATCACGAATTTGATACATATGCTACTGAGATAAGGTATATGATATGCATGTCGTTGAAAAGCTAAAGAAAAATTAATAACTTTTCATTTAGAAATCGTGTGGGTTCGATGAACGGATTAAAAGATATAGTCAACTGAATTATTATTAATTTTAATATTTATTACTAAAAATTAATATTTTTATTGAAACTATCATTTTATTATTTTTATCATTATTATTATTATCAATATTATTTAATCAAATAAATATACGTACAAAGATATTTTTACCACACGTAATATAATTACATTAATAATACATACCACTATATTTTTATGATATTAAGTGAATTTTATAAATTTTATTACTTGAGATATATAAAAGTATATTTTTATCATATATGAATTTAAATATAAATTTTTATTTATTAATAAATGACTTGTATTATTTAGTATAATAAGATCTGATAAATATATTTAAATATATAAAACGACTATATATAAGTTATATAATAAACATATATAGATTTTGGAAGTCATTTTGGGTCAAGTTGACTTTTGTTGACTTTTGCATGTCGGTCTCGAGCATTAGGATTGTGATACACTACGACTTGACCTAAATTGTTAGACAGATATTGACCAACATATAAATATATATACTTAATATAGGTTTGTGAATCCGAGACAAACCCTGCACTTGTTCAGTGCCGTCATATACATAATTGCTACGAAATACAGTATTGTGAGTTTCATTTG
The DNA here is from genome assembly GCF_046630445.1 of Rutidosis leptorrhynchoides. NCBI lineage: Eukaryota > Viridiplantae > Streptophyta > Magnoliopsida > Asterales > Asteraceae > Rutidosis > Rutidosis leptorrhynchoides. Next base: position 199,988,000 of record NC_092343.1, on the reverse strand, counting down.
CTCCCTTTTTAATTGCTTTTGCAATATATATTTTTGGGCTGAGAATACATGCGCTGTTTTATAAATGTTTTACGAAATAGACACAAGTACTAAAACTAATTCTACGTGGGTTTAAACCAGAAATATACCCTTAGCTTGGTAACATTAAACTACTTGTCTATGTACGGTAGGCGCGAATCCTAAAGATAGATCTATTGGGCCTGACAACCCCCATCCTGACTATGGGATGCTTTAGTACTTCGAGGTTATATTAAACACACCTGATCTGGTGTACTTCAGAGGGTAAAACATGAACGTTAAGGCTTGTTACAGGGTGCCTACAACTTATAGAATATTACTTGGAGTCATTCATGACATACTTTGAAAGACGTTGCATTCGAGTAGTTGAGTTCATCAAGATTAATATTAAGTCAATTATAGTTGGATGTAATATGAAATGATATGCATGCCGTCAATTTTAGATGTAAAGAAAGTTTGTCTTTTAAAAACGAATGCAATGTTTGTAAACGTATCATATAGAGGTCAAATACCTCGCGATGTAATCAACTATTGTGAATCGTTTATAATGTATATGAACGGGTCCTTTCAGTTGGTATCAGAGCGGTGGTCTTAGCGAACCAGGTCTGCATTAGTGTGTCTAACTGATAGTCATTAGGATGCATTAGTGAGTCTGGACTTCGACCGTGTCTGCATGTCAAAAGTTTTGCTCATCATTTTTGTCGGAAATTATCTGCTTATCATTCTTAGTCTAGACAAAATTCATATCTTAGCGTATCTGTTACTGTAAACTTTGCCTGACATATTCCGTAAATTCCTCCGTAATCTACGAAACCTTTTGCTCTATATAATTAGAATACCACCCGATAGCTGAAAAATCATTTCATATTGAAAAATTCTTTATTCAATCGTATGAAATGGAATTTGTCATTAGTTCAAGTCCCTCGGATTCTGAAATGGAATCCCACTCAAGTTCCGAAAGCAGTGTGACCGGAATGGATCAACCAATTAGTCATCATCTATTCTGGATAAATTGGGGATGGGTTCGTAGCCTCCTTAATCATTGGAGACAAGAAGAAGGTGATACCTTCCATCCACCACATTGTCCTCTTGGCAATGAACCTGAAGCACTTACTGGCGAACCTGTCCGAAACACCATTTTCTCTCTCATTTCTAGAGTATCTCGTCATGATTATATACTACACCAAATTCTAGATCTTATTTATCCGCTCGTCCGAACCGACAATCACCCCGGTGTAATAGAAGAAGTCAACGAGCTTCGCGCTCGGGTAGTGGCTTTGGAGAATATGGTGCAAAGGTTACAAACACCAGCAGCAGCACCAGCAGCATAACCAGTACCACCATCAACAACATCAACAGTACCATTACCACCACCAACAACAACCGCATCGCAAATCTCAACTTCACAATCTGTCCCACGAGCATCGACGTCATACGCCATGTAGATACCAAGGAATACCACAACGATTAAGTATTGATTCATAACTTCATTGGGGAAACATTCTACGGCGATTATGTAATTTCTAAAGTTTAGAAATTATCTATCCTAGCCTTAACCATAAATCAAATGAGCTTAATTTAATATTAACTCATTAAATCTATATTACATCTGAAGAAATATACACATATATATTTCCATAAAGACTGTAATAAAATTCTTTTGTACAAAATATTAATTGTGAATTTTTTTTTTAACGGGTAGGTAATACCCGAGAGATATATAAATTCACAATTAATATGTTACATTCTTCGAATCTGATTCAGCAAGTCATCCATTATACTACCTACTTTCACAACAATATACATTCTTTTATAGAAATCAAAACAACCATACTCATTCAAAATCTAATTACATATTCTGATTTTAAAATCTCAGAATTCGATTCAAGATATAACCGAAATCATCACTCTTAGATTCTTACATCTTTCAAACTATACTTTGACTTCAAAACTGTCCTAGAACCTCATTTCTATTCATGGAACTCACAAAAATATTTGTATCATTCAAAATCTTAGAACATCATATGTATATTAACATCTACAATATGTGTTCAAACACTTCGAAATTCCTAAAGACATGCGAGATGATTATCCAACCACACATTACCCACTGTCATGCACCTGAAAAGCTCTCAAAACCAAAGTTATAGTTTAACACGTATCCATGTCAAATCCTTTGATATTTATTACCAAATATAATTTTTCAATCTCTTTCCAAAATAGACAGTTTTGTCACAGCTCCAGCAAATCACCTTCATTTGTTTATACGAATAAACCCTTCATCATGGTTACCGGGGAACCTTTCATATCTCGTCACATTAGCAGTAAACTTATCAACAACTTCATTATCCTTCGACTTAAGCCTCTCCGAAAATCCACTATACTTATTCATTAAAACCCCATCATGTACTCACCTACATCCTGTAACAATAATTGTCACACCAACTACTGGGAATTAGCAATCAGTATTTTGAATTTCGCGACAATTTTATGTTAAAAGTTATATGTATACATATAACGTCTATCTCCTAGACTTACATACTTCGAATGTGAATTTTCTGAAAAACATCCCCAAACTATGAACTAGTTCTCCGAAATTGGAAAAATGCTGATGAAGCAGCAAAAACTGTAAACGACTTTAACAGTCAAAAGTTTGATGATAAAGAATAGTATGGTGGTAAAGCTGAGAAAAAGAGAAGGTTTGAAACTAGAAAATGGATTGAGCAGACCATGAAGGAGGCTGTGGATAAATCACAAAGACTAAACCTGCCTTCAAAGGATCCAAATGTTTCAGTGTCTACTGAAATCGTTAGCAAACACCTTACTTCTTATTCTAAACCTTCACAGACAAATCTTCTTCATCATCCATCTATGTTAAGAATTCTAAGATATTATCGTATCTTTTATTATAAATATCTTCGATATTCCTGAAGATATTTTCACAACTATTCTCATCCGAAATCTTTTATCTCTTCGCAATATCTGCGTTACAACATAAAAAGAAACAGTGTTAGTTTCTAAATTCTGAAGAAGAAAAAAATTCGAATTTAAAATATGAATGTTTTTAAAGCAGTGTTGGGAACTGAAACATGAGTTAGTATAATATAATGACACTTGATCAACGTGATTATATTACAGTAAGTCATGCTGAGTTTCTAATGGAACGTGATGATTCATAGAACATACCGTCATCATGTACTATTTACACGACTCTTACATTCTACCCAATTTCCAAATATATTAAGAACATATCATCTTGATAGCTCTATATTTTCAGATATTCTGGTAAGTTTCCAAATTAAGATCGTGCCATTATGATTTTCTTCTTGGAACATTAACTATGTTCATCCAAAAAAATTCATATCTACAAATTCTGGACCATTATCCGCTTGACTTAAGGTCGGGAAGAGAAAACAAAAGCATGAAGCTCCGAAATATAATGGAGAATATAAAGCCCGATAACAACCCCAAAATTACAAACCTTGTATATCAATGCGTATAGCAATATAAAGACACGGGAGAATGAAAAACACAATAACCCCAAGGTAATGGTAGAAGAAAATAACTTCCTCCGGTAGTAGATGAAAAAGAAGAATGACAGATATGAAAGTTAAGAGTATATCAAGAATCAATACTGGATGAAGAATATTAACGAATGCTTTAAAGTATGAATTGGGGAGAAAGACTAGAAGGTGTGAGCTGTGGAAATAAAGAAACAAATGGGGTGGATTTATAGTAAAATATCAGACAGAGAAATAGAGACAGATTATCGCATTTAATCAAATAAGATCCTGATTTCCTTAATTGTCGAAGAACCGAATCTTATTGCAAAGATTTTCTTTAAATTCCATGAATTCCGGAAATCAATCATAACTACGTCTTCGGTTAAAACGAATATACGTTTACTCATTTCACTCTCTTGCGATAGCTTCACTTATACTCTTCGCGTAATCAAATTGTTTTATCTATATTACTCAATGATGATAAAACTCTATTTATCAACTCATATTCATCATGAAAACATTTTTAAAGTTAGCCATGACGACCTCGATCAAATTTCGGGTTCTTTAACGGGTAGGTACTGTGATGACCCGAAAATTTCCGACCAAATTTAAACCTAACCTTTATATGTTTCCGACACGATAAGCAGAATTTGTAATGTTGAATCTCAAAAATTTTGGAACTACATTCATGTAATCAATTACCCTTTGACCGTGTTCGATGATTCACGAACAATTATGTGTATATAGATATGTATATATAATATATAATAACTGAAAACATTAACAAAGTATTTGATATATATGAAACTTTACATGAACGTATTTGTTTCGATATATTTATCGACAGAATTAAGAGATAATATCAAATGATTGAATTATCAGATACATTATGATATGATTACGGGCCAATGTTATGAGGTCCACTGTGATTTAAGAAATCTATTCTTTTTGACAATATTCGGAAAATGGTAAAGTGATCTATAAGTAAGAACGTGGAGTGTAAATAACTTAGATGTTGGATATCGACAAGTTAAGTAACTCGACATTTTTCATTAAGATGATTTCATACGTTTATTAAACCTTCGGACTTTATCACATGCTTCACCAACAGACTGTAATTTAAAAACTTGAAACCTATTATGAATATATATAATTCTACTTTTCTAAAATGTTTTATGATATAACGATTTAAATTAATATTAAATATATTTATACGCGTATTATACGTACATAGTTTTATACTTCTACTATACTTTAACTTTACCATTACTTTACTTTTACTTTACTTTTACTTTACTTTAACTTTAATAATTCACTTTAATAATTCACTTTAATAATTCATACTTTAATAATTCACTTTAATAATTCATACTTTAATAATTCACTTTAATAATTCATACTTTAATAATTCACTTTAATAATTCAAAAATCTATTATAAATAGAATTCAGTAGGTTTCATTATTTGATAAAAACTTGAAAATATATTTCTCTAAACTCTCTCAATCGAATTACATATATATATATATATTTACTTAGTATTATTTCAAGATATTATTAGTATACATAAAATACTACGACGGAGTTATATTCAGACGATTTCAAAATAAGTTTTCAAACGGGATAGAGCTAAGGAAATTATGGGTTATAGCTATGGAGGTTATGGGTATTGTTCGAGGGAATTGCTCGTGAGGTCAACCTAACGTTTAACAATTTCGTTACGTCTACGTACTTTCCTGCAATATTGAATCACATTATTGATACGTGAGCATTCATATCTTATCTTTTATATATTAATAGTGTATCCTTGACTAGTGCTCGAGTATATATGATTATGCATGTTTGTATGTTTAGTTTTGTCGTTAAATAGTTTATGATAAATTACGAATTTGATACATATGCTACTGAGATAAGGTATATGATATGCATGTCGTTGAAAAGCTAAAGAAAAATTAATAACTTTTCATTTAGAAATCGTGTGGGTTCGATGAACGGATTAAAAGATATGGTCAACTGAATTATTATTAATTTTAATATTTATTACTAAAAATTAATATTTTTATTGAAACTATCATTTTATTATTTTTATCATTATTATTATTATCAATATTATTTAATCAAATAAATATACATACAAAGATATTTTTACCACACGTAATATAATTACATTAATAATACATACCACTATATTTTTATGATATTAAGTGAATTTTATAAATTTTATTACTTGAGATATATAAAAGTATATTTTTATCATATATGAATTTAAATATAAATTTTTATTTATTAATAAATGACTTGTATTATTTAGTATAATAAGATCTGATAAATATATTTAAATATATAAAACGACTATATATAAGTTATATAATAAACATGTATAGATTTTGGAAGTCATTTTGGGTCAAATTGACTTTTGTTGACTTTTGCATGTCGGTCTCGAGCATTAGGATTGTGATACACTACGACTTGACCTAAATTGTTAGACAGATATTGACCAACATATAAATATATATACTTAATATAGGTTCGTGAATCCGAGACAAACCCTGCACTTGTTCAGTGCCGTCATATACATAATTGCTACGAAATACAGTATTGTGAGTTTCATTTGCTCCCTTTTTAATTGCTTTTGCAATATATATTTTTGGGCTGAGAATACATGCGCTGTTTTATAAATGTTTTACGAAATAGACACAAGTACTAAAACTTATTCTACGTGGGTTTAAACCAGAAATATACCCTTAGCTTGGTAACATTAAACTACTTGTCTATGTACGGTAGGCGCGAATCCTAAAGATAGATCTATTGGGCCTGACAACCCCCATCCTGACTATGGGATGCTTTAGTACTTCGGGGTTATATTAAACACACCTGATCTGGTGTACTTCAGAGGGTAAAACATGAATGTTAAGGCTTGTTACAGGGTGCCTACAACTTATAGAATACTTTTATACACTTGCGAGTGTACATATATTTATAAACAGAAATCTTGTGGTCTATTACTATTACGGAAATGATTGATTATGATAAACTAATGAACTCACCAACCTTTTGGTTGACACTTTAAAGTATGTTTATTCTCAGGTATTAAAGAAATCTTCCGCTGTGCATTAGCTCATTTTAAGGATATTACTTGGAGTCATTCATGACATACTTTGAAAGACGTTGCATTCGAGTAATTGAGTTCATCAAGATTAATATTAAGTCAATTATAGTTGGATGTAATATGAAATGGTATGCATGCCGTCAATTTTAGATGTAAAGAAAGTTTGTCTTTTAAAAACGAATGCAATGTTTGTAAACGTATCATATAGAGCTCAAATACCTCGCGATGTAATCAACTATTGTGAATCGTTTATAATGTATATGAACGGGTCCTTTCATATCATTCTTAGTCTAGACACATCTTACTGCATTGATTGCATGAACAGTATATAAACAAAATTCATATCTTAGTGTATCTGTTATTGTTACCTTTGCCTGACAGCTTCCGTAGATTCCTTCGTAACTTATGGGATTTTAGTATTATATATGCATATGTAAATTATGTATTGCAGGGTACTAATCTACATCATATAATCTATTTCTTATCGAAAATCCTTCATCTGATCGTACAAGATGAATCCCTCAACCAGTTCGAGTCCCTCAGATTTCGATAGCTATTCTGATAGTTATTTCGACAGCTATTCCGACATGGATATTCACCTAAACTCCGAAATCGGTGTCACCAGAATGAATCAATCAATCAGCCATCCCCAATTCATCTGATGAGTTCGTAGCCGACTTAATCAATGGAGACGCGAAGAAGGCGATCCCTCCCACCAACCGAATTCACCTCTTGGCGAAGAACCTGAAACACTTACTGGCAAATTAGCCCGAAACACCATTTTCACCCTTATTTCTAGGATATCTCGTCACGATTATATTCTATCTAAAATTCTAAACCTTATTCATCAGCTCGTTCCGACCGACAATCATCCAGGAATAATAGAAGAAGTCAACGAACTTCGCCCTCGAGTAATCAATTTGGAGAATATGGTGCAAAGGCTACGAGCACCAGCAACATCACCATCACCAACAGTACCATCAGTAACATCACCAGTACCATCAACAATCCATGCCTCAACAGCTCATTCTGTACCTCGAGTATAATCATCGTTCTACGTATCGTTCTACATCATTTATCTTCGTTCGACATGACAATTGTGTAATCTCTAATGTTTTAGAGATTATATATTCCTATTCTAATGGTAAACCAAATGAGTTTAATACTATATTAACTCATTAAATCCATGATTACATCTGAAAAAAATATATATGTAAGTATATTTAAATAAAGATTGTAATTAAAAATTCTTTTGTACAAACTGTTAATGGTGAAAATATTTTAACGGGTAGGTAATACCCGAGGAATATTTCGATTTCACATTAATAAGTTACACTGTACATTCTTCGAAGCTGATTCAACAGTCATTTACTATCCTACTTACATTCACCGATATACAAATCCGTTCACCACAGAATAACCATTTTCATCCAATTTCATATTTGGATTTTGATTTATCAGAATCCAACAAGTGGCATAATGAAGAAAACATTTGACAAAATAAAATTTATTAGAAACAAATAAATTAACTATGAGAAATTTTGTTAAGAATCCACGCTAACTGTTCCTAGGTAATGGTTCCTAGCTAACTGATTACATTTTATTTATCTCAATTTAATTATCGCAATTTACATTCTCTCAATTTTATTTATCGTCATTTAATTTCTGTTATTTACTTTACGCACTTTATTTATCATCATTTAATTTCTGTTATTTATTTTTACGCACTTTAAATATCGGGACACGTATACAAGGTTTTGACATATCATATCGACGCATCTATATATATTATTTGGAATAACCATAGACACTCTATATACAGTAATGCTTGAGTTAGTTATACAGGGTTGAGGTTGATTCTACAATAATATATATAGTTTGAGTTGTGATCGAGTCTGAGACATGTACACGGGTCACGATACATATTACTTAATTCGAATATTATATATTAAACCATATATGAATGATTGGATTGTTAACTATGGACTATCGTCTGTGGACTAATAATATTGGACAATTAAAATGAATTAAAATATTGATTATAACATATGAAACTAAACATTTCTTCAAGTTTTCCACTTGATTTTATCTTAAACCTCATTTGTATCTTCACGATTACATTCTGCGTTCAAACCTTTCATAATTCTTGAAAATACCTCAATCGAGAGGATGAACCAACCGCACTTCATCTACGGAAGAAAAGATTTATGCATATAGTTATGCACTTAAGAAACCCTCGGCAACTGAGTAAACGTCTAACACGTAGCTGTGCTAATTCATTTAGTGTTATTATCACCCAAAATAACTTGGTGATTCCTTTCAAAGTAGCAAATTTTGTCACAGCTCCAACAAGACAACTTCGAATTTTCATTCGAAACAACCTTATTATCACTTTGATATATATGTGTGCTCTTTTATTGTTACCAGGGAACCTTTCATATTCCACCATATTACCATCAGCGTTTATTCATCTAAAAATACAATTCTCCTGAAACCACCTCGGATTGATAACCGACGATTCAGATATGGCTGCATTAAATGCAGAGGAAATGGTAAAATTGTAGATGGCCTAAATGACCAAGAGGTTGATGATAAAGAATGGAGTGTTGGGATTGCTCAATTAAAAATTTGGTACTGAAAAATGGATTGAGAAAACCATGAAGGAGATCAAGGACAAATACAAGGACCAAACCCTATATTCAAAGAATCCAGGTAATTTGGATCCGCCGAAATCTTTAGAGAATATCTTGCTCCGAAGTCATGTTAAAATCTTGCGGAAAATTTTTCTTCATTAACCTTCGAACTTAGAAATTCTAAAATATCATCATAACTATCTTCGATATTTCTGAGGATATTTTCATAAATATTCTTGTCCGAAAATATCTACCTCTTAGTGTTTTCTGTATTACATTAGATTGGAAACTTCTGTAAAATCTAAGTATAAATTATGAATGAATTGTGGAGAAGTGTTGGGAATTGAAGCATGGGTTAGTATAATATAATGACGCTTGGCCAACGTGATTATATTACAGTAAGTCATGCTGGAAGTTTTATTGGAGCATGATGATTCACAGATCATAACGTCATCATGTGCCATGTTACATAACTCTTACATTCTACTTAACTTCTAAATATATCAAGAAAATATATTCTTGATAGTTCTATTCTCAGTGATTCTGATAATTTGACAAATTAAATCATGCTATTACCTTTACCTTCTGCAAAGTATATTATGATCATCCGAAACTCTATACCTACGAATTCTGGACCATTTTTCGCTTGAATTAAAGTCGGGAAGAGAAAATAAAAGTATGAAACTCCAAAATATAAGAGGGAATATGCAGCTCGATAACAACATATAAATTACAAACCGTGTATATCAATGTTTATCGCAACATAAATGAAATGTCCCGTTCTTATTGATTAAAAACGTTCCATATTAATTGATTTCGTTGCGAGGTTTTGACCTCTATATGAGACGTTTTTCAAAGACTGCATTCATTTTAAAACAAACCATAACCTTTATTTCATCAATAAAGGTTTAAAAAGCTTTACGTAGATTATCAAATAATGATAATCTAAAATATCCTGTATACACACGACCATTACATAATGGTTTACAATACAAATATGTTACAACAAAATAAGTTTCTTGAATGCAGTTTTTACACAATATCATACAAGCATGGACTTCAAATTTCGTCCTTATTTAAGTATGCGACAGCGGAAGCTCTTAATAATCACCTGAGAATAAACATGCTTAAAACGTCAACAAAAATATTGGTGAGTTATAGGTTTAACCTATATTTATCAAATCATAATAACAGACCACAAGATTTCATATTTCAATACACATCCCATACATAGAGATAAAAATCATTCATATGGTGAACACCTGGTAACCGACATTAACAAGATGCATATATAAGAATATCCCCATCATTCCGGGACACCCTTCGGATATGATATAAATTTCGAAGTACTAAAGCATCCGGTACTTTGGATGGGGTTTGTTAGGCCCAATAGATCTATCTTCAGGATTCGCGTCAATTAGGGTGTCTGTTCCCTAATTCTTAGATTACCAGACTTAATAAAAAGGGGCATATTCGATTTCGATAATTCAACCATAGAATGTAGTTTCATGTACTTGTGTCTATTTTGTAAATCATTTATAAAACCTGCATGTATTCTCATCCCAAAAATATTAGATTTTAAAAGTGGGACTATAACTCACTATCACAGATTTTTACTTCCTCGAGAAGTAAGACTTGGCCACTGGTTGATTCACGAACCTATAACAATATATACATATATATCAAAGTATGTTCAAAATATATTTACAACACTTTTAATATATTTTGATGTTTTAAGTTTATTAAGTTAGCTGTCCTCGTTAGTAACCTACAACTAGTTATCCACAGTTAGATGTACAGAAATAAATCGATAAATATTATCTTGAATCAATCCACGACCCAGTGTATACGTATCTCAGTATTGATCACAACTCAAACTATATATATTTTGGAATCAACCTCAACCCTGTATAGCTAACTCCAACATTCACATATAGAGTGTCTATGGTTGTTCCGAAATATATATAGATGTGTCGACATGATAGGTCGAAACATTGTATACGTGTCTATGGTATCTCAAGATTACATAATATACAATACAAGTTGATTAAGTTATGTTTGGAATAGATTTGTTACCAATTTTCACGTAGCTAAAATGAGAAAAATTATCCAATCTTGTTTTACCCATAACTTCTTCATTTTAAATCCGTTTTGAGTGAATAAAATTGCTATGGTTTCATATTGAACTCTATTTTATGAATCTAAACAGAAAAAGTATAGGTTTATAGTCGGAAAAATAAGTTACAGGTCGTTTTTGTAAAGGTAGTCATTTCAGTCGAAAGAACGACGTCTAGATGACCATTTTAGAAAACATACTTCCACTTTGAGTTTAACCATAATTTTTGGATATAGTTTCATGTTCATAATAAAAATCATTTTCTCAGAATAACAACTTTTAAATCAAAGTTTATCATAGTTTTTAATTAACTAACCCAAAACAGCCCGCGGTGTTACTACGACGGCGTAAATCCGGTTTTACGGTGTTTTTCGTGTTTTCAGGTTTTAAATCATTAAGTTAGCATATCATATAGATATAGAACATGTGTTTAGTTGATTTTAAAAGTCAAGTTAGAAGGATTAACTTTTGTTTGCGAACAAGTTTAGAATTAACTAAACTATGTTATAGTGATTACAAGTTTAAACCTTCGAATAAGATAGCTTTATATATATGAATCGAATGATGTTATGAACATCATTACTACCTTAAGTTCCTTGGATAAACCTACTGGAAAAGAGAAAAATGGATCTAGCTTCAACGGATCCTTGGATGGCTCGAAGTTCTTGAAGCAGAATCATGACACGAAAACAAGTTCAAGTAAGATCATCACTTAAAATAAGATTGTTATAGTTATAGAAATTGAACCAAAGTTTGAATATGATTATTACCTTGTATTAGAATGATAACCTACTGTAAGAAACAAAGATTTCTTGAGGTTGGATGATCACCTTACAAGATTGGAAGTGAGCTAGCAAACTTGAAAGTATTCTTGATTTTATGTAACTAGAACTTGTAGAATATATGAAGAACACTTAGAACTTGAAGATAGAACTTGAGAGAGATCAATTAGATGAAGAAAATTGAAGAATGAAAGTGTTTGTAGGTGTTTTTGGTCGTTGGTGTATGGATTAGATATAAAGGATATGTAATTTTGTTTTCATGTAAATAAGTCATGAATGATTACTCATATTTTTGTAATTTTATGAGATATTTCATGCTAGTTGCCAAATGATGGTTCCCACATGTGTTAGGTGACTCACATGGGCTGCTAATAGCTGATCATTGGAGTGTATATACCAATAGTACATACATCTAAAAGCTGTGTATTGTACGAGTACGAATACGGGTGCATACGAGTAGAATTGTTGATGAAACTGAACGAGGATGTAATTGTAAGCATTTTTGTTAAGTAGAAGTATTTTGATAATTGTATTGAAGTCTTTCAAAAGTGTATAAATACATATTAAAACACTACATGTATATACATTTTAACTGAGTCGTTAAGTCATCGTTAGTCGTTACATGTAAGTGTTGTTTTGAAACCTTTAGGTTAACGATCTTGTTAAATGTTGTTAACCCAATGTTTATAATATCAAATGAGATTTTAAATTATTATATTATCATGATATTATCATGTATGAATATCTCTTAATATGATATATATACATTAAATGTCTTTACAATGATAATCATTACATATATGTCTCGTTTAAAAATCATTAAGTTAGTAGTCTTGTTTTTACATATGTAGTTCATTGTTAATATACTTAATGATATGTTTACTTATCATAGTATCATGTTCACTATATATATATCCATATATATGTCATCATATAGTTTTTATAAGTTTTAACGTTCGTGAATCACCGGTCAACTTGGTTGGTCAATTGTCTATATGAAACATATTTCAATTAATCAAGTCTTAACAAGTTTGATTGCTTAACATGTTGGAAACATTTAATCATGTAAATATCAATCTCAATTAATATATATAAACATGGAAAATTTCGGGTCACTACAGTACCTACCCGTTAAATAAATTTCGTCCCGAAATTTTAAGCTGTTGAAGGAGTTGACGAATCTTCTGGAAATAGATGCGGGTATTTCTTCTTCATCTGATCTTCACGCTCCCAGGTGAACTCGGGTCCTCTACGAGCATTCCATCGAACCTTAACAATTGGTATCTTGTTTTGCTTAAGTCTTTTAACCTCACGATCCATTATTTTGACGTTTTCTTCGATGAATTGAAGTTTTTCGTTGATTTGGATTTCATCTAACGGAATAGTGAGATCTTCTTTAGCAAAACATTTCTTCAAATTCGAGACGTGGAAAGTGTTATGTACAGCCGCGAGTTGTTGAGGTAACTCAAGTCGGTAAGCTACTGGTCTGACACGATCAATAATCTTGAATGGTCCAATATACCTTGGATTTAATTTCCCTCGTTTACCAAATCGAACAACGCCTTTCCAAGGTGCAACTTTAAGCATGACCATCTCTCCAATTTCAAATTCTATATCTTTTCTTTTAATGTCAGCGTAGCTCTTTTGTCGACTTTGGGCGGTTTTCAACCGTTGTTGAATTTGGATGATCTTCTCGGTAGTTTCTTGTATAATCTCCGGACCCGTAATCTGTCTGTCCCCCACTTCACTCCAACAAATCGGAGACCTGCACTTTCTACCATAAAGTGCTTCAAACGGCGCCATCTCAATGCTTGAATGGTAGCTGTTGTTGTAGGAAAATTCTGCTAATGGTAGATGTCGATCCCAACTGTTTCCGAAATCAATAACACATGCTCGTAGCATGTCTTCAAGCGTTTTATTCGTCCTTTCGCTCTGCCCATCAGTTTGTGGATGATAGGCAGTACTCATGTCTAGACGAGTTCCTAATACTTGCTGTAATGTCTGCCAGAATCTTGAAATAAATCTGCCATCCCTATCAGAGATAATAGAGATTGGTATTCCATGTCTGGAGATGACTTCCTTCAAATACAGTCGTGCTAACTTCTCCATCTTGTCATCTTCTCTTATTGGCAGGAAGTGTGCTGATTTGGTGAGACGATCAACTATTACCCAAATAGTATCAAAACCACTTGCAGTCCTTGGCAATTTAGTGATGAAATCCATGGTAATGTTTTCCCATTTCCATTCCGGGATTTCGGGTTGTTGAAGTAGACCTGATGGTTTCTGATGCTCAGCTTTGACCTTAGAACACGTCAAACATTCTCCTACGTATTTAGCAACATCGACTTTCATACCCGGCCACCAAAAATATTTCTTGAGATCCTTGTACATCTTCCCCGTTCCAGGATGTATTGAGTATCTGGTTTTATGAGCTTCTCTAAGTACCATTTCTCTCATATCTCCAAATTTTGGTACCCAAATCCTTTCAGCCCTATACCGGGTTCCGTCTTCCCGAATATTAAGATGCTGCTCCGATCCTTTGGGTATTTCATCCTTTAAATTTCTTTCTTTTAAAACTCCTTGTTGTGCCTCCTTTATTTGAGTAGTAAGGTTATTATGAATCATTATATTCATAGATTTTACTCGAATGGGTTCTCTGTCCTTCCTGCTCAAGGCATCGGCTACCACATTTGCCTTCCCCGGGTGGTAACGAATCTCAAAGTCGTAATCATTCAATAATTCAATCCACCTACGCTGCCTCATATTCAGTTGTTTCTGATTAAATATGTGTTGAAGACTTTTGTGGTCGGTATATATAATACTTTTGACCCCATATAAGTAGTGCCTCCAAGTCTTTAATGCAAAAACAACCGTGCCTAATTCCAAATCATGCGTCGTATAATTTTGTTCGTGAATCTTCAATTGTCTAGACGCATAAGCAATCACCTTCGTTCGTTGCATTAATACACAACCGAGACCTTGCTTTGATGCGTCACAATAAATCACAAAATCATCATTCCCTTCAGGCAATGACAATATAGGTGCCGTAGTTAGCTTTTTCTTCAATAACTGAAACGCTTTCTCTTGTTCATCATTCCATTCAAATTTCTTCCCTTTATGCGTTAATGCAGTCAAGGGTTTTGCTATTCTGGAAAAGTCTTGGATGAACCTTCTGTAGTAACCAGCTAGTCCTAAAAACTGGCGTATGTGTTTCGGAGTTTTCGGGGTTTCCCACTTTTCAACAGTTTCTATCTTTGCAGGATCCACTTTAATACCTTCTTTGTTCACTATGTGACCGAGAAATTGAACTTCTTCCAACCAAAATGCACACTTTGAAAACTTAGCGTACAATTCTTCCTTCCTCAATACTTCTAACACCTTTCTCAAATGTTCACCATGTTCTTGGTCATTCTTTGAGTAAATAAGTATGTCATCAATGAAAACAATGACAAACTTGTCAAGGTATGGTCCACACACTCGGTTCATAAGGTCCATGAACACAGCTGGTGCATTAGTTAAACCAAATGGCATGACCATAAACTCGTAATGACCGTAACGTGTTCTGAAAGCAGTCTTTGGAATATCATCTTCTTTCACCCGCATTTGATGATACCCGGAACGTAAGTCAATCTTTGAATAAACAGACGAGCCTTGTAGTTGATCAAATAAGTCGTCGATTCTCGATAGTGGGTAGCGGTTCTTGATGGTAAGTTTGTTCAACTCTCGGTAGTCGATACACAACCTGAATGTACCATCTTTCTTCTTAACAAACAAAACAGGAGCTCCTCACGGTGATGTGCTTGGTCGAATGAAACCACGTTCTAAAAGTTCTTGTAATTGGCTTTGCAGTTCTTTCATCTCACTGGGTGTAAGTCTGTAAGGAGCATGAGCTATTGGTGCAGCTCCTGGTACAAGATCTATTTGAAATTCAACGGATCGATGTGGGGGTAATCCCGGTAATTCTTTCGGGAATACATCGGGAAATTCTTTTGCAATGGGAACATCATTGATGCTCTTTTCTTCAGTTTGTACTTTCTCGACGTGTGCTAGAACAGCATAGCAACCTTTTCTTATTAGTTTTTGTGCCTTCAAATTACTAATAAGATGTAGCTTCGTGTTGCCCTTTTCTCTGTACACCATTAAGGGTTTTCCTATTTCTCGTATAATTCGAATTGCATTTTTGTAACAAACGATCTCTGCTTTCACTTCTTTCAACCAGTCCATACCGATTATCACATCAAAACTCCCTAACTCTACTGGTATCAAATCAATCTTAAATGTTTCGCTAACCAGTTTAATTTCTCGATTCCGACATATATTATCTGCTGAAATTAATTTACCATTTGCTAATTCGAGTAAAAATTTACTATCCAAAGGCGTCAATGGACAACTTAATTTAGCACAAAAATCTCTACTCATATAGCTTCTATCCGCACCCGAATCAAATAAAACGTAAGCAGATTTATTGTCAATAAGAAACGTACCCGTAACAAGCTCCGGGTCTTCCTGTGCCTCTGCCGCATTAATATTGAAAACTCTTCCGCGGCCTTGTCCATTCGTGTTCTCCTGGTTCGGGCAATTTCTAATAATGTGGCCCGGTTTTCCACATTTATAACAAACTACATTGGCATAACTTGCTCCGACACTACTTGCTCCGCCATTACTCGTTCCGACACCATTTGTTCCTTTCGTTCTATTAGCCCCTGGTCCGTAGACCTCACACTTCGCCGCGCTATGACCATTTCTTTTACACTTGTTGCAAAATTTGGTGCAGAACCCCGAGTGATACTTTTCACACCTTTAGCATAGCTGCTTCTGATTGTTGTTGTTGTTGCGGTTATTATTGTTGTTGGGATGATTGTTGTAGTAGTTGTTGTTGTTGTTGTTGGACCGTTTGTTGTAGTTGCGATTGATGTTGCGATTGTTGGGATAATTATTGCGATTATTGTTGTAATTGCTGTTGTTGTTATATTGGTGATCCTTATCACCGTTTTCCTCCCACTTTCTTTTGACTTGCTTCACATTGGCCTCTTCAGCAGTCTGTTCTTTAATTCTTTCTTCAATCTGGTTCACTAGTTTGTGAGCCATTCTACATGCCTGTTGTATGAAGACGGGCTCGTGTGAACTTATATCTTCTTGGATTCTTTCCGGTAATTATTTCACAAACGCGTCGATCTTCTCTTCCTCATCTTCGAATGCTCCCGGACACAATAGGCACAATTCTGTGAATCGTCTTTCGTACGTGGTAATATCAAATCCTTGGGTTCGTAACCCTCTAAGTTCTGTCTTGAGCTTATTGACCTCGGTTCTGGGACGGTACTTCTCGTTCATCAAGTGCTTGAATGCTGACCACGGTAGTGCGTACGCATCGTCTTGTCCCACTTGCTCTAGATAGGTATTCCACCATGTTAACGCAGAACCTGTGAAGGTATGCGTAGCGTACTTTACTTTGTCCTCTTCAGTACACTTACTTATGGCAAACACCGATTCGACCTTCTCGGTCCACCGTTTCAATCCGATCGGTCCTTCGGTTCCATCAAATTCCAAAGGTTTGCAGGCAGTGAATTCTTTGTAGGTGCATCCTACACGATTTCCTGTACTGCTAGATCCAAGGTTATTGTTGGTATGTAGTGCAGCTTGTACTGCGGCTATGTTTGAAGCTAGAAAAGTACGGAATTCCTCTTCATTCATATTCACGGTGTGTCGAGTAGTCGGTGCCATTTCCTTCAAAATAGTCAAATGGAACAAGTTAATCATACAGAATATTAAGAGTAGTTAATAGTATTTCGTAGCATAATATGAACTTATTTATAAAAGCTTTTTCTTCATATTAGCGTTTTATAAGTTTAAATTCGGGTAGTACCTACCCGTTAAGTTCATACTTAGTAGCTAATATACAATTCAACTACTACAATTCTATATGAAAAACTGATTATAATAATATTTCGCGTTCAAACTTTTATACAATATTTTACAAACTTACAATACCGCTTATTTTACATAAAGCATGAAATATAGCACACAATAACTTTGATACAAGATAGTTGTGAAGATAATTCTAGCTATTACACAAGTCGTTCAGTAAAGGCAATAAAGACACGTAATTCATACGTCCAGAAACATGTCATGCATTCTGGTTTTACTAGGACTACTTCCCATCCGTGGTCTTGTGGAACATAACCGTTATGGCCGTTGATAAGACAGCGTGTTGTAACGTCATCAAAGGGACGAGGGTTACGTAATGTCCAACAGTCCCGTAACAATCTAAAAACCTCATTTCTTACCCCAATTACCGACTCCGTCACTTGTGGGAACGTTTTGTTTAATAGTTGTAGGCCGATCTTCTTGTTCTCACTTTGGTGAGAAGTGAACATTACTAATCCGTAAGCATAACATGCTTCTTTATGTTGCATGTTAGCCACTTTTTCTAAATCACGAAGTCCAATATTCGGATATATTGAGTCAAAATAATTTCTTAACCCATTGCGTAAAATAGCATTTGGGTTCCCCGCAATATATGCGTCAAAGTAAACACATCGTAACTTATGGATTTCCCAATGTGATATCCCCCATCTTTCGAACGAAAGCCTTTTATAAACCAAGGCATTCTTAGAACGTTCTTCGAATGTCTTACAAACTGATCTCGCCTTAAATAGTTGTGCCGAAGAATTCTGACCGACTTTAGACAAGATTTCATCAATCATGTCTCCGGGTAGGTCTCTTAAAATATTGGGTTGTCTATCCATTTTGTGTTTTTATACTGTAAAATAGACAAGAGTTAGATTCATAAAAAAATACTTATTAATACAAGCAATTTTTACATATATCATAAAGCATAAGCACACTATATTACATATATTACACCACACGAATACAACTATCTTATTCCGACTCGCTTGTTTCTTCTTCTTCGGTTTTGGTTCGTTTTGCCAAGTTTCTAGGGATATATGATGTTCCCCTAATACGAGCCGTTATTTTCCACATTGGTTTAGAAAAACCTGGTGGTTTAGAGGTTCCCGGGTCATTGTTACAACTTAAGGACTTCGGGGGTTGACGATACATATAAAGTTCATCGGGGTTGGAATTAGATTTCTCTATTTTTATGCCCTTTCCCTTATTATTTTCTTTTGCCTTTTTAAATTCAGTTAGGGTAATTTCTATAATATCATCGGAATTCTCGTCGGAATCCGATTCATCGGAGAATTGGTAATCCTCCCAATATTTTGCTTCCTTGGCGGAAACACCATTGACCATAATTAACCTTGGTCGGTTGGTTAAGGATTCTCTTTTACTTAACCGTTTTATTATTTCCCCCACCGGTTCTATTTCTTCTTCCTGTTCCGATTCTTCTTCCGGTTCCGACTCTTCTTCCGGTTCCTCTTCGGGAACTTGTGAATCAGTCCACGAATCATTCCAATTTACATTTGACTCTTCATTATTATTAGGTGAGTCAATGGGACTTGTTCTAGAGGTAGACATCTATCACATAATATCAAACACGTTAAGAGATTAATATATCACATAATATTCATATGTTAAAAATATATAGTTTCCAACAAAAATGTTAAGCAATCATTTTTAAAGAAAACACGGTCGAAATCCAGACTCACTAATGCATCCTAACAAACTCGATAAGACACACTAATGCAAATTTCTGGTTCTCTAAGACCAACGCTCGGATACCAACTGAAATGTCCCGTTCTTATTGATTAAAAACGTTCCATATTAATTGATTTCGTTGCGAGGTTTTGACCTCTATATGAGACGTTTTTCAAAGACTGCATTCATTTTAAAACAAACCATAACCTTTATTTCATCAATAAAGGTTTAAAAAGCTTTACGTAGATTATCAAATAATGATAATCTAAAATATCCTGTATACACACGACCATTACATAATGGTTTACAATACAAATATGTTACAACAAAATAAGTTTCTTGAATGCAGTTTTTACACAATATCATACAAGCATGGACTTCAAATTTCGTCCTTATTTAAGTATGCGACAGCGGAAGCTCTTAATAATCACCTGAGAATAAACATGCTTAAAACGTCAACAAAAATGTTGGTGAATTATAGGTTTAACCTATATTTATCAAATCATAATAACAGACCACAAGATTTCATATTTCAATACACATCCCATACATAGAGATAAAAATCATTCATATGGTGAACACCTGGTAACCGACATTAACAAGATGCATATATAAGAATATCCCCATCATTCCGGGACACCCTTCGGATATGATATAAATTTCGAAGTACTAAAGCATCCGGTACTTTGGATGGGGTTTGTTAGGCCCAATAGATCTATCTTCAGGATTCGCGTCAATTAGGGTGTCTGTTCCCTAATTCTTAGATTACCGGACTTAATAAAAAGGGGCATATTCGATTTCGATAATTCAACCATCGAATGTAGTTTCATGTACTTGTGTCTATTTTGTAAATCATTTATAAAACCTGCATGTATTCTCATCCCAAAAATATTAGATTTTAAAAGTGGGACTATAACTCACTTTCACAGATTTTTACTTCGTCGGGAAGTAAGACTTGGCCACTGGTTGATTCACGAACCTATAACAATATATACATATATATCAAAGTATGTTCAAAATATATTTACAACACTTTTAATATATTTTGATGTTTTAAGTTTATTAAGTCAGCTGTCCTCGTTAGTAACCTACAACTAGTTGTCCACAGTTAGATGTACAGAAATAAATCGATAAATATTATCTTGAATCAATCCACGACCCAGTGTATACGTATCTCAGTATTGATCACAACTCAAACTATATATATTTTGGAATCAACCTCAACCCTGTATAGCTAACTCCAACATTCACATATAGAGTGTCTATGGTTGTTCCGAAATATATATAGATGTGTCGACATGATAGGTCGAAACATTGTATACGTGTCTATGGTATCTCAAGATTACATAATATACAATACAAGTTGATTAAGTTATGTTTGGAATAGATTTGTTACCAATTTTCACGTAGCTAAAATGAGAAAAATTATCCAATCTTGTTTTACCCATAACTTCTTCATTTTAAATCCGTTTTGAGTGAATCAAATTGCTATGGTTTAATATTGAACTCTATTTTATGAATCTAAACAGAAAAAGTATAGGTTTATAGTCGGAAAAATAAGTTACAGGTCGTTTTTGTAAAGGTAGTCATTTCAGTCGAAAGAACGACGTCTAGATGACCATTTTAGAAAACATACTTCCACTTTGAGTTTAACCATAATTTTTGGATATAGTTTCATGTTCATAATAAAAATCATTTTCTCAGAATAAAAACTTTTAAATCAAAGTTTATCATAGTTTTTAATTAACTAACCCAAAACAGCCCGCGGTGTTACTACGACGGCGTAAATCCGGTTTTACGGTGTTTTTCGTGTTTCCAGGTTTTAAATCATTAAGTTAGCATATCATATAGATATAGAACATGTGTTTAGTTGATTTTAAAAGTCAAGTTAGAAGGATTAACTTTTGTTTGCGAACAAGTTTAGAATTAACTAAACTATGTTCTAGTGATTACAAGTTTAAACCTTCGAATAAGATAGCTTTATATATATGAATCGAATGATGTTATGAACATCATTACTACCTTAAGTTCCTTGGATAAACCTACTGGAAAAGAAAAAAATGGATCTAGCTTCAACGGATCCTTGGATGGCTCGAAGTTCTTGAAGCAGAATCATGACACGAAAACAAGTTCAAGTAAGATCATCACTTGAAATAAGATTGTTATAGTTATAGAAATTGAACCAAAGTTTGAATATGATTATTACCTTGTATTAGAATGATAACCTACTGTAAGAAACAAAGATTTCTTGAGGTTGGATGATCACCTTACAAGATTGGAAGTGAGCTAGCAAACTTGAAAGTATTCTTGATTTTATGTAACTAGAACTTGTAGAATATATGAAGAACACTTAGAACTTGAAGATAGAACTTGAGAGAGATCAATTAGATGAAGAAAATTGAAGAATGAAAGTGTTTGTAGGTGTTTTTGGTCGTTGGTGTATGGATTAGATATAAAGGATATGTAATTTTGTTTTCATGTAAATAAGTCATGAATGATTACTCATATTTTTGTAATTTTATGAGATATTTCATGCTAGTTGCCAAATGATGGTTCCCACATGTGTTAGGTGACTCACATGGGCTACTAAGAGCTGATCATTGGAGTGTATATACCAATAGTACATACATCTAAAAGCTGTGTATTATACGAGTACGAATACGGGTGCATACGAGTAGAATTGTTGATGAAACTGAACGAGGATGTAATCGTAAGCATTCTTGTTAAGTAGAAGTATTTTGATAAGTGTATTGAAGTCTTTCAAAAGTGTATAAATACATATTAAAACACTACATGTATATACATTTTAACTGAGTCGTTAAGTCATCGTTAGTCGTTACATGTAAGTGTTGTTTTGAAACCTTTAGGTTAACGATCTTGTTAAATGTTGTTAACCCAATGTTTATAATATCAAATGAGATTTTAAATTATTATATTATCATGATATTATCATGTATGAATATCTCTTAATATGATATATATACATTAAATGTTTTTACAACGATAATCGTTACATATATGTCTCGTTTAAAAATCATTAAGTTAGTAGTCTTGTTTTTACATATGTAGTTCATTGTTAATATACTTAATGATATGTTTACTTATCATAGTATCATGTTCACTATATATATATCCATATATATGTCATCATATAGTTTTTACAAGTTTTAACATTCGTGAATCACCGGTCAACTTGGTTGGTCAATTGTCTATATGAAACATATTTCAATTAATCAAGTCTTAACAAGTTTGATTGCTTAACATGTTGGAAACATTTAATCATGTAAATATCAATCTCAATTAATATATATAAACATGGAGAAGTTCGGGTCACTACAGTAAAGACACGGGAGAATTAAAAACATTATAAACCCAAGGGCGAAGTAGAAGAAAACAGATTCCTCTGGTGGTAATTGGAAAAGGAGAATGATTGTTGCGATAGTAAGGATAACGACAAGGATTAGAACTGGATTAAGCATTTTCAAAATCTTTTGAATTTAGGAATTGAGTATAGGAATGGTAAAAGTAATGAAATGGAAGAAGTTAATTTATAGTGAAATATCTGATAAAGAAATCAAGGCAGATCTCCTCATTTAATTAGAGAGATCCTAATTTCCTAAATTACCGAAGAATCAAATCTTATATAGATCCGAAGATTTTCTTTAAATCCCTTGAAATCCGGAAATCAATCCTATCTACGTCAAAAGTTAAATCTCTATCTCGATCTTTTATGATAGCTTCATTCGTACTCTTTGAATAATCGAATTGTTTTACCCATATTACTCAATAATGATAAAACTCTATTTATCAGCTCTTATTCGTCAGAAAAATATTCTTATTGTTTACCATGATGACCACACTCAAATTTCGGGACGAAATTTCTTTAACGGGTAGGTACTGTGACGACCCGAAAATTTCCGACTAAATTTAAACTTTAATCCTTCTAAGATTTTGACACGATAAGCAGAGTCTATTAAACTGAGTTCCAAAATGTTTGAACTATTTTTTTCATGAATGTATTTGAACCTTTAACTATTCCCGACGATTCACGAATAATTGTGTGTAATTAATATGTAGTATATATATATTTATATATAACATTTTGAATTAATAAAATATACTTTAATAATTTGAATTAAAATGTAAAATAATATATAGAATAATCAAGTTGTTATTGAAATAAATGTATATATAAATTCTATGTATTGTAATGTTTGAATATTAAATATTTAATGTAAGGTATTATATATATTACATAATTACTAATATGTAATATTAATGTCTAATACAATAAGTTTTATTATAAATTAAACTATAGTTGTATATTGATGTTATTACTTTCATTATTATTATCAATAGCAAATAGCAATATCAATATTATTAATGTATATACCCACATAAAATTTGATTCAGTTAATTAATAATATTAAGATTATCATTAATAATATCTGTATTATTATATATAGTAGTAAAAAAATTATGATTTTAATTACTATTGTTATTTTGATAATTAACATTACTAAACTTATTAAGATCATTATTATGGTAATTATTAATATCGACATAATATTATTATTATTATTATTACCCTTACTATTATAAATATTATTATTATTATTAATATTAGTATTTTAATTATCATAAATATAATCAGTAAAAATCAATAATATATATAAATTGATAAAGGTACGAATTGATCCTAATTTATTACACATAGCTTTCAAAGCTGTAGCAAGTTTTGTTTTCAGTCTTATGGATTGTACAATTAAATCGTGTAAAGATCAGAAGCAGTTAACAATCGAAATCAGATTTTTCTTTATCTTATTTTTTTTATTTCTTCTGTCCTTGGAATCAAAAGTTGTGGACCATTAACATTAGATAACAATCAACTCTACTACTTCAAATAGTCGATTCATATAATCATTATGCTCTACATATTACATTGTCTTCTACAATTCGAAAAGGAAGAGAGTAAATTGAAAACAGAAAAATAAAATTTAAACTTTCAAAGAACGTCACTACAATCCAATACCTTTCCTTCTTCTTCTTTGTGATTAATCAAAAAACCATCACCATGTAATCACAACTGATATACTACTACATGTGGTTCTGTTTAAACCAATCACCACTTCATATCTATCTTCAATCTTTAAACACCAACTAAGAATACCATTTGTTTCTCCTTCATCTTTTTCTTCAAACACAAACCACCTTTGGTCACCTCCATAAACCCCATTAACCTGGATTGATTGTTGATGCTGTTGTGAGTCAAGAACCATCACTTCTATTTTTCTATTATCTGCTTCGAACCATATATGGTTGTTGTTTATGAGTTCTGTTTTCCTGTTACAATAGAAAACCCTTCAACTATTTTCACTTCTGCATACGATTCCCATTCTTGTTGCAGCTGCACTCTTGCTCCTGTCTTGTTACTGTTATAATTGACAACATACACACGCCACTAATTAACCAAGTAAACCACCATCATTATCTCAAAATTTTATTATTCGTTTGAATCACAACTGCCACCCTACAAACCCTCACATGCTACTACAACCTCCTGCTCATGCTCGTAAGTGATGTAGCTGCTATCCCAAAAATAATTACTACGACTTCTGTTCTTTCCTCTGAGGAAAAACTATGAACGAAAAGATGAATTATAATGATGAACGAGGAAGTCGATGATGGTGTACTAGATATA
Source organism: Rutidosis leptorrhynchoides (assembly GCF_046630445.1). Taxonomy (NCBI): domain Eukaryota; kingdom Viridiplantae; phylum Streptophyta; class Magnoliopsida; order Asterales; family Asteraceae; genus Rutidosis; species Rutidosis leptorrhynchoides. Next base: position 199,962,541 of record NC_092343.1, on the reverse strand, counting down.
GAAAGGTGATAAGGTCTATTATAATGATGAGTCACACTTCCTTTTTATTTCTATTATTGGTCGATACTTACTCCATTAACCAACCCCACAATCTTACAGCTGGTCGACTTTTACAACAAGGGAACTCACTCCTCCACTAAGTTTTATCCAATTTAAATTAAGAACGAGTAGGGACGTGAGATATTTATTTTCCTTTTTTCCCACCGACAGCCAACTCACTAATATATCTGGCAACTTGTATCGTATCAATATACCATCGAATATCTATATTGAAATAGGCCGACGGGCTAAAGAGAAGGTTGTGGGCCGTGCTCCTTGTAGTACACTTGGGCCGTGATTAAATATGGACTTGATAAACGAGCTGGACTGAGTAGATTATTGGGCCACCACAATTATCCCTCTGTTGGGCCTTGGTGTTGTTTTATTTCTTTTTGGTCGATGAGGTTGGAACTCATTGGTTACCAGATGTAGTACATCAATGCTTATATTTTTTAGATACATAGAAGAAAGGTGATGATATAATACTATGATGGTGAAGGCATATTGTTGTAAATAGGATGATGCAGTTATGATAATCATCATGATTATTATGGTAATGGTTAAGATGGACATATGATGATGATAGATAATGATAGTGATGATGACTAAATTAGGATCATAATGATGATGGTAAGCCATTAGGGTTTTGTATGATGACATTGAGGACAAGTTAATAATAATGATGATATAGGTTATGATAATGGTTATGAACGAGATGATGATGGTAAGAAACGAATTGTGTTGATTAAAATGATTAAAAGGTCACGTATGATAATGAACGGGTTCCATTATGATTATGATCACATTGATGATGATTATGATTCGTTAATGATATGTAAAATAATGATAATAATAAATATGGTCAAGGATGTTATCGGGTTAGCGGGACGTCGCGGGTTTAAACCCGGACATGGGCATTTTTTTAGGACTACATCTTTGAGGTAGTTATTTAATTTAATTACTTATCAATATTATTATTATTATTAATATTATTATTATTATTATCATTATTATTATTATTATGATTACTACTTTTATATTAACAATATTATTATAACAAATAAATATTTTTCTATATAAGAGTACATATATTACAACTACCATAATATTACATATAATTATATATATTAAGATTATTTATATAAATAATTACCTATAACAAATTATTGATTTTAAATATAATATTAAACTATGTAAATATTAACTATTTTAAATATATACAAATTAAATACATAAGATATATAATTCAAGATATAATATATGAACTTATTTGATTACAATTATATGTGTTAATAAATATATAAATGATATACGTTCATGAATCTGAGGTCAACCCTACACTTGTTAAATGACGTTATAAGTATTTTTACTACAAAATACTGTATGGTGAGTTCATTTGATTCCCTTTTACTCTTTACATTTTTGGGACATAGAATACATGCGCTACTTTTACATCTGCTTTATTAAATTCTTTTGAAATACATTTTGAACTACGAATACATGAAATGCTTTTATAAATGTTTGACGAGATAGACACAAGCAAAACATTCCTTGAATGAATTATGTGGACGTGATAATTGCCACCATTGAATTATGTGGACGTGATAATTGCCACAATTGATATGAATATTTTTCCCCTGATTATTATTGCTTGGTAACCTAAGAATTAGGGAACATCACTAATTTTGAGAATTAGTGCACGCCTAATTGACACGAATCCTAAAGGTAGCTACTGGGTTTAACACCCCCACCCAGAATGTTCACTAGACGGAAGGGCTAGTGGGCGTGGTGTTTAGTACTTCGAAGTTTATATGATTATTATACAGACGACATGTTCTGCTTTGGGGATATTATTATGCGCATTATATGTTAAGGTCGGTTACCAAGCCAAACTATGAAAGCAATGAAAAGTGAATGTTATGTATCGAGAGAATTATTTTTTACACAGGTTATGTGTATGTTATTTTTGTACATGAGATATGTGTACGGTTACTAAGATTTATGAAAAAGGATTTCGTACACGAGAAAGGTGTACTGTATTTAAAATATATCGCATGTACATTACAGGTGGGTATAGGATTCGGGCTCATTTGTACCATGCAGCATTTAAATCTTGTGCTCAATCAAAATGATGAATTTTATTGTTTTATGATAAACTTATGAACTCACAAACCTTTTGGTTGACACTTTAAAGCATGTTTATTCTCAGGTATGAAAGAAATCTTCTGTTGTACAATTGTTCATATTACATGGAGTCGTATATGGCATATAGAGGTCAGAACCTCGCAATGGGACCAACTGTTGAAGACTTCGTCCAGATGGATTAGGACGGGGCATTTCATCGGGTGTGTTCTAATGCAAAGAGGTAAAGTCATTGCTTATGCCTCTCGACAATTGAAGGAACACGAAACGAGATACCCGACTCATGATCTTGAATTGGCGGCGGTGGTGCATGCGTTGAAAATATGGTGCCACTACTTGTATGGTGTCCAGTGTATGATTTATTCGGATCACAAGAGTTTGAAACATCTTTTTGATCAACGAGATTTGAATTATCGTCAACGTAGATGGATGGATGTGGTTTTGTTAACAATAAGCATGAAGAACGACTCATGGGGCAAACGGAGTCTATTACTTTAGGTCTGCATGGTTTGTTGTCCTTTCAGGGAAGATTGTGGGTGCCTAAGATGGGGGATTATAGACGAGTGCTACTTGATGAAGCATATAAGTCAAAGTATTCCATTCATCCTGGCACGACGAAAATGTATCTTGAATTGAAGAAAGAGTATTGGTGGCCGGGCATGAAACGTGATGTTGTTAAGTATGTTGAGCAATGCGTTACGTGTTTGCAAGTTAAGGCCGAGCATCAAAAGCCGTATGGTATGTTACAACCGTTAGAAATCCCGAAATGGAACTGGGAGCACATTACCATGGATTTCATCACGAAGTTACCAAAGACGGCGAGAACCTAATTGGAAACGATTTAGGTGATAGTTGATCGGTTGACGAAGAGTGCTTTGTTTCTTCCCATTCGGGAAACGATATCGTCAGAGACTTTGCCTAAGTTGTTTATCAAGGAGGTGATATCGAGACATGGGGTTCCTATATCTATTGTTTCGGATCGGGATACTCGTTTCATATCTTGGTTTTGGGAAAAGTTTCATGAAGATATGGGTACACAATTGAAAATGAGCACGGCGTACCATCCTCAAACGGATGGTCAAATCGTACGTACGAATCAAACATTGGAGGATATTTTACAGGCGTGTATTATCGATTTCGATGGTACTTGGGATGAGCACTTGCCATTGGTGGAATTATCGTACAATAATAGTTATCATATTAGTGTCGGGATACCACCTTATGAGATGCTTTAAGGGCGTAGGTGCCGAACTCCGATTTGTTGGGGTGAAGTGGGCCAAAAGGAAATTGGGAGTACCGATTTGGTTTTAGAGACGAATAGCAAGATTGAGATGATTCGGACTCGATTAAAGGCGGCGCAAGATAGACAAAAATCTTATGCCGATAAGCGTAGACGACCGATTGAGTTCCAAGAAGGTGACATGGTGATGCTTAAAGTTTCGCCATAGAAAGGTGTTATTCGGTTTCGAAAACGGGGAACATTAGCTCCTCGGTTTATTGGGCCATTTAAAATTTTAGCCCGTGTTGGTGAAGTTGCATATTGTTTGGAACTACCCGAAGAGCTTGCGGGAATCCATAATACATTCCATGTTTCCCATCTCCGTAAGTGTCTTGCGGATGATTCTTCATGGGTGCCATTAGACGAGATTAAGCTAAACAACAAGTTAGAGTATGTAGAGGAGCCAATTGCTATACTCGATGAAAAGGGGAAAAGGTTGAGAAATAAGGAAGTGAGAACTTTTAAAGTTCAATGGCGCCATAGTTAAGGTTCCGAGTTTACGTGGTAGCCCGAAGAGTTTGTGTTAGTTTATCTTCCCTCTTGGATCGCAAGGACGCGCTCCGATCAAGTGGGGGAGAGTTGTAAGACCCGAATAATTATAGTACAGAAGTGTAAATAAGGTACATAAAGTGTGGGATGCATCGTGTAATTAAACAGGGGACAGAGCATGTTCAGACCCTTGTGCGCGCCGCACACACATAAGGGAGTGCGCCGTGCACTAGCTGTGCAAAGATTTCCAGCTTTTTAAATTAAGTTAAATGATGGGGCATTGATAGTGCTCCAAATGATCATATATTTAGTCGAAATATCCTTCCAATATGTAAAGTTTTTAGTTGTAATTGTTGTATTTTTAAGTTGTAATTGTTTATATTAAATAAGTGCGAAGACGGAAGATGAAAATGAAGATTTGAAGACGAAAACATCCAAAATACTCAAACGTACAAGTTAAACTCCAAGTGGTTCAATTTATTGATGATTAACGTCTAAATATTGATAAGATTACAAGTCGCAGAACGTAAAGTACAAGATATCTAAGCATACGAAAAGGCGTTCGCAAATCTGGAACCGAGACATGATCCAACTATCAACGTATGAGACAACGGACCTAAAAGTACAAGTCAACTATGTACAAGAATATAATATAATATACATATATATATAATTATATAAATTATATAAATTTTATATATACATATATACATATATATATACATATATACATATATATATATATACATATATATATATATATATATATATATATATAAATATTATGTTGACAAAGCTAGTGGCCAAAAGTTTGTGAGCTGGAATCCAGAACTCCATGATCGCAGAGCTGCAGAGGGTAAAACCTCCATGATCGCGGAGCTGCCAAAATCAGAATTTGCCTATAAAAGGCACGAGCTTCTGCCAAATCCATTGCACCACCCCATATCCAATCTCTCCCTCTATTAATATATATATATATATATATATATATATATATATATATATATATATATTAGTTTTATATTAGTTTGTTGGGGTAATGTAACGGTTATTTTACGGGTTTTAAAGTCGAAGTTCTGTCCGTGTAAAGCTACGCGATAAATAATCATTGTAAGTTATGTTCTCCCTTTTTAAATTAATGTCTCGTAACTAAGTTATTATTATGCTTATTTTAGCCGAAGTAATCGTGATGTTAGACTAAATATTAAGACGGGGTTATTGGATTTTGTACCATAATTAGGGTTTGGACAAAAGACCGACACTTGTGAAAATTAGACTATGGGTTATTAATGGACTTTATATTTGATTAATATAGAGATTTACAATTTGAAGTAATTATAAATAACCACATATGCTCGATCGGGTACAGTGGGAGGGATATCTATAAATACTAATAATTGTTCATTTGACCGGAGACGGGGATGGATTAATAGTCAATGGACTTATTAAAACAGTGCTGGATTACATACAAGGGTAATTGGTGTAATTGTTAACAAAGTATTAAAACCTCGAATTACACGCAGTCGATAACCTGGTGTAATTATTAACAAAGTATTAAAACCTTGTTACAGTTTAAATCCCTAATTAGTTGGAATATTTGACTTCGGAAATAAGGTTAATTTGACGAGCATTTTATAATTATGACCGATGGACTATTATGGGCGAAAACCAGGTAGGTATCAAATAAATCCAGGACAAAGGACAATAACCCAGGGTAATTAAATTATCAAAACGTCAAACATCATGATTACGGAAGTTTAAATAAGCATAATTCTTTTATTTTATTTCTTATCACAATTTTAATTATCGTCATTTAAATATCGTTATTTACTTTATGCAATTTAATTATCGTCATTTATCTTTACGCATAAAATATAAAATCGACAAACCAGTCATTAAACGGTAAAACCCCCCTTCGATAATAATAATAATTGTAATATATATATTTTGTACAAATATAGTTATATAAAAATATAGTGTAAAATAAGTCGTCTCCCTGTGGAACGAACCGGACTTACTAAAAACTATACTACTCTACGATTAGGTACACTGCCTATAGTGTTGTAGCAGAGTTTAGGTATATCCCATTTGTAAATAAATTAAATAAAACTTGTATCATATTTCGTCGTATTTCATAGTAAAAAATAATAGTATATTTCGTACCCCTCCGCTCACACATCAGGCATTTTGGTCTTTTCACTTGAGGATGGTTTAGGGCATTAGTGGCCAGTTTTGTGGTGGTTGAAAACACATTCAACATTATCACCAACCACATCATCTCTCTAATTAAAGGTTCTAGAGTGAGAAACCCATTTAAGAGAGAGAAAGCTCAAATCAAGGAGGAAGAAGTTGATTTCGGGTCAAAGCGCGTGTGTTAAAGTTGTTCATCTAACCACTATCTACGATTTGATTGTGGTGGTATGTCCTAACTTTGATTTTTGTACTTTAATTTATATAAGGGTTAGGGTTTGGGTAAATGGTGAACATAAAACCCATATTTGGTGATTTTGAGTGTTCTTGGGAAAGATTGAGTCACCAGGACTCAGTAGTAACTAACCTAGGGTTTCAAAGTGTTAATTGGTGGTTATGAGTCTTAAAAGGTTAGTTAATCACTAGCACACTTGGTTGTTATGTGAATGTGTGTTATTTGGGTAAGTAGATGACCCGAAATGGGTGTGTTGACTTTAAAATGGTCAAATGGGTAATGATTGACCTAGTTGGGAAAGATGGGTATGAAATACCCAATTTAGTATTTGTTAGTGTTGTTGGACCTTAATCACTAGCTTTTAGTGATTTATGATGGTCTTGACCTTAAATGGACGGTTTTAGTGTAAATGGGTCATTTAATGCATTTAAGTCATTAAATGCACATGAGTGAATTGTTGGTGTTTAGTCCAACTAGTTTGTGTGTTGATTGAGTACTTAATGTATTAGGTACTTTGCTTTGAAGCTTGCGGAAGTATAAAACCGTCACCGAAGTATTAAGGTGAGTGGAATAATTATATGCGTATGTATATAATGTATTTATTTGTATGCTATGGTATGAACCAAAGAGCCGGTAGTGCCATAGTATGTGCGATTGTGCTATGATGTGAACCAAAGAGCCGGTAGCATTATAGTACGTGTGTTGTAATGTGAACCAAAGAGCCGGTAGCACTTAGCGCGAGTATGACTCGGGTTGTGATGTGAACCAAAGAGCCGGTAGCGTCATAAACGATGCGTATGGTGTGAACCAAAGAGCCGGTAGCACCATGACGCGAGTACGGTTAACCATGGTTATGTATTGTATTGTAGCATATTGTATTGTGTCGATTATATGCTATTGTTTATGCTAGTTGCGTTATTGGAGATTATTAGCTTCGTACTTGAGATGGTATGCTAATTACATTGCTAGCATGTATGCGGTATGTGTGTAAGTGTTTGCAAATAGGTATATTATATATGTATGTGTATAATTATTGCATTTACTAAGCGTTTTACTTACCCTCTCGTTGTTTACCTTTTTATAGGCTCCGGCATGGACAAGGGAAAGGGTATTCGTTTGGACTAGTGATCCCGCTTTTCTTTTGATAGGAGAAGCTTTCGGAAGTTTAGCTTTTGAAGTTTGACCAAGATTTGCGTAGTTTAACCCCCAAACATCATGCTCTAGTGTCGTTTGGAATTTAAACTAATGTGGTCGAAACTCATATTTTGTACGAGACTCGTAATTCGGGACGATGTGGGCCCGGTGTCGTAAAACTTGTTTTATTATTGAATCGTGTTAGTTTTACTTATTATATTGTGTTGTGAAAAGCATTTTGTCTAAAAGTGTCAGGAAGTGGGAGATCATTAAGCGAAAATTGAAAATTTTGGACAGCGGGCTGCCAGGCCTTGTGCGCGCCGCGCACATAGGGGCTGCGCGCTGCGCACCCCGCTGCTATATAAAAAAAAGATTTTCGCGTGATCGGTTGGATAACGGGTTGGGTCGTTACAAACACTTTTTGACATACAGACACGGTCGAAGTCCAGACACACTAATGCATCCTAACAACTATCAGTTAGACACACTAATGCAAGACCTAGTTCGCTAAGACCACACGCTCTAATACCACATGAAATGACCCGTCCAAATCCATATGGATGAATACAATAATATTTGGTCCCATTGCGTGGTATTGACCTTTATGTGATACGTTTTACAAACATTGCATTCGTTTTTAAAAGACAACTTTCATTACAATGATAATTGACAAATATGTATACCATTTTACAATATCTCTAAACTATAAATGACTTAATATGTCATTTATTTAATAACAATTATGAACTCGTATGACTCGAATGCAATGTCTTTTGAAATATGCCATGAATGACTCCAAGTAATATCTTTAAATTGAGAAAATGCACAGCGGAAGATTTCTTTAATACATGAGAATAAACATGCTTAAAAGTATCAACCAAAAGGTTGGTGAATTCATTAGTTTATCATAATCAATCATTTCCATAATCTTTATAGACCACAAGATTCCATTTTCATAAACAATCATACACTCTCAAGTGTAAAAAAATCATTCATATGGTGAACACCTGGTAACCGACATTAACACAAATGCATCTAGAAAATCCCCAACATTCTGGGACTCTCATCGGACGTGATAAATCGAAGTACTAAAGCATCCGTAACCCAAATGGGGCTTGTTGGGCCCAATAGATCTATCTTTAGGATTCACGTCAATTAGTGGCAATTATAATAAACACTAATTCTTAGGCTACCATGCTAAAAAGGGCGATATTCGGTTTAATAATCCAACCATATAATGTAGTTTTAAGTACTTGTGTCTATTTCGTAAAACACTTATAAAAGCGGTGCATATATTCTCAGTCCCAAAAATATATATTGTAAAAGCATTTAAAAAGAGAGCAAATGAAACTCACAATACTGTATTTCGTAGCAATAATTCATATGACGGCACTGAACAAATGCAGGGTTGGCCTCGGATTCACGAACCTATATTAATTATTTATATTTATATGTTGGTCAATATCTGTCTAACAATTTAGGTCAAGTCGTAGTGTATAACAATCCTAATGCTTGAGACCGACATGCAAAAGTCAACAAAAGTCAACTTGACCCAAAATGACTATCAAAATCTATACATGTTTATTATATAATTTAAATATAGTCGTTTTATATATTTAATTATATTTATTAGTTTTTATTAGAGTAAATAATACAAGTCAATTATTAATAAATAAAAATTTATATTAAAATTTATATATGATAAAAATATACTTTTATATATCTCAAGTAATAAAATTTATAAAGTTCACTTAATATCATAAGAATATAGTGGTATGTATTATTAATTTAATTATATTACGTGTGGTAAAAATATCTTTGTATCACATATTTATTTGATAAAATAATATTGATAATAATAATAATGAGTCAAAGTTGTATTATTTTTTAATAATAATAATAATAATTATTATTCTATTAATAATAATAATAATAACAATATTTATATTTACTAATGATGATATTAATTATAATAAAATGATAATTCTAATCATGATAATTTTAATAATAAAAATACTTTTTAATATCAACTGTAATAAAATAATAAAATAATAATTCTATTCAAAATGATAATTTTTAATAATAATACTAAAATGATAATAATAATGATATTTTATAATAACAATGATATTTCTATTAAAAATGATAATTTTAATAAAAATGATAGTTTTAATATTAATGATACTTTTAATAATAATAATAATAATGATAAAAATAATAAAATGATAGTTTTGATAAAAATATTAATTTTTAGTAATAAAGATAATTTTAGTAATAACATCAACTGATAACAATTATAATAACCGTTTTAATAATAATACTAAAATTAATGATAATTCAGTTGACCATATCTTTTAATTCGTTCATCGTAACCATACGATTTCTAAATGAAAAGTTATTACTTTTTCGCCAACTTTCCAACGACATGCATATCATATACCTTATCTCAGTAGCATATGTATCAAATTCGTGATTTATCATAAACTATTTAATAACGAAATTAAGCATACAAGCATGCATAATTATATATACTCGAGCACTAGTCAGGGATACACTATTAATATATAAAAAGATAAGATATGAATGTTCACATATCAATATTGTGATTCAATATTGCAGGAAAAGTACGCGAACGCAACGGAAATGATAAACACTAGGTTGACCTTTGATTCACAATCATAACCCCTGAGCAATACCCATGAACTCCTTAGTCATAACCCATAATTTTCTTAGCTCTATCCCGGTCGAAAAACCCGTATTGAAATAACTCGCTCATGACCTCGTCGTAATATTTTATGTAATAATAATACTAATAATAACGCTCCTTAATACTTACTAATAATAATAGTAATAAGATTAATAATAATAATCTTTAATGTTAATAATAATAAAAAAATTAATAATATATATAAATCTATATTTATACGAAGGATGAGAGGAATGAATCACAGAAATGGAGAAAACGTTCGATTTATAGGAAATTTGCCTCACCTACCACTCATGTGATCGCATGAGGTTTGTGAGGAGAACTCATGCGATCGCATGAGATCTCTTTCCAGCTCATTTTGCTTCAATCAAACTGCAGACACCCTTTTAATATATTATATATATTTATATATATTTAATTTATATAATTAAATAAATATTATATTATATTCTCGTGCATAGATGGTTTGTACTTTTAGTTCCGATGACTTATACGTTGACACCCGACTAATGTCCCTGTTTCGGTTTTTCGATCGTCCTTTCGTACTCTTAGAAAACCTGTACTTTACGTTTCGCGACGTGTACCTTTATCAACAACAAGACTCAAATCAATGAAAAACTATCCCACTCGAAGTGTAACTTATTCATTTGAGTGTTTTGGTCATTTGCTTCTCTAAATCATCGTTTCGCTATATATACATATATATAATAGTATTATTTTAAATCAAAACGTTTTATATCAAGGTTAATATTATATTTTATCATTTTGTAAATATATATATATATATATATATATATATATATATATATATATATATATATATATATATATATATATATATATATATATATATATATATATATATATATATATATATATATATTTAGCAATATAAATTTGTATATATTATATATAATTATAATATAATATTTAGTTTTTCAAAACTGATTATATTTCAAAGTTCATTATATAATTTAAAATATTTTCGAAATTATTATTTAGTAATACTTTTACCTTCTTAAACAATAAAAAATATATTTGTAAATTTATAATACAAAGCTTTAATTAAGTTCTTCCAAATTCACAAACAAATTATCTTATGACACATTTTAATAATAAAGTTCTTTTTAAACTGAAAGCGTTTTAGTACGTTTGAAACTAAATCAAATAAATATGATAATTTTATTTTCCAAAACTAAATATATTTAAGAATCATTTTTCTAAGAGGTTAAAATAATGAAAATTGTTATATCATAAAACGTTTTAGAAAAGTAAAATTATATGTACTCATAATAGGTTTCAAGTTTTTAAATTACAGTTTGTTGTTGAAGCATGGGATAAAGTCCAAAGGTTAAATAAACGTATGAAATCATCTTAAAGTAAAATGTCAATTTACTTAACTTGTCGATATCCAACATCTAGGCTATTTACACTCCAAGTTCTTACTTTCACATTAAACAAAATGAAAGCTAAAATAGTTATCTTATCAAAGTCACGAGGAAAATATTGTAAAGCGTGAATTGGAAATCAAACAGGAATCCCCACTAACCCTTGTCTAGTTCCCATTAATTAACACATTTGTTTTTACTTGTAAATCACTTTACCATTTTCTGAATGTTGTTAAAAAGAACAGATTTCTTAAATCATAGTAGACGTCACAACAGAGACCCGTAATCATATCACAATGTATCTGATAATTCATTCATTAGATATTATCTTTTAATTCATCGATAAATATATTGAAACAAATACGTTCATGTAAAGTATTATACATCTAATACTTTGTTAACGTTTTCAATTAACATAACTATTTATTATATATTCATATCTATATACACATAAATGTTCGTGAATCGTCGAAAATAGTCAAAGGGTAATTGATTATATAAAAGTAGTTCAAAAATTGTAACATTCAACTTTACAGACTTTGCTTATCGTGTCAAAATCATATAAAGATTAAGTTTAAATTTGGTCAGAATTTTCCGGATCGTAACATTAAGCTTGTTTGTCTCAGGTGAAGAATAGCTTATGTGCTGCCCTATGTTGCTTTGCTAGCTGATGCATTGAAGTCCGCATTATTTATATCTTAGGATTTGTTAAACATTTATTTCATTTGGGTTTACCATGTAAAACAATTTCGTTTCCGATGCAAATTCAATTATTGATTTTATTAAACGTCTCATTTATAGTCATTCTCGTTTATATAATTGTGTGATGGTATTGAAATGTCATATTTACCCCCGAAGGGGAACCCGAGGAAGAGTCTGAACCTGAAGAGGAGGAAGAAGTACATGAGCCAGCTAATGAGGCGACTAATCCGGCTTATGATGGTCTTGGGGTTATATGCAGTTTAGAAGATGATTTCGATGAGGAAGTTGAACCTCCAGTTACCAAGACTCCCTCACCTAAGAGGAAGGAACCGGAGACTCCCTCTACTGAAGATGCTAGTTCATCCAAGAATCCAAAAGCTTCTGAGTTTGTCTATACTGAGTATGAAAATGCTCTAGTTCGGTGTGATATCAAGAACCTACAGAGTCGCACTGTAACTATGAGAGATACATTCTGAGATCGCCTGGCTATGATGGAGAAGCACATGGACTATACAAACATCGATGTGAAGAGGGTCTATGACAAGTTCTATGTAATGTTTGTTAGGCAAGAGAGGGAGCTCAACCACCAGCGTCAAGCACTGGTGGTATTAGAGAAGTTTCAAGCCTCCGTCACCGAAGAATGATTAGATCTTAGGATTCTCGTTTATTTCCATTTCCGTTGTTTACGTAAAGGCATATGCCTAAGTTACATTGGTTTTTGATTCATGTAAAACTAGTGGTTTTTATGGTTTAATCTAAGTATTTTGATTACATCTTGTTACTCCTATCATTTATCTTACCTTATTCGTATCTGTTTGGTTATATCTTGTGTATGTTGTGTGGACCTTATGCACTTATCAAACTTATAACTTATTAACACCATGAACTCTTAAACTAATACTGTTTTGTGTGTTTAAGATCAATGTCTCATTCAACTCGTGGTACGCCCTTCCAAATGTTACTTTGACCCCAGCACAATTCCAACAACTGCTTTCTGCCGCCCAAGGCAATAATAACAATCACCATGGGAACAACCAAGGACTTCAAAACACTCCCACATCTTACAGCTACAAGGAGTTTATGAATTGCAAGCCTCCGTCCTTTAAGGGGAGTGAAGAAGCTGTCGAACTGACTCGTTGGTTCGAAAAGCTCAAATCCATCTTTTGTATTTGTAACTGTGCAGATGTCGACCGAGTAAAGTATGCGACTCATACCCTAAGTGTCCTGGCTCTAACATGGTGGAACGGCTATGCCCAAACTATAGGGCTAGATGCTGCAAACGCTATCCCATGGCCTTTTCTGAAACGAATGATGACAGATAAATTCTGTTCGCGAAACCAAATTCAAAAGCTGGAAGTTGAATTCTAGGAATTGAAGGTAAAAGGTACCGATATTGAAGCTTATACTAACAGGTTTATAGAGTTGGTTGCTTTGTGCCCAGATATGGTACCAACTGAGCAGAAAAAGATAGAGAGGTACATAGAAGGTCTTCCCAAATAGATTCAGGGAAATGTCATTGCTGCTAGTAAGGAAACTTTAGACGCGGTGATACTGATGGCCCAAAACCTCATGATGGTTAAGAGGAGAAAAGTCGCGGCAAATAAACAAGCTGAGGCTAAGAAAAATGAGGGCAAAAGGAAATTTGAATCTGCTCAGAGATCGAACCAAGGTTCAAATAAGAAAGTTGCCAAAAATTCAAAAGAGGTTATTCTGGGAAACAACCTTTTTATAAGTATTGTGAGAAACACCATTCAGGGTGGTGCAAGGCTGAATGCACCAAGCGTAAAAAGATTGACCATATAGCCAACAATTGTAGAGTTGCAGTTCCTCCAACTGATATACCTGCAACAAAAGCCAACACAATCGTTCCTACATGCTATGACTATGGTGAGAAAGGGCATTTCCGCAACCAGTGTCCAAAGAAAAAGGGTAACACGGGAAATGCTAAAATCCGGGCATTTGTGATGACTGCTGAAGAAGTCCGCGATGATGATGAAGTGATAACGGGTACGTTTCTTGTTAACAACTTCTATGCTACTGTTTTTATTCGATTCTGGTGCTGATGCCTTATTCACTGAAAAACCACAAGCCTTAGAAATTAAGCGTCTTGTAGAAGTAGCAAATGGTAAGGTTATGAAATTAGACAATGTGTATAAAGACTGTGATCTGATTCTAGCCAACAAACACTTTAAGATCGACCTATTGCCAGTCGAGTTACGGAGCTTTGATGTAGTCGTAGGGATGGATTGGTTACGCCCATTAAGAGTTACAATCATGTGCTATGAGAAAACCATTAACATACCTCTTGAAAATGGGGAAACCTTAATTGTTTAAGGGGAGATGAGTGGTTCCAAACTCAACATCATCTCTGGCATCAAGACCCGCAAGTATCTAATGAAGGGATATCAAGCCATTTTGGTTCATGTTAAGGAAGTCGAATCAGAAGAAAAATGCATTGAAGATGTACCAGTAGTGAGAGACGTTCCTAAAGTATTTCCTGAAGAACTTCCTGGTCTCCCTCCCCAACGACAGGTTGAGTTTCAGATTGATTTGACCCCCGGTACTGCACCTATTGTAAAGGTACCATACCGCTTAGCTCCACCTGAGATGAAGAAAATATCCAACCAACTCCAAGAACTTTAGGAGAAAGGTTTCATTCGTCCTAGCTCATCTCCGTAGGGAGCACCCGTAGTTTTTGTCAAGAAGAAAGATGGTACGTTGAGAATGTGTATTGATTACCGTGAACTCAACAAGTTAACCATCAAGAATCGTTACCCACTCCTGCATATTGATGACCTGTTTGACCAATTGCAAGGGTCAAGTATCTATTCGAAGATTAATCTTAGGTCCGGTTATTATCAACTGAGATTCAAGGAAACTGATGTTTCTAAGACTGCTTTCCGAACTCGTTATGGACATTATGAGTTTCTTGTCATGGCTTTTGGATTAACCAATGCTCCTGCTGTATTCATGGATCTTATGAACTGTGTATGCAAACCTTATCTTGACCAATTCGTGATCGTTTTTATCGATGACATTCTAATCTACTCCAAGAGTGAGAAGGAGCATGAGCAACACTTGCGATTGATTCTAGAGCTCTTAAAGAAGGAACAAATGTATGCTAAGTTCTCCAAGTGTGAATTTTGGCTGCAAACCGTACAGTTTCTCCTACATGTAGTTGATAGTGAAGGAATACATGTCGATCCGATGAAAATCACCGCTATTCAAAACTGGGAAGTGCCTAAGAGTGCGAAACATATTCGCCAAATTTTGGGACTTGCTGGTTATTACCAAAGGTTCATTAAAAATTTTTCTATTATAACCAAACCTATTACCAAGCTAATTCATAAGGGGAAAAAGTTTGAGTGGTCCAAAGAACAGGTATGCTTTCAAGATTCTGAACGATAAATTAACCACAGCCCCGATCCTATAATTACCTGAAGGTACTGAAGATTTCGTAGTCTATTGTGATACCTCGAATCAAGGTTTCGGATGTGATCTGATACAACGTGAAAAGGTTATCGCCTATGCATCTAGACAATTGAAGAAACATGAGAAGAACTATATCACACATGACCTGGAATTAGGAGCCGTGGTATTTGCACTAAAGATGTGGAGACATTACCTCTATGAGGTTAGAATCACGGTGTATACCAATCATAAAAGTCTTCAACATATCTTTGATCAGAAGCAATTAAACATGAGACAAAGGCATTGGATCAAGTTATTAAATGACTACGATTGTGAACTTCGATATCATCCTGGTAAGGCGAATGTAGTTAATGACACCCTTAGTAGGAAGGATCGTGTCAAACTGATTCGAGTCTGAGCTTTAAATATACGTATTCGTACGAATCTTACATCTCAAATTCGTGAAACCCAACTTGAGGCATTGAAGGAAGATAATGTCCAGCTTGAGGGATTGAAGGGTCTCGAAAAGCAACTTGAACTCAAGGGAAATGGAACAAGGTATTTCAATAACCGAATATGGGTCCCAATTTTCGAAAATCTTCGAGAACAAGTCTTGGATGAAGTACATAAGACTAGATATTCTATTCACCCAGGCTCTAGTAAAATGTATCACAACGTGAAAGAGTTTTATTGGTGGCCAAACCTAAAATCTGACATTGCTGATTATGTGAGCAAGTGCCTTACTTGTTTGAGGGTTAAGGCCGAGCATCAAAAGCCGTCTGGTTTACTTCAACAGCCGGATATTTTGCAGTGGAAGTGGGAATATATCACTATAGATTTTGTTACTAAGTTGCCCAAGACTTCAAACGGCAACGATACCATTTGGGTCATAGTGGATCGTCTCACTAAATCTGCACATTTCTTACCGATCAAGGAAACCAACAAGATGGAGAAGTTGTCACAACTTTATATCAAGGAGATTGTCTCGCGTCATGGAGTTCCTATCTCAATCATTTCTGATCGCGATAGTCGATTTATTTCTAGATTTTGGAAATCTTTACAATCTGCTCTTGGAGCTAAACTCGACATGAGTACTGCATATCATCCGTAAACCGATGGTCAGAGTGAATGAACCATTCAAACGTTGGAAGATATGCTACATGCTTGTGCTATCGATTTCGGAAAAGGTTGGGATAGACACTTGCCTTTAGCTGAATTTTCTTACAACAACAGCTATCACTCAAGTATTAAGGCTGCACCTTTTGAAGCCTTATACGGACGAAAATGTAGATCCCCACTTTGCTGGGATGAATTAGAGGATAGACAGTTAACTGGTCCTGAAATCATTCATGAAACCACAGAAAAGATCGTTCAGATTAAGAAACGATTAGAAACTGCCCCCAAGCGACATAAGAGCTATGCTGATAAACGTCGGAAGGATTTAGAATTTCAAGTTAGTGATAAAGTCATGTTGAAGGTTTCCCCTTGGAAGGGCGTCGTTCGTTTTGGTAAACGAAGCAAATTAAGTCCACCTTATGTTGGACCTTTCAAGATTATTGAAAGAATTTGTCCTGTGGCGTATCGATTAGAATTACCCACTGAGCTTAATAATGTACATGATGTATTTCATATATTGAATCTTAAAAAGTGTCTTGCTGATGACACACTCATTATTCCATTGGATGATATTCGCGTTGATGATAAAATGCATTTTGTTGAAGAACCGATAGAGGTTATGGATCGTGAGGTTAAAAGCATGAAACAAAGCACTATTCCTATTGTTAAAATCAGTTGGAATTCACGAAGAGGTCCCAAGTATACCTGGGAACGTGAAGACCAGATGAAGCGAAAATATCCTAATTTTTTTCCAATTGCTGATGCATCAGAGAAGTCTTCCTGAAACTTCGGGACGAAGTTTAAATTAACAGGGAGGTACTATAACAACCCTTATTTTTCCACTCTGTAATGACTAAAATACCCTTAGGGTTTCATTGTTGTTTTGTACATTATTTTTAGGGTTGTTATCCGGACATAATAAATGAAATAATTAATACTCGTAAACTAAACCCTAACCCTAATACTCGTATTAAATGAACTATAATTAATTAAATGATTGTATTTATTACCCTAACCCTAACCCTAACCCTAATATCTATTATTATTATTATTATTATTATTATTATTATTATTATTATTATTATTATTATTATTATTATTATTATTATTATTATTATTATTATTATTAATATTACTATTATAAGTGAAAAAATATGTATGTAAATATATAATTATGTGTGTAAATATAAAATGATTAGGTTAAGGGTATTAATCATAAAATTTGTAAATTAAATAATTATAAGTATATATGTCGAATTATATAAATATATATATAAATTGGATAAATAAAATAAATATAAATAAATAAAAGAAAATACAAGATATTCTAGATTGTTCGATTTAATTAAAAATAAAAAATATATATATGGGAGTTGGCCGAATAAAAGAAAAAATTAATTAAATAGCAAAATTATTTTTCTTTGGCTCCAAGTAATTGAAAAACTATATAAAGACATCCACCCCCATTATTTTTTATCACAAATTTTGGGAGCAATTCACAAACCCTAAAAATTTATTTGTAAGTATTTTTTTCTTTTTCTCTTTTATTTTCTTTCAATTTATTTTCTTTATTTTCTTTCTTTTTTTTCGATCGAATGAAAAATAACAACAATAATATATTTTTTATTTTACAAGCTTACATAAATTGAACTTTTTATATGATAATTATCAACATGATGAATGGATTTTATAAAAATTGATTTTTTAGAAAATTAATTCGTTTTTGTATTTTTTTTATTTTTGTTTGTGTTTCTATTCGGCAAACACATAAATAAATATATAATAAATATATATCGAGTTTATTAAATTATATATTATGCATGATAAATACTAATAAGTAATATAAGATCTAGGAAAAATAATTTTACTGATTAATAATTTGATTTATATTTTATTTAATTAAAAATAATTTGTTAAGTATATATACGGTATATATAATTGTTTATAAAAAAATAGGAAAAATGCTAAACAAAATATATAATTATTTTTCCATTAAAGTATAGTATTAAAATTAATTATTTAGGTCAGTACATATTTTATAAAAATTAAATTCGATATTATATAGAAATATATTTCTTTTATTAACTGAAAATCATTAAAAATTGGAATAAATAGCAAACAAATATAATAAATAAATATTTACAGATCAAAACTCTTATTATTAATATTCTAAGTTAAAACATATTTTTATATATTATTATGATCAATATAGCAATTATTTTCATTATATTATGTATTTGATGTATATATATGTATGTATTTTGGAATTAAATTATTTAAACACATAAAAATACTAAAAATAATTTTTACAGAATATATTTAGTTATTAAAAGTTATTAGAGTCGAAAATTTAATTTATATATTATTATAGGTATTTAATCTATATTTACTTATTATTCGGCTATTATTAAAGTAAATAAAAAGATAGTAATTTTGTAAAACATAAAAAATAATAATAAACTTTTAGAAACTGTTTAGAATAGTCTAGGGACTTTTAAAAATAATTTTTGTTATTATTATAATATTATTTGTAATTAAAAACGAATTATCTAATAATTAGTCTTATAAAAGGAATAAAATTCGTAATAAAAATATAGAATAATAATAAAAATATATATAAAATTTTTCTAAGTTTAATAAACTTGTAGGAATCTATAAAAAATAAAATAATATTTTTGGGTCGAATTTATATTTATTCCATAATTAAGTTTGTATTAGGTGTAAACTTAGATAAATAAGGAAATAAATATATAAATAAATATTAAATAAGATAAAATATTATCTAAAGTTTTTATATGATTATCTTACCTATTTTGATTAGTAAAAAAATAAGGAATATTATTCTTAATATAATTTGGATATTTACATGATTTAAAAGTAATTAGAGATAATAAGATAATTATAGATTATAAACAAATAAATATAACAATTATATTTAATTAGTAATAGTATACTTTGGTTATTATATAAGAATTAAAAGTTTATAATATTAATTATAGTAATACATTATTAATGCATTATTAATAATTAATTATAGGATAATAATTAATACTTTTCATTATAAGTATGAATTAAATAATTATTGGGTCATTAATAAATATAATATAATAACATAGATTATGACTTAAACTTAATGTGAAGGTTATAATCGAAAGATAACGTGCACTATATACGAATCTCACCGCTACTTATGGCCTAGGGTGGTCCTTGTTGCCTTATGGGAACCGCTTGTGGATCTCGAATGCCAAGACTTAGATTCTGGTCAAGAGTCCTGGGCACCCGGTAACAACAGATCATCAGAGTGACTTGTATGATAGCAACGGGGTTTGGGTAAAGGTGTACAATGTCTTGCTAAAGATTGTAACCCGAACTTTCTATAATTGGAAAGTTACTATGAATGGAAACTTTCCGTAAATAGTAACCTTTCGAAAATGGAAATTCTTTTAGAAAACTGTCATCATTAGTATAGTTATGATACTTATGTCTATTAGGCAATATCTGATCATACATTCTATCTCTAGGTTCAGATCTCGATCACGTCCGTTCCGTTCAATTCATTCTTTCGTGGAATAACTCTTCTGTGCTACTAAGGTGAACTCATAGCCCCGCTTTTACATATTTTATTGAATTTTATAAATCTTGGGGTGAGACACATGCTTACTTTTAAATGATTTACAATTTAGACACAAGTGCCTAAACTTTTTGATATGCAACTTTGTGAGACTTTTGTTAACTTGTATTGATTGTATCATTACATGAAAATCCCTGCCATAATATCGTTAATTGCTAGAATTAAAATATTGCAAGCTTAATTATTGTGAGTAGGCCTATTGAGAGTGACGTCTCTACCTATTGACCTATCATCGAGGGGGTACAAAATAATGATTACCAACGACCGTACAGTGTCAGGGGTGAATGTTTAGCTCAATATTATAACTCATGGCATATTGAATATTTTGATGTTTTGAAATAAATCTTGTGGTCTAAACTTATTGATTATTAAACCTATGATGTTCACTCAACCATTGTGTTGACATTTTAAGCATGTTTGTCTCAGGTGAAGAATAGCTTATGTGCGGCCATATGTTGCTTTGCTAGCTGATGCATTGAAGTCTGCATTATTTATATCTTAGCATTTGTTAAACATTTATTTCATTTGGGTTTACCATGTAAAACAATTTCGTTTCCGCTGCAAATTCAATTATTGATTTTATTAAACGTCTCATTTAGAGTAGTTCTCGTTTATATAATTGTGTGATGGTATTGAAATGTCATATTTACCCCCGACCCTATTTGGGGGTATGACACATTGGATAGCTATTTGAGTCGTCTAACTAATCCAATTTGTCATATGTCCTGAATCAAGGTATAGGTTAGTCAAAATAATAAAATTGTCCAAAACATTCTAAACAGTCTAATAATCGTCATAGGAATAGTTAGTAGTGTATGATAAATAGCTAAACTTATTATTTTTTTTAGCTATTATGGAATTTAGTTATTAACATATATAATAACATGGGTTATGAATAAAAATAGCCAAGGTCTTAGTTAGTATAGTTTTTAAGTTAAATATATTAAGCATACAACGTTAATCTTTGTCAAAAGTTTCGGTATATAATTTCTTCGTTACCTCATATATTTTGGTCATACAAATTGCTGGAGACTCCTTAATATGTTGAGTTTTCAAAACATATTCAAAAATGTTTTGGTTTCATAGTCGAAGTTAGTCTTATTCCCTAAACTTGTAATGGTGGACAGATTCGGAGGATAGATTCAGAGGAATTCCGAAATGTAGTCACCAAATAAAAATGAAAAATACCTTTTTCTTTGAGATAATTGGTGATTTTTGTAAAGAAAGTCAATAATATGTAATTGGACATTTTCGTAAAATAGAAGCCTTTAAAACAAAGTCTAAGATACGTTTTTAATTTTTATGTCAAAACAATTTTTTATAACCGAAAGAGACTAAATGTTGTTGTTAAATTTTAAGTGTCTTATACATGTATACAAGTTATTAATTCTTATAGTGACTTATTATAATATTATAATACATATATATAAGTGTTTTTCCAGTCATGTTAGTAAGGTTAGCTTAGTTTTCAAATAAGTTTGGTTTACACTAAAACAAGTTCTAGTTTTTACAATTAAGTTTTATAAACTTTAAAAGATAACAATAAAGTAGGAATTTCACAAGAGTTTTAAGAAGTGTTTTACCTTGATTTTGAAGCTAGATGATGAGGAAAATGCGTGGTGATAATCTAGTATGAATATAGAAGTATTTTAGAGAGAGTAATTTGAAGTAAAGAATGAGAAAATGGAATGAAAAAATGGGGTGGTATATATGGACGAATTTTAAGTCCATAATGGAGTCATATGTTGCCAAAATGGTTAGTAAAATTGTGAGTTTTTGTCTCATGACTCATTGACAAGATAAAAGATGCTAGGATACAAAAATTGGGCTGCTAAGGAGTGTATTTTCCAATAGTTATACTTCTAGAAGCTTGCAAATAATATGAGTATAAATACCGCATAAATACGAGTAGAATGTTTGATGAAAACGAATCAGAATACGAATGTTGCTATCTTTAATAAGTATAAGTATGTTAAAGTATGTATTCATAGCTTTCAAGAGTGTATTTATACATTCATAACACATTATATATATAAATACATTTTAATATGGGTTTAACTACGTCGATAAATACTACATATATATTTAATAAACGTAATAACGTTCATGAATCATCAGAATGTTCGAAAGGGGTGAATATCTTCATAAAACCATTCAAAAATTTTGAGACTCATAATAACAAGTTTTCTTATCACGTTGAAAACATTATATCATGTAAATATAAGGTTTAAATTATGTCGGAAACATTATATCAAGAGGAATTACGACATCCTCTTCAGCTAAACATTTCTTCAAATTTGACACGTGAAATGTGTCGTGAACACCACTAAGTTCTTGCGGTAGCTTTAATCGATAAGCAACTGTTCTAATTCTTTCAGTGATTTCAAAGGGTCCTATGTACCCAGGACTTAGCTTTCCTCGTTTAACGAATTGTACGACGCCTTTCCGAGGTGATAATTTCAACATCACTTTGTCGCCCTCTTGAAATTTTAGCGGTTTTCTTCTCACTTCAGCATAACTATTTTGGCGACTCCTGGACGTTTTCAATCACTGCTCTATTTGAATAATCTTTTCGGTCATTTCGTAAATAATTTCTGGTCCAGTAAGCTATCTATCTCCAACTTCGCTCTAATAAATAGGAGATCTACACTTTCTACCATAAAGTGCTTCAAATGGCGCCACATTGATGCTCGTATGATAGCTGTTGTTGTATGAGAACTCTGCCAAGGGTAAGTGTCGATCCCAACCGATTCCAAAGTCAATCACGAATGCTCGTAACATGCCTTCTAATGTTTGTATTATTCTTTCACTTTGACCATCTGTCTGTGGGTGATAAGTGGTGCTCAGATCTAATCGAGTTCCCAATGCTTCTTGTAATGACTACCAAAACTGTGATGTGAATCGGGTGTCACGATCAGATATGATGGAGATAGGTACACCATGTCTGGAAACAACTTCCTTTAAATATAAGCGTGCAAATCTATCCATTTTGTCTATCTCCTTCATTGGCAGAAAATGAGATGATTTAGTGAGGCTGTCAACTATCACCCAAATGGTGTCGTAACCACTCGATGTCCTTGGTAGTTTCGTAATGAAATTCATGGTTATTATTTTCCATTTCCACTGAGGAATCTCGGGTTGTTGTAGTAATCCTGACGGGTTTTAATGCTCAGCTTTGACCATCACACATGTTAAACATTTGCTTACATAAGTAGCAATTTCGGTCTTCATATTAGGCTACAAATAGAACTTCTTGAGATCGTGGTACATTTTCCCTTTTCCCGGGTGAATTGAGTACCTCGTTTTGTGCGCTTCATCCAATACTAGTTGCCTTAGGTTACCATGTTTTGGTGCCCATATCCTAGCACCAAAATACAGAGTTCCATCTGCCTTTACTTCAATTTGTTTTTCTAACCCCTTGATCATTTCGCCTTTTACATCTTCTTCTTTTAAAGCTTCTAACTGTGTTGCTTGTATTTGCTTTGTAAAACCAGGATTAATTGTAATGTTCAAAGCTCGGACCCTAAGAGGTTTTACTCTTTCTTTCCGACTTAGGGCATCGGCTACAACATTAGCCTTTCCGGGGTGGTAACGGATTTCGCAATCGTAATCGTTCAATAACTCTACCCAGTGACGTTGCCTCATATTGAGTTATTTTTGATCAAAAATATGCTGAAGACTCTTATGGTCGGTGTACACTGTATGTGACGACCCGGCAATTTCCGACCAAATTTAAACTTAATCTTTATATGTTCCGACACGATAAACAAAGTCTGTAATGTTGAAATCTTAAAAACTTTGAACCGTGTTTAATATATTCATTTGACCTTCGACTAGTTCTGACGATTCACGAATAACTATTTGTAAATAAGATACAAATATATTTAAGAATGTACATATGTATATTTCAATATAATTTGAAATATTATATTATGTAGTTATTAGAATTAATTTTGTAAAATAAAATGATATAGGTAATAATAAAATTTATTATTAAAATAAATACATATAAAGTATATTGAAAATATATATATTTGATTTCTAATTCATTCTGTAAACGATAGTAGCACTCGTTCATCATTCGATGGTTAATTAATCAAGTTAAATTCAAACTTATATGATTTTAAAATAAACGGTGATCCGAAAATGAGTTCTATAAATTATAGACTTATTAAAAATGTATTTAGGAGCTGTTTGTTAAATTTTTTAGAACTATCTATATTTTATCCATAAATGAGAGAGATAGTTGATTTAATAAATTAATAATCGAATTTTATACCATAATGACTAAAATATATAAATATAGTTAATTTAAAAATATGGGATTTTTCTGAAGACTATTATCCGCCACTGATTAACAACGGTGTACGGAATCCGGTCCGGTTTAAAGTGTCGGTAGACCACTTGGTTAATACATCTGTGATAATTTAAATCATTAACACAATTACTGTGTTTGATTAAAAACACCATTTTCCATATATATATATATATATATATATATATATATATATATATATATATATATATATATATATATATATATATATATATATATATATATATATATATATATATATATATATATATATATATATATATATATATATTATGCACCTACATATTCATATGCATATACTAGCTTATCATCACCACTACCATAACCCATTCACCACTACTACATCGGCAACCATCACCACCCTAAAAACACTGTCTCCCACCACCACCCAACCATCAGTCACGTGATCACCACGATCACAAGCACAACAGTATATTTACGTTTATTTTTATATTTTTTTACAAGCTCCAAGCCTGTAACTATTTCTCTTCAAACTCTTATCCGATCAAGAACCATCACCATCAACGGTGATCACCTTAATCCACCAAACCTACAATCGTTAGTCTGCTGCTATACTTCGTACTTTTCTGTTCTTGAGCAAGTGAGGAGATGATGATGAGAAAAAATAAAAAATAAAAAATAATAAAGAACTAAGAACAAAGATGATGAAGCTTGAATGATGAGGAAGAGCTACTACGGTGCTGCTGTTCTTATATTTTTTTTTTTACAACGAAGATAGAAGTGATGATAATGATACAGTGATTTACGTGAAGGCTGTTATGATACACGATGATTTTGAAGCGATGATAACGAATACAAAGATGATGACTACAATATGCTCGAAGGTATGATAATGACGATAGTTGATATTAATTCATAAATGATGGTAAATAAATAAAGAAGTCGAAATGATCATAATAATGTTGAATATTGTACGATGTTGGTGATGATTAAAATAACGATGATGAATATGATTACGAGAATGATTATTATCATGATGAAGATACGTAAGAATGATGATGATGTATAGTAAAAAGATGATGATGATGAAGATATATATAAATAATGAGGTTGGTTGTGTCGGTTGCAAGTGGAGGACACCTTTTTCCCTTTATCTATTCTAATCGATTTTCTGTTTGTTTAACCAACAAGAAGCTTTAATTGAAAAGTGGACTAGATGAATGTTACTTGGGCCGTGAACCCGAAGTACTAGTTAGTTGGGCTTGGATAAAACTGATGGACCGATTAATTGGTTGGGCTATGACCATAGCCTACTAGTCGTGACCCAATTCCAGTTTTTGTTGGATTGTTATAATAAATAAACGATTAAGGTTAGGATAATAATTTAGGACATAAGGTCATGATTTGGGTAAGCATATGATGATGATATGGGATTCATGATGATGAGATGATATGATGATAATGATGATGAAATACACGATATAATTGATGATACATGATGGAAGCTGGAGGAAGGGCAGATGAAATAGAATATATAATTATAATTCGGTTTTAAAATAGAAAAGATCGGGTAGAGGAATGGTTGGTCGTGTTGCGCTTAAGCGAGTGGTCACGGGTTCGAGCCCGAACTAAGGCCTTTTTTTTAGGAACTCACTCTTTAAAGGTAGTCCATTATTATTATTATTATTATTATTATTATTATTATTATTATTATTATTATTATTATTATTATTATTATTATTATTATTATTATTATTATTATTATTATTATTATTATTATTATTACTATACTAATATAAATAATATATTTATCATTAAAATGAGTATTAGAATTATTATTTATTAAAATAAGTATTATTATTTTTAGAATCATAATTATTATTATTATCATTATTAAGTATATTTTCTAATATTATTATTATAAAATAAAACAACTTTTTATTGATATTATTTTATCAAATGATTTTTAGTTATACAACACTATAGTTAATACATAAAATATATGTAAACACTTGTTTGATTATGATTATTTGTTTTTAATATATATATATATATATATATATATATATATATATATATATATATATATATATATATATATATATATATATATATATATATATATATATATATATAAATCATATAGGTTCGTGAATCCGAGGCCAACCCTGTATTGTTCAGTTATTCAATGTCGTCATATGTATTTTTACTACAAAATACAGTATTGTGAGTTCATTTGATTCCCTTTTACTCTTTACATTTTTGGGACTGAGAATACATGCGCTACTTTTACAACTGCTTTATTAAATGCTTTTGAAATACATTTTGAACTGCGAATACATGAAATGCTTTTATAAATGTTTGACGAGATATACACAAGCAAAACATTCCTCGAATGAATTATGTGGACGTGATAATTGCCACCATTGAATTATGTGGACGTGATAATTGCCACAATTGATATGAATATTTTTTTCTGATTATTATTGCTTGGTAACCTAAGAATTAGGGAACATCACTAATTTTGAGAATTAGTGCATGCCTAATTGACGCGAATCCTAAAGGTAGCTACCGAGTTTAACACCCCCACCAAGAATGTTCACTAGAGGGAAGGGCTAGTGGGCGTGGTGTTTAGTACTTCGAAGTTTATATGATTATTATACAGACGAGATGTTCTGTTTTGGGGATATTATTTATGCGCATTATATTTTAAGGTCAGTTACCAAGCCAAGCTATGAAAGCAATGAAAAGTGAATGTTATGTATCGAGAGAATGATTTTATACACAGATTATGTGTATGTTATTTTTGTGCACAAGATATGTGTACGGTTACCAAGATTTATGAAAGATGATTTCGTACACGAGAAAGGTGTACTGTATTTATGAGATATTACTTGGAGTCATTCATGACATATTTTAAAAGACGTTGCATTCGAGTCGTTGAGTTCAACAAGATTATTATTAAGTTAATTATAGTTGGTTATATTATGAAATGGTATGCATGCCGTCAACTTTTGATGTAATGAAAGATTGTCTTTTCAAAAACGAATGCAATGTTTGTAAAATGTATCATATAGAGGTCAAGTACCTCGCGATGTAACCAAATGTAATGTATTTGTCCGGATGGATTAGGACGGGTCATGAAAGTTGGTATCAGAGCGGTGGTCTTAGCGAACCAGGTCTTTCATTAGTGTGTTTAAGTGATAGTTGTTTAGATGCATTAGTGAGTCTGGACTTCGACCGTGACTACATGTCAAAAGTTTTGCTTATCATTTCTAGTCGGAAATTATCTGCTTATTATCCTTAGGAAATTACATGCTTATCATTCTTAGTCTAGACACGTTTTACTGCATTGACTGCATGAATAGTGTATAGACAAAATTCATATCTTAGCGTATCTGATAATTCATATCTTAGAGCATCTGTTGATGTAGACTTGCCTGACATATGCCGTAAATTCCTCCGCAGTCTACGAAATCTTTAGTACTATTTATATAGATATTCTATGTAGTTAGAATACCATCCAATATTCGAAAATCATTTCATATCAAAAAATCCTCCATCTGATCGTACGAGATGGATCCCTCAACCAGTTCGAATTTCCTCGGATTTCGACAGCTATTCCGATATGGATATCCACCTGAGCTCTGAAAGCATGCGTCACTAGAATGAATCAACCAATCATTTATCCCGAATTTATCTGATGAGTTCGTAGTCGAATTAATCAATGGAGACTAGAAGAAGGCAATACTTTCCATCAACCAAATTTCCCTCTTGGCGAAGAACCTGAAGCACTTACGGGCGAACCAATCCGAAACACCATTTTCACCCTCATTTCCTGAATATCTCGACACGATTATATTCTATCCACAAATCTAAACCTTATTCATCCGCTCGTTCCGAACGACAATCATCCCGGAATAATGGAAGAAGTCAACGAGCTTCCCGCTCGAGTAATCAATTTGGAAAACGTGGTGCAAAACCTACCAGCTTCAGCAACAGTACCGACAACATCCGCAGCATAAATCTCAACACTACATGCCTCAAGCTCACAGTCTGTACCTCTACCATAATCATCATACTACATGATGTCCTACATCCATTATCTTCGTTCTACATGACGTTCTACATCATTTATCTTCGTTCAACATGGCGATTATGTAATCTCTAATGTTTTAAAGATTATATATTCTTGTTCTAACGGTAAATCAAATGAGTTTAATATTATATTAACTCATTAAATCTATGATTACATCTGAAGAAAAATATATATATATATATATATATATATATATATATATATATATATATATATATATATATATATGTTTTCATAAAAATTGTAATTAAAAATTCTTTTGTACAAACTGTTAATGGTGAAAATATTTTAACGGGTAGGTAATACCCGAGGAAATATTTAACTTTCATATTAACATGTTATACTGTACATTCTTCGAATCTGATTCAATAGTCATTTACTATCCTACTTACATCCACAGATATACGTATCTGTTTACCGCAGAATAACCATTCTCCTTCAATTTCATATTTGGATTTTGACCTTTCAGAATCCAACGAGTGGCATAATGAAGAAAACATTTGACAAAATAAAATTTGTTAGAAACAAACAAATTAACTATGATAAAATTCGTTAAGAAACCACGCTAACGAAATCCTAGCTAACTGTTCCTAGCTAACTGATTACATTTTATTTATCACAATTTAATTATCGTAATTTATATTCTCGCAATTTTATTTATCGTCATTTAATTTCTGTTATTTATTTTACGCACTTTATTTATTGTCATTTAAATACTGTTATTTACACATTTTAAATATCGGGACACGTATACAAGGTTTTGACATATCATATCGATGCATCTATATATATTATTTGGAATAACCATAGACACTCTATATGCAGTAATGATAGAGTTAGCTATATAGGGTTGAGGTTGATTCTCAAATAATATATATATATACTTTGAGTTGTGATCGAGTCTGAGACAGGTACACGGGTCATGATACGTATTAATCAATTCAAATATTATATATTAAACTATATATGAATTATTGGACTGTTAACTGTGGACTATCGACCGTGGACTACCAACATTGGACAATTAAAATGAATTAAAAAATATTAATTATAATATATGAAACTAAACAAATCTTCAAGTTTGCCACTTGATTTCATCTTAAACCTCATTTGTATCTTCACGATTACAAACTGCGTTCAAACCTGTCATGATTCTTGAAAACACCTCAATCGAGAAGATGAACCAACCACACTACATCTACGGAAGAAAAGATTGATACATATAGTTACGCACCTGAAAACTCTCAGAAACTGAGTAAACGTTTAACACGTAGTTGTGTTAATTCCTTAATGTTATTATTACCCAAAATAACTTGATAATCCCTTTCAAAGTAGCAAATTTCGTCACAGTTTTAGCAAGTCAACTTTGACTTTTCATTCGAATCAATCTTATTATAACCTTGATATATACGCGTGCTCTTTTATTGTTACCTAAGAACCTTTTATATTCTACCATATTACCATCAGCGTTTAATATTCTAAAAACACAATTCTCTTGAAACCACCTTGGATTGATAACCGATGATTCAGATATGGTAGCATTAAATGCAGAGAAAACAGTAAAATTGTAGATGGTCTAAACGGCCAAAAGTTTGATAAGAAAGAATGGAATGTTGGGAACGCTCGATAGACAATTTGGTACTGAAAAATGAATTAAGCTAACCATGAAGGAGACCAAGGACAAATACAAGGACCAAACCCTATATTCAAAGAATCCAGGTAATTCCAGATCCGATGAAATCGTTAGGAAATATCTTGCTCCGAAGTCATGTTAAAATCTTGCGAAAAATTTTTCTTCATCAACTTTTGAACTTAGAAATTCCAAAATATCATCATAAATATCTTCGATATTTCTGAAGATATTTTCATAAATATTCTCGTCCGAAATTATATACCTCTTCGTGCTATCTTTATTACATTATATTGGAAACTTCTGTAAAACCTAAGTATAAATTATGAATGAATTCTGGAGAAGTGTTGGAAATTGAAGCATGAGTTAGTATAATATAATGACGTCAGGCCAACGTGGTTATATTACAATAAGTCATGCTGAATTTCTAATGGAACATGATGATGGTTCACAGATCATACCGTCATCATGTGCCTTGTGACATAACTCTTTCATTCTAATTAACTTTTGAACATATCAAGAAAATATATTCTTGATAGTTCTATGCTCAGGGATTCTGGTAATTTGACAAATCAAATCACGCTAATACATTCCTTTCTGCTTAGAATACTATAATCATTCGAAACTCCATACTTACGAATTCTGAACCATTATTCGCTTGACTTAAAGTCAAAAGAGAAAACAAAAGGGATGGAACTTCTAAGTATAAAGGAAATAAATAGAGTGGATTTATAGTGAAATATCTGACATGGCAATTGTGACGACCCGGAGATTTCCGACCAAATTTAAACTTAATCTTTATATGTTTCCGACACGATAAGCAAAGTCTGTAATGTTGAGTCTCAAAAACCTTGAACCGTGTTCATGTATATATTTGACCTTTGACTATTCCTGACGATTCACAAACCTTTAAATTGTAAAAAATGTATATATAAATAATTATATATGTAAATACTTATATATTATAAATTAAATATATTAATAACTGTTATGTAATTTAGACAACTTAGGATAATTAAAATTTGTCATTTATAGATGTTGAATTAAATTTAGAGAGTCTATTGAATGTAAATGATTTCGAACAAAATTGGTCAACGTTAACAAAGTATTAGATATTATTATTATTAATATTATCGTTAAGAACTATTATTATTATTATTAATATCATTATTATTATTATTTTTTATCATTTGAATAAAGCAATTCTATTATTATTGTTATTAGTGTTTTTATTAGTATTAATGATGTATCATCTTTATTGCCATATTCATTATTATTAATTCTATTAATATACTTAATAATGGTATGCATATTATTAATAATATACGTATACACTATATTCAGATATATTATATACATATACATATACTAAATATGATACATATATATACTCAGTATATATACAGTTAAATATATATATAAATATAGTATAAGTTTATATAACTAGAGCTAAATACGTATTTATATACAAAAGGTACCAGATTCAGTTTTACATAACCATCAACGATATTAGATTGGTACTACCTGTCTAAAAAGTTTATTCACATCTCTATCATTAGTACAAATCAGATATTAAGCAGATTTGAATTTGTTTTGTTGTGATTTAATCTTTCTGTATTGTTTTGTCTGATTGAGAAATTGGTAACACGCCCTTTATATTACTGATCAATCTTAGTGTTAATTAATTCATATGACTATCTAACATCAACAATAACTCATACATTGCATCTGTCCACTTCAATCTGATCGAATAACCGTCACCCACACCACTATCTTGTGTTCCTTTTCTGCAAACCAAAGTGTAACTCATGTATATCTTGTTCGATTGTATCAACTCACCACCTTTGATAATCACCACCACTTTCATCGATGACCTTCAACACCCAATTCACTACCACCTTCAAACTTCGACCACCACCTCACTCTCTCTCTTTCTGCATCGTGGACTTCCACCACCATGAACAAACACCTCTCAACACCCAATTAAAATTCCATCGATTAATGCTTCTGTCAAAAGCCGAAAACCCAAAATAAAAGAAAACAAGTATTTTGCCATTGTCACCTTGCTACTCATTCCCGGTTCCTGTTCGAGCAAAGCCAAGAGAAGAACCACTTGTATTCACTACTACTATGATTACGTTTATTATTTCTATTTCAATCGAGCACCTTCACCAAACAACTATTGGTAATGCGTTTGTTTTTTGTTTTTGTTTAAACTGTCGACTATCACCTTTATCACCACCACGAACTACCTACAACCCTCACCACCATTCTCGTACCTTCCTTCTTCTGTTCTAACCTACAAATCAACCAAAAACCCTGCTGCAACTAGTTGTTTACGATGAACCAAATAAGGAAACATCTAAGGTTAGATAATTTACACTCACACAAGTTGGGGTTGGTTTCATTTAAACAAGAGTATAAATGATTAAATAGTGAGCTAGATGAATTAAATAAGTGGACAAGTGGAGAAAGTAGATGGAACAATCCATCCATTTTGACCGACCAAAGGAATCCCAAGTGATAATATCACATTAATAATTACAATTACTAGTGGTTGTTAATTCAAATGAAGCTTTTAGGAAATAGAAAAGGTTACTAGCTAAAATTCGGTGGATTTAAAAATTGATTATTAACCCATGAGTATTATATTTGGGATCGAGATTAGGGACGCAAGTTGTCATCTTGGCCGACCAGTTATGGGTTAACAATTGGAATTATTTTATTTTAGGGCTGTAGATGGAATTGAATATGCAGAAGCAATCTTGGATTCGCTTTAGTTGTAGTCAACAAATTAGCAAGTAGTAAGGTAGTAATGTTGGGGATAGTTCTCGGTAATAATAAAATAAAGATGATACATTGGATTGATCTATTAATACATAAAGTATTCATAAATTTTGGTGACATGCTTACTAGTAGATTGCAAGTGGTATAATAAAGATTAATGTGGGGACAATATGTGTAAACGTATCCAATGCAACATGCATTTTTTTTTAAAAAAACCGTTGCACTAGATTCAGTAGCAAATCGAATCTAACAATTCTAAGTTGGGCTGCTGCACCTATTATCCTGTTGGGCCGTGGTTAATTAAAAACATGCATAAGAAAACTCGAGTGGGCTGCATGTTAGTTGGCCCAAGATTCAGATTTATATTAGGCCAAAATTATAAATAAGTATGATAAAAGGTAGGATAGGAGGATAGAATAGGTGATACGAAATGCGAGTATAATCTTGATATTAAATGATCACGATGATCATGATACATGATAAACATGATGACGATGATTATGTCAAGTTGATGATGATGATAAGAAAAGGAGATAATTAATGATGACAAAATTATGATGATAAGTGTTAGATAATGATAATGCAACTAAGATGATGATAATAAACAATAGAAGATGATGAAAGTTGTTGTGGATTTTGTATCATGAAGAAGGAAGCAGGAGGATACGTGTTAAATATAATTGGTGTATTAATTATATCGGAAAAACGAGAATGGAATAGTGGTCTTGGATGTTATCGGGTTAGCGGGACGTTGCGGGTTCACACCCGGACTTGGGCATTTTTTTAGCACTACTTCTATGAGGTAGTATTACTATTACCATTATTATTATTATTATTATTATTATTATTATTAGTATTATTATTATTATTATTATTATTATTATTATTATTATTATTATTATTATTATTATTATTATTATTGTTATTATTATTATTATTATCATTATTTTAGTAAAATTATAATAAACAAATGGAATTCATAAAAATATATATATATATATATATATATATATATATATATATATATATATATATATATATATATATATATATATATATATATATATATATATATATATATATATATATATATTACATATATCCTAGCTATACTAATATTTAACTAAAATGTTATTATTATAAAATATTAATTAAGATATAAATAATAGATAAATATATTTTTATTATAATCACATATATAATTATCTAAAATATATAAAATAGTTATAATTAAACTATTTAATAATATAACATACAAATTATAAAGTAAATTATTAATAATATATAAAACTTGTTTAAATGTTATTATATGTGTTAATATATATATATATATATATATATATATATATATATATATATATATATATATATATATATATATATATATATATATATAATATATAAATGATATAGGTTCGTAAATCCGAGGTCAACCCTACACTTGTTAAATGACGTCATATGTATTTTTACTACAAAATACATTAGGTGAGTTTCATTTGCCTTTTTACCCTTTATATTTTTAGGCTGAGAATACATGCGCAACTTTTATAACTGTTTTACGAAATAGACACAAGTAATCGAAACTACATTATATGGTTGAATGATCGAAGCCGAATATGCCCCTTTTACTTGGTAACCTAAGAATTAGTAAACTGATCTACTAATTCACGCGAATCCTAAAGATAGATATATTGGGCCTAACGAACCCCATCCGTTGTAGCAGATGCTTTAGTACTTCGATGTTGTTTTATCATGTCCGAAGGATTTCCCCGAATGATAGGGGATATTCATATATGCATCTTGTTAATGTCGGTTACCAGGTGTTCAATCCATATGAATGATATTTTTGTCTCTATGCATGGGACATATATTTATGAGAACTGAAAATGAAAATCTTGTGGTCTATTAAAATGATGAAAATGAATGTTTATGATAAACTAATGAACTCACCAACCTTTTGGTTGACACTTGAAAGCATGTTTATTCTCAGGTATGAAAGAAATCTTTCGCTGTGCATTTGCTCATTTTAGAGATATTACTTGGAGTCATTCATGAAATATTTCAAAAGACGTTGCATTCGAGTCGTTGAGTTCATCAAGATTATTATTAAGTCGATTATAGTTGGATATATTATGAAATGGTATGCATGCCTTCAACTTTCGATGAAATGAAAGTTTATCTTTTTTAAAACGAATGCAATGTTTGTAAAATGTATCATATAGAGGTCAAGTACCTCGCGATGTAATCAACTATTGAGAATCGTTTATAATGTATATGAACGGGTCCTTTCAGCAATCGAAGCAGATTGACCGCATTTAAAAGGATCCTAATTTCCTTAAATCCCGAAGAATCATATTTTATATAGATTACGTAGATTTTCTCTAAATCTCTTGAATTCTGGAATTCAAACGTGACTACTTCAAAAGCTAATTCGAATCTTTATTTTCTCATTTCACTCTTTTGTGATAGCTTCACTTGTATGCATCACATAATCGAATTATTTTATCTATAGTACTCAATAATGATAAAACTCTATTTAACACTCATATTCGTCAGGAAAAACATTTTTATTGTTAACCATGATGACCTCGATCAAATTTCGGGACGAAATTTCTTTAACGGGTAGGTACTGTGACGACCCGGCAATTTTTGACCAAATTTAAACTTAA
Source organism: Rutidosis leptorrhynchoides (assembly GCF_046630445.1). Taxonomy (NCBI): domain Eukaryota; kingdom Viridiplantae; phylum Streptophyta; class Magnoliopsida; order Asterales; family Asteraceae; genus Rutidosis; species Rutidosis leptorrhynchoides. Next base: position 199,926,596 of record NC_092343.1, on the reverse strand, counting down.
TCTTTATATGTTCCGACACGATAAGCAAAGTCTGTAATGTTGAAATCTTAAAAACTTTGAACTGTGTTTAATATATTCATTTGATCTTCGACTAGTTCCGACGATTCACGAATAACTATTTGTAAATAAGATACATATATATTTAAGAATGTACATATGTATATTTTAATATAATTTGAAATATTATATTATGTAGTTATTAGAATTAATTTTGTAAAATAAAATGATATAAGTAATAATAAAATTTATTATTAAAATAAATACATATAAAGTATATTGAAAATATATATATTTGATTTCGAATTCATTCTGTAAACGATAGTAGCACTCGTTCATCATTTGATGGTTAATTGATCAAGTTAAATTCAAACTTATATGATTTTAAAATAAACGGTGATCCGAAAATGAGTTCTATAAATTATAGACTTATTAAAAATATATTTAGGAGCTGTTTGTTAAATTTTTTAGAACTTTTTATATTTTATCCATAAATGAGAGGGACAGTTGATTTAATAAATTAATAATCAAATTTTATACCATAATGACCAAAATAAATAAACATAGTAAATTTAAAAATATGGGATTTTTCTGAAGAATATTATCCGCCACTGATTAACAACGGTGTACGGAATCCGGTCCAGTTTAAAGTGTCGGCAGACCACTTGGTTAATACATCCGTGATAATTTAAATCATTAACACAATTACTGTGTTTGATTGAAAACAACATTTTCCATATATATATATATATATATATATATATATATATATATATATATATATATATATATATATATATATATATATATATATATATATATATATATATATATATATATATATATATATATATATATATATATATTATGCACCTACATATTCATATGCATATACTAGCTTATCATCACCACTACAATAACCCATTCACCACCACTACATCGGCAACCATCACCACCCAAAAAACACTGTCTCCCACCACCACCCAACCATCAGTCACATGATCACCACGATCACCAGCACAACAGTATAGTTACGTTTATTTTTATATTTTTTTTACGAGTCCAAGCCTACAACTATTTCTCTTCAAACTCTTATCCGATCAAGAACCATCACCGTCAACGGTGATCACCTTAAGCCACCAAACCATTAGTCTGCTGCTATAATTCGTACTTTTCTGTTCTTAAGCAGGTGAGGAGATGATGATGAGAAAAAAATAAAAAATAAAAAATAATAAAGAACTAAGAACAAAGATGATGAAGCTTGAATGATGAGGAAGAGCTGCTACGGTGCTGCTGTTCTTATATATATATATATATATATATATATATATATATATATATATATATATATATATATATATATATATATATATATATATATATATACAATGAAGATAGAAGTGATGATAATGATACAGTGATTTACGTGAAGGATGTTATGATACACGATGATTTTGAAGCGATGATAAGGAATACAAAGATGATGACTACAATATGCTCGAAGGTATGAGAATGACAATAGTTGATATTAATTCATAAATGATGGTAAATAAACAAAGAAGTCGAAATGATCATAATAATGTTGAATATTGTACGATGTTGGTGATGATTAAAATAACGATGATGAATATGATTACGGGAATGATTATTATCATGATGAAGATACGAAGAATGATGATGATGTATAGTAAAAAGCACGATGATGATGATGATATATATAAATAATGAGGTTGGTTGTGTCGGTTGCAAGTGGAGGACACCTTTTTCCATTTATCTATTCTAATCGATTTTCTGTTTATTTAACCAACAAGAAGCTTTAATTGAAAAGTGGACTAGATGAATGTTACTTGGGCCATGAACCCTAAGTACTAGTTAGTTAGGCTTGGATAAAATAGATGGGCCGATTAATTGGTTGGGCTGTGACCATAGCCTGCTAGTTGTGACCCAATTCCAGTTTCTGTTGGATTGTTATAATAAATAAATGATTAAGGTTAGGATAATAATTTAGGACATAAGGTCATGATTTGGGTAAGCATATGATGATATTATGGGATTCATGATGATGAGATGATATGATGATAATGATGATGAAATACACAATATAATTGATGATACATGATGGAAGCTGGAGGAGGGGCAGACGAAATAGAATATATAGTTATAGTTCGGATTTAAAATAGAAAAGATCGAGTAGAGGAATGGTTGGACATGTTGCGCTTAAGCGAGTGGTCGCGGGTTCGAGCCCGAACTTAGGCATTTTTTTAGGAACTCACTCTTTAAAGGTAGTCCATTTTTATTATTATTATTATTATTATTATTATTATTATTATTATTATTATTATTATTATTATTATTATTATTATTATTATTATTATTATTATTATTATTATTATTATTATTATTATTATTATTATTATTATTACTACTACTACTATACTAATATAAATAATATATTTATCATTAAAATGAGTATTAGAATTATTATTTATTAAAATAAGTATTATTATTTTTAGAATCATAACTATTATTATTATCATTATTAAGTATATTTACTAATATTATTATTATAAAATAAAACAACTTTTTATTAATATTATTTTATCAAATGATTTTTAGTTATACAACACTATACTTAATACATAAAATATATGTAAACACTTGTTTGATTATGATTATTTGTTTTTAATATATATATAAAAATCATATAGGTTCGTGAATCCGAGGCCAACCCTGCAATGTTCTGTTATTCAATGTCGACATATGTATTTTTACTACAAAATACAGTATTGTGAGTTCATTTGATTCCCTTTTACTCTTTACATTTTTGGGACTGAGAATACATGCGCTACTTTTACAACTGCTTTATTAAATGCTTTTGAAATACATTTTGAACTGCGAATACATGAAATGCTTTTATAAATATTTGACGAGATAGACACAAGCAAAACATTTCTAGAATGAATTATGTGGACGTGATAATTGCCACCATTGAATTATGTGGATGTGATAATTGCCACAATTGATATGAATATTTTTCCCCTGATTATTATTGCTTGGTAACCTAAGAATTAGGGAACATCACTAATTTTGAGAATTAGTGCACGCCTAATTGACGCGAATCCTAAAAGTAGTTACCGGGTTTAACACCCCCACCCAGAATGTTCGCTAGACGGAAGGGCTAGTGGGCGTGGTGTTTAGTACTTCGAAGTTTATATGATTATTATACAGACAAGATGTTCTGTTTTGGGGATATTATTTATGCGCATTATATTTTATGGTCGGTTACCAAGCCAAGCTATGAAAGCAATGAAAAGTGAATGTTATGTATCGAGAGAATGATTTTATACACAGATTATGTGTATGTTATTTTTGTGCACAAGATATGTGTACGGTTACTAAGATTTATGAAAGATGATTTCGTACACGAGAAAGGTGTACTGTATTTAAAAGATATGGCATGTACATTACAGGTGGGTATAGGATTCGGGCCCATTTATACCATGCAGGATTTAAATCTTGTGGTCTATCAAAATGATGAATTTTATTGTTTTATGATAAACCTATGAACTCACCAACCTTTTGGTTGACATTTGAAAGCATGTTTATTCTCAGGTATGAAAGAAATCTTCCCCTGTGCATTTGCTCATTTAGAGATATTACTTGGAGTCATTCATGACATATTTCAAAAGACGTTGCATTCGAGTCGTTGAGTTCAACAAGATTATTATTAAGTCAATTATAGTTGGTTATATTATGAAATGGTATGCATGCCGTCAACTTTCGATGTAATGAAAGATTGTCTTTTCAAAAACGAATGCAATGTTTGTAAAATGTATCATATAGAGGTCAAGTACCTCGCGATGTAACCAAATGTAATGTATTCGTCCGGATGGATTAGGACGGGTTATGAAACTGTACGCTTGGTTCCATATAGATAATGTCTCCATATTTTGAGTGCAAAAACTACTGCTCCTAGTTCCAAATCGTGCGTCATATAGTTCATTTCGTGAATTTTTAATTGTCGTGAGGCGTATGCAATAACTTTTGTGCGTTGCATTTATACACAGCCTAAACCTTGACGCGAAGCATCACAATAAATCAAAAATCATCATTTCTTTCTTGTAATGATAAAATGGGTGCAGATGTTAACTTCTTCTTTAATAACTGGAATGCGGATTCCTGTTCCGTGGACCAATCATACTTCTTTCCCTTTTGAGTCAATGCAGTTAAGGGTTTGATGATTTTAGAGAAATCTTGAATGAATCTTTGGTAGTAACCAACAAGGCCTAGAAATTGGCAGATTTGTGTCAGAGTCTTCGATGTTTCCCATTTACTAATGGCTTTGATCTTGGCAAGATCAAATTTAATTCCATGTTTACTGACAACATGGCCCAAAAACTGTACTTCTTGTAACCAGAAATCACACTTCGTAAATTTTGCGTACAGTTCTTCTTTCTTGAGTATTCAATATGTCGTCAATTAAAACAATGACAAATTTGTCTAAATACGATCTGCAGACGCGATGCATTAGATCCATGAATACTTCTGGAGCATTAGTTAATCCAAAAGGCATGACTAAAAACTCATAGTGACCGTAACGGGTTCTGAACGCTGTTTTAGGAACATCTTCTTCTTTCACACTCAGCTGATGGTATCCGGAGCGTAGATCAATCTTAGAATAAACACTTGATCCTTGAAATTGATCAAACAAATCATCAATCCTCGGTAATGGGTACCAATTCTTGATCGTTAATTTGTTTAATTCTCGGTAATCTATGCACATTCTCATAGATTCATCCTTCTTCTTGATGAACAGAATAGGAGCACCCCAAGGTGAAAAACTGGGACGAATAAATTCACAGTCTGATAATTCTTGTAACTGGTTTTGTAATTCTTGCATTTTTGAAGGTGCAAGTCTATATGGGGATCGGGCTACAGGTGCGGCTCCTGGTATAAGATCAATCTGGAATTCTACACATCTGTGTGGAGGTAGCCCATGTAATTCTTCTGGAAATACTTTGGGGTATTCTCTTACAACCAGCACGTCATCAATGCTTCTTTCTTCGGTATTGATCTTCTTCACGCATGCCAGAACATCATAACTACCTTTTCTTATAAGTTTCTGGGCTTTCATACAACTGATAAGGTTCAACTTCGGGTTGCTTTTCTCCCCATAAACTATTAATGGCAATTTATTCTCACGAGGAATGCGGATTATCTATTCTGCGCAATCTACTACTACTCTTGTTTTGGACATCCAGTCCATGCCAACAATTATGTTAAAACTTCCTAATTCTACGGGTATCAAATTAATTTTGAATGGTTCACCAGCTAAGTTTATCTTACAACCACTACAAAATTTATTAACTTTGATTAGCTTACCATTTGCTAACTCTACAGTATGTTTGTCATCTAGAGGTAACAATGGACAGTTTAGCTTAGTACAAAATTTTCTACACATATAACTCCTATCGGCACTCATATCAAATATAATGTAGGCTAATAGGTTATTAATGGTAAACGTACCCGTGACTAGTTCAGGATCCTCATGCGCTTCACTGGCATTTATATTAAATGCCCTCCCACGCGCAGGTTCTTTGTTCTTCTCCTTATCAGGGCATTGATCTCTAAAGTGACCAGGCTTTTCACATCCATAACATTTCTTGACATAAGTCGGGTTTGTCTTCACTTCAGAAACAGTGGCATAACAATCACAGACCACCTGGCAATAACCTGAATGATATGTGTAACATCTTTTGCAGAATGGATAGGGTCTCCTATAGTTTGGGCTAGCAGGTGCCCATTCTAACTTGCCTTAAAGGTCTCTTGCTTCTTCAGGTGTTGTTGGTAAGTACTCTTACCCTTATGGTCTTCTCATTTCCTCTTTCCTTCAGATGTCTTTACTTCGGTAGTTGGTGCCTTAAATCGAACTCTCTGTGATCTAGTCCATGAGTTTGTGTGCCATTCTCATGGCTTCCTGCATCTTATTCAGTTTGGAAAATGCAACATTTCCCTTGATATTGATTGACAAACCGTCAATATACATCTCAATCTTTCGCTTCTCATTTGACACTAATTCTTGACACAACAAAGCTAGTTCCATGAAACGTTTGTCATAGTTGGTGAGATTCGCACCGACAACCTTCAGATTACGTAACTCGGATTCTATTTTTCTGATCTTGTTTCGAGAACAGTACTCCTCGATTAACATCTTTTTCAATTTTTCCCAAGAGATATCATATGTCGTATCTACCCCTTCTGCTTTAGCATAATTATTCCACCAAGTAAGTGCAACATCCTGCAATGTGCACGAAGCATACTTTGACTTGTCTCCGTCCGCACAATTACTAATTTTGAAAATGGACTCCATCTTTTTGAACCATCGGGTTAGACCGACTGGTCCCTCAGTTCCACTAAATGTCTGTGGTATGCATACTTGAAAAATTTTGTATGAGCATCCATTTCGTGGGGTTGTATTCACGGCTGCTGCTTCGGCTGCTGCTTTTGCTGCCTCGACTGCAGCAATTCTTTCATTTACACGTTTCTCGACTAGTTCCTCAAACTCAGCATCCGATATTTGAGACATCTTATATGTTTAAATATAATTATATATTAAGCATACAGTTTTTGACAAGTAATGATAAGCAAAAATCGGTAAAAACAGATACGATCATAGTCCAGACACACTAATGCATCCTAACAATTACCGGTTAGACACACTAATGCAAATTCGAGTTCCCTATGACCTCAGCTCTGATACCAACTGTAACGACCTGTCAAAATCTCTATTGACGCGATACGTTATTTATTGATTTCACAGTGAGGTTTTCACCTCTATATGATACGTTTTGATAAAATATTGCATTTATTAAATAAACAACTTTCTAAACGTATAAAGTTATAAACATGTGGGTGAGTGCCTAAGTATAAGCAAATCCTCAAAGTATATAAGTTTTAATAATACAGGTTGACATCACAGCCAAATTATTTATTACACAACATAGTTTTGTTTCGAATGCAATAAACTTTAAACAAAGCATGAGAGACTCCATGCAGTCAACAAGCACACCATAGCAGAAGCAGTCTAAGGACCTGAGAATAAAACATGCTAAAAAGGTCAACAAGAATGTTGGTGAGTTATATGTTTAATTGCTCGAGTCATAAGTATATAAAGATGGACTACAATATTTCATCAAAAGTTTATCAATAGATTCTACGTAACAGAGCACCATGGTAACTAAACTTAATGCTATAATAATAATTACCCTATTCGTTTTAATACACGCAAACCAACGTGTCGTAAACTCAAATAGCATACATTCATTAACAGGCTAGCGGTACTAGCTAGGACAGGGATGTCAAGCCCTATGGATCCATATACAATTATTCGCGCCCACCAGTCCACATCCTATGTACTGGCAGCTACTAGTTACCAAAGCTAAGGGATTTTTGGTTTAAACTCAGTGTAGAATTAAATAAGTAAATACTTGTGTCCATTGCGTATAAAATAAAGTGCATGTATTCTCACCCCAAAAATATTTAAAGCATTTAAAAAAGGGGAATCTATAAACTAACGATACAATATTTGGAAAATAAGTGCAGCGGTAGTGTAAAAATTACACGGTCGACTCTGGATTCACGAACCTAGATCAAGAATATATATATTAAGATATAGAACAACAAATAATAAAACAAGTTAATATAACATATATAATAATTTTACTCGTTTTTCATTAGAAATTAATTGTTACTAGTTATATAATAAGTATATATATATATTTCAGGTTCGCGTAGTTAGCTTCGATTAAGCGTACTCATAGTGTATTTATCATCTATAGGTGTACTAGGCACCATTGGATAGCTATTTGAGTCCTCTAACTAATACAATTTTCCATATGTCTTGAATCAAGGTATAGGTTAGTCAAAATAATAAAATTGTCCAAAACAGTCCAAACAGTCCAATAATCATCATAGGAACAGTTAGTAGGGTATGATAAATAGCTAAACTTATTATTTTTATTAGCTATTCTGGAATTTAGTTATTAATATATATATTAACATGGGTTATGAAGGAAAATAGCCCAGGCCTTAGTTAGTATAGTTTTTAAGTTAAATATATTAAGCATACAACGTTAATCTTAGTCAAAAGTCTCGGTTCATTATTTCTTCGTTACCCCATATATTTTGGTCATACAAGTTGCTGGAGACTTCTTAATATGTTAGGTTTTCAAAACATATTCGAAATGTTTTGGTTTCATAGTCGAAGTTAGGCTTATGCCCTCAACTTGTAACGGTGGACAGATTTGGAGGAATTCTGAACTGTAGTCACCAAATAAAAATAAAAAAAATACCTTTTTCTTTGAGATAATTGGTGATTTTAGTACAGAAAATTAATATTATGTAATTGAACATTTTCCTAAAATAGAAGTCTTTAAAACAAAGTCTAAGATAACTTTTTAATTTTTATGTCAAAACAGTTTTTAAGAACCAAAATAGACTAAATGTTGTTGTTAAGTGTCTTATACATGTATACAAGTTATTAATTCTTATAATAACTTAGTATAATGTTATAATACATATATATAAGTGTTTTTCCGGTCATATTAGTAAGGTTAGCTTAGTTTTCAAACAAGTTTGGTTTACACCAAAACAAGTTCTATTTTTTACAAGTTATATAAACTTAAAAAAATAGCAATTAAGTAGGAATTTAACAAGAGTTTTAGAAGTGTTTTACCTTGATTTTGAAGTTAGATGATGAGAAAAATGCTTGGTGAAGATCTAGTATGCAGATACAAGTATTTTGAGAGAGTAATTTGGAATAAAGAATGAGAAAATGGAATGCAAAAATGGGGTGGTATATATGGATGAATTTTAAGTCCATAATGGAGTCATATGTTGCAAAAATGGTTACTAAACTTGTGAGTTTTTGTGTCATGACTCATTAACAAGACAAAAGATGCTAGGATACAAAAATTGGGTTGCTAAGGAGTGTATTTTCCAATAGTTATACATCTAGAAGCTTGCATATAATACGCGTATAAATACCGCATAAATACGAGTAGAATATTTGATGAAAATGAATCGGAGTATGAATGTTGCTATCTTTAATAAGTATAAGTATGTTAAAGTATCTATTCATAGCTTTCCAAGGTGTATTTATACATTCATAATACATTATATATATTAATACATTTTAATATGGGTTTAATATATATATATATATATATATATATATATATATATATATATATATATATATATATATATATATATATATTTATATATATATATATATTTATATATATATATATATACATATATATATATACATATATACATATATATATATATATATACATATATATACATATATATAGTTTGAAAACCTATAAGTTTGTATTATAAAAACGTAGGTTTAATACTTTTTTAATATACTTCATGAGATACTTAATATGTGTATTTTCAAGTTGGGTATATATATATATGTGTGTGTGTGTGTGTGTGTGTGTGTGTGTGACGACCCGGAAAATTCTGACCAAATTTAAACTTAATCTTTATATGTTCCCGACACGATAAGCAAAGTCTATAATATCGAGTCTCGAAAACTTTGGAACTATGTTCATATGTTCAATTACCCTTTGACTGCACTCGACGATTCATGGACATTTATGTGTATATAGATATGTTTATATAATATAGTTATATTAATTGAAAACGTTAATAAGGTATTAGATGTATAATACTTTACATGAACGTAATTAGTTCAATATATTTTTAATGTATTTATCGAAGAAATTAAAAGATAATATCAATTGATTGAATTATCAGATACATTATGATATGATTTTGGGTCTCTGTTATGAGGTCCACGTTGATTTGAGAAATCGTTTCTTTTTAACGGTATTTGGAATAAATGGTAAAGTGATTTACAAGAGTGTCAAATAACGAAAGTTAGATAAAAGTTAGTGGAGAATTGGATTTCATAATATTCAATTAATTTAGTTTCAAACGTGTGGAAACGTTCTTCGATTCAATACAATTTAAATATTAAAATATTTTTGTAACATAATTTGAATAGGTTGGAATATTAATTTTTAAGAATTAAATATATAAATAATTCGCAACGTGTATTTAAAATATGTTTATAAATTTATATATAAATTTATATTCCTAAATGAATATATATATATATATATATATATATATATATATATATATATATATATTTTACAAAATGATAAAATATAATATTAACCTTGATATAAAGCGTTTTGATTTAAAATACTATTTTATATATATGTACATATAGCAAAACGATGATTTATAGAAGCAAATGACCAAAACACATAATTGAATAAGTTACACTTTGAGTGATATAGTTATTGGTGAATTAAGTTTAATTATTGATAAAGGTACAGGTCGCGAAACGTAAAGAACAAGTTTTCTCAGCGTACGAAAGGACGTTCGAGAAATCAGAACTGAGACATAAGTCGAGTGACAACCTACAAGTCATCGAAATAAAAGTTACAAGTCAACTATACTCGTGAATATAATATAATATATATAAATTATATATATATATATATATATATATATATATATATATATATATATATATATATAATCAATAAAAACTGTTGGCCGCCTCAATTATTGTGAAAGGGAGCTGGTGAAAGAGGCCATGCGATCGCAGTATTATTATTATTATTATTATTATTATTATTATTATTATTATTATTATTATTATTAAGATTAATATTATTATTAATGTTATGGTTATGAGTATTATTATTAGTAATATTATACATAAAATATTACGACGGAGTGCTGTCCAAGTGATTTTGAAAATTGTTTTTTGAGTGAGTCGAAGCTAAGGAAATTATGGGTTATTGCTAAGGAGGTTATGGGTATATTTCAAAGGTATTGTTCGTGAGGTCAAACTAGTGTTTATCATCTCCGTTGCGTCTACGTACTTTCCTGCAATATTGAATCACAATATTGATACGTGAGCATTCATATCTTATCTTTTATATATTAATAGTGTATCCCTGACTAGTGCTCGAGCATATATTTTTATGCATGCTTATATGCTTAATTTAGTCGTTAAATAGTTTATAATAAAATCATGAATTTAATACATATGCTACTGAGATAAGGTTTATGATATGCATGTCGTTGGAAAGCTGGGGAAAAATCAATAACTTTTCATTTAGGAATCGTGTGATTTCGATGAACGGATTAAAAGATATGGTCGACTGAATTATTATTAATTCTAAAATTATTATTATTATTACTATCATCGTTATTATCTTCGTTATTATTATCTAATAATAATAATTATTATTATCATTAGCATTATTAATATAAGTATTATTATTAAAAATTGTTATAATTATTATTAATACAATCGTTATTATCACTAAGGTTATTATTAATATTATTATTGTGATTATTATTATTATTATTATTATTATTATTATTATTAATATTATTATTATTATTATTATTATTATTATTATTATTAATATTATTATTATTATTATTATTATTATTATTATTATTATTATTATTATTATTATTATTATTATTATTATTATTATAATAATTATGAGTATTATCATTATCATTAGTATTATTATAATTATTATTATTAGTATCATTAGTATTAAAACTAATATTAATATCATCTAATTAATATGATTACTATTATTATCGTTATTATGAACGCAATATATAAGAGGACTAAAAGCTATTAAACAAATCGAGTATGAAATAATGAGTATAAGTATCATGATGAAATTAAAATATTGTAAGATATTGATTTAGATAAAAATTTCATTTTCATTATTTTTATCATTATTATTAATATGAAAAGTATCATTAATAATAAAACTATCATTTTTATTAAAATTATCATTGTTAATAGAAATATCATTGTTATTATAAAATATCATTATTATTATCATTTTAGTATTATTATTATTAAAAATTATCATTTTAAATAAAATTATTATTTTTATAAAATATTATTATTATTACAGTTAATATTAAAAAGTATCGTTATTATTAAAATTATCATAACTAGAATTATCATTTTATTATAATAAATATCATCATTAGTAAATATAAATATTTTTATTATTATTAGTAGAATAATAATTATTATTATTATTACAAAATAATACAACTTTTACTTATTATTATTATCAATTTTATTTTATCAAATAAATATGTGATATAAAGATATTTTTACCACACGTAATATAATTACATTAATAATACATACCACTATATTTTAAGTGACCTTTATAAATTTTATTACTTGAGATATATAAAAGTATATTTTTATCATATATAAATTTTAATATAAATTCTTATTTATCAATAAATGACTTGTATTGTTTACTCTAATAAAATCTGATAAATATATTTAAATATATAAAACGACTATATTTAAGTTATAAAATAAACATAAATAGATTTTGGAAGTCATTTTTGGATTAGTTGACTTTTGTTGAATTTTGCATGATAATCTCAAGCATTAGGATTGTGAAATACTACGATTTGACCTAAATTGTTAGACATATATTGACCAATATATAAATATATATAATTAATATAGGTTCGTGAATCCGAGGCCAACCCTACACTTGTTCAATGACGTCATATGTATTTTTACTACAAAATACAGTATTGTGAGTTTCATATGATCCCTTTTACTCTTTACATTTTTGGACTGAGAATACATGCGCTGCTTTATAACTGTTTTATGAAATGGATACAAATGCTAAAACTGATTTTTGCGTGAGTTTCATTTGCTCCCTTTTTAAATGCTTTTGCAATATATATTTTTGGGACTGAGAATACATGCGCTTCTTTTATAAATATTTTACGAAATAGACACAAGTAATCGAAACTACATTCTATGGTTAGATTATCGAATCGAATATGCCCCTTTTAGTCTGGTAATCTAAGAATTAGGGAACAGACACCCTAATTGATGTAAATCCTAAAGATAGATCTATAGGGCCCAACAAGCCCCATCCAGGTTACGAATGCTTTAGTACTTCGAATTTATCATGTCCGAAGGGAGTCCTGGAATGATGGGGATATTTTATATGCATATTGTTAAGGTTGGTTATCAGGTGTTCACCATATGAACGATTTTTATCTCTATACAGTTTTCGAAATGCCTGATATGAGATGTATATTTATGAGAAATGGAAATGAAAATCTTGTGGTCTATTAAAATAATGGAAATGATTGTTTATGATAAACTAATGAACTCACCAATCTTTTGGTTGACACTTGTAAGCATGTTTATTCTCAGGTATTAAAGAAATCTTTCGCTGTGCATTTGCTCATTTTAAAGATATTACTTGGAGTCATTCATGGCATATTTCAAAATACGTTGCATTCAAGTCGTTGAGTTCAATAAAGATTATTATTAAATAAATGACATAATAGGTCATTTATAGCTTTGATATTATGAAATGGTATGCATGCCTGTCAACTTTCGATAAAATGAAAGTTTGTCTTTTAAAAACGAATACAATGTTTGTAAAATGTATCATATAGAGGTCAAATACCTCGCAATGTAACCATATGTTATTGTATCCGTCCTTATGGATTAGGACGGGTAGTCTCATGTGGTATCAGAGCGGTGGTCTTAGCGAACCGGGTCTTGTATTAGTGTGTCTAACTGATAGTTGTTAGGATGCATTAGTGAGTCTGGACTTCGACCTTAGTTGCATATCAAAAACTTTTTCTTATCATTTCTTATCGAAAATTACCTGCTTATCATTCTTAGTCTAAACACGTCTTACTGAATTAATTGCATGAATAGTGTAGAGACAAAATTCATATCTTAGCGTATTTGCTAATTCATATCTTAGCGTATCTGTTACTGTAAACTTTGCCTGACATATTTCATAAATTCCACCTTAATCTACAAAATCTTTTGTTCTATATATATAGATATTCTATGTAATTAGAATACCATCTGATAACCGGAAGTCATTTTATATCGAAAAATCCTTTATTCAATCGTACGAAATGGAACTCGCCTCCGAAAGCAATGTGACTGGAATAGAACAACCAATTAGCCATCATCTATTTTGGATGAATTGGGGATAGGTTCGTAGCCTACTTAGTCATTGGAGACAAAGAAGAAGGTGAGCCCTTCCATCTACCACATTCCCCTCTTGGCCAAGAACCTGAAGCACTTACTGGCGAACCTGTTTGTAATACCATTTTCTCTCTCATTTCCAGAGTATCTCATCATAACTATATACTATCTCGAATTTTAGATCTTATTCATCCGCTCATCCGAACTGACAATCACCCCGGTGTAATAGAAGAAATTATCGAATTTCGCGCTCGGGTAGTGGCTTTGGAGAGTATGGTGCAAAGGTTACAAGCACCAGTAGCAGTACCAGCAGCAACATTACCACCATCAGCAATACCAACAATACCATCACCACCACCAATAGCAACATCCGTATCCCACACCTCAACATCATAATCTGTACCTCGAGCATCTACATCATACGCACCATAGATACCAAGGAGTACCAACAACCATTACCGATAAAGTATTAATCTATAACTTCATTGGAGAAACATTCTGTGGTGATTATGTAATCTCCAAAGTCTTAGAGATTATCTATTCTAGCCTTAACCATAAATCAGATGTGTGGACCGAGATGATAAAAGGAAGAGTAAAAACCCTGACAAGGAATGGTGCACGATTTACAAGCTAGACTTGTTTTACCAGCAGCATCAACAGTACCGTCAGCATCACCAGTACCATCAGTGCCATCAGCATCGTCAGAATCAGCAGCATCTACAACATCACAAGCTCCGCCAGATCCATAATCACCGCAAACATCATCACTAATTAACAACGTGTATATTGTATCAACGAGTTATGAAGTATTAACTCATTTCCTCTGAAGAAATTATATGTATAGTTTATATATATATATATATATATATATATATATATATATATATATATATATATATATATATATATATATGAATTTTGAGATCAAAATAAATCCTTTCGTACTAAGCTATTACGTGTGAATTTTAAAGGGTAGATACTACTCGGTTAATTCATATTACTAATATGCTATGATGTACATCCTTCCTTAACGATTTAACCATCGTTAACTACAATCTCTATTTCAATTCAATAAATTCCATATCATAATAAACCAAGTGTATTACTCAAATACATGTTTGATATTACACTATCATTTTTGATATACTCGAAACTTTTGTAGACAACATCACCTTGTGAAGTTCACAAGAATCCCACAAGCACCAACATCATTCACCGAGTAAATATCAATAAAAATGAATAATGAAGTATTGATTCATAACTTCATTTACATTGAAGAAATAATCCACGAAGATTACGTAATTTCTAAAGTTTTAAAGATTATTCATTTCTAGTTCTATCCGAAAATCAAATGATTTTAATTTAATATTAACTCATTAAATCTGTATTACACCTGAAGAAAATATACATATATTTTCATAAAGACTGTAATAAAAAAAAATTCTCTGGTACAAAACATTACTTGTGAAATTTTGTAACGGGTAGGTAATACTCGAGAGATATATAAATTCACAATTAACATGTTACACTGTACATTCTTTGATTCTGATTCAGCAAATCATCAACTATACTCACTATTTTCATAACGATATACATTCTTTTATAAAAATCAAAATAACCATTCTCATTAAAATTTGATAACATATTCTGATTTTGACAGAACAGAATCCAAGTTAAAACTTTAACCGGTGACATCACTCTTAAATCCCTACATCTTTCAAAACTGTACTTTGACTTCAAAACTGCGATAGAATATCACTTCTATTCATAAAACCCAAAAACATATTCGTATCATTCAAAATTCTAGAACATCATATTTATACTGACGATTACAATATGCGTTCAAACCATTCATGATTCTTGAAAACCCCTCAATTAAGAGACAACCGAGAGGATGATCCAACCACATGTTATCAATGGAAAGAAGGATTTACGCGTATAGCGATACACCTTGAAAACTCTCGAAACAAAAGTCATAGATTAACACATATCTGTGTCCGATCCTTTGGCATTTATTACCAAAAATAACTTTGCAATCCCTTTCCAAAGTATTCAGTTTTGTCACAGCTCTAGCAAGTCAACTTCGACTTTTCAGTCGAAACAATCTTATTATAACCTCGATATATACATTGCCCTTTCGTCATCGTTACTGAAGAACAGTTTATATCCCACCACATTAGCAGTAAACTTACCAGCAACTTCATTACTCATTGGCTTAAGTCTCTCCGAAAAACCATTATATTTGTTCATTAAAACCCTATCATATACTCATCCACATCTTGTAACAATAATTGCCATATCAATTACCGAGAATTGGCAAACAGTATTTTGAATCTCGCAGCGTTACTACATTAACCGATATATGTATACATATAACATTTACCTCTTAGAATTATGATCTTCCATTCTGAAATTCTGAAAAGCACCCAGCCTGTGAATCGATACTCCAAATGTTGAAAAAGCTGAATGAAGCAACAAAAACTGTAAACGACCTTAACAGACAAAAGTTTGACGATAAAGACTAGCGTGTTGGCAAAGCTCAGAAAAGGAGAAGATTTGGTACTGAAAAACGGATTGAGCAAACCATGAAGGAGGCTGTGGACAAATCACAAATACTGAACCTGCCTTCAAAGAATCCAAATGATTAAGTATCTGCTGAAATCATTAACGAATAGCTTGCTCCTGACTCTAAACCTTTGCAGACAAATCTTCCTCATCATCCTTTGATATTAGAAATTCTAAGATATCATCGTATCTTTCATTATAAAAATCCTCGATATTTCTGAAGATATTTTCATAGCTATTCTTATCTGAAATCATTTATCTTTTCGCGATATCAGTGTTACATCAGAAAGGAAACTACTTTAGTTTCTAAAATTCTGAAAAGTTCGAATTTAAAATTTGAATGTTTTTGAAGTAATATTGGGAACTGAAGCATGAGTTAGTATAATATAATGATACTTGATCAACGTGATTATATTACAGTAAGTCATGCTGAGTTTCTAATAGAACATGATGATTCACAGACCATACCGTCATTATGTGCCATGTTACATAACTCTTTCATTCTATTTAACCTATAAAATTAACAAGAAAATATTTCTCTTGATGATTCGGTCTTTTCCGTGATTTTCTGGTAATTTAACAAGTCAGATCGTGCTATTACCATTTCTTTCTTAGAACATTAGTCATGTTCATTCGAAACTCCATACCTACGAATTCTGTACCATTACTTGCGAAAATAAAACAAAAGCATGAAGCTTCGAAATAGAAATGGGAGTATAAATCGCAGCAAATAAGAAGAGCATTAACTGTGGATGTTAATGATTATAGAAAGACAGAAGCAGGGACATCGAAATATAAGAGAAGATATAAACCCCAATAACCACCTAGAAATTGCAAACCGTGTATATCGATGCGTATAGAAAAATAAAGACACGGGAGAACTTAAAACACTATAAAACCAAGAGTATAGTAGAAATGAATAGATTCTTTCTACGGCAGATGAAAAAGAAGAATGACAGATACGAAAGTTAGGAGTATATCAAGAATCAGAACTGGATGGAGCATATTGACGAATGCTTTAAAGTATGAATTGGGAAAGAAAGTATAGAAGATGAGAGTGTGGAAATAAGTAAACGAAGGGAGTAAATTTATAGTGAAATATCCGACAGAGCAATCAAAACCGATTATTGCATCTAACCAAAGAAGATCCTAATTTCCTTAATCACCGAAGAATCAAATCTTATTTGATTTCGGAGATTTTCTTCTAAATTCCTTGAACTCCGAAAATCAAACCTATCTACGTCAAAAGATATGACGAAACTTTATTTTTTTATTCCACTCTTTTGCGATAAATTCACTCGTACTCTTCACATAAACAAATTGTTTTACCCATATTATTCGTTGATGATAAAACTCTAATTTTCAGCTTATATGCGTCATGAAAACATACTTATTGTCAGCCATGACCATCCCAATTAAATTTCGGGACGAAATTTCTTTAACAGGTAGGTACTGTGACGACCCGGAAAATTCGGACCAAATTTAAACTTAATCTTTATATGTTTTCGACACGATAAGGAAAGTCTGTAATGTTGAGTCTCGAAAACTTTGGAACTATGCTCAAATGTTCAATTACTCTTTGACTGCGCTCGACGATTCACGGACATTTATGTGTATATAGATATGTTTATATAATATATAGTTATATTAATTGAAAACATTAATAAGGTATTAGATGTATAATACTTTACATGAACGTAATTAGTTCAATATATGTTTAATATATTTATCAAAGAAATTAAAAGATAATATCAATTGATTGAATTATCAGATACATTGTGATATGATTTTGAGTCTTTGTTATGAGGTCCACGTTGATTTGAGAAATCATTTCTTTTTAACGGTATTCGGAATAAATGGTAAAGTGATTTACAAGAGTATCAAATAACGAAAGTTAGACAAAAGTTAGTGGAGATTTGGATTTTATAATATTCAATTAATTTAGTTTCAAACGTGTGGAAATGTTCTTCGATTCAATAGAATTTAAATATTAAACTACTTTCGTAACATAATATGAATAGGTTCGAATATTAATTTTTAAGAATTAAATATATAAATAATTCGCAACGTGTATTTAAAACATGTTTATGAATATATATATATATATATATATATATATATATATATATATATATATATATATATATATATATATATATGATTTCAAATTATTTAAGTAAACGATAGTAACATTTGTTTATTGGTTCGATTAGTATCTATATAAGTTAACTAGAACGTTTAAGAAGTTAAAATAAACGTTAATACATAAATGAACTATATCTATTTAAGTTTTAAAATAAAAACGATATACGATATAAGATTTTTGTTATGTAAATGATCTTAAATTATATTTTGAAATATAATTAGTATTTGAAAAGCTAAATATTTTATTATTAAATAAATATTTCTAATATATATAAATTTAT
Source organism: Rutidosis leptorrhynchoides (assembly GCF_046630445.1). Lineage (NCBI taxonomy): Eukaryota > Viridiplantae > Streptophyta > Magnoliopsida > Asterales > Asteraceae > Rutidosis > Rutidosis leptorrhynchoides. The sequence continues at coordinate 199,907,480 of NC_092343.1, read as the reverse complement.
ATTTCTAAATGAATATATATATATATATATATATATATATATATATATATATATATATATATATATATATATATATATATATATATATATATATATATGTATATATATATATGTATATATATATATGTATATATATATATGTATATATATATATATATATATATATTACAAAATGATAAAATATAATATTAACCTTGATATAAAACGTTATGATTTAAAATACTATTTTATATATATGTACATATAGCGAAACGATGATTTATAGAAGCAAATGACTAAAACACTTAATTGAATAAGTTATACTTCGAGTGATATAATTATTGGTGAATTAAGTTTAATTATTGATAATGTTTAATTATTGGCCAAAATTTTCTATAAAGCTCGACGAATTCGGGTCATTTCTCACACACACATATAGATAGATAGATAGGTACTCTGTAGTATTATTTTTGTATTATTATTATTATTATTATTATTATTATTATTATTATTATTATTATTATTATTATTATTATTATTATTATTATTATTATTATTATTATTATTATTATTAAGTTTAATATTATTATTAATCTTATGGTTAGGACTATTATTATTAGTAATATTATACATAAAATATTACGACGGAGTGCTGTCCAAGTGATTTTGAAAATTGTTTTTCGAGTGATTCGAAGCTAAGGAAATTATGGGTTATTGCTAACGAGGTTATGGGTAGTGTTCAAGGGTATTGTTCATGAGGTTAAACTAGTGTTTATCATCTCCGTTACGTCTACGTACTTTCCTGCAATATTGATTCACAATATTGATACGTGAGCATTCATATCTTATCTTTTATATATTAATAGTGTATCCCTGACTAGTGCTCGAGCATATATGTTTATGCATGCTTGTATGCTTAATTTAGTCGTTAAATAGTTTATGATCAAATTATGAATTTAATACATATGCTACTGAGATAAGGTATATGATATGCATGTCATTGGAAAGCTGGCGAAAAATCAATAACTTTTCATTTAGGAATCGTGTGATTTCGATGAATGGATTAAAAGATATGATCAATTGAATTATTATTAATTCTAAAATTATTATTATTATTACTATCGTCGTTATTATCGTCGTTATTATTATCTAATAATAATTATTATTATTATCATTATCGTTATTAATATAAGTATTATTATTAAAAATTGTTATCGTTATTATTAATACAATCATTATTATCACTAAGGTTATTATTAATATTATTATTATGATTATTAATAATAATATTATTATTATGATTATTATTATTATTATTATTATTATTATTATTATTATTATTATTATTATTATTATTATTATTATTATTATTATTATTATTATTATTATTATTATTATTATTATTATCATTATCATTATAATAATTATTAGTATTATCATTAGTATTATTATAATTATTATTATTAGTATCATTCGCACTAAAACTAATATTAATATCATCTAATTAATATGATTACTATTATTATCGTTATTATGAACGCAATATAAAAGAGGACTAAAAGCTATTAAACAAATCGAGTAGGAAATAATGAGTATAAGTATAATGATGAAATTAAAATATTGTAAGATATTTGTTTAGATAAAAATATCGTTTTCATTATTTTTATTATTATTATTAATATGAAAAGTATCATTAATAATAAAACTATCATTTTTATTAAAATTATCATTGTTAATAGAAATATCATTATTATTATAAAATATCATTATTATTATCATTTTAGTATTATTATCATTAAAAATTATCATTTTGAATAAAATTAATATTTTTATAAAATATTATTATTATTACAGTTAATATTAAAAAGTATCGTTATTATTAAAATTATCATAACTAGAATTATCATTTTATTATAATTAATATCATCATTAGTAAATATAAATATTGTTATTATTATTAGTAGAATAATAATAATTATTATTACAAAATAATACAACTTTTACTTATTATTATTATTATTATCAATATTATTTTATCAAATAAAAATGTGATACAAAGATATTTTTACCACACGTAATATAATTATATTAATAATACATACCACTATATTTTAAGTGAACTTTTTAAATTTTATTACTTGAGATATATAAAAGTATATTTTTATCATATATAAATTTTAATATAAATTCTTATTTATCAATAAACGACTTGTATTGTTTACTTTAATAAAATCTGATAAATATATTTAAATATATAAAATGACTATATTTAAGTTATAAAATAAACATAAATAGATTTTGGAAGTCATTTTTGGATTAGTTGACTTTTATTGAAATTTTGCATGATAATCTCGAGCATTAGGATTGTGAAACACTACGTCTTGACCTAAATTGTTAGACATATATTGACCAACATATAAATATATATAATTAATATAGGTTTGTGAATTCAAGGTCAACCATACACTTGTTCAATGACGTCATATGTATTTTTACTACAAAATATAGTATTGTGAGTTTCATATGATCCATTTTACTCTTTACATTTTTGGGCTGAGAATACATGCGCTACTTTATAACTGTTTTTATGAAATGGGTACAAATACTAAAACTGATTTTTGCGTGAGTTTCATTTGCTCCCTTTTTAAATGCTTTTGCAATATATATTTTTGGGACTGAGAATACATGCGCTGCTTTTATAAATGTTTTACGAAATAGACACAAGTAATCGAAACTACATTCTATGGTTGGATAATCGAATCGAATATGCCCCTTTTAGTCTGGTAATCTAAGAATTAGGGAACAGACACCCTAATTGACGCGAATCCTAAAGGTAGATCTATCGGGCCCAACAAGCCCCATCCAGGTTACGGATGCTTTAATACTTCGAGATAATATATATCGATTTATTTCTGTACATTTAATTATGGACAACTAGTTGTAGGTTACTAACAAGGACAGATGACTTAATAAACTTAAAACAGTAAAACGTATTAAAAATATTGTAAATATATTTTGAACATACTTTGATATATATGTACATATTTGTTATAGGTTCGTGAATCGACCAGTGGCCAAGTCTTACATCCCGACGAAGTAAAAATCTGTGAAAGTGAGTTATAGTCCCACTTTTAAAATCTAATATTTTGGGATGAGAATACATGCAGTTTTATAAATGTTTTATGAAATAGACACAAGTAAATGAAACTACATTATATGGGTGAATGATCGAAGCCGAATATGCCCCTTTTTCTTGGTAGCCTAAGAATTAGTAAACCGATCTACTAATTGACGCGAATCCTAAAGATAGATCTATTGGGCCTAACGAACCCCATCCAAAGTACCGGATGCTTTAGTACTTCGAATTCGTTTTTATCATGTCCGATGGATTTCCCGGAATGATAGGGGATATTCTTATATGCATCTTGTTAATGTCGATTAGCAGGTGTTCACCATATGAATGAATTTTATCTCTATGTATGGGATGTATATTGAAATATGAAATCTTGTGGTCTATTATTATGATTTGATAATATATAGGTTAAACCTATAACTCACCAACATTTTTGTTGACGTTTTAAGCATGTTTATTCTCAGGTGATTATTAAGAGCTTCCGCTGTTACATACTAAAATAAGGACAAGATTTGGAGTCCATGCTTGTATGATATTATGTAAAAACTGCATTCAAGAAATTTATTTTTGATGTAATATATTCTTATTGTAAACCATTATGTAATGGTCGTGTGTAAACGGTATATTTTAGATTATCATTATTTGATAATCTACGTAATGCTTTTTAAACCTTTATAGATAAAATAAAGGTTATGGTTGTTTTAAAAATGAATGCAGTCTTTAAAAAACGTCTCATATAGAGGTCAAAACCTCGCGACAAAATCAATTAATATGGAACGTTTATAATCAATATGAACGGGACATTTTAGTTGGTATCCGAGCGTTGGCCTTAGAGAACCAGAAAATTGCATTAGTATGTCTTACCGAGTTTGTTAGGATGCATCAGTGAGTCTGGACTTCGACCATGTTTTTCTTCAAAAACGATTGCTTAACATTTTTTTGTTGGAAACTATATATTATTAACATGTAAATATTATGTGATATATTAATCTCTTAACGTGTTTGATATTGTGTGATAGATGTCTACCTCTAGTACAAATCCCATTGATTCACCTAATAATAATGAAGAGTCGAATATATTTTGGGAAGATTCACAAATTCCCGTAGAGGAACCGGAAGAGTAGGAACCGGAAGAGGAGGAACCGGAAGAGGAGGAACCGGAAGAAGAGGAACCAGAAAAGGATGAATCGGAAGAGGAGGAACCAGAAAAAGAAGAGGTTCCAGAGGAAGAAATATTGATACCTATAGTAAATCGATTAAATAAAAGAAAATCCTCAACCAACGGACCAAAGTTAATAATGGTCAATGGTGTTTCCGCCGAGGAAGCAAAATATTGGGAAGATTACCAGTTTTCCGATGAATCGGATCCCGATGAGGATTCCGATGATGTTATAGAAATTACCTCGACCCAATTTAATAAAGCGAAAGAAAATAACAAGGGAAAAGGTATAAAAATAGAGAAACCCGATTCCAACCCCAATGAACTTTATATATATCGACAACATCCGTATTTCCTAAAATGTAACAATGACCCGGGAACTTCTAAATCACCAGGTTTTTCTAAACCATTATGGAAAACTACGGCTCGTATTAGAGGAACACCATATATTCCTAGAAAATTAGGAAAACGAACCAAGTCCGAAGAAGGTTGTAATCATATATTCAGATTAGAAGGTTGTAATCATGTTGTGTATTATATGTATTGTAGCGTGCTTATACTTTTATGTTCTATGTAAAAATTGCTTGTATTGTTTGTTAATTATCTTTTACGAATCTAATCCTTGTCTATTTTACAGTATAAAAACAAAATGGATGTTAAGGGTAGACAACCGAATATTTTAGAAGACCTACCAGAGGATATGATTGAGGAAATCTTGTCTAGAGTCGGTCAGAATTCATCAGCACATTTAGTTATGGTGAAATTAACTTGTCAAACACTTAAAAGACTTTCCAGAAATGCCTTAGTTTATAAAAGGCTTTCCTTTGATAGGTGGGGTATATCAAATTGGGGAGACCGTAAGTTACGCAGTGTTTTCTTTAAAGCGTTAAATGCGGGGAACCCAAATGCAATTTTATGCTACGGGTTAAGAACCTATTTTGACTCAACATATCCCAACATAGGATTTCGTGAATTAGAAAGAGCTTCTAACATGCAACATAAAGAAGCATGTTATGCTTACGGATTAGTGATGTTCGCTTCTTACCAAAGTGAGAAAAAGAACATTGGATTGCAACTTTTAAATAAAACCTTCCCACAAGTGACGGATTCAGTAGTTGGGGTGAGAAACAAGGTTTTTAGATTATTATGGGGCTGTTGGACATTACAAAACCCTCGTCCTTTTGACGACATTACAACATGCTGCCTGGCCAATGGTCATAACGGTTACTTTCCACAAAACCAAGGATGGGAAGTCGTCTTAGTAAAACCAGAATGCATGACTTGTTTTTGGACTTATGAATTACGTGTCTTTATTTCCTTTGCTGAACAACTTGCGTATTAACTAGATTTATCTTCAAAACTGTCCTGTATCATAGTGTACTATATTTCATGTTATATGTAATATAGCGAAGTTGTAAGTTTGAAGAATTTTTGTATGTGATATATTATTATAATCAGTTTTTCATATGGAATTGTAGTAGTTGTATTGTATATTAGCTACTAAGTATGAACTTAACGGGTAGGTAGTACCTGAATTTAAACTTATAAAACGCTAATATGAAGAAAAAGCTTTTATAAATGAGTTCATATTATGCTACGAAATATTATTTACTACTCTTAATATTCTGTATGATTAACTCGATTCAGTTGGCTATTTTGAAGGAAATGGCACCGACTACTCGACACACCATGAATATGAGCGAAGAGGAATTTTGTACCTTTCTTGCTGCAAACATAGCTGCAGTACAGGCTGCGCTACATACCAACAATAACTCTGAATCTAGCAATGCAGCTAACGACGCAAGAAATCGTGTAAGATGCTCCTACAAAGAATTCACTGCCTGCAAACCTTTGGAATTTGATGGAACTGAAGGATCAATTGGATTGAAACGGTGGACTGAGAAAGTCGAATCGGTGTTTGCCATAAGTAAGTGTACTGAAGAGGATAAAGTTAAGTACGCTACGCATACCTTCACAGGTACTGCGTTAACATGGTGGAACACCTATCTTGAACAGGTAGGACAAAATGCTGTTTACGCACTACCTTGGTCGACATTCAAGCAATTGATGAACGAGCAGTACCATCCTAGAAACGAAGTCAATAAACTCAAGGCAGAACTTAGAGAGTTACGAACACAAGGGTTCGACGTTACCACATATGAACGACGATTCATAGAGTTGTGCCTATTGTGTCTGAGAGCATTCGAAGATGAAGAAGAGAAGTTTGAAGCATTTGTAAAAGGGTTACCAGTAAGGATTCAAGAAGTTGTGAGTTCACACGAGCCCGCTTCTATATAGAAGGAAAGTCGAATGGCTCATAAACTCATATATCAGATTGAGGGAAGAATTAAAGAGCAGGCGGCTGAAGAAGCCAATACGAAAAAACTCAAGAGGAAGTGGGAGGGAAACGGTGACAAGAGTCACCAGTACGACAACAACAACAATTACAACCACAATCGCAACAACTATCCCAACAATCGCAACAACAATCACAACAATAACCGCAATCCTAACAATAACTACAACAAACATCCCAACAACAACAACAACTACAAAAACCGTTTCAACAACAATAACAATCCCAACAACATCCTCAATAAAAACAATGGAAACAAAAACCAAAAACAACCATGTCATAGGTGTGAAGAAAATCATCAGGGGTTTTGCACGACATTTTGCAACAGGTGTAAAAGAAATGGTCATAGCGCGACAAAGTATGAGGTCTACGGACCAAAGTTTAACAGAACTAAAGGAACACATAATGTCGGAACAAGTAATGCTGAAACGAACAGTGTCGGAGCAAGTAATACCAACGCTGTTTGTTATAAATGTGGAAAACCGGGCCACATTATTAGAAATTGCCTGAATCAGGGGAATACTAATGGGCAGGGCAGTGGAAGAGTTTTCAATATTAATGCGGCAGAAGTACAGGAAGACCCGGAGCTTGTTAAGGGTACGTTTCTTATTGACGATAAATTTGCTTATGTTTTATTTGATTCGGGTGCGGATAGAAGCTATATGAGTAGAGAATTTTGTGCTAAATTAAGATGCCCATTGATGCCTTTGGATAGTAAATTTTTACTTGAATTAGCAAACGGTAAATTAATTTCAGTAGATAATATATGTCGGGAGAGAGAAATTAAACTGGGGGATGAAACGTTTAAAATTGATTTAATACCAGTCGAGTTAGGGAGTTTTGATGTAATAATTGGCATGGACTGTGTAGTGACCCAAACTTTTCCATGTTTATATATATTAATTGAGATTGATATTTACATGACTAAATATTTCCAACGTGTGAAGCAATCAAACTTGTTAAGACTTGATTAAATGAAATAAGTTTCATATAGACAATTGATCACCCAAGTTGACCGGCGATTCACGAACGTTACAAAATTGTGAAAACTACATGTTGTGGTATATATAGACATATATATATGGTTGACATGAGATTATGATGAGTAATTATCTCACTAAGTATATTAACAATGTGTGATATACATAAGAAATGTGATTACTAATTTAAGAAACTCGAAATGATATATATAACGATTATCGTTATGATAACGTCTACTAAATACATATGTATCATATTAAGATATTGATACACTATATTTAACATGATAAAATGATATTTAAATATATCATTAAGTGTGTTAACAATTAACTACATATGTAAAAACAAGACTACTAACTCAAGAATTACGAAACGAGACTTATATGTAATGATTGTCGTTGTAACGATATTTTAATGTATGTATCATATTAAGAGATATTCATACATCATAATATCATGATAATATAATAATTTAACATCTCATTTGATATAATAAACATTGGGTTAACAACATTAATTGAGATCGTTAACTTAAAGGTTTCAAAAAACACTTACATGTAACGACTAACGAAGACTTAACGAATCCATTAGAATGTATATACATGTTGTGTTTTGATATGTATTCTTACACTTTTAAAAGACTTCAAGACACATATAAAAGTACTTCTACTTAACAAAAATGCTTACAATTACATCCTCGTTCAGTTTCATCAACAATTCTACTCGTATGCACCCGTATTCGTACTCGTACAATACACAGCTTTTAGATGTATGTACTATTGATATATACACTCCAATGATCAGCTCTTAGCAGACCATGTGAGTCACCTAACACATGTGGGAACTATCATTTGGCAACTAGCATGAAATATCTCATAAAATTACAAAAATATTAGTAATCATTCATGACTTATTTACATGAAAACAAAATTACATATCCTTTATATCTAATCCATATACCAACGACCAAAAACACCTACAAACACTTTTATTCTTCAATTTTCTTCATATAATTGATCTATCTCAAATTCCATCTTCAAGTTCTAAGTGTTCTTCATAAATTCCATAAGTATAGTTTCATAAAACTCAAGAATACTTCCAAGTTTGCAAGTCTACTTCCAAGCTTTCTAATCCATTCCAAGTAATCATCTAAGATCAAGGAACCTTTGTTATTTACAGTAGGTTATCTTTCTAATTCAAGGTAATATTCATATTCAAACTTTGATTCAATTTCTATAACTATAACAATCTTATTTCGAGTGAAAATCTTACTTGAACTGTTTTTGTGTCATGATTCTGCTTCAAGAACTTTCAAGCCATCCAAGGATCCTTTGAAGCTAGATCCATTTTTCTCATTTCCAGTAGTTTTATCCAGAAAACTTGAGGTAGTAATGATGTTCATAACATCATTCGATTCATACATATAAAGCTATCTTATTCGAAGGTTTAAACTTGTAATCACTAGAACATAGTTTAGTTAATTCTAAACTTGTTCGCAAATAAAAGTTAATCCTTATAACTTGACTTTTAAAATCAACTAAACACATGTTCTATATCTATATGATATGATAACTTAATGATTTATAACCTGGAAACACGATGAACACCATAAAATCGGATATACGCCGTCGTAGTGAAACCGGGGGCTGTTTTGGTTTGGATAATTAAAAACTATGATAAACTTTGATTTAAAAGTTGTTCTTCTGGGAAAATGATTTGTCATATGAAAAAGAAACTATATCTAAAAATCTTGGTTAAACTCAAAGTGAAAGTATGTTTTTCAAAATGGTCATCAAGATGTCGTTCTTTCGACGGAAATGACTACCTCTTTAGTAATTGACATGTAACTTAAATTTCCGACTATAAACCTATACATTTTCTGTTTGGATTATTAAATTAGAGTTCAATATGAAACCATAGCAATTTGATTCACTCAAAACGGATTTAAAATGAAGAAGTTATGGGTAAAACAAGATTGGATATTTTTGATCTTTTTAGCTACGGGAAATGTTTAACAAATCTATACAAATCATATCCTAGCTAACTTATATTGTATTATACATATATTCTAATATATTATGTAATCTTGGGATACCATAGACACGTATGCAAATGTTTTGACATATCATATCGACCCATGTATATATATTATTTGGAACAACCATAGACACTCTATATGCAGTAATGTTGGAGTTAGCTATACAGGGTTGAGGTTGATTCCAAAAATATATATACTTTGAGTTGTAATCTAGCCTGAGACGTGTATACACTGGGTCGTGGATTGATTCAAGATAATATATATCAATTTATTTCTGTACATCTAACTGTGGACAACTAGTTGTAGGTTACTAACGAGGACAGCTGACTTAATACACTCAAATCTTTAAAACATAATAAAAATGGTTGTAATTATATTTTGATCATACTTTGATATATATGTACATATTTGTATAGGTTCGTGAATCGATCCGTGGCCAAGTCTTATTTCCGAGGAAGGAAATATCTGTGAAAATGAGTTATAGTCCCACTTTTAAAATCTAATATTTTTGGGATGAGAATACATGCAGGTTTTATAAATTATTTACAAAATAGACACAAGTACGTGAAACTACATTCTATGGTTGAATTATCGAAATCGAATATGCCCCTGTTTATTAAGTCTGGTAATCTAAGAATTAGGGAACAGACGCACTAATTGACGCGAATCCTAAAGATAGATCTATTGGGCCTAACAAACCCCATCCAAAGTACCGGATGCTTTAGTACTTCAAAATTTATATCATATCCGAAGGGTGTCCCGGAATGATGGGGATATTCTTATATATGCATCTTGTTAATGTCGGTTACCAGGTGTTCACCATATGAATGATTTTTATCTCTATGTATGGGATGTGTATTGAAATATGAAATTTTGTGGTCTATTGTTACGATTTGATACATATAGGTTAAACCTATAACTCACCAACATTTTTGTTGACGTTTAAAGCATGTTTATTCTCAGGTAAATACTAAGAGCTTTCGCTGTTGCATACTAAAATAAGGACAAGATTTGGAGTCCATGTTTGTTTGATATTGTGTAAAAACTGCATTCAAGAAACATATGTCGATGTAATATATTTCTATTGTAAACCATTATGTAATGGTCGTGTGTAAACAATATATTTTAGATTATCATTATTTGATAATCTACGTAATGTTTTTAAAACCTTTATTGATAAAATAAAGGTTATGGTTGTTTTAAAAATGAATGCAGTATTTGAAAAACGTCTCATATAGAGGTAAAAAACTCGCAACGAAATCAATTAATATGGAACGTTTATAATCAATATGAACGGGACATTTCAGTTGGTATCCGAGTGTTGGTCTTAGAGAACCAGAAAATTTGCATTAGTGTGTCTTATCGAGTTTGTTATGATGCATTAGTGAGTCTGAACTTCGACCGTGTTTTCTTTAAAAATGATTGCTTAACATTTTTATTGGAAAATTATATATTATTAACATGTAAATATTATGTGATTTATTAATCTCTTAACATGTTTGATATTGTGTGATAGATGTCTACCTCTAGAACAAATCTCATTGACTCACCTAATAATAACGAAGAGTCGAATATATATTGGCAAGATTCATAAGTTCCCGAAGAACCGGAAGAAGAGGAAACGGAACCGAAGAAGAGGAACCAGAAGAAGAGGAACCGGAAGAAGAAGCGGTTCCGGATAGGGGAATAGTAGGAACCACAGAAAACCAGTCAAATAAAAGAAAATCCTCAACCAATGGACCAAAGTTAATAATGGTCAATGGTGTTTCCGCTATGGAAGCAAAATATTGGGAAAATTACCAATTTTCCGATGAATCGGATCCTGATGAGGATTCCGATGATGTTATAGAAATTACCCCGACCCAATTTAATGAGGCAAAAGAAAATAATAAGAGAAAAGGCATCAAAATAGAGAAATCTGATTCCGACCCCGATGAACTTTATATGTACCGTCAACACCCGTATTTTCAATATCGTTACAATAACCCGAGAACCTCTAAACCACCAGGTTTTTCTAAACCAATGTGAAAAATGATGACTCGTATTAGAGGAACATCATATATCCCTGGAAGATTAGGAAAAAGAACCAAGTCCGAAGAAGAAGAAACCAGTGATTCAGATTAGAGGGGTGTGAGCATGTTGTGTAATAAATGTATTGTAGTGTGCTTGTACTTTTATGTTCTATGTAAAAATTGCTTGTATTGTTTGTTATTACGAATCTAATCCTTGTCTATTTTACAGTATAAAAACAAAATGGACGTTAAGGGTAGACAACCGAATATTTTAGAAGACCTACCAGAGGATATGATTGAGGAAATATTGTCTAGAGTTGGTCAAAATTCATCAGCACATTTAGTTATGGCGAAATTAACTTGTCAAACATTTGAAAGACTTTCCAGAAATGCCTTAGTTTATAAAAGGCTTTCCTTTGATAGGTGGGGTATATCACATTGGGGAGACTTTAAGTTACGCCGTGTGTAACGTCCTCCCAATAGGGTCTGGAAGGAACGTCACTATTATAAAAACATACCAACATATTATAATAAACGAGAACAATACTAAATGATGAATTTAACTTTAATGAGTACGCAGCGGAAAATGAAATGTCGTTACAATGATAGGAATAACAATATCGTAAATGTTCACATGCAGAAGTAATAAATGCGATATCTCTTGATCCTATGTCCAAGTAGCATTACATAAGCAGTAAGTATAAGAGCTTGAATCAAACAGCACCTAAGACAAAACATGCTAAAGTGTCAACCAAAAAGGTTGAGTGAAGTTCATAGGTTTAACAAAAAGTTATTCGTTGTTTTAGACCACAAGATTTAGTTTGTAAAGTTGATCTCCCGCAGGATCAAAAAGTTATGCCAATGCGTGATATTTAGACTAAACGTTCAAGTTTGCCCCATGACAAGTTGTGTCTGTCCTTGTCGGTTTAATTTCATTATTAAGTAATACAATGACTTGGTCAAATGTATCGGGGACGTTACTCCCGATAGGCCTACCCCCAATAATTAAGCATGCCGCAGCAATTAAAAATATCACTGTAGGGACTTAGTCGGACATAGCCGGGTATAGCATAGTTTAACAGTTTGGTACTTGTGTCTAAAGTGTAATAAGTAAAAACAGCATGTGTCTCACCCCAAGTAAAAGTAAGTTTGCTAGCAATTAAAGAGGGGCTATGAATTCACCTTAGTAAGTAGAGAGAGCGAGTTATTCCTCGGAATAAAGAGTTGAACGAGTGAGCAGGAAAGTCAACCTATTGACATTTAAGAGTAGTTAAGTGTTTTGCCCATGTTTAAGTTTAAGTATGTGTTTAAGTATAGTTTGTTTTACTAAGTTTCTATTCCTAGTAAGTTACTATTTTTATAAAGTTTTCATTTTTAGAAAGTTTCTTATTTTACTAAGTTCCTATGACTAGAGAGTTTCTACTTTTATCAGTGTTTTCCATTTTAGGATACTTGCCGTATTAGATAAGCTTCCAATCACCCCTTTCCCTTCGAATGGCTAATTTAGATCTAGGGGCTTGAGCCATAGGACCCTTTAAATCGGAAATCCAAACCCTCTGCCTAGAATCTCATAGAAACCATTCGTCAAGAAAGTTCGAAGATCTATACATCTCTAATACATATCCCAAAATGTTTTTATGTTACAATATAAGTAGTAGGTTATAGGTGCTAGTTGAAGGTATTTCATATACCCGAGAGACATATTAAATTAACGTGGCTAACATGTTATGATCCAAGTCGGGTCATACCCAATAACAAGCTTACCGACACTTTAAACGTACTTGAACTTAACGATTGGTTCATTAAGTAAATAGACTCTTGGACTTTAGAAAATCGGTTTTCTAAAATATTATCACTTGAGATAAATTATTTGGATAATTTATATTTAATTATTTAAAGGTTTAAATAATTATATTGTGTTATATTTTATAAGTTGGTTTATAAAATATATAAGTAACAAATGCATATTTTCTTTTAACAAAGTTTTATAAAACTACCAAGTTTTATAAAAATTAATACCACCTCCTAGTGGACTGCATTTTAAGTCTCCAAGGAGGACAAAATGTGCAAGGTTTTTGTTGCTTTCTATGGTACATTTACACATAAGAATGTCCATTGACCAAAAGACTAAATGTACATGCATACACACTCTCTCAAGTGATAGAAAAGAACCAAAAATACAGCTCCCTCCTGGTTCTGTTTTTCGTGACTGTTGGGCAGAAAAAAGGGGCTCTCAAGCTTGGTTCTTCAAGTGATAATCAAGTATAATTAAATCCTAACCATAGTATTAGGTGTTGGGTACAAGCTTGGGGTATAACCTCTTGAGGTCTCATTGTTTTGAGGCTCCATTTAACATCATATTTGAAGCTTACTGCTGCTGATTTTCCAGCAAGTTTAAGAAGGTTTCAAGCTTGTGTTTAAGGTGTTTAAGGGTCCTAAACATTAGCAAGCTCAAGGGTGTTGTTGGTGAATCAAAGGCTAGGGTTTTGCTTACTTGAAGGTTCAAGTTAGGAGCTTATTTCTTCATCTACATCATCTTCTTCATCCTTGTTCTTCACCTCCTTTTGGAGTAGGTACAACATCTTACTAGCTCTATTTTACATTTTAGTGTATTATTCAAGACTAGATCTTTTATGGAATTCAAGTTTAAAAGGCTTAAACTATACATGCATAAACTTTAAATTGCTTCCGCTTTATGTATACATATACACGAATTTACTACACTTAAAATGGGTTTTGTGACTTTGTTTATGTAATGAATTCCATCAATGGTATCTAGAGCCAAAGTCTTGTTAATATGCTTCTTGTTTTTGGCTAGTAAACTCACTTTCTTTACAATCTACCAACATGCATGAAAGTAGAATGTAAAAAAATATTGAGTTTTGGTGGGTGTAAGGTGATGGCCGAATTATTGGGTCCCAAAAATGGGTTTGGGATTTCAAGGTTGGCCATGTTTGTTGTTATGTTGTTGTTCACAATCGAGCCTAGACCGTGTGGTTGAATGTTTGGATGATTTGGTTGTTATTCATGATTTGTAATATTCATTCATATGGTTGTAATTATTTTGTAAATTTGGTTTGTAAAAGTTGTATTTGAGCTTGTAATTTTGTATGTAATTTGTTCTATTTTGGTTTGTAAAATAGAATAGGTTGTTATTTCATTTTCTAGAAAAATTGTATTAGGATATGATTTTGTAAAATGAAAGTGAAGATTCATGAAGAAGATTCAAGATGAAGCTTATGAAGTTACAAGTTTAAGTGGGAGGTTTTGGTAAAAATCTCTTACTTTGGTTAACCCTCTTAGGTGACATTTGTTTTTTGGCTAAACAAATGTCCACCAAAATGGCTCTTGATTGTGAACACTTTGTTATGCATGTTTGTGTATGTTTGTATGTTTGGTTGCTACAAGATCATCACATGTTATGAACTTGCATGATAAATTATAATTGGTTATAATAAAACATAACAAAATGACACTAATAATTGGTTATTAGACTTAAGTAAAATGGTTTATTTAAAAAGGTAATGAAATGGTTAAAACTAGTAATTGGTTACTAAAAGGTACATGAAAATGGGTTTTTCATAAACATACTACACACCAAATGCATGTTGGTGTATAGCACTTTGTTTTCTAAACTAGAATGTAGAAAACCTAAAATCCCTTAACTAAAACAAGGTAAACAAGTTAAACGCCATCCTTTTGTGGAAACACTTAGACATATTAGGAATCTCTTGATGGGATAAAGGTCACCTAACCGTCATGAGTGAACTAACATGAATAAGGTACACTTTGCATACATGTGGGATAAAGGTCACCTAACCACTTGCATGTTAAGTTTACATGTCTACACAAGTAGGACAACTTGATTTGGGAATCATGAACTTAGGGTCACCGAAGCATGAGGAACAAATAGGCGTTGATGGGATTAATATGCCATGCAAAAAGATTGCATGATCCCATAAATTAGAAGTTGCAAAAGGATTGCAATTGTCATTACGACTACCTAGCTAAATCAAATGACGGGATAAAGGTCACCTAACCGAAATTTGATTTACCGTTGGATTCTAACATTTAATAAAACAAATTAAAGGGTATTGTCTATTAAATCTAAATCAATACTTAAATGAACTTTGTTGAATTTTGTAGATGGCCGCAAATAACAACAACAACATGAACAATGCACCACTTAACTTTAACAACCTATCATTACGGTCTCTCCTCGAGAAAGACAAACTCAACCATACAAATTTTATGGATTGGTTCCGCAATCTTCGGATTGTCCTCAAACAAGAGGATAAAATGTATGTGCTTGAGGACCCCATTCCCGATCAACCGGATGAGAGTGATGTGGAGGCAATGGCCTCTTACGATAAGTATTGCCACGACTCCCTTCAAGTCTCATGCTTAATGCTTGGGACTATGATACCCGAACTCCAAAAGGATTTCGAGCATCATAGCGCATACGACATGATAACACAATTGAAGGAGATGTTTCTCCAACAAGCACGTGTTGAGCGTTTCGAAACGGTTCGGGCGCTTCATGCTTGTCGTATGGACGATACCCAATCGGTTTCATCTTATGTACTTAAGATGAAGAGCCTTATCGATCGTGCTAACCGTCTTAACCTTAACATATCTAATGAGTTAGCCACCGATCTTATCCTTAACTCCCTATCAAAGAGGTTTGATCAATTTGTAATTAATTACAACATGAATGGGATGGATAAGAGCATAGGTGAGCTTCATGGTATGCTTAGGACGGCGGAAACTAGCATGGGTAAAAGGACTTTACCCGTGTTAGCAATCGATCAAGGTGGGTCTAAAGGTAACACCTCTAAGCCAAAGGTGACTAAGAGAAAAGGACCCGCCCATCAAGGCAAAGGGAAAGGGAAGATGGTTACCCCAACCATCAACAAGGCAAAGAAGCAAAAGGTAGCCGAGAAGGCAAACCCCAAGGAAGACCCATGTTTCGGTTGCGGTGAGATGGGTCATTGGAAACGAAACTGTCCGGTCTATCTTAAAGAGTTGAAGGACAAGAGGGATGCAGGGCAAACCTCAGGTAATATATACATGGTATATATAGAGCTTAGTATTACTTCTTCTAATACATGGGTATTAGACACGGGATGTGGAACTCATATTTGCAATACTTTGCAGGGGTTCAAAAGAAGTGATCATAAAGCGGGAACATCAAGTCTCTATATGGGCAATGGTGCAAAGGTGCATGTTAAAGCTCAAGGAGAATTTGTTTTAAAGCTTCCAAGTGGATTGAAGCTTATTTTAGAAAATGTTTTGTATGCACCGGATTTATGTCGAAACATTATTTCTATTTCTCGCTTAAGACAATGTGGTTTCAATGTTAATTTTATTGATGATGATATCCATTTTTCTAAAGATAATGTATTCTATTTCAAGGCTTCGCCTTCAAATGGAATTTATGAATTGGTTCATGATGACGCATCATCGAGCTCTATATACCATACTAGCACCAAGAAACTCAAAAGGGATTTGAGTGATTCCTATTTATGGCATTGTCGCCTTGGACATATAAACAAGAACCGAATGCATACACTTCAAAAGAATGGACTTTTGAAATCAAATGAAATGGATTCGTTTGATGTATGTGAATCTTGTTTACAAGGCAAGATGACTAAAGCACCTTTCAAAGGGACTTATGAAAGGGCTAAAGATTTATTGGGATTAATACATTCGGATGTATGTGGACCCTTTAAACCCATGACTAGGAATGGTGAAAGATACTTTGTTACTTTCATTGATGACTTTAGTCGTTTCGGATATGTCTACTTATTAAGTCACAAGGACGAAACGTTTGAAGCATTCAAAGAATATCAAAACGAAGTACAAAATCAACTCAATAAGACAATTAAGGTACTACGTACCGATAGAGGAGGTGAATACCTAAGCGATGCTTTCCAAGATCATCTTAGGAGTTGTGGGATTATCTCGCAACTTACTCCACCCGGAACACCCCAACTTAATGGAGTTTCCGAAAGGAGGAACCGAACCCTAATGGATATGGTTCGATCTATGATGGCTAGAAGCTCGTTACCTCTATCATTTTGGGGTTATTGTCTAAGCTCCGCGGCTCGTATTTTAAATATGGCCCCAACCAAGAAAGTGGAACGAACTCCTCATGAGATGTGGTTTGGAAAACCTCCTTCTCTTTCATACTTGAAAGTATGGGGATGTGAAGCTTATCCTAAGCGTTATGTAGCAAATAAGCTACATGCTCGATCCACAAAGTGTATCTTCATAGGATATCCCAAAGATGACATGGGATATTACTTCTATGATCCATCCGAGCAAACGGTATTTGTTGCTCGGAAAGCGGAATTCCTTGAAACCAAGTTCCTTATGGAAGGTGATGGTGAAAGGAAAATAGATCTTGTAGAGGTACAAGATCAAGCCGATGATACACAATTGGTTGACACTAGCACTCAACATGAGGATGTTAAAAATGATCAAGTAGATGATCAAGGTACACAAGACGTTCGAAGATCTAGTAGGATTAGTAATCCTCCTGAGAGATATGGTTTTCTCGTGGATGGTTGCTATACGGTTGATTTGGATGAACCGGTAAACTACAAAGATGCTTTATCAAGGATTGATAAAGATAAATGGCAGGAAGCCATGAACGTCGAGATGCAATCCATGTATGACAACCAAGTTTGGGAACTTGTTGAGCAACCTCCTAGCTCTAAGCTAGTTGATTGCAAGTGGATTTTCAAAATGAAAACCGACATACATGGAAACTTGGATACATACAAAGCTAGACTTGTAGCAAAGGGTTTCACTCAAACTCAAGGGGTTGACTATGATGAAACTTTCTCGCCTGTGGCAATGCTAAAGTCTATTAGGATATTATTTGCCATCGCTGCTCATTATGATTACGAAATTTGGCAAATGGATGTCAAAACTGCTTTCCTAAATGGATATCTTGAGGAAGATGTCTATATGGTACAGCCCGAAGGTTTTGTCGATCCGAAAAATCCTAAAAAGGTATGCAAGTTAAAGAAATCGATCTACGGATTGAAACAAGCATCTAGAATGTGGAATCATCGTTTTAATGAAGAGGCAAAGAAATTTGGCTTCATTAAAAATGGTGATGAAGCTTGTGTATACAAGAAGGCTAGTGGGAGCTCTATAATGTTCCTTGTGCTATATGTGGATGATATATTATTATTTGGGAATGATATAACCACAATGCAAGAAGTCAAAACTTGGCTAAAGAGTTGCTTCTCCATTAAGGATCTTGGAGAAGCACAATACATATTGGGGATTGGAATCTATAGGAATAGATCCAAGAGATTGATAGGTTTAAGCCAAAGTACATACATTGATAAAGTCTTGAAAAGGTTCAAGATGGAAAACTCTAAGAAAGGTTTGGTACCTATTCAAAAGGGAACCATTCTCAGTTCATCTCAGTGTCCTACCACGAAAGATGAACAAGAGAGAATGAAGAAAGTCCCATACGCATCTGCTATTGGGTCTATCATGTATGCAATGATATGTACTAGACCGGATGTGTCATGCGCTCTAAGCTTGACAAGTAGATACCAGAATAACCCAGGAAATAGTCATTGGACTGCGGTTAAATGTATATTGAAATACCTTAGAAGGACTAAGGATATGTTTCTTATATATGGGTCTGGTGAGGAGGAACTCGTTGTAAAAGGTTACGTGGACGCGAGTTTCCAAACTGATCGAGATGACTCCCGATCACAATCCGGTTATGTATTCATGTTAAATGGTGGTGCGGTCTCTTGGAAGAGTGCGAAACAGGAAGTTGTTGCGTTATCCACTACAGAGTCGGAGTACATTGCCGCCTCATTGGCAGCTCAGGAAGCTGCATGGATGAAGAAATTCATCGGCGACTTAGGAGTGGTCCCTTCCATTCAGGACCCTCTTGAGATCTTTTGTGACAACGAGGGTGCGATTGCTCAAATCAAGGAACCTCGTGCTCATCAAAAGACCCGTCACATTGAGCGGAGATTCAACTACATTAGGGATGAGGTTGAAAAAGGAAAGATATGTATTCACAAAGTTCACACAGATCAAAATGTTGCGGATCCTCTCACGAAGCTCTTACATGGGCCAAAACATGAGGGACATGTTTGTGCATTAGGGCTTCGATATTCTAGTGATTGGATTTGATCTATTTATGTATTGTACCGGAACGAAATTATTCAAACTCATTAATATAACTGTGGTGTTAATTTATTTGAGTTATGTTCCTATTTTGCATATTTCATCCATGAATTAGCAATTATTCAAAATTTCCGTAGTCGATCACATTTGTGGGAACAAGTGTGAGGTTTAGACTATTATGAACTTGGATTGGTATACATTCATAGGTTGAATGTGCGGCAAGGCTGCAACCAAGGTTCATAGATATTTGTGGGAAACAAATATTGGAAGACCCGCTCTCAAGAATTACTGTATAGAGCCTTTGTGGTTGATCACATGTAACCTTGAGTAAAGGCGAATATCATTGTATCCTCTGACCTGAGATACATATTGGGTTCGGATATTCACCAAGTACTGTGCCTTGATTCTTTCCTTCGCTATTCTGAAACATGGTAGTACATAAAGAAGAACTCAGGTATATTACAAAGTGTATATCTAGGACGTATGTAGTCAAGATGGAATTTGTCCCTCTTATTCGTTGAGAGTCAGATGTCTAAGGCCTGATAAAGTTAAATCTATAAGAGAGTGGTCACTCTGTATCTCTTGGATTTGACATGACATCTAGGACGAAAGGATATAATGAAAGATTCACCTAATCATATTCGAGATGGGAACTCGAAAGGGATGATGTTATTGAATGGCACAAAGTCATAACATATTAGGGGTGATGGACGGTGTGTTAGGCTGTATCCATCACTTGCATTAATTTCTTATGTTTCTCGTGTAAGTGGGAGATTGAAGGTATTTCATATACCCGAGAGACATATTAAATTAACGTGGCTAACATGTTATGATCCAAGTCGGGTCATACCCAATAACAAGCTTACCGACACTTTAAACGTACTTGAACTTAACGATTGGTTCATTAAGTAAATAGACTCTTGGACTTTAGAAAATCGGTTTTCTAAAATATTATCACTTGAGATAAATTATTTGGATAATTTATATTTAATTATTTAAAGGTTTAAATAATTATATTGTGTTATATTTTATAAGTTGGTTTATAAAATATATAAGTAACAAATG
The DNA here is from genome assembly GCF_046630445.1 of Rutidosis leptorrhynchoides. Taxonomy (NCBI): domain Eukaryota; kingdom Viridiplantae; phylum Streptophyta; class Magnoliopsida; order Asterales; family Asteraceae; genus Rutidosis; species Rutidosis leptorrhynchoides. The sequence continues at coordinate 199,886,588 of NC_092343.1, read as the reverse complement.
CATATTTTCTTTTAACAAAGTTTTATAAAACTACCAAGTTTTATAAAAATTAATACCACCTCCTAGTGGACTGCATTTTAAGTCTCCAAGGAGGACAAAATGTGCAAGGTTTTTGTTGCTTTCTATGGTACATTTACACATAAGAATGTCCATTGACCAAAAGACTAAATGTACATGCATACACACTCTCTCAAGTGATAGAAAAGAACCAAAAATACAGCTCCCTCCTGGTTCTGTTTTTCGTGACTGTTGGGCAGAAAAAAGGGGCTCTCAAGCTTGGTTCTTCAAGTGATAATCAAGTATAATTAAATCCTAACCATAGTATTAGGTGTTGGGTACAAGCTTGGGGTATAACCTCTTGAGGTCTCATTGTTTTGAGGCTCCATTTAACATCATATTTGAAGCTTACTGCTGCTGATTTTCCAGCAAGTTTAAGAAGGTTTCAAGCTTGTGTTTAAGGTGTTTAAGGGTCCTAAACATTAGCAAGCTCAAGGGTGTTGTTGGTGAATCAAAGGCTAGGGTTTTGCTTACTTGAAGGTTCAAGTTAGGAGCTTATTTCTTCATCTACATCATCTTCTTCATCCTTGTTCTTCACCTCCTTTTGGAGTAGGTACAACATCTTACTAGCTCTATTTTACATTTTAGTGTATTATTCAAGACTAGATCTTTTATGGAATTCAAGTTTAAAAGGCTTAAACTATACATGCATAAACTTTAAATTGCTTCCGCTTTATGTATACATATACACGAATTTACTACACTTAAAATGGGTTTTGTGACTTTGTTTATGTAATGAATTCCATCACTAGTAATAGTAATAGTGTATACATGTTATTTATTTTATTTTTAATTGCATATAATTTATAACATTATTTACATATTTCGGTAAAAATAATAACCGAAGTAAAAAGAAAAAAGTAAAAAGTAAAAAGTAAAAAAAATAAAAAGTAAGAAAAGAATACTTACTAGTAGTAATTCTTCAAAGAGAGAATGGGAGAAATTTTGGTGTGAGTTTGAATGAGAAATGAGGGGTATTTATACTTGAAAAAATTAGGTAAAAAGAATAAAATAATTAAAAGAAAAAGAAATATTTAATTCTTAATGGGATTTTAAAATTAAAAAGTATTAAATGTTAGGTCATGGGATAATGCACAAAATAAAATAATAAAAGTAGTTTTTCCATTAAAATTTTTAATTAAAAAGTAATTTATTTATTTATTTATTTATTTTTTATTTATTTTAAGGATTTTTTTTATGTAAATAAACAAATTTATTTAATGTTTTTCCAAGAATATTTGTCAATAATATTTTATTTTATTTTTATTTTATTTTTTTTATTTAATTAATAAATACAAATTTTGCATAAAAATAATAAATAATTCGGTATTTTGTATTTTTAATAATAATTATGATTTTAATTATTAAACTATAGCTTTAGTAAGTTTGTAAATATTATTACATTTATATATAATTGGATTATTATATAGTTAAATATATAATACATTAACTAAATAATAAAAGTGATACAAAGTTTATATACTTAGTTAAATTATTTCAAATTATATAAATTAATAATATATTATTTATTTAAGCGTACATTGTTGACTAAAAATTACTATTCGGTCAATATTTAATTGTATATAACAACCCTTAATACATATAGTCAGACATATAACCCTAGGGTTAATTCAGTAATTTAGAAGTCGAAAAGTGAGGGTTGTTACAGTACCTCCCCGTTAATAAAAACTTCGTCCCGAAGTTTTAGGTAGACTTCTCGGATGCATCAGCGGTTGAGAAGAGATGGGGATATTTCTGTTTCATTTGGTCTTCACGTTCCCAGGTATGTTCGGGGCCTTGTCGTGAATTCCAACGGATCTTTACAATAGGTATGGTGCTTTGTTTAAAGCATTTAGCAGATTGGTCCATGACTTCTACGGGTTCCTCTATGAAGTGCATTTTATCATCAATGCGAATGTCATCTAAAGGAATAACGAGAGTGTCATCGGCGAGACACTTTTTAAGATCCGAGACATGAAATACGTCGTGTACGCTGCTAAGTTCAGCAGGTAATTCTAATCGATAAGCCACGGGTCCGATCCTTTCAGTAATTTTGAAGGGTCCAACAAAACGCGGACTTAGTTTGCTTCGTTTACCAAAACGAACGACGCCTTTCTAAGGGGATACTTTCAACATGAATTTGTCACCAACTTGGAATTCCAAATCTTTCCGACCTTTATTAGCATAGCTCTTCTGTCGACTGCGGGCAGTTTCTATTCGTTTCTTAATCTGAACTATCTTTTCGGTTGTCTCGTGTATGATTTCAGGACCAGTTAACTGTCTGTCCTCTAATTCATCCCAGCACAGTGGGGATTTACATTTTCGTTCGTATAAGGCCTCAAAAGGTGCAGCCTTAATACTTGAGTGATAACTATTATTGTAAGAGAATTCAACCAAAGGAAAATGTCTATCCCAGCCTTTACCGAAGTCTATAACACAAGCGTGAAGCATATCTTCCAATGTTTGAATGGTTCGTTCACTTTGACCATCGGTTTGCGAATGATAAGTGGTACTCTTGTCGAGTTGAGTTCCAAGAGCAGATTGTAAGGATTTCCAGAATCTGGAAGTGAATCTACTGTCGCGATCGGATATAATTGATATAGGAACACCATGACGAGAGACAATTTCTTTGATATACAGTTGTGACAATCTCTCCATCTTGTCGGTCTCCTTGATCGGTAAGAAATGAGCAGATTTAGTAAGACGATCTACTATGACCCATATAGTATCATTGCCACTAGAAGTCTTGGGAAATTTAGTAATCTAGTCCATAGCGATACATTCCCACTTCCACTGCGGAATATCGGGTTGTGTCAACAGACCAGAATGCTTTTGATGTTCAGCCTTGACTTTCAAACAAGTGAGACACTTACTAACATAAGTAGCAATGTCGGCTTTCATATTAGGCCACCAGTAGAATTCCTTCACATCGTGGTACATCTTACTGGAACCCGGATGAATAGAATACCTAGTCTTATGTGCTTCATCCAAGACTAGTTCACGGAGATTACCGAAGCGAGGAACCCAAATTCTGTTGCCAAAGTACCGTGTACCATTAGCTTTCACTTGGAGTTGGTTCTCGAAACCGATAGGTCCTTCACCTTCGATAAGTGTTGGTTTAATAGCTTCCAGTTGAGCTTCGCAGATTCGTGATATAAGATTTGATTTGATTTTCAGGTTTAAGGCACGAACACGTTTAACATCGTCTTTTCGACTGAGGGCATTGGCAACTACGTTTGCCTTTCCAGGATGATATTCCATCTTACAGTCATAATCGTTCAATAACTCGAGCCATCGGCTTTGCCTCATATTCAGCTGTTTTTGATCAAAGATGTGTCGAAGACTTTTATGGTCAGTGTACACCGTAAACTGGGTACCATATAGATAATGTCTCCATATCTTTAATGCAAATACCACGGCACCTAACTCAAGGTCATGTGTGGTATAGTTATCCTCGTGTTTCTTCAACTGTCTAGATGCGTAGGCAATAACCTTTTCATGTTGCATTAAAACACAACCAAAGCCTTGCTTTGAGGCATCGCAGTAAACAACAAAATCGTCAGTACCTTCAGGTAAAGATAGAATCGGGGCTGTGGTCAACTTCTCTTTCAGAATCTTGAAAGCAAATTCCTGTTCTTCGGACCACTCAAACTTCTTCCCTTTTTGAGTTAGCTTCGTAAGAGGTTTGGCAAGAAGGGAAAAATCCTTTATGAATCTCCGATAATAACCGGCAAGTCCCAAAAATTGACGAATATGCTTCGCAGTCTTTGGTATCTCCCAGTTCTGGATAGCGGTAATCTTAGCTGGATCGACATGTATTCCATTACTATCAACAACGTGTCCGAGGAATTGTACAGTTTTGAGCCAAAACTCGCACTTAGAAAACTTAGCGTAGAGTTGTTCCTTTCGTAAGAGTTCAAGAATCACGCGCAGATGTTGCTCATGTTCCTTCTCACTCTTGGAGTAGATCAAAATGTCATCAATGAAAACAATGACAAATTTATCGAGATAAGGTTTGCAGACACGGTTCATGAGATCCATGAAAACGGCAGGAGCATTGGTCAAAACCAAAAGGCATGACACAGAATTCATAGTGCCCATAACGAGTGCGAAAAGCAGTCTTAGGAATATCAGATTCCTTGACTCTAAGTTGGTGATATCCGGACCTCAAATCAATCTTTGAATAAACAATTGACTCTTGAATTTGGTCGAATAGATCATCAATACATGGCAACGGATAACGGTTCTAGATAGTAAGCTTGTTAAGTTCGCGGTAATCAATGCACATCCTTAACGTACCATCCTTCTTTTTAACAAATAGAATAGCAGCTCCCCATGGGGACGAGCTTGGACGAATGAAACCTTTATCCAATTGTTCTTGGAGTTGGTTGGAAAGTTCCTTCATTTCGGAAGGTGCTAAACGGTATGGTGCTTTAGCAATAGGAGCAGCACCGGGAGCTAAATCAATTTGAAATTCAACTTGTCGAGGAGGTGGAAGACCTGGAAGATCTTCGGGAAACACATCGGGAAAGTCTTTAACCACTGGTACATCTTCAATACACTTCTCTTTCGATTCGATCATCTTAACGTGGGCTAGAATAGGTGGATAACCTTTCATAAGATGTTTGCAGGTTTTAATACAGGAGATAATATTGAGATTGGAACCACTCTTTTCACCTTGGATGATAAGAGTCTCTCCATTTCCCAATGGAACATGAATGGTTTTATCGTAACACATGATGACAGCACTCAATGGACGTAACCAGTCCATTCCAACTACGACGTCAAAACTTCCGAGATCGACCGGCAAAAGGTCTATCTTAAATTCTTTATCGGCTAAGATTAGGTTGCAGTTTTTATAGACTTTATCGACTTGCATGACCTTTCCATTGGCTACTTCTACTAATCTTTTAGTTTCTAAGGGTTGAGGCTTTTCAGCAAATAGGGTACAAAAATCACTAGACACGTAACTTCTGTCGGCACCAGTATCGAATAAAATAGTTGCATAGAAATTATTGACAAGATACGTACCCGTGATAACTTCATCTTCATCTCGGGCTTCAGCAGCAGTAATAACAAACGCACGACCCTTCGCTGTAGTAGCATTAGCTCCAGTAGCGGGATTTTCTTTCTTCTTAGGACAATTCGGACTAATGTGTCCCTTCTCTCCACAAGTATAGCATGTAGGAAGAGCTTTGGCCGGAACAATAGCCTTATCCTTCGGAGGAGTCTTACACGTCTTAGAAACGTGTCCCACTTTCTTACACAACGCACAAACCGCAGAACACTTCCCCGGGTGATGCTTTTCACAACGAATACAGAAAGGATAAGTACCCTTATAATTCGACCTTGAACCATCCGCAGGCTTCTTATTAAAATTTTGAGCTGAACCTTGAGATGGCTCAAACTTCCTCTTACCATCATTACCCTTAGTTTCAACTTGCTTATTGGTCGACGCCCTTCTTCTCTTGGCCAACATGAGATTTTGTGCCATGAGAATCACAACATCCAAAGTAACCTTCTCAGCAGCAATAACATTCCCTTGAACATCCTCGGGAAGACCTTCAATATACCGCTCAATTCTTCTAGCTTCAGTAGGAAACATTTCAGGACATAGAGTAGATAGCTCCAGATAACGATTGGTATAGTTCTCAATGTCAGTACCCTTGACCTTGAGTTCCCAGAACTCGGCTTCAAGTTTCTGAACTTGACTTCGAGGACAGAATTTGTTGACCATCATGCTTTTGAGTTCATCCCATGGAATTGCATTAGCATTATCAATTCCTATGGACTTGGCATGAGCAGTCCACCAAGTTAAAGCATTGCTACCCAATGAGCTAGTGGCATACTTTACTCGATTGTTATCACCACAGTTGCAAATACGAAAAATAGATTCCATCTTCTCGAACCAACGGACTAGTTCGACAGCTTCTTCAGTCCCCTTAAATGCAGGAGGATGACAGTTTGAAAAATCCTTGTAGGAACAAGGTTTCGGTTGAGTATTAGCATGATTAGCTTGGGCATTGCCTTGGGCGGCAGCGAGTAACTGTTGGAATTGTTCAGTAGTTAACACAACGTTGTTAACGGTAGGTGCAGCTGAACGAACCATGGTGTCACTACATAAAAGTGAACATATGTTTGATAAGTTTAACAAGTTATAAGTTTGAGCAATCACAATTATGAATAAAATAAAGTATTGATATCGCATGATATTAATAAAACACTTTATATTATTAGAACGAGGCATTAAATAAGACTTTATTACACGATTCGGAAATAGAAATAGTTTATGGCATAGCCTTTACATAGACAAGGAATTGGAAAAATAATCTAGGAAATATTAAGATTGAAGTAATCTTCATATTTCTTCTTCTCATCCTCCACCTTCTTCATAAACTCATCAACTTTCTCGTTCCTCGCCTTTTGTTTCTCATGCAGGAACTCGAGATTATCATAAAGGTTAGAAACTTCATTGTTAATTACATGGTACTTGTGGTCCCTTATAGAAAGTTGATTATTCACGCGGTTTTCCTCCATCTTCAATCTAAGGTCAACATCTTCTCTTAGGTAAGAGAGAGATTGCTTCCCCCATCGGGTATTTCTATCACCTTCATACTTCACCAACTTTATCTCTTTCTTTAGTTCAGCATTTTCTTCCATGAGCTTCTTGATCTCTAGGTCTTTTTCCTTCATTTGAAAATCGATCCTTGCAATATGGCGAATTAGGTCATCGGTAGTTTTTCGCAGATTCATGAGCTCGTACTTGGCATCAACTTCATCGTAGAAAGGAGATCGGGATCTTTTCTTTGACGGCCCAGTTTCTTCAAAACATTTCCTCTTGTCTTTATTCCTCGGGGTTGGATAGTATTCAGGAGACCCATGTAACTTTAGAGTAGTATTTGGGCTATAATTTGGTGAGGGAGGACCACCAAAGCCATAAGGTGGACTTTGGACTGGTCTTTCTATGGAAGACCTTTCAGTATATTTTTCGGTTGGCTTGAAAAGATTCATTTTGGTCGTTTGATGATAATTAGACATCCTAACATTAGGAAGGATATTTTGATTAGAATCTTTAAGTCAAGTTTATTAAAGCATAATCGTTAAGATTATGGGGCAATCCTAAGTGTTTTAATTCTAAGGCAGGAAAGGTTATAGTTTCCTAGATTGCTAAGGCACCCTAGCTAACAAGTAAGGCACACATAAAAATGCAATCCTGGTTCTCTATAACAGCCTGGTTATGCTCTGATACCAATCTGTAACGTCCTCCCAATAGGGTCTGGAAGGAACGTCAATATTATCAAAACATACCAACATATTATAATAAACGAGAACAATACTAAATGATGAATTTAACTTTAATGAGTACGCAACGGAAAATGAAATGTCGTTACAATGACAGGAATAACAATATCGTAAATGTTCACATGCAGAAGTAATAAATGCGATATCTCTTGATCCTATGTCCAAGTAGCATCACATAAGCAGTAAGTATAAGAGCTTGAATCAAACAGCACCTGAGACAAAACATGCTAAAGTGTCAACCAAAAAGGTTGAGTGAAGTTCATAGGTTTAACAAAAATTTTGTCGTTGTTTTAGACCACAAGATTTATTTTGTAAAGTTGATCTCCCGCAGGATCAAAAAGTTATGCCAATGCGTGATATTTAGACTAAACGTTCAAGTTTGCCCCATGACAAGTTGTGTCTGTCCTTGTCGGTTTAATTTCATTATTAAGTAATACAATGACTTGGTCAAATGTATCGGGGACGTTACTCCCGATAGGCCTACCCCCAATAATTAAGCATGCCGCAGCAATTAAAAATATCACTGTAGGGACTTAGTCGGACATAGCCGGGTATAGCATAGTTTAACAGTTTGGTACTTGTGTCTAAAGTGTAATAAGTAAAAACAGCATGTGTCTCACCCCAAGTAAAAGTAAGTAAGTTTGCTAGCAATTAAAGAGGGGCTATGAATTCACCTTAGTAAGTAGAGAGAGAGTTATTCCTCGAAATAAAGAGTTGAACGAGTGAGCAGGAAAGTCAACCTATTGACATTTAAGAGTAGTTAAGTGTTTTGCCATGTTTAAGTTTAAGTATGTGTTTAAGTATAGTTTGTTTTACTAAGTTTCTATTCCTAGTAAGTTACTATTTTTATAAAGTTTCCATTTTTAGAAAGTTTCTTATTTTACTAAGTTCCTATGACTAGAGAGTTTCTACTTTTATCAGTGTTTACCATTTTAGGATACTTGCCGTATTAGATAAGCTTCCAATCACCCATTTCCCTTCGAATGGCTAATTTAGATCTAGGGGCTTGAGCCATAGGACCCTTTAAATCGAAAATCCAAACCCTCTGCCTAGAATCTCATAGAAACCATTCGTCAAGAAAGTTCGAAGATCTATACATCTCTAATACATATCCCAAAATGTTTTTATGTTACAATATAAGTAGTAGGTTATAGGTGCTAGTAATAGTAATAGTGTATACATGTTATTTATTTTATTTTTAATTGCATATAATTTATAATATTATTTACATATTTCGGTAAAAATAATAACCGAAGTAAAAAGTAAAAAGTAAAAAGTAAAAAAAATAAAAAGTAAGAAAAGAATACTTACTAGTAGTAATTCTTCAAAGAGAGAATGGGAGAAATTTTGGTGTGAGTTTGAATGAGAAATTAGGGGTATTTATACTTGAAAAAATTAGGTAAAAAGAATAAAATAATTAAAAGAAAAAGAAATATTTAATTCTTAATGGGATTTTAAAATTAAAAAGTATTAAATGTTAGGTAATGGGATAATGCACAAAATAAAATAATAAAAGTAGTTTTTCCATTAAAATTTTTAATTAAAAAGTAATTTATTTATTTATTTATTTATTTATTTATTATTTATTTTAAGGATTTTTTTTTATGTAAATAAACAAATTTATTTAATGTTTTTCCAAGAATATTTGTCAATAATATTTTATTTTATTTTATTTATTTATTTTTATTTAATTAATAAATACAAATTTTGTATAAAAATAATAAATAATTCGGTATTTTGTATTTTTAATAATAATTATGATTTTAATTATTAAACTATAACTTTAGTAAGTTTGTAAATATTATTACATTTATATATAATTAGATTTATTATATAGTTAAATATATAATACATTAACTAAATAATAAAAGTGATACAAAGTTTATATACTTAGTTAAATTATTTCAAATTATATAAATTAATAATATATTATTTATTTAAGCGTACATTGTTGACTAAAAATTACTATTCGGTCAATATTTAATTGTATATAACAACCCTTAATACATATAGTCAGACATATAACCCTAGAGTTAATTCAGTAATTTAGAAGTCGAAAAGTGAGGGTTGTTACACCGTGTTTTCTTTAAAGCGTTAAATGCGGGGAGCCCAAATGCAATTTTACGCTACGGGTTAAGAACCTATTTTGACTCAACATATCCCAACATAGAATTTCGTGAATTAGAAAGAGCTTCTAACATGCAACATAAAGAAGCATGTTATGCTTACGGGTTAGTGATGTTCACTTCTTACCAAAGTGAGAAAAAGAACATCGGATTGCAGCTTTTAAATAAAACTTTCCCACAAGTGACGGATTCAGTAGTTGGGGTGAGAAACAAGGTTTTTAGATTATTACGGGGCTATTGGACATTACGAAACCCTCGTCCTTTTGACGACATTACAACATGCTGCCTAGCCAATGGTCATAACGGTTATTTTCCGCAAGACCAAGGATGGGAAGTCGTCTTAGTAAAACCAGAATGCATGACTTGTTTCTGGACTTATGAATTACATGTCTTTATTTCCTTTGCTGAACAACTTGCGTATTAACTAGATTTATCTTCAAAACTGTCTTGTATCATAGTGTACTATATTTCATGTTATATGTAATATAGCGAAGTTGTAAGTTTGAAGAATATTTGTATGTGATTTATTATTATAATCAGTTTTTCATATGGAATTGTAGTAGTTGAATTGTATATTAGCTACTAAGTATGAACTTAACGGGTAGGTAGTACCCGAATTTAAACTTATAAAACGCTAATATGAAGAAAAAGCTTTTATAAATGAGTTCATATTATGCTACGAGATACTATTGACTACTCTTAATATTCTGTATGATTAACTTGTTTCATTTGACTATTTTGAAGGAAATGGCACCGACTACTCGACATACCATGAATATGAGCGAACAGAAATTTCGTGCCTTTCTTGCTTCAAATATAGCCGCAGTACAGGCCGCGCTACATGCCAACAATAACTCTGAATCTATCAATACAGCTAACGGCGCAAGAAATCGTGTAGGATGCTCCTACAAGGAATTCACTGCCTGCAAACCTTCAGAATTTGATGGAACCGAAGGACCAATCGGATTGAAACGGTGGACCGAGAAAGTTAAATCTGTGTTTGCCATAAGTAAGTGTGCTGAAGGAGATAAAGTGAAGGACGCTATGCATACCTTCACAGGTATTGCGTTAACATGGTGGAATACCTATCTAGAGCGAGTGGGAAAAGATGCTGCTTACGCGCTACCGTGGTCAGCATTCAAGCACTTGATGAACGAGAAGTACCGTCCCAGAACCGAGGTCAATAAGCTCAAGTTAGAACTTAGAGGGTTACGAACACAGGGATTCGATATTACTTTGTACGAAAGACGATTCACAGAATTGTGCCTATTGTGTCCGAGAGCATTCGAAGATGAGGAAGAGAAGATCGATGCGTTTGTGAAAGGGTTACCGGAGAGAATCCAAGAAGATATAAGTTCACACGAGCCTGCCTCCATACAAAAGGCTTGTAGAATGGCACACAAACTAGTGAACCAGATTGAGGGAAGAATTAAAGAACATGCGGCCGAAGAGGCCAACGTGAAGCTAGTCAAAAGAAAGTAGGAGGAAAACGGTGATAAGAGTCACCAAAACAACAACTATCCCAACAATCGCAATATCAATCGCAACTACAACAAATGACACAACAACAACAACAACAACAACAACTACAACAATCATCCCAACAACAATAACAACCGCAACAACAACAACAATCAGAAGCAGCTATGCCAAAGGTGTGAAAAGTATCACTCGGGGTTTTGCACCAAATTTTGCAACAAGTGTAAAAGAAATGGTCATAGCGCGGCGAAGTGCGAGGTCTACGGACCAGGGGTTAACAGAACGAAAGGAACAAATGGTGTCGGAATGAGTAATGGCAGAGCAAGTAGTGTCGGAGCAAGTTATGCCAATATAGTTTGTTATAAATGTGGAAAACCGAGCCACATTATTAGAAATTACCCGAATCAGGAGAAAACGAATGGATAAGGCCACGAAAGAGTTTTCAATATTAATGCGGCAGAGGCACATGAAGACCTGGAGCTTGTTAAGGGTACGTTTCTTATTGACAATAAATCTGCTTACGTTTTATTTGATTCGGGTGCGGATAGAAGCTATATGAGTAGAGATTTTTGTGCTAAATTAAGTTATCCATTGACGCCGTTGGATAGTAAATTTTTACTCGAATTAGCAAACGGTAAATTAATTTCAGTAGATTATATATGCCGGAATCGAGAAATTAAACTGGGTAGCGAAATATTTAAGATTGATTTGATACCAGTAGAGTTAGGGAGTTTTGATGTAATAGTTGGCATGGACTGGCTGATAGTGATGAAAGCAGAGATCGTATGTTACAAAAATGCAATTTGCATTGTACAAGAAGAAGGAGAACCCTTAATGGTGTACGGAGAAAAGGGTAACACGAAGCTACATCTTATTAGTAATTTGAAGGCACAAAAACTAGTAAGAAAAGGTTGCTATGCTGTTCTAGCACACGTCGAGAAAGTACAAACTAAAGAAAAGAGCATCAATGATGTTCTCGTCGCAAAAGAATTTCCCGATGTATTTCCGAAAGAATTACCAGGACTACCTCCACATCAATCTGTTGAATTTCAAATAGATCTTGTACCAGGAGCTGCACCAATAGCTCGTGCTCCTTACAGACTCGCACCCAGCGAGATGAAAGTACTGCAAAGCCAATTGCAAGAAATATTAAAATGTGGTTTTCATTCGACCAAGCACATCACCATGGGGAGCTCCTGTTTTATTTGTCAAGAAGAAGGATGGTACATGTAGGTTGTGTATTGACTACAGAGAGTTGAATAAACTTACCATCAAAAACCGTTATCCACTGCCTAGAATTGACGACTAATTTGTTCAACTACAAGGCTCGTCGGTTTATTCGAAAATCGATTTACGTTCTGGATATCATCAAATGCGAGTAAAGGAGGATGATATTCCAAAAACTGCTTTTAGGATGCGTTATGGTCATTACGAGTTTATGGTTATGCTGTTTGGATTGACTAACGCACCAGCTATGTTCATGGACCTTATGAACCGAGTGTGTGGGCCATATCTTGACAACTTTGTCATTGTTTCCATCGATGACATACTTATTTACTCAAAGAATGATCAAGAGCACGAAGAACATTTGAGAAAAGTGCTAGAAGTATTGAGGAAAGAAAAACTGTACGCTAAGTTTTTAAAGTGTGTATTTTGGTTAGAAGAAGTTCAATTCCTCGGTCACATAGTGAACAAAGAAGGTATCCAGGTGGACCCGGCAATGATCGAAACCGTTGAAAAGTGGGAAACCCCAAAAACTCTGAAGCATATACGTCAATTTTTAGGATTGGCTGGTTACTACAGAAGATTCATCCAAGATTTCTCCAAAATAGCAAAACCCTTGACTGCATTAACGCATAAAGGGAAGAAATTTGAATGGAAGGATGAACAAGAGAAGGCGTTTCAGTTATTGAAGAAAAAGCTAACTACGGCACCTATATTGTCATTGCCTGAAGGGAATGATGATTTTGTGATTTATTGTGACGCATCAAAGCAAGGTCTCGGTTGTATATTAATGCAACGAACGAAGGTGAATGCTTATGCGTCTAGTAAATTGAAGATTCACGAGCAAAATTATACAACTCACGATTTGGAATTGGGTGCTGTTGTTTTTACATTAAAGACTTGGAGGCATTATTTATATGGGGTCAAAAGTATTATATATACCGACCACAAAAGTCTCCAACATATATTTAATCAGAAGCAACTGAATATGAGACAACGCAGGTGGATTGAACTGTTGAATGATTATGATTTTGAGATTCGATACCACCCGAGGAAGGCGAATGTAGTAGCCGACGCTTTGAGAAGAAAGGACAGAGAACCTATACTGGTAAAAGCTATGAATATAATTATTCGTACTAACCTTACTACTCAAATAAAGGAGGCGCAACATGGAGTTGTAAAAGAAGGAAAGTTGAAGAATGAGATACCCAAAGGATCAGAGAAACATCTTAATATTCGAGAAGACGGAACCCGATATAGGGATGATAGAATTTGGGTACCAAGGTTTGGAGATGTGAGAGAAATGGTGCTTAAAGAAGCACATAAAACCAGATATTCAATACATCCCGGAGCAGGGAAGATGTATAAAGATCTCAAGAAACACTTTTGGTGGCCGGGCATGAAAGCCGATATTGCTAAATATGTAGGAGAATGTTTGACGTGTTCTAAGGTCAAAGCTGAATATCAGAAACCATCAGGTCTACTACAACAACCTGAAATCCCGGAATGGAAAACAGAAAACATTACCATGGATTTCATTACTAAATTTCCAAGGACTGCAAGTGGTTATGATACTATTTGGGTAATAGTTGATCGTCTCACCAAGTCAGCACACTTCCTACCAATGAGAGAAGATGACAAAATGGAGAAGTTGGCGCGATTTTATTTGAAGGAGGTTGTCTCCAGACATGGAATACCCGTCTCTATTATCTCTGATAGGGATGGTAGATTTGTTTCAAGGTTCTGGTAGACGTTGCAACAAGCATTGGGGACTCGTCTAGACATGAGTACTGCCTATCATCCACAAACTGATGGGCAGAGCGAAAGGACATTACAAACGCTTGAAGACATGCTACGAGCATTTGTTATTGATTTCGGAAACAGTTGGGATCGACACCTACCGTTAGCAGAATTTTCCTACAACAACATTTATCATTCTAGTATTGAGATGGCGCCGTTTGAGGCACTTTATGGTAGAAAGTGCAGGTCTCCAATTTGTTGGATTGAAGTGGGGGATGGACAGATTACGGGTCCGGAGATGATACAAGAAACCACCGAGAAAATCATCCAAATTCAACAACGATTGAAAACCGCACAGAGTCGACAAAAGAGCTACGCGGACAGTAAAAGAAAAAATATAGAGTTTGAAATTGGAGAAATGGTCATGCTTAAGGTTTCAACTTGGAAAGGCGTTGTTCGATTTGGTAAACGGGGGAAATGTAACATCCCACCTTTTTCCGTTTACTTTTCTGTTTAATTATTTAAAGTCCGTTATATGATTTTAACATCCCTCGTTAATACGCGTTTTAAAAAATATATCGTTTAGGTAATTCACGCACCCGCAACCAAACTCGAAGGACTAGTTTTGCCAAAGTGCCAAGGAGGTGACTAGCTTTTGACTAGTCAACCTCACCTCCCATCTTTTTCATTTCATTTCTCTTTTCTTTCATTACTTCCTTATTTTCTTTCAAATCTCCATTTGCAAGAATCATCATCTAATTCCAATCGAGCAAGCTTCAATCAAAACAAATTACATATTTGGAATCCTTGCAACTTCCTCTTCGATTCCATACCGATTTCATTACATTTGGGTAACTTTCTAAAATCATTAGATTTTGTGTTCTTGATGTTTTTAACTTATAAAGTTGTTAATTAGTGTCTATGGCTCAAGTCTAACATGAATATATGATTTATATGTTCGATCTAGTTATTTTTGATAACTAGCATGAACTTGAAAGTTTGGTGTGTTTGATTGATGATTTGGTTGTTTAAATGTTGTTAAATGTTATAAATACATGTATTAAATGGGTTCCTAACATCACTAGCTTCAAATTGATGTGTAGGTTGTTTTAGAAAACTTCATAAACATGATTAGTGATTTTGATGTTATTGGTTAGGGTTTGATAGAATTGAATGTGAACATTTAATGTATTGAATGCCATGAATTGTGGTTGGTAAGTAGTTAGTTATATGCATGCATTAAGTTCCCGAATCCTATTTTGTGCATTTATGAACTTGAGCATTTATGATGAACATTAATTGATCATTTAACTTGGAAAGTCGATTGTTGCAAATGATGTTTTTTTTTGGTGAAATGTATTTAGTTGTGTTCTTTGTCAAATTACCTTTCTAACGATATAAGATACGAGTTCTAAGTGTTAGCGGTTTGTGATTTATGCTTGAAAGAGTTTTGATTTGAGACTTGGACATTTGAGACTGACCAGGTACCAGCACACGTTAAATGCCGCGGCGCGGCACTCTTGGGTCGCGGCGCGACCTAAGGCGTGTCCAGCTTCTGACCTCCTTGTCCAATATACGAAAAATGTGTGGCATGCTATGGACCTCCGATTCACATGAAACTTGTTCTAACATGCTTATATATGAATAACTAGCACAGAAAAATAGTTCGGGACCCGACCCGAACGTGTTGACTTTTTTGTTGACTTTGACCCGACTAAAGTTTGACTTTTTGTTAAATTTAACCAAATGATTATGCAATCTTTTTAATTTGTTTCTATACTTGTATCTTGCATGAAACTTGACAATTTGATTCACATGCTACATAATCGAGTCTTAACGAGCCATAGGACTAATTGAACATCT
Source organism: Rutidosis leptorrhynchoides (assembly GCF_046630445.1). Classification (NCBI taxonomy): domain Eukaryota; kingdom Viridiplantae; phylum Streptophyta; class Magnoliopsida; order Asterales; family Asteraceae; genus Rutidosis; species Rutidosis leptorrhynchoides. The sequence goes on along the minus strand of NC_092343.1, from coordinate 199,870,797 downwards.
TTGACCTATCGTGTTTACCGTTATTGATACGATCTATTTGTTTAGGTCAAGACTAGCATTGTCCTTTACACACGTTACTTTGTGAAGTACTTTTCATACGTGCACTCAAGATGAGATCATAGTCCCATCTTTCAAACAACTTTTATGCTTTAAACTATGGGATGGGAAACATATACGTATCATACTTTTATACTTTGAACACAAGTACGAAAATGAACATTCCACGTACGGGTTGGAACAAAAAGCCTCAATTCAATTATCATTAGTTACACTTGCAGGGTGTAAACGTGAACTTGTATTATGTGATCACATGGGCTTGACGAGCCTCATTCGGATGGTTCGCTACCGTTAGCGGATGAAATATATTTTCGGGTCTAGTGTATGTTCTAACACTATGCAAAGGGTGCAAAATAGTTAAGTTTGATAATTGGGTGCCCGCGATACAAACAACAACTTTGGAATGCAAATGATTTTGATAATCATATTATATTAAATCTTGTGGTTCAAATGCAATGTTTACTAAAACACCTATAATTTCACCAACGTTTTCGTTGACAGTTTTCTATATGTTTTCTCAGGTCCTTGAACGCTACTTGATACATGCTTCCGCACTCTTTTTGATACTTGCTTGGATGTCGAGTATACATGCATAGTTGGAGCATCTTTTGACTACTTTAAATTGTGTCGCAAAGGTTTCATTCGTACGTTAAACTTTGTAATGTAACTAGTCTTTGAACTACTTTTGTAAACTTGAAACATCCTTTTACTTATGAAATGAATGCGACATATTTTGGTCAAACGTCATGTTAAAGACTTATGACCACGTAACGGGACCTAAGTAGTCGGCACCGTCAAACATGATTTGGTCGGGTCGCTACAGATGGTATCAGAGCGTTGGTTGTAGGGATTTAGAGTTCATTGGTGTCAACCCCGAGTCATAGGGTACATTAGTGAGTCTAGACTACAACCGGCATATAGACTTGAAGTTGGAATTACTTGACTACTTGTGCATTATACTCGAACTCTTCTATCATATCTGATTCTTATTCAATCTTAATCTCACGTTACTTGATTTAATTAACGCGCCACCTTGACTATATGAAATAGTGTCGAATGCACATATGAATCAGGGTGATGTAATTTCCGGGATTATATTACGGTGACTCATATGAACGTTCCGACATTATGACATAAAGAATTTAAGGCGAGTCAAGGAAAATTTCTCTCTATCGTTATTCCATATCATGGTTAGTATTATTAAGAATACTAATCAACGATATTCTTGTGTTTTGAAGGAACAATGGCTCCTCGCCGTGGACCACGCCGTGAGACACCCGAACAAGCTCTACAATGAATGGTAGCCACCGCCGTAGAGGCGGCCATGGCCGGTCACTCCACCAACAACAATAACAACAATGATAATAACAACAACAACAATCAAGGGGCTGGTAACTCAATCGAAGGGTGCTCCTACAAAGCCTTCATGGGGTGCAAACCTCACACTTTTGATGGAACCGGGGGGACCGGTTGTACTCACTCGATGGTTCGAACAAACGGAAGCTGTTTTTAGCATAAGCAGTTGTCGGGATCAAGATAAAGTCAAATATTCCACCCACACCTTTACCGGTATCGCCCTCATGTGGTGGAACACGTATGTGCAATCGGTGGGTACCGATGAAGCTCACACCCTCTTTTAGGCCGATTTAAGGGAAAGGTTGATCGTCGAATTTTTCCCTCGTGAAGAAACCCGAAAGCTCGAACAAGAGCTAAGAACTTTAAAGGCGGTCGGAAACGATCTCAAGGCCTACAATCAACGATTCGCCGAGCTATCCTTGATGTGTCCCAACCTCGTGAACCCCAAATCTCAAAGGGTTGAACTCTATATGGATGGTCTTCCAAAGAGCATCAAACAAGGAGTGATGTCATCTAAACCCGCTAACCTACAACAAGCCTTAAACATGTCCTGCCAATTGATCGAAACAGTTGACGAAATCGTAGTTCCGGCACCTAAGGCTGAGGATAAAATGGGCTGCAACAAAACAAAATGGGAAGCCCCCCAATCAAGCAACAACTACAACAACAACTTCATCAAAAAGCCTTACACCTCCGATGCCAAGAAAAGTTATGGCGGAAATAAACCCTTTTGCAACAAATGCCACAAACACCACTATGGTGAATGTAGCAATCTATTTTATCACCGGTGTCAAAGGGGTGGTCATGTGGCCAATGATTGTAGAAGTGCCTCCCTCGTCACTTAAAAGGTACCCAATGCACCAAAACCGGGTACTTGTTATGAATGTGGCTAAACGGGTCATTTTAGAAATGCATGTCCGAAGAAGAAAGCCAACCCCAACACACGCGGCCGAGCTTTCAACATCAACACCGAGGAAGCCCGAGATGACAATGAATTAGTCACGGGTACGTTTCTCCTCAACAACACTTATGTTACTTGTTTATTCGATTCGGGTGCCGATAAGAGTTTTGTATCCAAGACTTTGACTCATTCTTTTAGCACTCCACCACTTCCACTAGATACCACTTATACCATTGAAGTGGCCAACGGGAAACTATTGAGTGACGACACATATTACCGGGGGTGTACGTTAAACATTTTGGGTAATGAGTTTGAAATTGACTTGATACCCATGGAACTAGGAAGCTTCGATGTAATAATCGGTATGAATTGGCTAGCCAAAATGAAATCTCACATCCTTTATGATCTTAACGCAATCCGGATTCCTATCGAGAACGGCGAACCTTTGATCGTCTATGGCGATAAGAGTTGCACCGGACTCAACCTCGTTTCATGCATTAAAGTTAGAAAACTACTCCGTAAGGGTTGTTTTGTGATCCTTGCTCACGTTAAGAAAGTCGGGTCCGATGAGAAGCACATCGATGATGTGCCAATTGTTAGTGACTATTCCGATGTATTTCCCGACGAATTGCCGGGTCTTCCACCTCATCGACCGGTTGAATTCCAAATCGATCTTGTTCCGGGAGCCGCACCCGTAGCACGTGCACCATATAGACTCACTCTATCCGAAATGCAAGAATTGCAAAGTCAAATCCAAGAACTACTTGATCGTGGTTTTATCCAACCTAGCCATTTACCTTGGGGCGCTCCGATTTTGTTTGTTAAAAAGAAAGACGGATCCCTATGAATGTGCATTGATTATCGTGAACTAAACAAATTGACGGTTAAAAACCGATATCCTCTTCTTCACATCGATGACCTCTTTGATCAACTACAAGGGTCTTGTGTATATTCAAAAATCGATCTCCGCTCGGGTTATCATCAATTAAGGGTTAAGGGGGAAGATGTCTCCATAACCGCTTTCCGAACTCGTTATGGTAGTTATGAATTCCTTGTTATGCCATTTGGTCTCACTAACGCATCGGCGGTGTTCATGGATCTTATGAACCGCGTGTGCAAACCGTATCTTGACAAATTCGTTATCGTGTTCGTCGATGATATTTTGGTTTATTCTAAAAGCGAAGAAGAACACGAGGAATACCTCCGACTTGTGCTTGAACTTTTAAGACAAGAACGACTCTATGCCAAGTTCTCCAAGTGTGAATTTTTTTTTGAAGGAAGTTCAATTTCTTGGTCACGTTGTAAGTGACCAAGGTATTAAAGTCGATCCATCAAAAATCGATGCCATTAGTAAATTGGAGACTCCTACTACTCCTACTCACATTCGTCAATTCTTGGGTCTCGCCAGATACTATCGTAGATTCATCAAAGATTTCTCTTTGGTCGCTCGTCCTCTAACCGCGTTAACTCATAAGGGAAGAAAATTCGTTTGGGCAACCGAACAAGAATCCACATTTCAAATCTTGAAAATGAAGCTAACCACCGCTCCTATCTTGTTACTTCTCGAAGGCAACGATAATTTTGTTGTGTATTGCGACGTCTCAAAACATGGTTTTGGGTGTGTGTTGATGCAACGAACGAAAGTCATTTCTTATGCTTCTCGACAACTCAAAATTCATGAACGAAACTACACGACATATGATCTCGAACTCGGAGCCGTTGTCTTTGCACTTAAAATGTGGAGACACTATCTTTATGGAACCAAGAGTACTATCTTTACCGATCAGAAAAGTCTCCAACACATCTTCGACCAAAAGCAACTAAACATGAGACAACGAAGGTGGATTGAAACCTTAAATGACTACGATTGCGAGCTTCGTTACCATCCCAGAAAGGAAAATGTAGTAGCCGATGCCTTAAGTCGAAAAGAAAGAGCGGTGCCTCTTCGTGTCCGAGCCTTAAACATCACCATCCACACCAACCTTAATAGCCAAATTCGGGTAGCCCAAGATGAGGCTCTCAAGGATGAAAACGTTTCACACAAGCTCTTGAACATTCTCATCTCTTGATTCGAAATTAGGGAGACCGGACTCCGATATTTCGCCGGAAGGATTTGGGTGCCTAGATATGGGGACCTACGAAGCCTTATTTTAGATGAACCCCATAAGTCACGATACTCGATTCACCCCGGTGCCAATAAGATGTACCACGACCTTAAAGAACAATATTGGTGGCCGAACATCAAAAGGGACGTAGCTACTTATGTTGCCAAGTGTTTGACATGTTTCAAAGTCAAAGCCGAACACCAAAGACCGTCCGGGTTACTTCAACAACCCGAAATCCCGCAATGGAAGTGGGAAAGAATAACAATGGATTTTATCACCAAACTACCAAAAACGACGGGCGGTTATGATACCATTTGGGTTATTGTTGACCGTCTCACCAAATCTGCACACTTTCTCGCCATGAAGGAGACCAACAAAATGGAGAAACTTGCACAACTTTACATCAAGGAGATCGTAGCCCGACACGGTGTACCTTTATCGATTATCTCTGACCGAGATGGCCGTTTTGTTTCTAGATTTTGGCGTACCTTGCAAGAAGCGTTGGGAACGCGTTTAGACATGAGCACCGCATATCACCCTCAAACCGATGGACAAAGCGAACGCACAATTCAAACTTTGGAGGACATGTTACGAGCTTGCGTGGTTGATTTTGGAAAAGCTCGGGACAAGCACTTACCTCTCGCCGAGTTCTCTTACAACAATAGTTATCACGCGAGTATTAAAGCCGCACCTTTTTATTGGGCCGAGGTAGGTGACGTGCAAATCACCGGACCCGAACTCATTCACGAAACCACCAAGAAGATCGTACAAATCCGAGATAGGCTTCGAACGGCCCGGAGTCGTCAAAAGTGCTACACCGACAAAAGACGCAACGACCTCGAATTTCAATTCGGTGACCGAGTAATGTTAAAAGTCGCACCTTGGAAAGGTGTAATCCGTTTTGGGAAACGTGGGTAGCTAAATCCGCGGTATAGTGGTCCTTTCGAAATCTTGGAGCGTATTGGAACCGTTGCTTATCATTTAGATCTTCCACCTCAATTGAACTCCGTTCATCCTACCTTCCATGTATCTAACTTGAAAAAGTGATTTTGCCGAACCCGATATCGTCATCCCTCTCGAGGAACTTACAATTGATGACAAACTTCATTTTGTGGAGGAACCGGTTGAAATTGTGGACACCTCCGTCAAGACATTGAAACAAAGCCGAATTCCGATTGTTAAAGTCCATTGGAACGCCAAAAGAGGTCCCGAGTTTTCTTGGGAAAGGCAAGATCAAATGCAAAGGAAATACCCTCATCTATTCCCGGTTCCGGAAACGCAAGATTCCGAGGAAGAAACAACGACTACTACGCCTACTTAAATTTCGGGACGAAATTTCTTTTAAGGAGTAGGTAATGTAACATCTCGCCGTTTTCCGTTTACTTTTCCGTTTAATTATTTAAAGTCCGTTATATGATTTTAACATCCCTCGTTAATACGCGTTTAAAAAAAATATCTCGTTTAGGTAATTCACGCACCCGCAACCAAACTCGAGGGACTAGTTTCGCCAAAGTGCCAAGGATGTGACTAGCTTTTGACTAGTCAACCCCACCCCCCATCTTTTTCATTTCATTTCTCTTTTCTTTCATTACTTTCTTAGTTTCTTTCAAATCTCCATTTGCAAGAATCATCATCTAATTCTAATCGAGCAAGCTTCAATCAAAACAAATTACATATTTAGAATCCTGGCAACTTCCTCTTCGATTCCATACTGATTTCATTACATTTAGGTAACTTTCTAAAATCACTAGATTTTGGGTTCTTGATGTTTTTAACTTATAAAGTTGTTAATTAGTGTCTATGGCTCAAGTCTAACATGAATATATGATTTATATGTTCGATCTTATTATTTTTGATAACTAGCATGAACTTGAAAGTTTGGTGTATTTGATTGATGATTTGGTTGCTTAAATGTTGTTAAATGTTATAAATGCATGTATTAAATAGGTTCCTAACATCACTAGCTTCAAATTGATGTGTAGGTTGTTTTAGAAAACTTCATAAACATGATTAGTGATTTTGATGTTATTGGTTAGGGTTTGATAGAATTGAATGTGAACATTTAATGTATTGAATGCCATGAATTGTGGTTGGTAAGTAGTTAGTTATATGCATGCATTAAGTTCCCGAATCCTATTTTGTGCATTTATGAACTTGAGCATTTATGATGAACATTAATTGATCATTTAACTTGGAAAGTCGATTGTTGCAAATGATGTTTTTGGTTGGTGAAATGTATTTAGTTGTGTTCTTTGTCAAATTACCTTTCTAACGATATAAGATACGAGTTCTAAGTGTTAGCGGTTTGTGATTTATGCTTGAAAGAGTTTTGATTTGAGACTTGGACATTTGAGACTGACCAGGTACCATCACACGTTAAATGCCGCGGCGCGGCACTCTTGGGTCGCGGCGCGACCTAAGGCGTGTCCAGCTTCTGACCTCCTTGTCCAATATACAAAAAATGTGTGGCATGCTATGGACCTCCGATTCACATGAAACTTGTTCTAACATGCTTATATATGAATAACTAGCACAGAAAAATAGTTCGGGACCCGACCCGAACGTGTTGACTTTTTCGTTGACTTTGACCCGACCAAAGTTTGACTTTTTGTCAAATTTAACCAAATGATTATGCAATCTTTCTAATTTGTTTCTATACTTGTATCTTGCATGAAACTTGACAATTTGATTCACATGCTACATAATCGAGTCGTAACGAGCCATAGGACTAATTGAACATCTTTGACCTATCGTGTTTACCGTTATTGATACGACCTATTTGTTTAGGTCAAGACTAGCATTGTCCTTTGCACACGTTACTTTGTGAAGTACTTTTCATACGTACACTCAAGATGAGATCATAGTCCCATCTTTCAAACAACTTTTATGCTTTAAACTATGGGATGAGAAACATATACGTATCATACTTTTACACTTTGAACACAAGTACGAAAACGAACATTCCACGTACGGGTTTGAACAAAAAGCCTCAATTCAATTATCATTAGTTACACTTGCAGGGTGTAAACGTGAACTTATATTATGTGATCACATGGGCTTGACGAGCCTCATTCGGACGGTTCGCTACCGTTAGTGGATGAAATATATTTTCGGGTCTAGTGTATGTTCTAACACTACGCAAAGGGTGCAAAACAGTTAAGTTTGATAATTGGGTGCCCGCGATACAAACAACAAATTTGGAATGCAAATGATTTTGATAATCATATTATATTAAATCTTGTGGTTCAAATGCAACGTTTACTAAAACACCTATGATTTCACCAACGTTTTCGTTAACAGTTTTCTATATGTTTTCTCAGGTCCTTGAACGCTACTTGATACATGCTTCCGCACTCTTTTTGATACTTTCTTGGATGTCGAGTATACATGCATAGTTGGAGCGTCTTTTGACTACTTTAAATTGTGTCGCATAGGTTTTATTCGTACATTAAACTTTGTAATGTTACTAGTCTTTGAACTACTTTTGTAAACTTGAAACATCCTTTTACTTATGAAATGAATGCGACATATTTTGGTCAAACGTCATGTTAAAGACTTATGACCATGTAACGGGACCTAAGTAGTTGGCTCCGTCAAACATGATTTGGTTGGGTCGCTACAGGAAACTAAATCCAAGGTACATTGGACCATTCAAGATTATAGATCGTGTCGGACCAGTAGCTTACTGTAGTGACCCGAACTTTTCCATGTTTATATATATTAATTGAGATTGATATTTACTTTATTAAATGTTTCCAACATGTTAAGCAATCAAACTTGTTAAGACTTGATTAATTGAAATATGTTTCATATAGACAATTGACCACCCAAGTTGACCGGTGATTCACGAACGTTAAAACTTGTAAAAACTATATGATGACATATATATGGATATATATATAGTTAACATGATACTATGATAAGTAAACATATCATTAAGTATATTAACAATGAACTACATATGTAAAAACAAGACTACTAACTTAATGATTTTTAAACGAGACATATATGTAACGATTATCGTTGTAAAGACATTTAATGTATATATATCATATTAAGAGATATTCATACTTGATAATATCATGATAATATAATAATTTAAAATCTCATTTGATATTATAAACATTGGGTTAACAACATTTAACAAGATCGTTAACCTAAAGGTTTCAAAACAACACTTACATGTAACGACTAACGATGACTTAACGACTCAGTTAAAATGTATATACATGTAGTGTTTTAATATGTATTTATACACTTTTGAAAGACTTCAATACACTTATCAAAATACTTCTACTTAACAAAAATGCTTACAATTACATCCTCGTTCAGTTTCATCAACAATTCTACTCGTATGCACCCGTATTCGTACTCGTACAATACACAGCTTTTAGATGTATGTACTATTGGTATATACACTCCAATGATCAGCTCTTAGCAGCCCATGTGAGTCACCTAACACATGTGGGAACCATCATTTGGCAACTAGCATGAAATATCTCATAAAATTACAAAAATATGAGTAATCATTCATGACTTATTTACATGAAAACAAAATTACATATCCTTTATATCTAATCCATACACCAACGACCAAAAACACCTACAAACACTTTCATTCTTCAATTTTCTTCATCTAATTGATCTCTCTCAAGTTCTATCTTCAAGTTCTAAGTGTTCTTCATAAATTCCAAAAGTTCTAGTTTCATAAAATCAAGAATACTTTCAAGTTTGCTAGCTCACTTCCAATCTTGTAAGGTGATCATCCAACCTCAAGAAATCTTTGTTTCTTACAGTAGGTTATCATTCTAATACAAGGTAATAATCATATTCAAACTTTGGTTCAATTTCTATAACTATAACAATCTTATTTCAAGTGATGATCTTACTTGAACTTGTTTTCGTGTCATGATTCTGCTTCAAGAACTTCGAGCCATCCAAGGATCCATTGAAGCTAGATCTACTTTTATCTTTTCCAGTAGGTTTATCCAAGGAACTTAAGGTAGTAATGATGTTCATAACATCATTCGATTCATACATATAAAGCTATCTTATTCGAAGGTTTAAACTTGTAATCACTAGAACATAGTTTAGTTAATTCTAAACTTGTTCGCAAACAAAAGTTAATCCTTCTAACTTGACTTTTAAAATCAACTAAACACATGTTCTATATCTATATGATATGCTAACTTAATGATTTAAAACCTGGAAACACGAAAAACACCGTAAAACCGGATTTACGCCGTCGTAGTAACACCGCGGGCTGTTTTGGGTTAGTTAATTAAAAACTATGATAAACTTTGATTTTAAAGTTGTTATTCTGAGAAAATGATTTTTATTATGAACATGAAACTATATCCAAAAATTATGATTAAACTCAAAGTGGAAGTATGTTTTCTAAAATGGTCATCTAGACGTCGTTCTTTCGACTGAAATGACTACCTTTACAAAAACGACTTGTAACTTATTTTTCCGACTATAAACCTATACTTTTCTGTTTAGATTCATAAAATAGAGTTCGATATGAAACCATAGCAATTTGATTCACTCAAAACGGATTTAAAATGAAGAAGTTATGGGTAAAACAAGATTGGATAATTTTTCTCATTTTAGCTACGTGAAAATTGGTAACAAATCTATTCCAACCATAACTTAATCAACTTGTATTGTATATTATGTAATCTTGAGATACCATAGACACGTATACAATGTTTCGACCTATCATGTCGACACATCTATATATATTTCGGAACAACCATAGACACTCTATATGTGAATGTTGGAGTTAGCTATACAGGGTTGAGGTTGATTCCAAAATATATATAGTTTGAGTTGTGATCAATACTGAGATACGTATACACTGGGTCGTGGATTGATTCAAGATAATATTTATCGATTTATTTCTGTACATCTAACTGTGGACAACTAGTTGTAGGTTACTAACGAGGACAGCTGACTTAATAAACTTAAAACATCAAAATATATTAAAAGTGTTGTAAATATATTTTGAACATACTTTGATATATATGTATATATTGTTATAGGTTCGTGAATCAACCAGTGGCCAAGTCTTACTTCCCGACGAAGTAAAATTCTGTGAAAGTGAGTTATAGTCCCACTTTTAAAATCTAATATTTTTGGGATGAGAATACATGCAGGTTTTATAAATGATTTACAAAATAGACACAAGTACGTGAAACTACATTCTATGGTTGAATTATCGAAATCGAATATGCCCTTTTTATTAAGTCTGGTAATCTAAGAATTAGGGAACAGACACCCTAATTGACGCGAATCCTAAAGATAGATCTATTGGGCCTAACAAACCCCATCCAAAGTACCGGATGCTTTAGTACTTCGAAATTTATATCATATCCGAAGGGTGTCCCGGAATGATGGGGATATTCTTATATATGCATCTTGTTAATGTCGGTTACCAGGTGTTCACCATATGAATGATTTTTATCTCTATGTATGGGATGTGTATTGAAATATGAAATCTTGTGGTCTATTGTTACGATTTGATATATATAGGTTAAACCTATAACTCACCAACATTTTTGTTGACGTTTAAAGCATGTTTATTCTCAGGTGAATATTAAGAGCTTCCGCTATTGCATACTAAAATAAGGACAAGATTTGGAGTCCATGTTTGTATGATATTGTGTAAAAACTGCATTCAAGAAACTGATTTCGATGTAACATATTTGTATTGTAAACCATTATGTAATGGTCGTGTGTAAACAGGATATTTTAGATTATCATTATTTGATAATCTACGTAAAGCTTTTTAAACCTTTATTTATGAAATAAAGGTTATGGTTTGTTTTAAAAATGAATGCAGTCTTTGAAAAACGTCTCATATAGAGGTCAAAACCTCGCAACGAAATCAATTAATATGGAACATTTTTAATCAATAAGAACGGGACATTTCAGTTGGTATCCGAGCGTTGGTCTTAGAGAACCAGAATTTTTCATTAGTGTGTCTTATCGAGTTTGTTAGGATGCATTAGTGAGTCTGGACTTCGACCGTGTTTACTTGAAAAATGATTGCTTAACAAATTTTGTTGGAAACTATATATTTTTAACATGTGAATATTATGTGATATATTAATCTCTTAACGCGTTTGATATTATGTGATAGATGTCTACCTCTAGAACAAGTCCCATTGACTCACCTAATAATAATGAAGAGTCAAATGTAAATTGGAATGATTCGTGGACTGATTCACAAGTTCCCGAGGAGGAACCGGAAGAAGAGTCGGAACCGGAAGAAGAATCGGAACCGGAAGAAGAATCGGAACCGGATGAAGAAATAGAACCAGTGGGGGAAATAATAAAACGGTTAAGTAAAAGAAAATCCTCAACCAACCGACCAAGGTTAATTATGGTCAATGGTGTTTCCGCCAAGGAAGCAAAATATTGGGAGGATTACCAATTCTCCGATGAATCGGATTCCGACGAGAATTCCGATGATGTTATAGAAATTACCCCAACTGAATTTAAAAAGGCAAAAGAAAATAATAAGGGAAAGGGCATAAAAATAGAGAAATCTAATTCCAACCCCGATGAACTTTATATGTATCGTCAACGCCCGAAGTCCTTAAGTTGTAACAATGACCCGGGAACCTCTAAACCACCAGGTTTTTCTAAACCAATGTGGACAACGACGGCTCGTATTAGGGGAACATCATATATCCCTAGAAACTTGGCAAAACGAACCAAAACCGAAGAAGAAGAAACGAGCGAGTCGGAATAAGATAGTTGTATTCGTGTGGTGTAATATATGTAATATAGTGTTCGTATGCTTTATGATATATGTAAAAATTGCTTGTATTAATAAGTATTTTTTTATGAATCTAACTCTTGTCTATTTTACAGTTTAAAAACACAAAATGGATAGACAACCCAATATTTTAAGAGACCTACCCGGAGACATGATTGATGAAATCTTGTCTAGAGTCGGCCAAAATTCCTCGGCACAACTATTTAAGGCGAGATCAGTTTGTAAGACATTCGAAGAACGTTCCAAGAATGTCTTGGTTTATAAGAGACTTTCGTTTGAAAGATGGGGGATATCACATTGGGAAACCCATAAGTTACGATGTGTTTACTTTGACGCATATATTGCGGGGAACCCAAATGCTATTTTACGCAACAGGTTAAGAAATTATTTTGACTCAATATATCCGAATATTGGACTTCGTGATTTAGAAAAAGTGGCTAACATGCAACATAAAGAAGCATGTTATGCTTACGGATTAGTAATGTTCGCTTCTCACCAAAGTGAGAACAAGAATATCGGGCTACAACTATTAAACAAAACGTTTCCACAAGTGACGGAGTCGGTAATAGGGGTAAGAAATGAGGTTTTTAGATTATTACGGGACTGTTGGACATTACGTAACCCTCATCCCTTTGACGACGTTACAACACGCTGTCTTATCAACGGCCATAACGGTTATGTTGCACAAGACCAAGGATGGGAAGTAGTCCTAGTAAAACCAGAATGCATGACTTGTTTCTGGACGTATGAATTACGTGTCTTTATTGCCTTTGCTGAACGACTTGTGTACTAGCTAGAATTATCTTCACAACTATCTTGTATCAAAGTTATTGTGTGCTATATTTCATGCTTTATGTAAAATAAGCGGTATTGTAAGTTTGTAAAATATTGTATAAAAGTTTGAACGCGAAATATTATTATAATCAGTTTTTCATATAGAATTGTAGTAGTTGAATTGTATATTAGCTACTAAGTATGAACTTAACGGGTAGGTACTACCCGAATTTAAACTTATAAAACGCTAATATGAAGAAAAAGCTTTTATAAATGAGTTCATATTATGCTACGAAATACTATTAACTACTCTTAATATTCTGTATGATTAACTTGTTCCATTTAAATATTTTGAAGGAAATGGCACCGACTACTCGACACACCGTGAATATGAATGAAGAGGAATTCCGTACTTTTCTAGCTTCAAACATAGCCGCAGTACAGGCTGCGCTACATACCAACAATAACCTTGGATCTAGCAGTACAGGAAATCGTGTAGGATGCACCTACAAAGAATTCACTGCCTGCAAACCTTTGGAATTTGATGGAACCGAAGGACCGATCGGATTGAAACGGTGGACCGAGAAGGTCGAATCGGTGTTTGCCATAAGTAAGTGTACTGAAGAGGACAAAGTAAAGTACGCTACGCATACCTTCACAGGTTCTGCGTTAACATGGTGGAATACCTATCTAGAGCAAGTGGGACAAGACGATGCGTACGCACTACCGTGGTCAGCATTCAAGCACTTGATGAACGAGAAGTACCGTCCCAGAACCGAGGTCAATAAGCTCAAGACAGAACTTAGAGGGTTACGAACCCAAGGATTTGATATTACCACGTACGAAAGACGATTCACAGAATTGTGCCTATTGTGTCCGGGAGCATTCGAAGATGAGGAAGAGAAGATCGACGCGTTTGTGAAAGGATTACCGGAAAGAATCCAAGAAGATATAAGTTCACACGAGCCCGCCTCCATACAACAGGCATGTAGAATGGCTCACAAACTCGTGAACCAAATTGAAGAAAGAATTAAAGAACAGACTGCTGAAGAGGCCAATGTGAAGCAAGTCAAAAGAAAGTGGGAGGAAAACGGTGATAAGAATCACCAATACAACAACAACAGCAATTACAACAATAATCGCAACAATTATCCCAACAATCGCAACATCAATCGCAACTACAACAAACGGCCCAACAACAACAACAACAACAACAACAACAGCAACTACAACAATCATCCCAACAACAATAATAACCGCAACAACAACAACAATCAGAAGCAGCTATGCCAAAGGTGTGAAAAGAATCACTCGGGGTTCTGCACCAAATTTTGCAACAAGTGTAAAAGAAATGGTCATAGCGCGGCGAAGTGTGAGGTCTACGGACCAGGGGTTAATAGAACGAAAGGAACAAATGGTGTCGGAATGAGTAATGGCGGAGCAAGTAGTGTCAGAGCAAGTTATGCCAATGTAGTTTGTTATAAATGTGGAAAACCGGGCCACATTATTAGAAATTGCCCGAACCAGGAGAACACGAATGGACAAGGCCGTGGAAGAGTTTTCAATATTAATGCGGCAGAGGCACAGGAAGACCCGGAGCTTGTTACGGGTACGTTTCTTATTGACAATAAATCTGCTTACGTTTTATTTGATTCGGGTGCGGATAGAAGCTATATGAGTAGAGATTTTTGTGCTAAATTAAGTTGTCCATTGACGCCTTTGGATAGTAAATTTTTACTCGAATTAGCAAATGGTAAATTAATTTCAGCAGATAATATATGTCGGAATCGAGAAATTAAACTGGTTAGCGAAACATTTAAGATTGATTTGATACCAGTAGAGTTAGGGAGTTTTGATGTGATAATCGGTATGGACTGGTTGAAAGAAGTGAAAGCGGAGATCGTTTGTTACAAAAATGCAATTCGCATTATACGAGAAAAAGGAAAACCCTTAATGGTGTACGGAGAAAAGGGCAACACGAAGCTACATCTTATTAGTAATTTGAAGGCACAAAAACTAATAAGAAAAGGTTGCTATGCTGTTCTAGCACACGTCGAGAAAGTACAAACTGAGGAAAAGAGCATCAATGATGTTCCCGTCGCAAAAGAATTTCCTGATGTATTTCCGAAAGAATTACCGGGATTACCCCCACATCGATCCGTTGAATTTCAAATAGATCTTGTACCAGGAGCTGCACCAATAGCTCGTGCTCCTTACAGACTCGCACCCAGCGAGATGAAAGAACTACAAAGCCAATTACAAGAACTTTTAGAGCGTGGTTTCATTCGACCAAGCACATCACCGTGGGGAGCTCCTGTTTTGTTTGTCAAGAAGAAAGATGGTACATTCAGGTTGTGTATCGACTACCGAGAGTTGAACAAACTTACCATCAAGAACCGCTACCCACTACCGAGAATCGATGACTTATTTGATCAACTACAAGGCTCGTCTGTTTATTCAAAGATTGACTTACGTTCCGGGTATCATCAAATGCGGGTGAAAGAAGATGATATTCCAAAGACTGCTTTCAGAACACGTTACGGTCATTACGAGTTTATGATCATGCCGTTTGGTTTAACTAATGCACCAGCTGTGTTCATGGACCTTATGAACCGAGTGTGTGGACCATACCTTGACAAGTTTGTCATTGTTTTCATTGATGACATACTTATTTACTCAAAGAATGACCAAGAACACGGTGAACATTTGAGAAAGGTGTTAAAAGTATTGAGGAAGGAAGAATTGTACGCTAAGTTTTCAAAGTGTGCATTTTGGTTGGAAGAAGTTCAATTCCTCGGTCACATAGTGAACAAAGAAGGTATTAAGGTGGATCCGGCAAAGATAGAAACTGTTGAAAAGTGGGAAACCCCGAAAACTCCGAAACACATACGCCAGTTTTTAGGACTAGCTGGTTACTATAGAAGGTTCATCCAAGACTTTTCCAGAATAGCAAAACCCTTGACTGCATTAACGCATAAAGGGAAGAAATTTGAATGGAATGATGAACAAGAGAAAGCGTTTCAGTTATTGAAGAAAAAGCTAACTACGGCACTTATATTGTCATTGCCTGAAGGGAATGATGATTTTGTGATTTATTGTGATGCATCAAAGCAAGGTCTCGGTTGTGTATTAATGCAACGGACGAAGGTGATTGCTTATGCGTCTAGACAATTGAAGATTCACGAACAAAATTATACGACGCATGATTTGGAATTAGGCGCGGTTGTTTTTGCATTAAAGACTTGGAGGCACTACTTATATGGGGTCAAAAGTATTATATATACCGACCACAAAAGTCTTCAACACATATTTAATCAGAAACAACTGAATATGAGGCAGCGTAGGTGGATTGAATTATTGAATGATTACGACTTTGAGATTCGTTACCACCCGGGGAAGGCAAATGTGGTAGCCGATGCCTTGAGCAGGAAGGACAGAGAACCCATTCGAGTAAAATCTATGAATATAATGATTCATAATAACATTACTACTCAAATAAAGGAGGCGCAACAAGGAGTTTTAAAAGAGGGAAATTTAAAGGATGAAATACCCAAAGGATCGGAGAAGCATCTTAATATTCGGGAAGACGGAACCCGGTATAGGGCTGAAAGGATTTGGGTACCAAAATTTGGAGATATGAGAGAAATGGTACTTAGAGAAGCTCATAAAACCAGATACTCAATACATCCTGGAACGGGGAAGATGTACAAGGATCTCAAGAAACATTTTTGGTGGCCGGGTATGAAAGCCGATGTTGCTAAATACGTAGGAGAATGTTTGACGTGTTCTAAGGTCAAAGCTGAGCATCAGAAACCATCAGGTCTACTTCAACAACCCGAAATCCCGGAATGGAAATGGGAAAACATTACCATGGATTTCATCACTAAATTGCCAAGGACTGCAAGTGGTTTTGATACTATTTGGGTAATAGTTGACCGTCTCACCAAATCATCACACTTCTTGCCAATAAGAGAAGATGACAAGATGGAGAAATTAGCACGACTGTATTTGAAGGAAGTCATCTCCAGACATGGAATACCAATCTCTATTATCTCTGATAGGGATGGCAGATTTATTTCAAGATTCTGGCAGACATTACAGCAAGCATTAGGAACTCGTCTAGACATGAGTACTGCCTATCATCCACAAACTGATGGGCAGAGCGAAAGGACGATACAAATGCTTGAAGACATGCTACGAGCATGTGTTATTGATTTCGGAAACAGTTGGGATCGACATCTACCGTTAGCAGAATTTTCCTACAACAACAGCTACCATTCAAGCATTGAGATGGCGCCGTTTGAAGCACTTTATGGTAGAAAGTGCAGGTCTCCGATTTGTTGGAGTGAAGTGGGGGATAGACAGATTACGGGTCCGGAGATTATACAAGAAACTACCGAGAAGATCATCCAAATTCAACAACGGTTGAAAACCGCCCAAAGTCGACAAAAGAGCTACGCTGACATTAAAAGAAAAGATATAGAATTTGAAATTGGAGAGATGGTCATGCTTAAAGTTTCACCTTGGAAAGGCATTGTTCGATTTGGTAAACGAGGGAAATTAAATCCAAGGTATATTGGACCATTCAAAATTATTGATCGTGTCGGACCAGTAGCTTACCGACTTGAGTTACCTCAACAACTAGCGGCTGTACATAACACTTTCCACGTCTCGAATTTGAAGAAATGTTTTGCTAAAGAAGATCTTACTATTCCGTTAGATGAAATCCAAATCAACGAAAAACTTCAATTCATCGAAGAACCCGTCGAAATAATGGATCGTGAGGTTAAAAGACTTAAGCAAAACAAGATACCAATTGTTAAGGTTCGATGGAATGCTCGTAGAGGACTCGAGTTCACCTGGGAGCGTGAAGATCAGATGAAGAAGAAATACCCGCATCTATTTCCAGAAGATTCGTCAACACCTTCAACAGCTTAAAATTTCGGGACGAAATTTATTTAACGGGTAGGTACTGTAGTGACCCGAACTTTTCCATGTTTATATATATTAATTGAGATTGATATTTACATGATTAAATGTTTCCAACATGTTAAGCAATCAAACTTGTTAAGACTTGATTAATTGAAATATGTTTCATATAGACAATTGACCACCCACGTTGACCGGTGATTCACGAACGTTAAAACTTGTAAAAACTATATGATGACATATATATGGATATATATATATAGTTAACATGATACTATGATAAGTAAACATATCATTAAGTATATTAACAATGAACTACATATGTAAAAACAAGACTACTAACTTAATGATTTTTAAACGAGACATATATGTAACGATTATCGTTGTAAAGACATTTAATGTATATATATCATATTAAGAGATATTCATACATGATAATATCATGATAATATAATAATTTAAAATCTCATTTGATATTATAAACATTGGGTTAACAACATTTAACAAGATCGTTAACCTAAAGGTTTCAAAACAACACTTACATGTAACGACTAACGATGACTTAACGACTCAGTTAAAATGTATATACATGTAGTGTTTTAATATGTATTTATACACTTTTGAAAGACTTCAATACACTTATCAAAATACTTCTACTTAACAAAAATGCTTACAATTACATCCTCGTTCAGTTTCATCAACAATTCTACTCGTATGCACCCGTATTCGTACTCGTACAATACACAGCTTTTAGATGTATGTACTATTGGTATATACACTCCAATGATCAGCTCTTAGCAGCCCATGTGAGTCACCTAACACATGTGGGAACCATCATTTGGCAACTAGCATGAAATATCTCATAAAATTACAAAAATATGAGTAATCATTCATGACTTATTTACATGAAAACAAAATTACATATCCTTTATATCTAATCCATACACCAACGACCAAAAACACCTACAAACACTTTCATTCTTCAATTTTCTTCATCTAATTGATCTCTCTCAAGTTCTATCTTCAAGTTCTAAGTGTTCTTCATAAATTCCAAAAGTTCTAGTTTCATAAAATCAAGAATACTTTCAAGTTTGCTAGCTCACTTCCAATCTTGTAAGGTGATCATCCAACCTCAAGAAATCTTTGTTTCTTACAGTAGGTTATCATTCTAATACAAGGTAATAATCATATTCAAACTTTGGTTCAATTTCTATAACTATAACAATCTTATTTCAAGTGATGATCTTACTTGAACTTGTTTTCGTGTCATGATTCTGCTTCAAGAACTTCGAGCCATCCAAGGATCCATTGAAGCTAGATCTACTTTTCTCTTTTCCAGTAGGTTTATCCAAGGAACTTAAGGTAGTAATGATGTTCATAACATCATTCGATTCATACATATAAAGCTATCTTATTCGAAGGTTTAAACTTGTAATCACTAGAACATAGTTTAGTTAATTCTAAACTTGTTCGCAAACAAAAGTTAATCCTTCTAACTTGACTTTTAAAATCAACTAAACACATGTTCTATATCTATATGATATGCTAACTTAATGATTTAAAACCTGGAAACACGAAAAACACCGTAAAACCGGATTTACGCCGTCGTAGTAACACCGCGGGCTGTTTTGGGTTAGTTAATTAAAAACTATGATAAAATTTGATTTTAAAGTTGTTATTCTGAGAAAATGATTTTTATTATGAACATGAAACTATATCCAAAAATTATGATTAAACTCAAAGTGGAAGTATGTTTTCTAAAATGGTCATCTAGACGTCGTTCTTTCGACTGAAATGACTACCTTTACAAAAACGACTTGTAACTTATTTTTCCGACTATAAACCTATACTTTTCTGTTTAGATTCATAAAATAGAGTTCGATATGAAACCATAGCAATTTGATTCACTCAAAACGGATTTAAAATGAAGAAGTTATGGGTAAAACAAGATTGGATAATTTTTCTCATTTTAGCTACGTGAAAATTGGTAACAAATCTATTCCAACCATAACTTAATCAACTTGTATTGTATATTATGTAATCTTGAGATACCATAGACACGTATACAATGTTTCGACCTATCATGTCGACACATCTATATATATTTCGGAACAACCATAGACACTCTATATGTGAATGTTGGAGTTAGCTATACAGGGTTGAGGTTGATTCCAAAATATATATAGTTTGAGTTGTGATCAATACTGGGATACGTATACACTGGGTCGTGGATTGATTCAAGATAATATTTATCGATTTATTTCTGTGCATCTAACTGTGGACAACTAGTTGTAGGTTACTAACGAGGACAGCTGACTTAATAAACTTAAAACATCAAAATATATTAAAAGTGTTGTAAATATATTTTGAACATACTTTGATATATATGTATATATTGTTATAGGTTCGTGAATCAACCAGTGGCCAAGTCTTACTTCCCGACGAAGTAAAAATCTGTGAAAGTGAGTTATAGTCCCACTTTTAAAATCTAATATTTTTGGGATGAGAATACATGCAGGTTTTATAAATGATTTACAAAATAGACACAAGTACGTGAAACTACATTCTATGGTTGAATTATCGAAATCGAATATGCCCTTTTTATTAAGTCTGGTAATCTAAGAATTAGGGAACAGACACCCTAATTGACGCGAATCCTAAAGATAGATCTATTGGGCCTAACAAACCCCATCCAAAGTACCGGATGCTTTAGTACTTCGAAATTTATATCATATCCGAAGGGTGTCCCGGAATGATGGGGATATTCTTATATATGCATCTTGTTAATGTCGGTTACCAGGTGTTCACCATATGAATGATTTTTATCTCTATGTATGGGATGTGTATTGAAATATGAAATCTTGTGGTCTATTGTTACGATTTGATATATATAGGTTAAACCTATAACTCACCAACATTTTTGTTGACGTTTAAAGCATGTTTATTCTCAGGTGAATATTAAGAGCTTCCGCTGTTGCATACTAAAATAAGGACAAGATTTGGAGTCCATGTTTGTATGATATTGTGTAAAAACTGCATTCAAGAAACTGATTTCGATGTAACATATTTGTATTGTAAACCATTATGTAATGGTCGTGTGTAAACAGGATATTTTAGATTATCATTATTTGATAATCTACGTAAAGCTTTTTAAACCTTTATTTATGAAATAAAGGTTATGGTTTGTTTTAAAAATGAATGCAGTCTTTGAAAAACGTCTCATATAGAGGTCAAAACCTCGCAACGAAATCAATTAATATGGAACGTTTTTAATCAATAAGAACGGGACATTTCACTTACCAACTAGAGTTACCTCAACAACTCGCGGCTGTACATAACACTTTCCATATCTCGAATTTGAAGAAATGTTTTGCTAAAGAAGATCTCACTATTCCGTTGGACGAAATCCAAATCAATGAAAAACTTCAATTCATTGAAGAACCCGTCGAAATAATGGATCGTGAGGTTAAGAGACTTAAGCAAAACAAGATACCGATTGTTAAGGTTCGATGGAATGCTCGTAGAGGACCCGAGTTCACCTGGGAGCATGAAGATCAGATGAAGAAGAAATACCCGCATCTATTTCCAGAAGATTCGTCAACACCTTCAACAGCTTAAAATTTCGGGACGAAACTTATTTAACGGGTAGGTACTGTAGTGACCCGAACTTTTCCCTGTTTATATATTTTAATTGAGATTGATATTTACATGACTAAATGTTTCCAACGTGTTAAGAAATCAAACTTGTTAAGACTTGATTGAATGAAATAAGTTTCATATAGACAATTGATCACCCAAGTTGACCGGCGATTCACGAACGTTACAAAATTGTGAAAACTACATGTTGAGGTATATATATATATATATATATATATATATATATATATATATATATATATATATATATATATATATATATATATATATATATATGGTTGACATGAGATTATGATGAGTAAGTATCTCACTAAGTATATTAACAATGTGTGATATACATAAGAAATGAGATTACTAAGTTAAAAACTCGAAATGATATATATAACGATTATCGTTATGATAACGTCTACTAAATACAAATGTATCATATTAAGATATTGATACACTATATTTAACATGATAAAATGATATTTAAATATATTATTAAGTGTGTTAACAATGAACTACATATGTAAAAACAAAACTACTAACTCAAGAATTACGAAAGGAGACTTATATGTAATGATTATCGTTGTAACGATATTTTAATGTATGTATCATATTAAGAGATATTCATACATCATAATATCATGATAATATAATAATTTAACATCTAATTTGATATAATAAACATTGGGTTAACAACATTAATTGAGATCGTTAACTTAAAGGTTTCAAAACAACACTTACATGTAACGACTAACGAAGACTTAACGAATCCATTAGAATGTATATACATGTTGTGTTTTGATATGTATTCTTACACTTTTGAAAGACTTCAAGACACATATCAAAGTACTTCTACTTAACAAAAATGCTTACAATTACATCCTCGTTCAGTTTCATCAACAATTCTACTCGTATGCACCCATATTCGTACTCGTACAATACACAGCTTTTAGATGTATGTACTATTGGTATATACACTCCAATGATCAGCTATTAGCAGCCCATGTGAGTCACCTAACACATGTGGGAACCATCATTTGGCAACTAGCATGAAATATCTCATAAAATTACAAAAATATTAGTAATCATTCATGACTTATTTACATGAAAACAAAATTACATATCATTTATATCTAATTCATATACCAACGACCAAAAACACCTACAAACACTTTCATTCTTCAATTTTATTCATCTAATTGATCTCTCTCAAGTTCCATCTTCAAGTTCTAAGTATTCTTCATAAATTTCATAAGTATAGTTTCATAAAACTCAAGAATACTTCCAAGTTTGCAAGTCTACTTCCAAGCTTTCTAATCCATTCCAAGTAATCATCTAAGATCAAGGAACCTTTGTTATTTACAGTAGGTTATCTTTCTAATTCAAGGTAATATTCATATTCAAACTTTGATTCAATTTCTACAACTATAACAATCTTATTTCGAGTGAAAATCTTACTTGAACCGTTTTCGTGTCATGATTATGCTTCAAGAACTTTCAAGCCATCCAAGGATCCTTTGAAGCTAGATCCATTTTTTTCATTTCCAGTAGTTTTATCCAGAAAACTTGAGGTAGTAATGATGTTCATAACATCATTCGATTCATACATATAAAGCTATCTTATTCGAAGGTTTAAACTTGTAATCACTAGAACATAGTTTAGTTAATTCTAAACTTGTTCGCAAACAAAAGTTAATCCTTCTAACTTGACTTTTAAAATCAACTAAACACATGTTCTATATCTATATGATATGCTAACTTAATGATTTAAAATCTGGAAACACGATGAACACCATAAAATCGGATATACGCCGTGGTGGTGAAACCGGGGGCTGTTTTGGTTTGGATAATTAAAAACTATGATAAAATTTGATTCAAAAGTTGTTCTTCTGGGAAAATTATTTTTCATATGAACATGAAACTATATCCAAAAATCTTGGTTAAACTCAAAGTGAAAGCATGTTTTTCAAAATGGTCATCAAGATGTCGTTCTTTCGACGGAAATGACTACCTCTTTAGTAATTGACATGTAACTTAAATTTTTGACTATAAACCTATACTTTTTCTGTTTGGATTCTTAAATTAGAGTTCAATATGAAACCATATCAATTTGATTCACTCAAAACGGATTTAAAATGAAGAAGTAATGGGTAAAACAAGATTGGATATTTTTGATCTTTTTAGCTATGGGAAATGTTTAAAAAATCTATACAAATCATATCCTAGCTAACTTATATTGTATTATACATGTATTCTAATATATTATGTAATCTTGGGATACCATAGACACGTATGCAAATGTTTTGACATATCATATCGAACCATGTATATATATTATTTGGAACAACCATGGACACTCTATATGCAGTAATGTTGGAGTTAGCTATACAGGGTTGAGGTTGATTCCAAAAATATATTTACTTTGAGTTGTGATCTAGCCTGAGATATGTATACACTGGGTCGTGAATTGATTCAAGATAATATATATCGACTTATTTCTGTACATCTAACTGTGGACAACTAGTTGTAGGTTACTAACGAGGACAGCTGACTTAATACACTCAAATCTTTAAAACATAATAAAAATAGTTGTAATTATATTTTGATCATACTTTGATATATATGTACATATTTGTATAGGTTCGTGAATCGATCCGTGGCCAAGTCTTATTTCCGAGGAAGGAAATATCTGTGAAAGTGAGTTATAGTCCCACTTTTCAAATCTAATATTTTTGGGATGAGAATACATGCAGGTTTTATAAATTATTTACAAAATAGACACAAGTACGTGAAACTACATTCTATGGTTGAATTATCGAAATCGAATATGCCCCTTTTTATTAAGTCTGGTAATCTAAGAATTAGGGAACATACACCCTAATTGACGCGAATCCTAAAGATAGATCTATTGGGCCTAACAAACCCCATCCAAAGTACCGGATGCTTTAGTACTTTGAAATTTATATCATATCCGAAGGGTGTCCCGGAATGATGGGGATATTCTTATATATGCATCTTGTTAATGTCGGTTACCAGGTGTTCACCATATGAATGATTTTTATCTCTATGTATGGGATGTGTATTGAAATATGAAATCTTGTGGTCTATTGTTACGATTTGATATATATAGGTTAAACCTATAACTCACCAACATTTTTGTTGACGTTTAAAGCATGTTTATTCTCAGGTGAATGCTAATAGCTTCCGCTGTTGCATACTAAAATAAGGACAAGATTTGGAGTCCATGTTTGTTTGATATTGTGTAAAAACTGTATTCAAGAAATATATGTCGATGTAATATATTTCTATTGTAAACTATTATGTAATGGTCGTGTGTAAACAGTATATTTTAGATTATCATTATTTGAAAATCTACGTAATGTTTTTAAAACCTTTATTGATAAAATAAAGGTTATGGTTGTTTTAAAAATGAATGCAGTCTTTGAAAAACGTCTCATATAGAGGTCAAAACCTCGCAACGAAATCAATTAATATGGAACGTTTATAATCAATATGAACGGGACATTTCAGACTGGTTGAAAAAGGTGAGAGCAGAGGTCGTTTGTTACAAAAATGTGATTCGCATTATGCGTGAAAAAGGAAAACCTTTAATGGTGTACGGAGAAAAGAACAATGCAAAATTAAATCTTATTAGTAGTTTGAAGGCGCAAAAACTAATAAGAAAAGGTTGTTACGTCATTCTAGCACACATCGAGGAAGTTAAACCTGAAGAAAAGAACATCAGTGATGTTCCCGTGGCAAAAGAATTTCCCAATGTATTTCCGAAAGAATTACCGGGATTACCCCCACATCGATCTGTTGAATTTCAAATAGACCTTATACCAGGAGCTGCACCAATAGCTCGTGCTCCGTACAGACTCGCACCCAGCGAAATGAAAGAATTACAAAGTCAGTTACAGGAACTTTTAGAGCGTAGTTTCATTCGACCAAGCACATCACCATGGGGACCTCCTGTTTTGTTTGTCAAGAAGAAAGATGGTACATTCAGGTTGTGTATTGACTACCGAGAGTTTAACAAACTTACCATCAAGAACCGTTACCCACTACCGAGAATCGATGACTTATTTGATTAACTACAAGGCTCGTCTGTTTATTCGAAGATCGATTTACGTTCTGGATATCATCAAATGCGGGTGAAGGAGGATGATATTCCAAAGACTGCTTTTAGGACGCGTTACGGTCATTACGAGTTTATGGTTATGCCGTTTGGATTGACTTGTAGTGACCCGAACTTTTCAATGTTTATATATATATTAAATGAAATTGTTATTTACATGATTAAGTGTTTCCAACATGTTAAGCAATCAAAGTTGTTAAGATTTGATTAATTGAAATAGGTTTCATATAGACAATTGATCACCCAAGTTGACCGGCGATTCACGAACGTTACAAAATTGTAAAAATTACATGTTGTGGTATATATATAGACATATATATATGGTTGACATAAGATTATGATGAGTAAGTATCTCACTAAGTATATTAACAATGTGTGATATACATAAGAAATGAGATTACTAGGTTAAGAAACTCGAAATGATATATATAACGATTATCGTTATGATAACGTCTACTAAATACATATGTATCATATTAAGATATTGATACACTATATTTAACATGATAAAATTATATTTAAATATATCATTAAGTGTGTTAACAATGAACTACATATGTAAAAACAAGACTACTAACTCAAGAATTACGAAACGAGACTTATATGTAACGATTATCGTTGTAACGACATTTAAATGTATATATATCATATTAAGATATATTAATATATCATAATATCATGATAATATAACAATTTAACATCTCATTAGATATAATAAACATTGGGTTAACAACATTTAACAAGATCGTTAACTTAAAGGTTTCAAATCAACATTTACATGTAACGACTAACAATGACTTAATGACTCAGTTAAAATGTATATACATGTAGGGTTTTAATATGTATTCATACACTTTTGAAAGACTTCAAGACACTTATCAAAATACTTCTACTTAACAAAAATGCTTACAATTACATCCTCGTTCAGTTTCATCAACAATTCTACTCGTATGCACCCGTATTCATACTCGTACAATACACAGCTTTTAAATGTATGTACTATTGGTATATACACTTCAATGATCAGCTCTTAGCAGCCCATGTGAGTCACCTAACACATGTGGGAACCATAATTTGGCAACTAGCATGAAATATCTCATAAAATTACAAAAATATGAGTAATCATTCATGAAAAAAAAATTACATATCCTTTATATCTAATCCATACACCAACGACCAAAAACACCTACAAAAAATTTCATTCTTCAATTTTATTCATCTAATTGATCTCTCTCAAGTTCTAACTTCAAGTTCTAAGTGTTCTTCATAAATTCTACAAGTTCTAGTTACATAAAATCAAGAATACTTTCAAGTTTGCTAGCTCACTTCCAATCTTGTAAGGTGATCATCCAACCTCAAGAAATCTTGGTTTCTTACAGTAGGTTATCATTCTAATACAAGTTAATAATCATATTCAAACTTTGGTTCAATTTCTATAACTATAACAATCTTATTTCAAGTGATGATCTTACTTGAACTTGTTTTCGTGTCATGATTCTGCTTCAAGAACTTCGAGCCATCCAAGGATCCGTTGAAGCTAGATCCATTTTTCTCTTTTCCAGTAGGTTTATCTAAGGAACTTAAGGTAGTAATGATGTTCATAACATCATACGATTCATACATAAAAAGCTATCATATTCGAAGTGGTAAACTAGTAATCACTAGAACATAGTTTAGTTAATTCTAAACTTATTCGCAAATAAAGTTAATCCTTCTAACTACACTTTTAAAATCAACTATACACATGATCTATATCTATATGATATTCTAACTTAATGATTTAAAACCCAGAAACACGATAAACACCATAAAACTGGATTTACGCCGTCGTAGTTACAACCGGGGGCTGTTTTGGTTTGGATAATTAAAAACTATGAAAAACTTTGATTTAAAAGCTATACTTCTGGGAAAATGATTTTTATTATGAACATAAAACCATATCCAAAAATCATGGTTAAACTCAAAGTGAAAGTATGTTTTTCAAAGCAGTCATCAAGATGTCGTTCTTTCGACGGAAATGACTACCTCTTTCAAAAACAACTTGTAACTTGTATTTTTGACAATAAACATATACCGTTTCTATTTATTTTCATAAAGTCAAGTTCAATACGAAACCGTGGCCGCTTAAATCACTCAAAACGGATTAGAAACGAAGAAATGGCGAGCAAAACAAAATTGGTAAAAACTACTCATTTTAGCTACGTGAAATTGGTAACAAATATATTCCAACCATAACTTAATCAACTTGTATTGTATATTATGAAATCTTGAGATACCATAGACACGTATACAATGTTTCAACCTATCATGTCGACACATCTATATATATTTCGGAACAACCATAGACACTCTATATGTGAATGTTGGAGTTAGCTATACAGGGTTGAGGTTGATTCCAAAATATATATAGTTTGAGTTGTGATCAATACTGAGATATGTATACACTGGGTCATGGATTGATTCAAGATAATATATATCGATTTATTTCTGTACATCTAACTATGAACAACTAGTTGTAGGTTACTAACGAGGACAGCTGACTTAATAAACTTAAAACATCAAAATGTATTAAAAGTGTTGTAAATATATTTTGAACATACTTTGATATATATGTACATATTTGTTATAGGTTCGTGAATCGACCAGTGGCCAAGTCTTACTTCCCGACGAAGTAAAAAATCTGTGAAAGTGAGTTATAGTCCCACTTTTAAAATCTAATATTTTTGGGATGAGAATACATGCAGGTTTTATAAATGATTTACAAAATAGACACAAGTACGTGAAACTACATTCTATGGTTGAATTATCGAAATCGAATATGCCCCTTTTTATTAAGTCTGGTAATCTAAGAATTAGGGAACAAACACCCTAATTGACGCGAATCCTAAAGATAGATCTATTGGGCCTAACAAACCCCATCCAAAGTACCAGATGCTTTAGTACTTCGAAATTTATATCATATCCGAAGGGTGTCCCGGAATGATGGGGATATTCTTAAATATGCATCTTGTTAATGTCGGTTACCAGGTGTTCACCATATGAATGATTTTTATCTCTATGTATGGGATGAGTATTGAAATATGAAATCTTGTGGTCTATTATTATGATTTGATAATATATAGGTTAAACCTATAACTCACCAACATTTTTGTTGATGTTTTAAGCATGTTTATTCTCAGGAGATTATTAAGAGCTTCCGCTGTCGCATACTTAAATAAGGACGAGATTTGGAGTCCATGCTTGTATGATATTGTGTAAAAACTGCATTCAAGAAACTTATTTCGTTGTAACATATTTGTATTATAAACCATTATGTAATTGTCGCGTGTAAACAAGATATTTTAGATTATCATTATTTGATAATCTACGTAAAGCTTTTTAAACCTTTATTGATGAAATAAAGGTTATGGTTTGTTTTAAAATGAATGCAGTCTTTGAAAAACGTCTCATATAGAGGTCAAAACCTCGCAACGAAATCAATTAATATGGAACGTTTTTAATCAATAAGAACGGGACATTTCAGTTGGTATCTGAGCGTTGGTCTTAGAGAACCAGAATTTTGCATTAGTGTTTCTTATCGAGTTTGTTTGGATGCATTAGTGAGTCTGGACTTCGACCGTGTTTACTTGAAAAAAGAATGCTTAACAAATTTTGTTGGAAACTATATATTTTTAACATGTGAATATTATGTGATATATTAATCTCTTAACGTGTTTGATATTATGTGATAGATGTCTAACTTTAAAACAAGTCCCATTGACTCACCTAATAATAATGAAGAGGAACCAGAAGAAGAGTCGGAACCGGAAGAAGAATCGGAACCGGAAGAAGAAATAGAACCAGTGGGGAAAATAATAAAATGGTTAAGTAGAAGAAAATCCTCAACCAACCGACCAAAGTTAATTATGGTCAATGGTGTTTCTGCCAAGGAAGCAAAGTATTGGGAGGATTACCAATTCTCCGATGAATCGGATCCCGACAAGGATTTCGATGATGTTATAGAAATTACCCCAACACAATTTAATAAGGCAAAAAAGAACAATAAGGGAAAGGGCATAAAAATAGAGAAATTTGATTCCAAACCCGATGAACTTTATATGTATCATCAACACCCGTATTTCTTAAGTTGTGACAATAACCCGGGAACCTCTAAACCACCAGGTTTTTCTAAACCAATGTGGAAAACGACGGCTCGTATTAGGGGAACATCATATATCCCTAGAAACTTGGCAAAACGAACCAAAACCGAAGAAGAAGAAACGAGCGAGTCAGAATAAGATAGTTGTATTCGTGTGGTGTAATATATGTAATATAGTGTGCTTTTGCTTTATGATATATGTAAAAATTGCTTGTATTAATAAGTATTTTTTTTATGAATCTAACTCTTGTCTATTTTACAGTTTAAAAACACAAAATGAATAGACAACCCAATATTTTAAGAGACCTACCCGGAGACATGATTGATGAAATCTTGTCTAGAGTCGGTCAGAATTCCCCGGCACAACTATTTAAGGCGAGATCAGTTTGTAAGACATTCGAAGAACGTTCCAAGAATGCCTTGGTTTATAAAAGGCTTTCGTTCGAAAGATGGGGGATATCACATTGGGAAATCCATAAGTTACGATGTGTTTACTTTGACGCATATATTGCGGGGAACCCAAATGCTATTTTACGCAACGGGTTAAGAAATTATTTTGACTCAATATCCGAATATAGGACTTCGTGATTTAGAAAAAGCGGCTAACATGCAACATAAAGAAGCATGTTATGCTTACGGGTTAGTAATGTTCTCTTCTCACCAAAGTGAGAACAAGAACATCGGGCTACAACTATTAAACAAAACGTTCCCACAAGTGACGGAGTCGGTAATTGGGGTAAGAAATGAGGTTTTTAGATTGTTACGGGACTATTGGACATTACGTAACCCTCGTCCCTTTGACGACGTTACAACACGCTGTCTTATCAATGGCCATAACGGTTATGTTCCACAAGACCAAGGATGGGAAGTAGTCCTAGTAAAACCAGAATGCATGACTTGTTTCCGGACGTATGAATTACGTGTCTTTATTGCCTTTGCTGAACGACTTGTGTACTAGCTAGAATTATCTTCACAACCATCTTGTATCAAATTTATTGTGTGCTATATTTCATGCTATATGTAAAATAGCGGTACTATAAGTTTGTAAAATATTGTGTAAAAGTTTGAACGCGAAATATTATTATAATCAGTTTTTCATATAGAATTGTAGTAGTTGAATTGTATATTAGCTACTAAGTATGAACTTAATGGGTAGGTACTACCCGAATTTAAACTTATAAAACGCTAATATGAAGAAAAAGCTTTTATAAATGAGTTCATATTATGCTACGAGATACTATTGACTACTCTTAATATTCTGTATGATTAACTTGTTTCATTTGACTATTTTGAAGGAAATGGCACCAACTACTCGACACACCTTGAATATAAGCGAAGAAGAATTTCGTGCCTTTCTTGCTTCAAACATAGCCGCAGTACAGGCTGCGCTAGATACCAATAATAACCTTGGATCTAGCAGTACAGGAAATCGTGTAGGATGCACCTACAAAGAATTCACTGCCTGCAAACCTTTGGAATTTGATGGAACCGAAGGACCGATCAGATTGAAACGGTGGACCGAGAAGGTCGAATTGGTGTTTGCCATAAGTAAGTGCACTGAAGAGGACAAAGTGAAGTACGCTATGCATACCTTCACAGGTATTGCGTTAATATGGTGGAATACCTATCTAGAGCAAGTGGGACAAAATGATGCTTACGCACTACCGTGGTCAGCATTCAAGCACTTGATGAACGAGAAGTACCGTCCCAGAACCGAGGTCAATAAGCTCAAGACAGAACTTAGAGGGTTACGAACCCAAGGATTTGATATTACCACGTATGAAAGACGATTCACAGAATTGTGCCTATTGTGTCTGGGAGCGTTCGAAGATGAGGAAGAGAAGATCGACGCATTTGTGAAAGGATTACCGGAAAGAATACAAGAAGATATAAGTTCACACGAGCTCGCCTCCATACAACAGGCATGTAGAATGGCTCACAAACTAGTGAACCAGATTGAGGAAAGAATTAAAGAACAGGCGGCTGAAGAGGCCAATGTGAAGCAAGTCAAAAGAAAGTATGAGGAAAACGGTGATAAGAATCACCAATACAACAACAACAGCAATTACAAAAATAATCGCAACAACTATCCCAACAATCGCAACATCAATCGCAACTACAACAAATGGCCCAACAACAACAACAACAACAACAACAACAACAACAACAACAACAACATCAACTACAACAATCATCCTAACAACAATAACAACCGCAACAACAACAATAATCAGAAGCAGCTATGCCAAAGGTGTGAAAAGTATCACTCGGGGTTCTGCACCAAATTTTGCAACAAGTGTAAAAGAAATGGTCATAGCGCGGCGAAGTGTGAGGTCTACGGACCAGGGGTTAACAGAACGAAAGGAACAAATGGTGTCGGAACGAGTAATGGTGGAGCAAGTAGTGTCGGAGCAAGTTATTCAAATGTAGTTTGTTATAAATGTGGAAAACCGGGCCACATTATTAGAAATTTCCCGAACCAGGAGAACACGAATGGACAAGGCCGCGGAAGAGTTTTCAATATTAATGCGGCAGAGGCACTGGAAGACCCGGAGCTTGTTACGGGTACGTTTCTTATTGAAAATAAATATGCTTACGTTTTATTTGATTCGGGTGCGGATAGAAGCTATATGAGTAGAGATTTTTGTGCTAAATTAAGTTGTCCATTGACGCCGTTGGATAGTAAATTTTTACTCGAATTAGCAAACGGTAAATTAATTTTAGCAGATTATATATGCCAGAATCGAGAAATTAAACTGGGTAGCAAAATATTTAAAATTGATTTGATACCAGTAGAGTTAGGGAGTTTTGATGTAATAGTTGGCATGGACTGGCTAAAGAAGGTGAAAGCAGAGATCGTATGTTATAAAAATGCAATTCGCATTATACGAGAAGAAGGAGAACTCTTAATGGTGTACGGAGAAAAGGGCAACACGAAGCTACATCTTATTAGTAATTTGAAGGCACAAAAACTAATAAGAAAAGGTTGCTATGCTGTTCTATCACATGTCGAGAAAGTACAAACTGAAGAAAAGAGCATCAATGATGTTTTTGTCGCAAAAGAATTTCCCGATGTATTTCCGAAAGAATTACCGGGACTACCTCCACATCGATCTGTTGAATTTCAAATAGATCTTGTACCAGGAGCTGCACCAATAGCTCGTGCTCCTTACAGAATCGCACCCATCGAGATGAAAGAACTGCAAAGCCAACTGCAAGAACTATTAGAACGTGGTTTCATTCGACCAAGCACATCACCATGGGAAGCTCCTGTTTTGTTTCTCAAGAAGAAAGATGGTACATTTAGGTTTTGTATTGACTACAGAGAGTTGAACAAACTTACCATCAAAAACCGTTATCCACTGCCGAGAATTGACGACTTATTTAATCAACTACAAGGCTCGTCAGTTTATTCGAAGATCGATTTACATTCTGGATATCATCCAATGCGAGTAAAGGAGGATGATATTCCAAAAACTGCTTTTAGGACGCGTTATGGTCATTACGAGTTTATGGTTATGCCGTTTGGATTGACTAACGCACCAGCTGTGTTCATGGACCTTATGAACCGAGTGTGCGAGCCATATCTTGACAAGTTTGTCATTGTTTTTATCGATGACATACTTATTTACTCAAAGAATGATCAAGAGCACGAAGAACATTTGAGAAAAGTGTTAGAAGTATTGAGGAAAGAAAAACTGTACGCTAAGTTTTCAAAGTGTGCATTTTGGTTGGAAGAAGTTCAATTCCTCGGTCACATAGTGAACAAAGAAGGTATCCATGTGGACCCGGCAAAGATCGAAACCGTTAAAAAGTGGGAAACCCCAAAAACTCCGAAGCATATACGTCAATTTTTAGGATTGGCTGGTTACTACAGAAGATTCATCCAAGATTTCTCCAAAATAGCAAAACCCTTGACTGCATTAACGCATAAAGGGAAGAAATTTGAATGGAAGGATGAACAAGAGAAGGCGTTTCAGTTATTGAAGAAAAAGCTAACTACGGCACCTATATTGTCATTGCCTGAAGGGAATGATGATATTGTGATATATTGTGATGCCTCAAAGCAAGGTCTCGGTTGTGTATTAATGCAACGAACGAAGGTCATTGCTTATGCGTCTAGACAATTGAAGATTCACGAGCAAAATTATACGACGCATGATTTGGAATTAGGTGCGGTTGTTTTTGCATTAAAGACTTGGAGGCACTACTTATATGGGGTCAAAAGTATTATATATACCGACCACAAAAGTCTTCAACACATATTTAATCAGAAACAACTGAACATGAGGCAACATAGGTGGATTGAATTGTTGAATGATTACGACTTTGAGATTCGTTACCACCCGGAGAAGGCAAATGTGGTGGCTGACGCCTTAAGCAGAAAGGACAGAGAACCCATTCGAGTAAAATCTATGAATATAATGATTCACACTACCTTACTACTCAAATAAAGGAAGCGCAACAAGGAGTTTTAAAAGAGGGAAATTTAAAGGATGAAATACCCAAAGGATCGGAGAAGCATCTTAATATTCGATAAGACGGAACCCGGTATAGGGCTGAAAGAATTTGGGTACCAAAATTTGGAGATTGAGAGAAATGGTACTTAGAGAAGCTCATAAAACCAGATACTCAATACATCCTGGAACGGGGAAGATGTACAAGGATCTTAAGAAACATTTTTGGTGGCCAGGTAAGAAAGCCGATATTGCTAAATATGTAGGAGAATGTTTGACGTGTTCTAAGGTCAAAGCTGAACATCAAAAACCATCAGGTCTACTACAACAATCTAAAATCTCGGAATGGAAATGGGAAAACATTACCATAGATCTACTGCAAGTGGTTTTGATACTATTTGGGTAATAGTTGATCGTCTCACCAAATCAGCACACTTCCTGCCAATAAGAGAAGATGACAAGATCGAGAAGTTAGCACGACTGTATTTGAAGGAAGTCGTCTCCAGACATGGAATACCAATTTCTATTATCTCTGATAGGGATGGCAGATTTATTTCAAGATTCTGGCAGACATTACAGCAAGCATTAGGAACTTGTCTAGACATGAGTACTGCCTATCATCCACAAACTGATGGGCAGAGTGAAAGGACGATACAAACGCTTGAAGACATTCTACGAGCATGTGTTATTGATTTCGGAAATAGTTGGGATCGACATCTACTGTTAGCAGAATTTTCCTACAATAATAGCTACCATTCAAGCATTGAGATGGCTCCGTTTGAAGCACTTTATGGTAGAAAGTGCAGGTCTCCGATTTGTTGGAGTGAAATGGGGGATAGACAGATTACGGGTCCGGAGATAATAGAAGAAACTACCGAGAAGATCATCCAAATTCAACAACGGTTGAAAACCGCCCAAAGTCGACAAAAGAGCTACCCCGACATTAAAAGAAAAGATAAAGAATTTGAAATTGGAGAGATGGTCATGCTTAAGGTTGCACCTTGGAAAGGTGTTGTTCGATTTGGTAAACGAGGGAAATTAAATCCAAGGTATATTGGACCATTCAAGATTATTGATCGTGTCGGACCAGTAGCTTACCGACTTGAGCTACCTCAACAACTCGCGGCTGTACATAACACTTTCCACGTCTCGAATTTGAAGAAATGTTTTGCTAAAGAAGATATCACTATTCCGTTAGATGAAATCCAAATCAACGAAAAACTTCAATTCATCGAAGAACCCGTCGAAATAATGGATCGTGAGGTTAAAAGACTTAAGCAAAACAAGATACCAATTGTTAAGGTTCGATGGAATGCTCGTAGAGGACCCGAGTTCACCTGCTAATGAGAAGATCAGATGAATAAGAAATACCCGCATTTATTTCCAGAAGATATGTCAACTCCTCCAACTGCTTAAAATTTCGGGACGAAATTTATTTAACGGGTAGGTACTGTAGTGACCCGAACTTTTCCATGTTTATATATATATATATTAAATGAAATTGTTATTTACAGGATTAATTGTTTCCAACATGTTAAGCAATCAAACTTGTTAAGACTTGGTTAATTGAAATAGGTTTCATATAAACAATTGATCACCCAAGTTGACCGGCGATTCACGAACGTTACAAAATTGTAAAAATTACATGTTGTGGTATATATATAGACATATATATATGGTTGACATAATATTATGATGAGTAAGTATCTCACTAAGTATATTAACAATGTGTGATATACATAAAAAATGAGATTACTAAGTTAAGAAACTCGAAATGATATATATAACGATTATCGTTATGATAATGTCTACTAAATACATATGTATCATATTAAGATATTGATACACTAAATTTAACATGATAAAATGATATTTAAATATATCATTAAGTGTGTTAACAATGAACAACATATGTAAAAATAAGACTACTAACTCAAGAATTACGAAACGAGACTTATATGTAACGATTATCGTTGTTACGACATTTAAATGTATATATATCATATTAAGATATATTAATATATCATAATATCATGAAAATATAATAATTTAACATCTCATTAGATATAATAAACATTGAGTTAACAACATTTAACAAGATCGTTAACTTAAATGTTTCAAATCAACATTTACATGTAACGACTAACGATGACTTAGCGACTCAGTTAAAATGTATATACATGTAGTGTTTTAATATGTATTCATACACTTTTGAAAGACTTCAAGACACTTATCAAAATACTTCTACTTAAAAAAAATGCTTACAATTACATCCTCGTTCAGTTTCATCAACAATTCTACTCGTATGCACCCGTATTCGTACTCATACAATACACAGCTTTTAGGTGTATGTACTATTGTTATATACACTTCAATGATCAGCTCTTAGCAGCCCATGTGAGTCACCTAACACATGTGGGAACCATCATTTGGCAACTAACATGAAATATCTCATAAAATTACAAAAATATGAGTAATCATTCATGACTTATTTACATGAAAACAAAATTACATATCCTTTATATCTAATCCATACACCAACGACCAAAAACACCTACAAACACTTTCATTCTTCAATTTTCTTCATCTAATTGATCTCTCTCAAGTTCTAAATTAAAGTTCTAAGTGTTCTTCATAAATTCTACAATTTCTAGTTACATAAAATCCAGAATACTTTCAAGTTTGCTAGCTCACTTCCAATCTTGTAAGGTGATCATCCAACCTCAAGAAATCTTGGTTTCTTATAGTAGGTTATCATTATAATACAAGGTAATCATATTCAAACTTTGGTTCAATTTCTATAACTATAACAATCTTATTTCAAGTGATGATCTTACTTGAACTTGTTTTCGTGTCATGATTCTGCTTCAAGAACTTCGAGCCATCCAAGGATCCGTTGAAGCTAGATCCATTTTTCTCTTTTCCAGTAGGTTTATCCAAGGAACTTAAGGTAGTAATGATGTTCATAACATCATTCGATTCATACATAAAAAGCTATCATATTCGAAGTGGTAAACTAGTAATCACTAGAACATAGTTTAGTTAATTCTAAACTTGTTCGAAAATAAAGTTAATCCTTCTAACTACACTTTAAAAATCAACTATACACATGATCTATATCTATATGATATGCTAACTTAATGATTTAAAACCCAGATACACGATAAACACCATAAAACCGGATTTACGCCGTCGTAGTTACAACCGGGGGCTGTTTTGGTTTGGATAATTAAAAACTATGAAAAACTTTGATTTAAAATATATACTTATGGGAAAATTATTTTTCTTATGAACATGAAATCATATCCAAAAATCATGGTTAAACTCAAAGTGAAAGTATGTTTTTCAAAACAGTCATCAAGATGTCGTTCTTTCGACGGAAATGACTACCTCTTTCAAAAACGACTTGTAACTTGTATTTCCGAATATAAACCTATACCTTTTCTGTTTATTTTCATAAATTCAAGTTCAATACGAAACAGTGGCCGCTTAAATCACTCAAAACGGATTAGAAACGAAGAAATGGCGAGCAAAACAAAATTGGTAAAAACTACTCAT
The DNA here is from genome assembly GCF_046630445.1 of Rutidosis leptorrhynchoides. Lineage (NCBI taxonomy): Eukaryota > Viridiplantae > Streptophyta > Magnoliopsida > Asterales > Asteraceae > Rutidosis > Rutidosis leptorrhynchoides. Next base: position 199,832,953 of record NC_092343.1, on the reverse strand, counting down.
TTTAGCTACGTGAAAATTGTTAACAAATCTATTCCAACCACAACTTAATCAACTTGTATTGTATATTATGAAATCTTGAGATACCATAGACACGTATACAATGTTTCGACCTATCATGTCGACACATCTATATATATTTCGAAACAACCATAGACACTCTATATGTGAATGTTGGAGTTAGCTATACAGGGTTGAGGTTGATTCCAAAATATATATAGTTTGAGTTATGATCAATACTGAGATATGTATACACTGGGTCGTGGATTGATTCAAGATAATATATATCAATTTATTTCTGTACATCTAACTGTGGACAACTAGTTGTAGGTTACTAACGAGGACAGCTGACTTAATAAACTTAAAACATCAAAATGTATTAAAAGTATTGTAAATATATTTTGAACATACTTTTATATATATGTACATATTTGTTATAGGTTCGTGAATCGACCAGTGGCCAAGTCTTACTTTCCGACGAAGTAAAAAATCTGTGAAAGTGAGTTATAGTCCCACTTTTAAAATCTAATATTTTTGGGATGAGAATACATGCAGTTTTATAAATGATTTACAAAATAGACACAAGTACGTGAAACTACATTCTATGGTTGAATTATCGAAATCGAATATGTCCCTTTTTATTAAGTCTGACAATCTAAGAATTAGGGAACAGACACCCTAATTGACACGTATCCTAAAGATAGATCTATTGGGCCTAACAAACCCCATCCAAAGTACCGGATGCTTTAGTACTTCGAAATTTATATCATATCCGAAGGGTGTCCCGGAATGATGGGGATATTCTTAAATATTCATCTTGTTAATGTCGGTTACCAGGTGTTCACCATATGAATGATTTTTATCTCGATGTATGGGATGAGTATTGAAATATGAAATCTTGTGGTCTATTATTATGATTTGATAATATATAGGTTAAACCTATAACTCACCAACATTTTTGTTGACGTTTTAAGAATGTTTATTCTCAGGTGATTATTAAGAGCTTCCACTGTCGCATACTTAAATAAGGACGAGATTTGGAGTCCATGCTTGTATGATATTGTGTAAAAACTGCATTCAAGAAACTTATTTCATTGTAACATATTTGTATTGTAAACCATTATGTAATGGTCGCGTGTAAACAGGATATTTTAGATTATCATTATTTAATAATCTACGTAAAGCTTTTTAAACCTTTATTGATGAAATTAAGGTTATGGTTTGTTTTAAAATGAATGCAGTCTTTGAAAAATGTCTCATATAGAGGTCAAAACCTCGCAACGAAATCAATTAATATGGAACGTTTTTAATCAATAAGAACGGGACATTTCATGACTAACGCACCAGCTTTGTTCATGGACCTCATGAACCGAGTGTGTGGGCCATATCTTGACAAGTTTGTCATTGTTTTCATCGATGACATACTTATTTACTCGAAGAATGATCAAGAGCACGAAGAACATTTGAGAAAAGTGCTAGAGTTGCTGAGAAAAGAAAAACTGTACGCTAAGTTTTCAAAGTGTGCATTTTGGTTGTAAGAAGTTCAATTCCTCGGTCACATAGTGAACAAAGAAGGTATTCAGGTGGATCCAGCAAAGATTGAAACTGTTGAAAAGTGGGAAACCCAGAAAACTTCGAAAGACATATGCCAGTTTTTAGGACTAGCTGGTTACTACAGAAGGTTTATCCAAGACTTTTCCAGAATAGCAAAACCCTTGACTGCATTAACGCATAAAGGGAAGAAATTTGAATGGAAAGATGAATAAGAGAAAGCGTTTCAATTGTTAAAGAAAAAGTTAACTACGGCACCTATATTGTCATTACCTGAAGGGAATGATGATTTTGTGATATATTGTAATGCCTCAAAGCAAGGTCTCGGTTGTGTATTAATGCAACGAATGAAAGTAATTGCTTATACGTCTAGACAATTGAAGATTCACGAACAGAATTATACGACACATGATTTGGAATTAGGCGCGGTTGTTTTTGCATTAAAGACTTGGAGGCACTACTTATATGGGGTCAAAAGTATTATATATACCGACCACAAAAGTCTTCAACACATATTTAATCAGAAACAACTGAATATAAGGCAGCGTAGGTGGATTGAATTGTTGAATGATTACGACTTTGAGATTCGTTATCACCCGGGGAAGGCAAATGTGGTAGCCGATGCCTTGAGCAGAAAGGACAGAGAACCCATTCGAGTAAAAGCTATGAATATAATGATTCACACTAACCTTACTACTCAAATAAAAGAGGCGCAACAAGGAGTTTTAAAAGAGGGAAATTTAAAGGATGAAATACACAAAGGATCGGAGAAGCATCTTAATATTCGGGAAGATGGAACCCAGTATAGGGCTGAAAGAATTTGGGTACCAAAATTTGGAGATATGAGAGAAATGGTACTTAGAGAAGCTCATAAAACCAGATACTCAATACATCCTGGAACGGGGAAGATGTACAAGGATCTCAAGAAACATTTTTGTTGGTCAGGTATGAAAGCCGATGTTGCTAAATACGTAGGGGAATGTTTGACGTGTTCTAAGGTCAAATTGGAGCATCAGAAACCATCAGGTCTACTTCAACAACCCGAAATCCCGGAATGGAAATGGGAAAATATTACCATGGATTTCATCACTAAATTGCCAAGGACTGCAAGTGGTTTTGATACTATTTGGGTAATAGTTGATCGTCTCACCAAATCAGCACACTTCCTGCCAATAAGAGAAGATGACAAGATGGAGAAGTTAGCACGACTGTATTTGAAGGAAGTCGTCTCCAAACATGGAATACCAATCTCAATTATCTCTGATAGGGATGGCATATTTATTTCAAAATTCTGGCAGACATTACAGCAAGCATTAGGAACTCGTCTAGACATGAGTACTGCCTATCATCCACAAACTGATGGGCAGAGCGAAAGGACGATACAAACACTTGAAGACATGCTACGAGCATGTGTTATTGATTTCGAAAACAGTTGGGATCAACATCTACCGTTAGCAGAATTTTCCTACAACAACAACTACCATTCAAGCAATGAGATGGCACCGTTTGAAGCACTTTATGGTAGAAAGTGCAAGTCTCCGATTTTTTGGAGTGAAGTGGGGGATAGACAGATTACGGGTCCGGAAATAATACAAGAAACTACTGAGAAGATCATCCAAATTCAACAACGGTTGAAAATCGCCCAAAGTCGACAAAAGAGCTACGCCGACATTAAAAGAAAAGATATAGAATTTGAAATTGGAGAGATAGTCATGCTTAAGGTTACACCTTGGAAAGGCGTTGTTCGATTTGGTAAACGAGGGAAATTAAATCCAAGGTATATTGGACCATTCAAGATTATTGATCGTGTCGGACCAGTAGCTTACCGACTTGAGTTACCTCAATAACTCACGGCTGTACATAACACTTTCCACGTCTCGAATTTGAAGAAATGTTTTGCTAAAGAAGATCTCACTATTCTGTTAGACGAAATCCAAATCAACGAAAAACTTCAATTCATCGAAGAACCCGTCGAAATAATGGATCGTGAGGTTAAAAGACTTAAACAAAACAAGATACTAATTGTTAAGGTTCGATGGAATGCTCGTAGAGGACCCGAGTTCACCTGGGAACGAGAAGATCAGATGAAGAATAAATACCCACACTTATTTCCAGAAGATACGTCAACACCTCCAACTGCTTAAAATTTCGGGATGAAATTTATTTAACGGGTAGGTACTGTAGTGACTCGAACTTTTCCATGTTTATATATATTAAATGAAATTTTTATTTACATGATTAAGTGTTTCCAACATATTAAGTAATCAAACTTGTTAAGACTTGATTAATTGAAATAGGTTTCATATAGACAATTGACTACCCAAGTTGACCGGTGATTCACGAACGTTAAAACTTGTAAAAACTATATGATGACATATATATGATTATATATATATAGTTAACATGATATTATGATAAGTAAGTATCTCATTAGGTATTTTAACAATGAGTTATATACATAAAATTGTGTTTATTGAATTAAGAAACTCGAAACAATATATATAACGATTATCGTTATAACAACGTCTTACTAATTACATATGAATCATATTAAGATAATGTTACACTATGTTTAATCATGATAAATGATAAGTAAACATGTCATTATGTATATTAACAATGAACTACATATGTAAAAACAAGACTACTAACTTAAGGATTTCGAAACGAGACATATATGTAACGATTATCGTTGTAACGACATTTAAATGTATATATATCATATTAAGATATATTAATATTATATATCATATTAAGATATATTAATATATCATAATATCATGATAATATAATAATTTAACATTTCATTAGATATAATAAACATTGGGTTAACAACATTTAACAAGATCGTTAACTTAAAGGTTTCAAATCAATATTTACATGTAACGACTAACGATGACTTAACGACTCAGTTAAAATGTATATACATGTAGTGTTTTAATATGTATTCATACACTTTTGAAAGACTTCAAGACACTTATCAAAATACTCCTACTTAACAAAAATTCTTACAATTACATCCTCGTTCAGTTTCATCAACAATTGTACTCTTATACACCTGTATTCGTACTCGTACAATACACAACTTTTAGATGTATGTACTATTGGTATATACACTCCAATGATCAGCTCTTAGCAGCCCATGTGAGTCACCTAATGTAGTGACCCGAACTTTTCCATGTTTATATATATATATTAAATGAAATTGTTATTTACATGATTAAGTGTTTCCAACATGTTAAGCAATCAAACTTGTTAAGACTTGATTAATTGAAATAGATTTCATATAGACAATTGACCACCCAAGTTGACCGGTGATTCACGAACGTTAAAACTTGTAAAAACTATACGATGACATATATATGGTTATATATAAAGTTAACATGATTTTATTATAAGTATGTATCTCATTAGGTATTTTAACAATGAGTTATATACATAAAAATGAGACTATTAATTTAAGAAACTCGAAAATGATATATATAACGATTATCGTTATAACAACGTCTTACTAGGTACATATGAATCATATTAAGATATTGATACACTTGGTTAATTATGTTAAATAATAAGTAAATATATTATTAAGTGTATTAACAATGAAATACATATGTAAAAATAAGACTACTAACTTAATGATTTCGAAACGAGACATATATGTAACGATTATCGTTGTAACGGCATTTAACTGTATATATATCATACTTAGATATATTATATATCATAATATCATGATAATATAACAATTTAACATCTCATTTGTTATAATAAACAATGGGTTAACAACATTCAACAAGATCGTTAACCTAAAGGTTTCAAAACAACATTTACATGTAACGACTAACGATGACTTAACGACCCAGTTAAAATGTATATACATGTAGTGTTTTAATATGTACTCATACACTTTTGAAAGACTTCAAGACACTTATCAAAATACTTCTACTTAACAAAAATGCTTACAATTGCATCCTCGTTCAGTTTCATCAACAATTCTACTCGTATGCACCCGTATTCGTACTCGTACAATACACAGCTTTTAGATGTATGTACTATTGGTATATACACTCCAATGATCAGCTCTTAGCAGCCCATGTGAGTCGCCTAACACATGTGGGAACCATCATTTGGCAACTAGCATGAAATATCTCATAAAATTACAAAAATATGAGTAATCATTCATGACTTATTTACTTGAAAACAAAATTACATATCCTTTATATCTAATCCATACACCAATGACCAAAAACACCTACAAACACTTTCATTCTTCAATTTTCTTCATCTAATTGATCTCTATCAAGTTCTATCTTCAAGTTATAAGTGTTCTTCATAAATTTCAAAAGTTCTAGTTTCATAAAATCAAGAATACTTCCAAGATTGCAAGTTTACTTCCAAGTTTTCTAAATCCATTCCAAGTAATCATCCAAGATCAAGAAACCTTTGTTACTTACAGTAGGTTATCTTTCTAATACAAGGTAATAATCATATTCAAACTTTAATTCAATTTCTATAACTATAACAATCTTATTTCGAGTGGAAATCTTACTTGAAATTGTTTTCGTGTCATGATTCTGCTTCAAGAACTTTCAAGCCATCCAACGATCCTTTGAAGCTAGATCTATTTTTTTTTCATTTCCAGTAGGTTTATCCAAGGAACTTGAGGTAGTAATTATGTTCATAACATCATTCGATTCATACATATAAAGCTATCTTCTTCGAAGGTTTAAACTTATAATCACTAGAACATAGTTTAGTTAATTCTAAACTTGTTCGCAAATAAAAGTTAATCCTTCTAACTTGACTTTTAAAATAAACTAAACACATATTCTATATCTATATGATATGCTAACTTAATTATTTAAAACCTGGAATTACGAAAAACACCGTAAAACCGGATTTACGCCGTCGTAGTAACACCGCGGGATGTTTTGGGTTAGTTAATTAAAAACTATGATAAAATTTGATTTAAAAGTTGTTATTCTGGGAAAATCATTTTTATTATGAACATGAAACTATATCCAAAAATTATGGTTAAACTCAAAGTGGAAGTATGTTTTCTAAAATGGTCATCTAGACGTCGTTCTTTCGACTGAAATGACTACCTTTACAAAAACGATTGTAACTTATTTTTCCGACTATAAACCTATACTTTTTCTGTTTAGATTCATAAAATAGAGTTCAATATGAAACCATAGCAATTTGATTCACTCAAAACGGATTTAAAATGAAGAAGTTATGGGTAAAACAAGATTGGATAATTTTTCTCATTTTAGCTACGTGAAAATTGGTAACAAATCTATTCCAACCATAACTTAATCAACTTGTATTGTATATTATGTAATCTTGAGATACCATAGACACATATACAATGTTTCAACCTATCATGTTGATACATCTATATATATTTCGGAACAACCATAGACACTCTATATGTGAATGTTGGAGTTAGCTATACATGGTTGAGGTTGATTCCAAAATATATATAGTTTGAGTTGTGATCAATACTGAGATATGTATACACTGGGTCGTGGATTGATTCAAGATAATATTTATCGATTTATTTCTGTACATCTAACTGTGGACAACTAGTTGTAGGTTACTAACGAGGACAGCTGACTTAATAAACTTAAAACATCAAAATATATTAAAAGTGTTGTAAATATATTTTGAACATACTTTGATATATATGTATATATTGTTATAGGTTCGTGAATCAACCAGTGGCCAAGTCTTACTTCCGGACGAAGTAAAAATCTGTGAAAGTGAGTTATAGTCCCACTTTTAAAATCTAATATTTTTGGGATGAGAATACATGCAGGTTTTATAAATGATTTACAAAATAGACACAAGTACGTGAAACTACATTCTATGGTTGAATTATCGAAATTAAATATGCCCCTCTTTATTAAGTCTGGTAATCTAAGAATTAGGGAACAGACACCCTAATTGACGCGAATCCTAAAGATATATCTATTGGGACGAACAAACCCCATCCAAAATACCGGATGCTTTAGTACTTCGAAATTTATATCATATCCGAAGGGTGTCCCGGAATGATGGGGATATTCTTATATATGCATCTTGTTAATGTCGGTTACCAGGTGTTCACCATATGAATGATTTTTATCTCTATGTATGGGATGTGTATTGAAATATGAAATCTTGTGGTCTATTGTTACGATTTGATATATATAGATTAAACCTATAACTCACCAACATTTTTGTTGACGTTTAAAGCATGTTTATTCTCAGGTGAATACTAAGAGCTTCTGCTGTTGCATATTAAAATAAGGACAAGATTTGGTGTCCATGTTTGTATGATATTGTGTAAAAACTGCATTCAAGAAACTAATTTTGATGTAACATATTTGTATTGTAAACCATTATGTAATGGTCGTGTGTAAACAGGATATTTTAGATTATCATTTAATCTACGTAAAGCTTTTTAAACCTTTATTTATGAAATGAAGGTTATGGTTTGTTTTAAAAATGAATGCAGTCTTTGAAAAACGTCTCATATAGAGGTCAAAACCTCGCAACAAAATCAATTAATATGGAACGTTTTTAATCAATAAGAACGGGACATTTCAGTTGGTATCCGAGCGTTGGTCTTAGAGAACCAGAATTTTGCATTAGTGTGTCTTATCGAGTTTGTTAGGATGCATTAGTGAGTTTGGACTTCGACCGTGTTTACTTGAAAAATGATTGCTTAACAAATTTTGTTGGAAACTATATATTTTTAACATGTGAATATTATGTGATATATTAATCTCTTAACGCGTTTGATATTATGTGATAGATGTCTACCTCTAGAACAAGTCCCATTGACTCACCTAATAATAATGAAGAGTTAAATGTAAATTGGAATGATTCGTGGACTGATTCACAAGTTCCCGAAGAGGAACCGGAAGAAGAGTCGGAACCGGAAGAAGAATCAGAACTGGAAGAGGAGGAACCGGAGGAGGAAATAGAACCTGTGGGGAAAATAATAAAACGGTTAAGTAAAAGAAAATCCTCAACCAACCGACCAAGGTTAATTATGGTCTATGGTGTTTCCGCCAAGGAAGCAAAATATTGGGAGGATTACCAATTCTCCGATGAATCGAATTCCGACGAGAATTCCGATGATGTTATAGAAATTACCCCAACTGAATTTAAAAAGGCAAAAGAAAATAATAAGGGAAAGGGCATAAAAATAGATAAATCTAATTCCAACCCCGATGAACTTTATATGTATTGCCAACCCCCGAAGCCCTTAAGTTGTAACAATGACCCGGGAACCTCTAAACCACCAGGTTTTTCTAAACCGTTGTGGAAAATGACAGCTAGTATTAGGGGAACATCAAATATCCCTAAAAACTTGGCAAAACGAACCAAAACCGAAGAAGAAGAAACGAGCGAGTCGGAATAAGATAGTTGTATTCGTGTGGTGTAATATATGTAATATAGTGTGCTTATACTTTATGATATATGTAAAAATTGCTTGTATTAATAAGTATTTTTTTATGAATCTAACTCTTGTCTATTTTACAGTTTAAAAACACAAAATGGATAGACAACCCAATATTTTAAGAGACCTATCCAGAGACATGATTGATGAAATCTTGTCTAGAGTCGGTCAGAATTCCTCGGCACAACTATTTAAGGCGAGATCAGTTTGTAAGACATTCGAAGAACGTTCCAAGAATGTCTTGGTTTATAAGAGACTTTCGTTTGAAAGATGGGGGATATCACATTGGGAAACCCATAAGTTACGATGTGTTTACTTTGACGCATATATTGCGGGGAACCCAAATGCTATTTTACGCAACGGGTTAAGAAATTATTTTGACTCAATGTATCCGAATATAGGACTTCATGATTTAGAAAAAGCGGCTAACATGCAACATAAAGAAGCATGCTATGCTTACGGGTTAGTAATGTTCGCTTCTCACCAAAGTGAGAAAAAGAACATCGGGCTACAGCTATTAAACAAAACGTTCCCACAAGTGATAGGGTCGGTAATTAGGGTAAGAAATGAGGTTTTTAGGTTATTACGAGACTGTTGGTCATTATGTAACCCTCGTCCCTTTGACGACGTTACAACACGCTGTCTTATCAACGGCCATAACGGTTATGTTCCACAAGACCAAGGATGGGAAGTAGTCCTAGTAAAACCAGAATGCATGACTTGTTTCTGGACGTATGAATTACGTGTCTTTATTGCCTTTGCTGAACGACTTGTGTACTAGCTAGAATTCTTCACAACTATCTTGTATCAAAGTTATTGTGTGCTATATTTCATGCTTTAGGTAAAATAAGCGGTATTGTAAGTTTGTAAAATATTGTATAAAAGTTTGAACGCGAAATATTATTATAATCAGTTTTTCATATAGAATTGTAGTAGTTGAATTGTATATTAGCTACTAAGTATGAACTTAACGGGTAGGTACTACCCGAATTTAAACTTATAAAATGCTAATATGAAGAAAAAGCTTTTATAAATGAGTTCATATAATGCTACGAAATACTATTAACTACTCTTAATATTCTGTATGATTAACTTGTTCTATTTGACTATTTTGAAAGAAATGGCACCGACTACTCGACACACCGTGAATATGAATGAAGAGGAATTCTGTACTTTTCTAGCTTCAAACATAGCCGCAGTACAGGTTGCGCTACATACCAACAATAACCTTGGATCTAGCAGTACAGGAAATCGTGTAGGATGCACCAATAAATAATTCACTGCCTGCAAACCTTTGGAATTTGATGGAACCGAAGGACCGATCGGATTGAAACGGTGGACCGAGAAGGTCGAATCGGTGTTTGCCATAAGTAAGTGTACTGAAGAGGACAAAGTGAAGTACGCTACGCATACCTTCACAGGTTCTGCGTTAACATGGTGGAATACCTATCTAGAGCAAGTGGGACAAGATGATGCGTACGCACTACCGTGGTCAGCATTCAAGCACTTGATGAACGAGAAGTACCATCCCAGAACCGAGGTCAATAAGCTCAAGACAGAACTTAGAGGGTTAAGAACCCAAGGATTTGATATTACCACGTAGGAAAGAAGATTCACAGAATTGTGCCTATTGTGTCCGGGAGCGTTCGAAGATGAGGAAGAGAAGATCGACGCGTTTGTGAAAGGATTACCGGAAAGAATCCAAGAAGATATAAGTTCACACGAGCCCGCCTCCATACAACTGGCATGTAGAATGGCTCACAAACTAGTGAACCAGAATGAGGAAAGAATTAAAGAACAGACGGCTGGAGAGGCCAATGTGAAGCAAGTCAAAAGAAAATAGGAGGAAAACGGTGATAAGAATCACCAATACAACAACAACAGCAATTACAATAATAATCGCAACAATTATCCCAACAATCGCAACATCAATCGCAACTACAACAAACGGCCCAACAACAACAACAACAACACCAACAGCAACTACAACAATCGTCCCAACAACAATAACAACCGCAACAACAACAATCAGAAGCAGCTATGCCAAAGGTGTGAAAAGTATCACTCGGGGTTCTGCACCAAATTTTGCAACAAGTGTAAAAGAAATGGTACTAGCGCGGTGAAGTGTGAGGTCTACGGACCAGGGGTTAACAGAACGAAAGGAACAAATGGTGTCAGAACAAGTAATGGCGGAGCAAGTAGTGTCGGAGCAAGTTATGCCAATGTAGTTTGTTATAAATGTGGAAAACCAAGCCACATTATTAGAAATTGCCCAAACCAGGAGAACACGAATGGACAAGGCCGCGAAAGAGTTTTCAATATTAATGCGACAGAGGCACAGGAAGACCCGGAGCTTGTTACGGGTATGTTTCTTATTGACAATAAATCTGCTTACGTTTTATTTGATTCGGGTGCGGATAGAAGCTATATGAGTAGAGATTTTTGTGCTAAATTAAGTTGTCCATTGACGCCGTTGGATAGTAAATTTTTACTTAAATTAGCAAATGGTAAATTAATTTCAGCAGATAATATATGTCGGAATCGAGAAATTAAACTGGTTATCGAAACATTTAAGATTGACTTGATACCAGTAGAGTTAGGGAGTTTTGATGTGATAATCGGTATGGACTGGTTGAAAGAAGTGAAAGTAGAGATCGTTTGTTACAAAAATGCAATTCGCATTATACGAGAAAAAGGAAAACCCTTAACGGTGTACGGAGAAAAGGGTAACACAAAGCTACATCTTATTAGTAATTTGAAGGCACAAAAACTAATAAGAAAGGTTGCTATGCTGTTCTAGCACACGTCGAGAAAGTACAAACTGAAGAAAAGAGCATCAATGATGTTCCCGTCGCAAAAGAATTTCCCGATGTATTTCCGAAAGAATTACCGGGATTACCCCCACATCGATCCATTGAATTTCAAATAGATCTTGTACCAGGAGCTGCACCAATAGCTCGTGCTCCTTACAGACTCGCACCCAGCGAGATGAAAGAACTACAAAGCCAATTACAAGAACTTTTAGAGCGTGGGGAGCTCCTATTTTGTTTGTCAAGAAGAAAGATGGTACATTTAGGTTGTGTATCGACTACCGAGAGGTGAACAAACTTACCATCAAGAACCGCTACCCACTACCGAGAATCAACGACTTATTTGATAAACTACAAGGCTCGTCTGTTTATTCAAAGATTGACTTACGTTCCGGGTATCATCAAATGCGGGTGAAAGAAGATGATATTCCAAAGACTGCTTTCAGAACACGTTACGGTCATTACGAGTTTATGGTCATGCCGTTTGGTTTAACTAATGCACCAGCTGTGTTCATGGACCTTATGAACCGAGTGTGTGGACCATACCTTGACAAGTTTGTCATTGTTTTCATTGATGACATACTTCTTTACTCAAAGAATGACCAAGAACACGGTGAACATTTGAGAAAGGTGTTAGAAGTATTGAGGAAGGAAGAATTGTACGCTAAATTTTCAAAGTGTACATTTTGGTTGGAAGAAGTTCAATTCCTCGGTCACATAGTGAACAAAAAAGGTATTAAGGTGGATCCGGCAAAGATAGAAACTGTTGAAAAATGGGAAACCCCGAAAACTCCGAAACACATACGCCAGTTTTTAGGACTAGCTGGTTACTACAGAAGGTTCGTCCAAGACTTTTCCAGAATAGCAAAACCCTTGACTGCATTAACGTATAAAGGGAAGAAATTTGAATGGAAGGATGAACAAGAGAAAGCGTTTCAGTTATTGAAGAAAAAGCTAACTACGGCACCTATATTGTCATTGCCTGAAGGGAATGATGATTTTGTGATTTATTGTGACGCATCAAAGCAAGGTCTCGGTTGTGTATTAATGCAACGAACGAAGGTGATTGCTTATGCGTCTAGACAATTGAAGATTCACGAGTAAAATTATATGACGCATGATTTGGAATTAGGCGCGGTTGTTTTTGCATTAAAGACTTGGAGGCACTACTTATATGGGGTCAAAAGTATTATATATACTGACCACAAAAGTCTTCAACACATATTTAATCAGAAACAACTGAATATGAGGCAGCATAGGTGGATTGAATTGTTGAATGATTACGACTTTGAGATTCGTTACCACCCGGGGAAGGCAAATGTGGTAGCCGACGCCTTGAGCAGAAAGGACAGAGAACCCATTCGAGTAAAATCTATGAATATAATGATTCACACTAACCTTACTACTCAATAAAGGAGGCGCAACAAGGAGTTTTAAAAGAGGGAAATTTAAAGGATGAAATACCCAAAGGATTGGAGAAGCATCTCAATATTCGGGAAGACGGAACCCGGTATAGGGCTGAAAGAATTTGGGTACCAAAATTTGGAGATATGAGAGAAATGGTACTTAGAGAAGCTCATAAAACCAGATACTCAATACATCCTGGAACGGGGAAGATGTACAAGGATCTCAAGAAACATTTTTGGTGGCCGGGTATGAAAGCCGATGTTGCTAAATACGTAGGAGAATGTTTGACGTGTTCTAAGGTCAAAGCTGAGCATCAGAAACCATCAGGTCTACTTCAACAACCTGAAATCCCGGAATGGAAATGGGAAAACATTACCGTGGATTTCATCACTAAATTGCCAAGGACTGCAAGTGTTTTTGATACTATTTGGGTAATAGTTAATCGTCTCACCAAATCAGCACACTTCCTGCCAATAAGAGAAGATGACAAGATGGAGAAGTTAGCACGACTGTATTTGAAGGAAGTCGTCTCCAGACATGGAATACCAATCTCTATTATCTCTGATAGGGATGGCAGATTTATTTCAAGATTCTGGCAGAAATTACAGCAAGCATTAGGAACTCCTCTAGATATGAGTACTGCCTATCATCTACAAACTGATGGGCAGAGTGAAAGGACGATACAAACGCTTGAAGACATGCTACGAGCATGTGTTATTGATTTCGGAAACAGTTAGGATCGACATCTACCGTTAGCACAATTTTCCTACAACAACAGCTACCATTCAAGCATTGAGATGGCGCCGTTTGAAGCACTTTATGATTGAAAGTGCAGGTCTCCGATTTGTTGGAGTGAAGTGGGGGATAGCCAGATTACGGGTCCGGAGATAATACAAGAAACTACCGAGAAGATCATCCAAATTCAACAACGGTTGAAAACCGCCCAAAGTCGACAAAAGAGCTACGCTAACATTAAAAGAAAAGATATAGAATTTTAAATTGGAGAGATGGTCATGGTTAAAGTTGCACCTTGGAAAGGCGTTGTTCGATTTGGTAAACGAGGGAAATTAAATCCAAGGTATATTGGACCATTCAAGATTATTGATCGTGTCGGACCAGTAGCTTACCGACTTGAGTTACCTCAACAACTCGCGGCTGTACATAACACTTTCCACGTCTCAAATTTGAAGAAATGTTTTGCTAAAGAAGATCTCACTATTCCGTTAGATGAAATCCAAATCAACGAAAAACTTCAATTTATCGAAGAACCCATCGAAATAATGGATCGTGAGGTTAAAAGACTTAAGCAAAACAAGATACCAATTGTTAAGGTTCGATGAAATGCTCGTAGAGGACCCGAGTTCACCTGGGAACGAGAAGATCAGATAAAGAAGAAATACCCGCATTTATTTCCAGAAGATACGTCAACACCTCCAACTGCTTAAAATTTAGGGACGAAATTTATTTAACGGGTAGGTACTGTAGTGACCCGAACTTTTCCATGTTTATATATATATATATATATATATATATATATATATATATATATATATATATATATATATATATATATATATATTAAATGAAATTTTTATTTACATGATTAAGTGTTTCCAACATGTTAAGCAATCAAACTTGTTAAGACTTGATTAATTGAAATAGATTTCATATAGACAATTGACCACCCAAGTTGACCGGTGATTCACGAACGTTAAAACTTATAAAAACTATACGATGACATATATATGGTTATATATATAGTTAACATGATTTTATTATAAGTATGTATCTCATTAGGTATTTTAACAATGAGTTATATACATAAAAATGAGACAATTAATTTAAGAAACTCGAAAACGATATATATAACGATTATCGTTATAACAACGTCTTACTAGGTACATATGAATCATATTAAGATATTGATACACTTGGTTAATTATGTTAAATGATAAGTAAATATATTATTAAGTGTATTAACAATGAAATACATATGTAAAAATAAGACTACTAACTTAATGATTTCGAAACGAGACATATATGTAACGATTATCGTTGTAACGGCATTTAACTGTATATATATCATACTAAGATATATTATATATCATAATATCATGATAATATAATAATTTAACATCTCATTTATTATAATAAACAATGGGTTAACAACATTCAACAAGATCGTTAACCTAAAGGTTTCAAAACAACATTTACATGTAACGACTAACGATGACTTAACGACTCAGTTAAAATGTATATACATGTAGTGTTTTAATATGTATTCATACACTTTTGAAAGACTTCAAGACACTTATCAAAATACTTCTACTTAATAAAAATGCTTACAATTACATCCTCGTTCAGTTTCATCAACAATTATACTCGTATGCACCCGTATTCGTACTCGTAAATACACAGCTTTTAGATGTATGTACTATTGGTATATACACTCTAATGATCAGCTCTTAGCAGCCCATGTGAGTCACCTAACACATGTGAGAACCATCATTTGGCACCTAGCATGAAATATCTCATAAAATTACAAAAATATGAGTAATCATTCATGACTTATTTACATGAAAACAAAATTACATATCCTTTATATCTAATCCATACACCAACGACCAAAAACACCTACAAACACTTTCATTCTTCAATTTTCTTCATCTAATTGATCTCTCTCAAGTTCTATCTTCAAGTTATAAGTGTTCTTCATAAATTTCAAAAGTTCTAGTTTCATAAAATCAAGAATACTTCCAAGATTGCAAGTTTACTTCCAAGTTTTCTAAATCCATTCCAAGTAATCATCCAAGATCAAGAAACCTTTGTTACTTACAGTAGGTTATCTTTCTAATACAAGGTAATAATTATATTCAAACTTTAATTCAATTTCTATAACTATAACAATCTTATTTCGAGTGGAAATCTTACTTGAAATTGTTTTCGTGTCATGATTCTGCTTCAAGAACTTTCAAGCCATCCAAGGATCCTTTGAAGCTAGATCTATTTTTTTTCATTTCCAGTAGGTTTATCCAAGGAACTTGAGGTAGTAATGATGTTCATAACATCATTCGATTCATACATATAAAGCTATCTTATTCGAAGGTTTAAACTTGTAATCACTAGAACATAGTTTAGTTAATTCTAAACTTGTTCGCAAATAAAAGTTAATCCTTCTAACTTGACTTTTAAAATCAACTAAACACATGTTCTATATCTATATTATATGCTAACTTAATGATTTAAAACCGGAAAACACGAAAAACACCGTAAAACCGGATTTACGCCGTCGTAGTAACACCGCGGGCTGTTTTGGGTTAGTTAATTTAAAACTATGATAAACTTTGATTTAAAAGTTGTTATTCTGGGAAAATGATTTTTATTATGAACATGAAACTATATCCAAAAATTATGGTTAAACTCAAAGTGGAAGTATGTTTTCTAAAATGGTCATCTAGACGTCGTTCTTTCGACTGAAATGACTACCTTTACAAAAACGACTTGTAACTTATTTTTCTGACTATAAACCTATGCTTTTTCTGTTTAGATTCATAAAATAGAGTTCAATATAAAACCATAGCAATTTGATTCACTCAAAACGGATTTAAAATGAAGAAGTTATGGGTAAAACAAGATTGGATAATTTTTCTCATTTTAGCTACGTGAAAATTGGTAACAAATGTATTCCAACCATAACTTAATCAACTTGTATTGTATATTATGTAATCTTGAGATACCATAGACACGTATACAATGTTTCGACCTATCATGTCGACACATCTATATATATTTCTGAACAACCATAGACACTCTATATGTGAATGTTGGAGTTAGCTATACATGGTTGAGGTTGATTCCAAAATATATATAGTTTGAGTTGTGATTAATACTGAGATACGTATACACTGGGTCGTGGATTGATTCAAGATAATATTTATCGATTTATTTCTGTACATCTAACTGTGGACAACTAGTTGTAGGTTACTAACGAGGACAGCTGACTTAATAAACTTAAAATATCAAAATATATTAAAAGTGTTGTAAATATATTTTGAACATACTTTGATATATATGTATATATTGTTATAGGTTCGTGAATCAACCAGTGGCCAAGTCTTACTTCCCGAAGAAGTAAAAATCTGTGAAAGTGAGTTATAGTCCCACTTTTAAAATCTAATATTTTTGGGATGAGAATACATGCAGGTTTTATAAATGATTTACAAAATAGACACAAGTACGTGAAACTACATTCTATGGTTGAATTATCGAAATCGAATATGCCCCTTTTTATTAAGTCTGGTAATCTAAGAATTATGGAACAGACACCCTAATTGACGCGAATCCTAAAGATAGATCTATCGGGCCTAACAAACCCCATCCAAAGTACCGGATGCTTTAGTACTTCGAAATTTATATCATATCCGAAGGGTGTCCCGGAATGATGGGGATATTCTTATATATGCATCTTGTTAATGTCGGTTACCAGGTGTTCACCATATGAATGATTTTTATCTCTATGTATGGGATGTGTATTGAAATATGAAATCTTGTGGCCTATTGTTATAATTTGATATATATAGGTTAAACCTATAACTCACCAACATTTTTGTTGACGTTTAAAGCATGTTTATTCTCAGGTGAATACTAAGAGCTTCCGCTGTTGCATACTAAAATAAGGACAAGATTTGGAGTCCATGTTTGTATGATATTGTGTAAAAACTTAATTCAAGAAACTGATTTCGATGTAACATATTTGTATTGTAAACCATTATGTAATGGTCATGTGTAAACAGGATATTTTAGATTATCATTTAATCTACGTAAAGCTTTTTAAACCTTTATTTATGAAATAAAGGTTATGGTTTGTTTTAAAAATGAATGCAGTCTTTGAAAAACGTCTCATATAGAGGTCAAAACCTCGCAACGAAATCAATTAATATGGAACGTTTTTAATCAATAAGAACGGGACATTTCACCTAACACATGTGGGAACCATCATTTGGCAACTAGCATGAAATATCTCATAAAATTACAAAAATATGAGTAATCATTCATGACTTATTTACATGAAAACAAAATTACACATCCTTTATATCTAATCCATATACCAACGACCAAAAACACCTACAAACACTTTCATTCTTCAATTTTCTTCATCTAAGTGATCTCTCTGGTAGTGACCCAAACTTTTCCATGTTTATATATATTAATTGAGATTGATATTTACATGACTAAATGTTTCCAATGTGTTAAGCAATCAAACTTGTTAAGACTTGATTAAATGAAATAAGTTTCATATAGACAATTGATCACCCAAGTTGACCGGCGATTCACGAGCGTTACAAAATTGTAAAAACTACATGTTGTAGTATATATAGACATATATATATGGTTGACATGAGATTATGATGATTAAGTATCTCGCTAAGTATATTAACAATGTGTGATATACATAAGAAATGAGATTACTAAGTTAAGAAACTCGAAATGATATATATAACGATTATCGTTATGATAACGTCTACTAAATATATATGTATCATATTAAGATATTGATACACTATATTTAACATGATAAAATGATATTTAAATATATCATTAAGTGTGTTAACAATGAACTACATATGTAAAAACAAGACTACTAACTCAAGAATTACGAAACGAGACTTATATGTAACGATTATTGTTGTAACGATATTTTAATGTATATATCATATTAAGAGATATTCATACATCATAATATCATGATAATATAATAATTTAACATCTCATTTGATATAATAAACATTGGGTTAACAACATTAATTGAGATCGTTAACTTAAAGGTTTCAAAACAACACTTACATGTAACGACTAACGAAGACTTAACGACTCCATTAGAATGTATATACATGTTGTGTTTTGATATGTGTTCTTACACTTTTGAAAGACTTCAAGACACATATCAAAGTACTTCTACTTAACAAAAATGCTTACAATTACATCCTCGTTCAGTTTCATCAACAATTCTACTCGTATGCACCTGTATTCATACTCATACAATACACAGCTTTTAGATGTATGTACTATTTGTATATACACTCCAATGATCAGCTCTTAGCAGTCCATGTGAGTCACCTAACAAATGTGGGAACCATCATTTGGCAACTAGCATGAAATATCTCATAAAATTACAAAAATATTAGTAATCATTCATGACTTATTTACATGAAAAAAAAATTACATATCCTTTATATCTAATCCATATACCAACGACCAAAAACACCTACAAACACTTTCATTCTTCAATTTTCTTTATCTAATTGATCTCTCTCAATTTCCATCTTCAAGTTCTAAGTGTTCTTCATAAATTCCATAAGTATAGTTTCATAAAAATCAAGAATACTTCCAAGTTTGCAAGTCTACTTCCAAGCTTTCTAATCCATTCCAAGTAATCATCTAAGATCAAGGAACCTTTGTTATTTACAGTAGGTTATCTTTCTAATTCAAGGTAATATTCATATTCAAACTTTGATTCAATTTCTACAACTATAACAATCTTATTTCGAGTGAAAATCTTACTTGAACCGTTTTCGTGTCATCCAAGGATCCTTTGAAGCTAGATCCAATTTTTTCATTTCCAGTAGTTTTATCCAGAAAACTTGAGGTAGTAATGATGTTCATAACATCATTCTATTCTTACATATAAAGCTATCTTATTCGAAGGTTTAAACTTGTAATCACTAGAACATAGTTTAGTTAATTCTAAACTTGTTCGCAAACAAAAGTTAATCCTTCTAAATTGAATTTTAAAATCAACTAAACACATGTTCTATATCTATATGATATGCTAACTTAATGATTTAAAACCTGGAAACACGATGAACACCATAAAATCGGATATACGCCGTCGTAGTGAAACCGGGGGCTGTTTTGGTTTGGATAATTAAAAACTATGATAAACTTTGATTTAAAAGTTGTTCTTCTGGGAAAATGATTTTTCATATGAACATGAAACTATATCCAAAAATCTTGGTTAAACTCAAAGTGAAAGTATGTTTTTCAAAATGGTCATCAAGATGTCGTTCTTTCGACGGAAATGACTACCTCTTTAGTAATTGACATGTAACTTAAATTTCTAACTATAAACATATAATTTTTATATTTGTATTCTTAAATTATAGTTCAATATGAAACCATAGCAACTTGATTCACTCAAAACGGATTTAAAATGAAGAAGTTATGGGTAAAACAAGATTGGATATTTTTGATCTTTTTAGCTACGGGAAATGTTTAACAAATCTATACAAATCATATCCTAGCTAACTTATATTGTATTATACATGTATTCTAATATATTATGTAATCTTGGGATACCATAGACACGTATGCAAATGTTTTGACATGTCATATCGACCCATGTATATATATTATTTGGAACAACCATAGACACTCTATATGCAGTAATGTTGGAGTTAGCTATACAGGGTTGAGGTTGATTCCAAAAATATATATACTTTGAGTTGTGATTTAGCCTGAGACGTGTATACACTGGGTCATGGATTGATTCAAGATAATATATATCGATTTATTTCTGTACATCTAACTGTGGACAACTAGTTGTAGGTTACTAACGAGGACAGCTGACTTAATACACTCAAATCTTTAAAACATAATAAAAATTGTTGTAATTATATTTTGATCATACTTTGATATATATGTACATATTTGTATAGGTTCGTGAATCGATCCGTGGCCAAGTCTTATTTCTAAGGAAGGAAATATCTGTGAAAGTGAGTTATAGTCCCACTTTTAAAATCTAATATTTTTGGGATGAGAATACATGCAGGTTTTATAAATGATTTACAAAATAGACACAAGTACGTGAAACTACATTCTATGGTTGAATTATCGAAATTGAATATGCCCATTTTTATTAAGTCTGGTAATCTAAGAATTAGGGAACAGACACCCTAATTGACGCGAATCCTAAAGATAGATCTATCGGGCCTAACAAACCCCATCCAAAGTACCAGATGCTTTAGTACATCAAAATTTATATCATAACCGAAGGGTGTCCCGGAATGATGGGGATATTTTTATATATGCATCTTGTTAATGTCGGTTACCAGGTGTTCACCATATGAATGATTTTTATCTCTATGTATGGGATGTGTATTGAAATATGAAATCTTGTGGTCTATTGTTACGATTCGATATATATAGGTTAAACCTATAACTCACCAACATTTTTATTGACGTTTAAAGCATGTTTATTCTCAGCTGAATACTAAGAGCTTCCGCTGTTGCATACTAAAATAAGGACAAGATTTGGAGTCCATGTTTGTATGATATTGTGTAAAAACTACATTCAAGAAACATATGTCGATGTAATATATTTCTATTGTAAACCATTATGTTATGGTCGTGTGTAAACAGTATATTTTAGATTATCATTATTTGATAATCTACGTAATGTTTTTAAAACCTTTATTGATAAAATAAAGGTTATGGTTGTTTTAAAAATGAATGCAGTCTTTGAAAAACGTCTCATATAGAGGTCAAAACCTCGCAACGAAATCAATTAATATGGAACATTTATAATCAATATGAACGGGACATTTCAGTTGGCATCCGAGCGTTGGTCTTAGAGAACCAGAAAATTTGCATTAGTGTGTCTTATCGAGTTTGTTAGGATGCATTAGTGAGTCTGGACTTCGACGTGTTTTCTTTAAAAATGATTGCTTAAAATTTTTGTTGGAAACTATATATTATTAACATGTAAATATTATGTGATATATTAATCTCTTAACATGTTTGATATTGTGTGATAGATGTCTACCTCTAGCACAAATCTCATTGACTCACCTAATAATAACGAATAGTCGAATATATATTGGCAAGATTCACAAGTTCCCGAAGAACCGGAAGAAGAGGAAACGGAACCGGAAGAAGAGGAACCGGAAGAAGAGGAACCAGAAGAAGAGGAACCGGAAGAAGAAGAGGTTCTGGAGGGGGGAATAGTAGGAACCACAGAAAACCGGTCAAATAAAAGAAAATCCTCAACCAATGGACCAAAGTTAATAATGGTCAATGGTGTTTCCGCTAAGGAAGCAAAATATTGGGAAAATTACCAATTTTTTGATGAATCGGATCCCGATGAGGATTCCGATGATGTTATAGAAATTACCCCAACCCAATTTAATGAGGCAAAAGAAAATAATAAGGGAAAAGGCATCAAAATAGAGAAATCTGTTTACAACCCCGATGAACTTTATATGTACCTTCAACACCCGTATTTTCAATATTGTGACAATAACCCGGGAACCTCTAAACCACCAGGTTTTTCTAAAACAATATGGAAAACGACGACTCGTATTAGAAGAACATCATATATCCCTAGAAGATTAGGAAAAAGAACCAAGTCCGAAGAAGAAGAAACCAGTGATTCAGATTAGAGGGGTGTGAGCATGTTGTGTAATAAATGTATTGTAGTGTGCTTGTAATTTTATGTTCTATGTAAAAATTGCTTGTATTGTTTGTTATTACAAATCTAATCCTTGTCTATTTTACAGTATAAAAACAAAATGGACGTTAAGGGTAGACAATCGAATATTTTAGAAGACCTACCAGAGGATATGATTAAGGAAATCTTGTCTAGCGTCGGTCAGAATTCATCAGCACATTTAGTTATGGCGAAATTAACTTGTCAAACATTTGAAAGACTTTCCAGAAATGCCTTAGTTTATAAAAGGCTTTCCTTTGATAGGTGGGGTATATCACATTGGGGAGACTTTAAGTTACGCCATGTTTTCTTTAAAGCGTTAAATGCGGGGAACCCAAATGCAATTTTACGCTACGGGTTAAGAACTTATTTTGACTCAACATATCCCAACATAGGATTTCGTGAATTATAAAGAGCTTCTAACATGCAACATAAAGAAGCATGTTATGCTTACGGGTTAGTGATGTTCGCTTCTTACCAAAGTGAGAAGAAGAATATCGGATTGCAGCTTTTAAATAAAACTTTCCCACAAGTGACGGATTCAGTAGTTGGGGTGAGAAACAAGGTTTTTAGATTATTACGGGACTGTTGGACATTACGAAACCCTCGTCCTTTTGACGACATTACAACATGCTACCTAGCCAATGGTCATAACGGTTATTTTCCACAAGACCAAGGATGGGAAGTCGTCTTAGTAAAACCAGAATGCATGACTTGTTTCTGGACTTATGAATTACGTGTCTTTATTTCCTTTGCTGAACAACTTGCGTATTAACTAGATTTATCTTCAAAACTGTCCTGTATCATAGTGTACTATATTTCATGTTATATGTAATATAGCGAAGTTGTAAGTTTGAAGAATATTTGTATGTGATATATTATTATAATCAGTTTTTCATATGGAATTGTAGTAGTTGAATTGTATATTAGCTACTAAGTATGAACTTAACGGGTAGGTAGTACCCGAATTTAAACTTATAAAATGCTAATTTGAAGAAAAAGCTTTTATAAATGAATTCATATTATGCTACGAGATACTATTGACTACTCTCAATATTCTGTATGATTAACTTGTTTCATTTGACTATTTTGAAGGAAATGGCACCGACTACTCGACACACCTTGAATATGAGCGAAGAGGAATTTCGTTCCTTTCTTGCTTCAAACATGGCCGCGCTACATACCAACAATAACTCTGAATCTAGCAATACAGCTAACGGCGCAAGAAATCGTGTAGGATGCTCCTACAAGGAATTCACTGCCTGCAAACCTTCAGAATTTGATGGGACCGAAGGACCAATCGGATTGAAACGGTGGACCGAGAAAGTTGAATCGGTGTTTGCCATAAGTAAGTGTGCTGAAGGAGACAAAGTGAAGTACGCTACGCATACCTTCACAGGTATTGCGTTAACATGGTGGAATACCTATCTAGAGCAAGTGGGACAAGATGCTGCTTACGCGCTACCGTGGTCAGCATTCAAGCACTTGATGAACGAGAAGTACCGTCCCAGAACCGAGGTTAATAAGCTCAAGTCAGTACTTAGAGGGTTACGAACACAGGGATTCGATATTACTTCGTACGAAAGACGATTCAAAGAATTATGCCTATTGTGTCCGAGAGCGTTTGAAGATGAGGAAGAGAAGATCAACGCGTTTGTGAAAGGGTTACCGGAGAGAATCCAAGAAGATATAAGTTCATATGAGCCTGCCTCCATACAAAAGGCATGTAGAATGGCTCACAAACTAGTGAACCAGATTAAGGGAAGAATTAAAGAACAGGCGGCCGAAGAGGCCAACGTGAAGCTAGTCAAAAGAAAGTGGGAGAAAAATGGTGATAAGAGTCACCAAAATAACAACAACTATCCCAACAATCGCAACATCAATCGCAACTACAACAAATAGCACAACAACAACAACAACAACAACAATAACTACAACAATCATCCCAACAACAATAATAACCTCAACAACAACAACAATCAGAAGCAGCTATGCCAAAGGTGTGAAAAGTATCACTCGGGGTTCTGCACCAAATTTTGCAACAAGTGTAAAAGAAATGGTCATAACACGGCGAAGTGTGAGGTCTACGGAGCAGGGGTTAACAGAACGAGAGGAACAAATGGTGTCGGAACGAGTAATGGCGGAGCAAGTAGTGTCGGGGCAAGTTATGCCAATGTAGTTTGTTATAAATGTGGAAAACCGAGCCACATTATTAGAAATTGCCCGAACCAGGAGAACACGAATGGACAAGGACGTGGAAGAGTTTTTAATATTAATGTGGCAGAGGCACAGGAAGACCCGAAGCTTGTTACGGGTATGTTTATTATTGACAATAAATCTTCTTACATTTTATTTGATTCGGGTGCGGATAGAAGCTATATGAGTAGAGATTTTTCTGCTAAATTAAGTTGTCCATTGACGCCATTGGATAGTAAATTTTTACTCGAATTAGCAAACGGTAAATTAATTTCAGCAGATTATATATGCCGGAATCGAGAAATTAAACTGGGTAGCGAAATATTTAAGATTGATTTGATACCAGTAGAGTTAGGGAGTTTTGATGTAATAGTTGGCATGGACTGGCTGAAGGAGATGAAATCAGAGATCGTATGTTACAAAAATGTAATTCACATTGTACGAGAAGAAGGAGAACCCTTAATGGTGTACGGAGAAAAGGGCAACACGAAGCTACATCTTATTAGTAATTTGAAGGCACAAAAACTAATAAGAAAGGGTTGCTATGCTGTTCTAGCACACGTCGAGAAAGTACAAACTGAAGAAAAGAGCATCAATGATGTTCCCGTCGCAAAAGAATTTCCCGATGTATTTCTGAAAGAATTACCGGGACTACCTCCACATCGATCTGTTGAATTTCAAATAGATCTTATACCAGGAGCTGCACCAATAGCTCGTGCTCCTTACATACTCGCACCCAGCGAGATGAAAGAACTGCAAAGCCAACTGCAAGAACTATTAGAACGTGGTTTCATTCGACCAAGCACATCACCATAGGGAGCTCCTGTTTTGTTTGTCAAGAAGAAGGATGTTACATTTAGGTTGTGTATTGACTACAGAGAGTTGAATAAACTTACCATCAAAAACCGTTATCCACTGCCGAGAATTGGCGACTTATTTGATCAACTACAAGGCTCGTCGGTTTATTCAAAAATCGATTTACATTCTGGATATCATCAAATGCGAGTAAAGGAAGATGATATTCCAAAAACTGCTTTTACGACGCGTTAAGGTCATTACGAGTTTATGGTTATGCCATTGGGATTGCCTAACACACCAGCTGTGTTCATGGACCTTATGAACCGAGTGTGTGGGTCATATCTTGACAAGTTTGACACATTGTTTTCATTGATGACATACTTATTTACTCAAAGAATGATCAAGAGCACGAAGAACATTTGAGAAAAGTGCTAGAAGTATTGAGGAAAGAAAAACTGTACGCTAAGTTTTCAAAGTGTGCATTTTGGTTGGAAGAAGTTCAATTCCTCGGTCACATAGTGAACAAAGAAGGTATCCAGGTGGACCCGACAAAGATCGAAACCGTTGAAAAGTGGGAAACCCCAAAAACTCTGAAGCATATACGTCAATTTTTAGGATTGGCTGGTTACTACAGAAGATTCATCCAAGATTTCTCCAAAATAGCAAAACCCTTGACTGCATTAACGCATAAAGGGAAGAAATTTGAATGGAAGGATGAACAAGAGAAGGCGTTTAAGTTATTGACGAAAAATCTAACTACGGCACCTATATTGTCATTGCCTGAAGGGAATGATGATTTTGTGATTTATTATGACACATCAAAGCAAGGTCTCGGTTGTGTATTAATGCAACGAGCGAAGGTGATTGCTTATGCGTCTAGACAATTGAAGATTCACGAGCAAAATTATACAACTCACGATTTGGAATTGGGTGCTGCTGTTTTTGCATTAAAGACTTGGAGGCATTATTTATATGGAGTCAAAAGTATTATATATACCGACCACAAAAGTCTCCAACATATATTTAATCAGAAGCAACTGAATATGAGACAACGCAGGTGGATTGAACTGTTGAATGATTATGATTTTGAGATTCGATACCACCCGGGGAAGGCGAACGTGGTAGCCGACGCTTTGAGTAGAAAGGACAGAGAACCTATACGGGTAAAAGCTATGAATATAATTATTCATACTAACCTTACTACTCAAATAAAGGAGGCGCAACAGGGGGTTGTAAAAGAAGGAAAGTTGAAGAATGAGATACCCAAAGGATCAGAGAAACATCTTAATATTCGGGAAGACAGAACCCGATATAGGGCTGATAGAATTTGGGTACCAAGGTTTGGAAATGTGAGAGAAATGGTACTTAAAGAAGCACATAAAACCAGATATTCAATACATCCTGGAGCGGGGAAGATGTATAAAGATCTCAAGAAACACTTTTGGTGACCGGGTATGAAAACCGATATTGCTAAATATTTAGGAGAATGTTTGATGTGTTCTAAGGTCAAAGCTGAACATCAGAAACCATTAGGTCTACTACAACAACCTGAAATCTCGGAATGGAAATGGGAAAACATTACCATGGATTTCATTACTAAATTACTAAGGACTGCAAGTGGTTATGATACTATTTGGGTAATAGTTGATCGTCTCACCAAGTCAGCACACTTCCTGCCAATGAGAGAAGATGACAAAATGGAGAAGTTGGCGCGATTGTATTTGAAGGAGGTTGTCTCCAGACATGGAATACCCGTCTCTATTATCTCTGATAGGGATGGTAGATTTGTTTCAAGGTTCTGGCAGATGTTGCAACAAGCATTGGGGACTCGTCTAGACATGAGTACTTCCTATCATCCATAAACTGATGGGCAGAGCGAAAGGACAATACAAATGCTTGAAGACATGCTACGAGCATGTGTTATTGATTTCGGAAACAGTTGGGATTAGACGCCTACCGTTAGCAGAATTTTCCTACAACAACAGTTATCATTCTAGTATTGAGATGGCGCCATTTGAGGAACTTTATGGTAGAAAGTGCAGGTCTCTGATTTGTTAGAATGAAGTGGGGGATAGACAGATTACGGATCCGGAGATAATACAAGAAACTACCGAGAAAATCATCCAAATTCAACAACGATTGAAAATCACCCAGAGTCGACAAAAGAGCTACTCGGACAGTAAAAGAAAATATATAGAGTTTGAAATTGGAGAAATGGTCATGCTTAAGGTTTCACCTTGGAAAGGCGTTGTTCGATTTGGTAAACGGGGAAAACTAAATCCAAGGTACATTGGACCATTCAAGATTATAGATCGTGTCGGACCAGTAGCTTACCAACTGGAGCTACCTCAATAACTCGCGGCTGTACATAACACTTTCCACGTCTCGAATTTGAAGAAATGTTTTGCTAAAGAAGATCTCACTATTCCATTGGACGAAATCTAAATGAATGAAAAACTTCAATTCATTGAAGAACCCGTCGAAATAATGGATCGTGAGGTTAAGAGACTTAAGCAAAACAAGATACCGATTGTTAAGGTTCGATGGAATGCTCGTAGAGGACCTGAGTTCACCTGGGAGCATGAAGATCAGATGAAGAAGAAATACCCGCATCTATTTCCAGAAGATTCGTCAACACCTTCAACAGCTTAAAATTTCGGGACGAAATTTATTTAACGTGTAGGTACTGTAGTGACCCGAACTTTTTCATGTTTATATATATTAATTGAGATTGATATTTACATGACTAAATGTTTCCAACGTGTTAAGCAATCAAACTTGTTAAGACTTGATTAAATGAAATAAGTTTCATATAGACAATTGATCACCCAAGTTGACCGGCGATTCACGAACGTTACAAAATTGTAAAAACTACATGTTGTAGTATATATAGACATATATATATATGGTTTACATGAGATTATGATGAGTAAGTATCTCACTAAGTATATTAACAATGTGTGATATACATAAGAAATGAGATTACTAAGTTAAGAAACTCGAAATGATATATATAACGATTATCGTTATGATAACGTCTACTAAATATATATGTATCATCTTAAGATATTGATACACTATATTTAACATGATAAAATGATATTTAAATATATCATTAAGTGTGTTAACAATGAACTACATATTTAAAAACAAGACTACTAACTCAAGAATTACGAAACGAGACTTATATGTAACGATTATCATTGTAACGATATTTTAATGTATATATCATATTAAGAGATATTCATACATCATAATATCATGATAATATAATAATTTAACATCTCATTTGATATAATAAACATTGGGTTAACAACATTAATTGAGATCATTAACTTAAAGGTTTCAAAACAACACTTACATGTAACGACTAACGAAGACTTAACGACTCCATTAGAATGTATATACATGTTGTATTTTGATATGTATTCTTACACTTTTGAAAGACTTCAAGACACATATCAAAGTACTTCTACTTAACAAAAATTCTTACAATTACATCCTCGTTCAGTTTCATCAACAATTCTACTCGTATGCACCCGTATTCGTACTCGTACAATACACAGCTTTTAGATGTATGTACTATTGGTATATATACTCCAATGATCAGCTCTTAGTAGCCCATGTGAGTCACCTAACACATGTGGTAACCATCATTTGGAAACTGGCATGAAATATCTCATAAAATTACAAAAATATTAGTAATCATTCATGACTTATTTACATGAAAACAAAATTACATATCCTTTATATCTAATCCATATACCAACGACCAAAAACACCTACAAACACTTTCATTCTTCAATTTTCTTCATCTAATTAATCTCTCTCAAGTTCCATCTTCAAGTTCTAAGTGTTCTTCATAAATTCCATAAGTATAGTTTCATAAAAATCAAGAATACTTCCAGGTTTGCAAGTCTACTTCCAAGCTTTCTAATCCATTCCAAGTAATCATCTAAGATCAAGGAACCTTTATTATTTACAGTAGGTTATCTTTATAATTCAAGGTAATATTTATATTTAAACTTTGATTCAATTTCTACAACTATAACAATCTTATTTCGAGTGAAAATCTTACTTGAACTGTTTTGGTGTCATGATTCTGCTTCAAGAACTTTCAAGCCATCCAAGGATCCTTTGAAGCTAGATCCATTTTTCTCATTTCCAGTAGTTTTATCCAGAAAACTTGAGGTAGTAATGATGTTCATAACATCATTCGATTCTTACATATAAAGCTATCTTATTCGAAGGTTTAAACTTGTAATCACTAGAACATAGTTTAGTTAATTCTAAACTTGTTCGCAAACAAAAGTTAATCCTTCTAACTTGACTTTTAAAATCAACTAAACACATGTTCTATATCTAAATGATATGCTAACATAATGATTTAAAACCTGGAAACAAGATGAACACCATAAAATCGGATATACGCCGTCGTAGTGAAACCGGGGGCTGTTTTTATTTGGATAATTAAAAACTATGATAAGCTTTGATTTAAAAGTTGTTCTTATGGGAAAATGATTTTTCATATGAACATGAAACTATATCCAAAAATCTTGGTTAAACTCAAAGTGAAAGTATATTTTTCAAAATGGTCATCAAGATGTCGTTCTTTCGATGAAAATGACTACCTCTTTTTTAATTGACATGTAACTTAAATTTATGACTATAAACCTATACTTTTTATGTTTGGATTCTTAAATTAGAGTAAAATATAAAACCATAGCAATTTGATTCACTCAAAATGGATTTAAAATGAAGAAGTTATGGGTAAAACAAGATTGGATATTTCTGATCTTTTTAGCTACGGGAAATGTTTAACAAATCTATACAAATCATATCCTAGCTAACTTATATTTTATAATACATATATTTTAATATATTATGTAGTCTTGGGATACCATAGACACGTATGCAAATGTTTTGACATATCATATCGATCCATGTATATATATTATTTGGAACAACCATAGACACTCTATATGAAGTAATGTTTGGAGTTAGCTATACAGGGTTGAGGTTGATTCCAAAAATATATATACTTTGAGTTGTGATTTAGCCTGAGATGTGTATACACTGGGTCGTGGATTGATTCAAGATAATATATATCGATTTATTTCTGTACATCTAACTTTGGACAACTAGTTGTAGGCTACTAACGAGCACAGCTGACTTAATACACTCAAATCTTTAAAACATAATAAAAATTGTTGTAATTATATTTTGATCATACTTTGATATATATGTACATATTTGTATAGGTTCGTGAATCGATCCGTGGCCAAGTCTTATTTCCGAGGAAGGAAATATCTGTGAAAGTGAGTTATAGTCCCACTTTTAAAATGTAATATTTTTGGGATGAGAATACATGCAGGTTTTATAAATGATTTACAAAATAGAAAAAAGTACGTGAAACTACATTCTATGGATGAATTATCGAAATCGAATATGCCCCTTTTTATTAAGTCTGGTAATCTAAGAATTAGGGAACAGATAACCTAATTGACACGAATCCTAAAGATAGATCTATTGGGCCTAACAAACCCCATCCAATGTACCAGATGCTTTAGTACTTCGAATTCGTTTTTATCATGTCCGAAGGATTTCCCGGAATAATATGGGATATTCTTATATGCATCTTGTTAATGTCGGTTACCAGGTGTTCACCATATGAATGAATTTTATCTCTATGTATGAGATGTATATTGAAATATGAAATCTTGTGGTCTATTATTATGATTTGATAATATATAGCTTAAACCTATAACTCACCAACATTTTTGTTGACGTTTTAAGCATGTTTATTCTCGGGTGATTATTAAGAGCTTCCGCTGTTGCATACTAAAATAAGGACAAGATTTGGAGTCCATGCTTGTATGATATTATGTAAAAACTGCATTTAAGAAACTTATTTTTGATGTAATATATTCTTATTGTAAATCATTATGTAATGGTCGTGTGTAAACGGTATATTTTAGATTATCATTATTTGATAATCTACGTAATGCTTTTTAAACCTTTATAGATAAAATAAAGGTTATGGTTATTTTAAATATGAATGCAGTCTTTAAAAAACGTCTCATATAGAGGTCAAAACCTCGCGACAAAATCAATTAATATGGAACGTTTATAATCAATATGAACGGGACATTTCATAAGGTTCATTCGAACATGCATGTTCAATGCTCTACCTCGGAGAGGTTTAACTTTTTCCTTCTGGCTCAAAGCATCTGCAACCACATTAGCTTTGCTAGGATGATAGCAGATCTCGCAGTCATAGTCATTCAATAGCTCTATCCAACGCCTTTGCCTCATGTTGAGCTGTTTCTGGTCGAAAATATGCTGTAAACTCTTATGATCGGTGAAAACAGTAAACTTAGTACCATACAAATAGTGTCTCCACATCTTCAGTGCAAAGACCACAACACCAAGTTCCAAATCGTGTGTAGTGTAATTCTGTTCATGTACCTTCAGCTGTCGCGATCTATAGGCAATCACTTTCTTACATTGCATTAACACGCAACGAAAACCCTGTCGTGAAGCGTCACAATAAATCACGAAGTCTTCATTCCCTTCGGGCAAAGACAAAATCGGGGCAGTAGTCAACTTCTCTTTTAGCAACTAAAATGCAGACCTATGTAGCTCAGTCCATTTGTACTTCTAACCCTTGTGAGTCAATGCTGTTAACGGTCGGGCAATAGTAGAAAATCCCTCAATAAATCTTTAATAATAACTGGCAAGACCTATTTAATCAGCGTTGGCGACTTAGGAGTCTCATATTTCTTAACTGTCTCTATCTTCGTAGGATCAACTTGAATCCCATTAACTCCTATGATATGACCCAAAAATTGTACTTCTTGCAATCAGAAGTCACACTTCGAAAACTTCGCGTACAACTGCTCTTTCATGACATCTCAAGTAGCAAACGGAGATGTTTGCTCATGTTCTTCCTCGTTAATGTACGAGCGGAGGTGTACGAAATATACTATTATTTTTACTACGAAATACTACGAAATATGATACAAGTTTTAATTAATTTACGGATGGGATACCTAAACCTTGCTACAACACTTATAGGCAGTGTACCTAATCGTAGAGTAGTGTAGTTTTTAGTAAGTCCGGTTCATTCCACAGGGAGCTAGTGATTACGTACTATACTTTTAATAACTATATATATATATATATATATATATATATATATATATATATATATATATATATATATATATATATATATATATATATATATATATATATATATATATATATATATATATGCAGTAATATTATAAAAGGGGGGTTTTACCGTTTAATGACCGGTTTGTTGATTTTATATTTTTAAGCGTAAAGATAAATGACAATAATTAAAGTGCGTAAAATTAATAACGATAAATAAATGACGATAAATAAAATAACAGTAAATAAAATTGCGATAGAATATGAAATAAAAGAATTATGCTTATTTAAACTTTCGTAATCATGATGTTTGACGTTCTGATTTTAATTTATTTTTCTGGGTTAATTGTCCTTTGTCCTGGATTATTTGAAACCTATCTGGTTTTTGCCCATAATAGTCCATCGGTCATAATTATAAAATGCTCGTCAAATTAACCTTATTCCCGAAGTCAAATATTCCAACTAATTAGGGATTCAAACTATAACAAGGATTTCCACCTTGTTGAAGGTCTAGTGGTGCTACCCGAAGACTTAAATGAATAGCCATCGCTGTTAAGAACAACCGAGATCCAATGAAAATTTTCACATAGCTTCTGGTCTTTGACATCAAAAAAGAAGGTTGTAATAATGAAAAGGACATCTGATAATTTGATCCTAGCTAGTGGAACAATAAAGACGAAGTGTCCGTATATATAGGAACAGAAAAGGAATGAATTTTCGGTTTTGTTGCCGGCCCTCAAACCCACCGGTTACCGATCCGACGTGGTAAGAGAAGATCCCGATGGATCACTCTTAGGGTAATACTTTGTTAATAATTACACCAGGTTATCGACTGCGTGTAATCAAAGGTTTTTATACTTTGTTAACAATTACACCAATTACCCTTGTATGTAATCCACCCTTGTTTTAATGAGATATGAATATTAATTTACCCACTTGATCAGTTTGAATAATCAATTACCCAACTCGAATAATTAATTAAATGATTGTAAAAGATGTCATATAAACGTCACTAAATAGGACATGCATAATCATTTAATAATTATTAGATTAACTAATTTGAAGATAGGTTCGACAGATTCCAATGAGTTGTCATTCGATTAGACAATACCCCCATCTATTAATGGTCCATAGTCTAATGTCCACAAGTGTCGGTCTTTTGTCCAAACCCTAATTATGGTAGAAAATCCAATAACCCCGTCTTAATATTTAGTCCAACATCACGATTACTTCGGCTCAAATAAGCATAATAATAATTTAGTTACGAGACATTAATTTAAAAAGGAAGAACATAGCTTACAGTGGTTATTAATCGCGTAGCGTTACACGGACAGAGTTTCGACTTTAAAACCCGTAAAACATTTCTTACAATAACCCAACCAAACCATAACTTTATTATTAAAATTAACTTAAATTAAAATTATAATATAAATATATATTACATATAGAGAGAAATAAAGAAATTAAGGTGTACATAATTCGTCTGAATTCGTTGGCTATTTATAGGACCTGGCCTGAATTTTCTCCTCATGCGATCGCATGCCTTTTGTTCTTCCTGGCCATGCTTTCGCATGGCCAGCTTGTGCAGCTGCCATCAGTTTGTTTTCTAGTTTTCCGACATTTTATTTAATAATATAATATAATATATGATCATATACATAGCATTGTATATGTATATTTTATTTGCCAAGAGCTAAAGGCAGAATTACGCGAATTATAATCCAAAAGTTATGCAATATCCGCTAAAAATAAGCGCAGCATTTACGTTTTTGCATTAACAAAAGACTGCAGTTTAATATGTTTCCGCGGATAGTTAGGCAATCCGTAAAATGCGAATAATTCGAACACTATAAATAGAGAGCGTGGCCTCTCATTTAGTGGTTGTTGATTTTCTGCCATTTGCCCGGGCCTTTTTGATTTCCTCTTGTGATCTTGCCCAAGGGATTTTTACATCGCGCTAAGGTGCATTATGCTAATTGATAATCAAGATCGGGTCGGGGTGGTTGATCAATTATTTGCTAAAGTGAAAGACGATCATCAGGGCCCAAAATAATCATCAAACATCCCATCCTCCATCTTATTATTACACTCGATCCTTAATTAAGTAATAACTTGATATAGGATTGATCAATTGGCGCCATCCGTGGGACACGTTTTACAAATTAAACTGAAATTTTTTTGTTTCGTGCTATCAAACGATTAATTCTTTGGTTTAATTTCAATCGTGTTTTTGTTGTGATGATTTGCAGGAGTATACGTTTGGAATTGGCGGTAAATTGCTCGATTATTTAGAATAATGAGTAATATCGGAAATGATAGCGATATAGTGGTCGCTGTGCGAGCGAATGTCCAAAAAAGAGGAAAAAAGCGAAAGTCAGCTAAAATGTATCAAAGTTGGCAACTCGCGCCAATTAGTTTCCCGAAAATGCAGAGCGATGATTTCTCTGAAATGCCGATAGTAGTATCGTGCAAAATCGCAGAAATTGGAATTACAGTCATGAAAGTTCATATTGATAATGGTAGTAGTGTTGATATTATCTACGAACAATGTTTCGTTCAACTGCTAGAGAGTATTAAAGCAAACCTGCAAACAACTGCGGTTTCGCTAACTAGTTTTGCAGGAGAATCTTCATTGCCTATAGGTGTTTTGCCATTAGACATTGAACTAGCTGATGTAAATAATGACGCTTTGGCGCGACAAGCACGGTTAGATTTTTATGTTATGCGAGCCTCATCTCTCTATAACATGCTGCTGGGAAGAACCGCTATAAGTAGATTTGGAATTATCCCGTCTACAATTCATGGCATGATTAAGTTTCTAACATATAGAGGGGTCACCACAATATGTTCAATGAGCATCATGCCTATTTGTGTGGCTGTCAACGTAAAACCCGCAGGACAAGAAACTGCTGCTAATGCGGATAATATGGCGATGATATGACTGGTGTTCCGCATCATATTGCAGAGCACAGGCTTAATGTAAATCCAACTCTAAAACCTGTAGTACAAAAGCGAAGGGGTATGGCCTCAGATCGCGTAAAATGGCTGTGCGAAGAGGTAACGAAATTGGTGCGAGTTGGAATTTTACGCGAAGTTCAATACCAATCATGGATTGCGAATCCAGTTTTGGTAAAAAAACCTGATGGTTCTTGGAGAATGTGTATTGATTATAAAGATTTGAATAAAGCATGCCCTAAGGATAACTACCCGCTTTCAGAAATTGATTTAAAGGTGGAATCTTTTCATGCTTTTCCATATAAATGTTTTTTGGATGCGGCAAGAGGTTATCATCAGATTCCAATGGCTCAAGAGGATGCAGATAAAACCGCATTTCATACCGGGAAAGGCATATATTCCTATATAATGATGCCTTTTGGTTTAATCAATGCGGGTGCGACATATCAACGTTTGATCGATACTGCGTTTGAAAAACAGATAGGGCGTAATCTTGAGGCTTATGTAGATGATTTAGTGATCAAAAGCACAACGCAAGAGGGAATTATTGACGATATGCGCGAAACATTTGACACACTGCGAAGAATAAACATGAAGCTTAATCCGCTAAAATGCAGTTTTGGCGAAACTGAGGGAAAATTTTTGGGATATCTTGTTACAGAACAAGGTATTCAAGCTAATCCAAAAAAGATCGCGGCTATAGAAAACATGACCGCCCCAAGAACGGTTAAAGAGGTGCAAAGTTTGACGGGAAAACTGGCCGCGTTAACGCGTTTTTTGTCTAAAGCTGCGGAAAGGCATTTGCCTTTTTCAAAACTCTAAAAGGTTTCTTGAAGCAAAAAAGTTTTGTTTGGTCCAGTGAAGCAGAAACCACATTTCAAGAGATGAAAAAGTTGTTGAAAACTTTGCCTACGCTAATAGCGCCAGTTGATGGCGAAATTCTTTATCTTTATATATAAGTGGCAAATGAAGCTTTTGGCTCAGTTTTGATCGCGGAAAGGAATAAAAAACAAAATCCAGTGTATTTTGTTAGTAAATCTCTTACAGGAAGTGAAATAAACTATGCGTCAATTGAAAAGTTTGTGTACGCGCTTATTTTAACATCACGAAGGTTACGAAGATATTTTTCAAGGGCATTCAGTGCATGTATTAACTAATTTGCCGATCAAGCAAGTCTTAACCAAACCAGAGATATCTGGTAGACTTGCATTGTGGGTAGTAGAGTTAGGAGCTTATCAAATATCTTACCTTCCACGTAGTGCTGTAAAAGGTCGGGTTATGGCGGATTACCTCGCTGAAATGTCTGGAGAGTTGGAGGTGATCAATGAGCGAACCGCGTTAAAGCCGGTTCTTGGTAAAACTTGGGATTTGTTTACTGACGATGCTTCATGCGCGGAAGGTGCAGGTGCGGGTTTAGTTTTGGCAAGCCCAAGTGGTGAAGAGCATACATACGCATTGCGTTTTAATTTTGATGTGACAAATAATGAAGCCGAGTATGAAGCAATACTTGCTGGTTTAAATATTGCGCGAAAAATGAATATTACTAAGTTGCGAGCATTTACATATTCGCAGTTAGTAGCAAATCAGTTTAATGGTTTTTTGATGCACATGATTCTTCTATGTAGAAATACTTGCAGTTGTTACGAGAATCGACATAGCATTTTGAACATTTCGAACTTTCGCAAGTGCCAAGAAGTTAAAATAAGAAGGCGGATGCTTTGAGTAAGTTGGCCGCTCGGACATTTTCGCATTTTCAAAAACAATTATGGGTTGAGGAATTACCAAGCAAATCAATAGATAATGACTTAATGGTCGCATCTGTTGAAGAGGCACAGCCAAATTGGATGAAGCTAATCCTGCAGTATATCCGCAATGATACTTTGCCAAGCGATAGCCGCGAAGCTCATTTAATAAGAGAGCGGGCACCAATGTATATCATTCATAATGATATTCTATACCGCAAATCGTACTGCGGGCCAATGATGCGATGTGTTGGACCAATTGAAGCAGAAATGATAGTGGAGGAAGTGCATAACGGCACTTGCGCACTGCATTCAGGCTACAAAATTATTGCAAAAAAAATTATGCGGATGGGTTACTTTTGGCCATCCCTATACCGCGATGTGGCAAAAATTGTCAAACGCTGTAAAAGTTGCCAAAGGCATGCTCCGCAGAATCGAATGCCAAGGCATGATATGATTCTTGTTAATTCGCCATGGACATTTCACAAATGGGCTATTGATATTGTGGGGCCATTTCCTGCAGGGCCTGGCAATGTTAATTTCTTGATTGTGGCAGTTGATTATTTTACTAAATGGGTTGAAGCTAAGGCGGTTCGCACTATCACTGGGGTGCAAGTGCGAAATTTTGTGTGGGAGTGCATTGTCTGCAGATTTGGCATTCCACGAGAGTTGGTCAGCGATAATGGTCCACAAATAGCGAAAGATCCTTTTAAGACATGGTGCACTGATTTAAATATAATACAAAAGTTTACATCATTGGCGCATCCATAGGTTAATGGTTTATGTGAAGTAACCAACCGCGACATAGTCAGAAGTATTAAAAAGCGGTTATGCGAGAAGCGAACGGGTTGGGTAGATGAACTACCCAATGTGTTGTGGGCACATCGCACAACTTTTAAGAAGAGCACAGGAGAAACACCTTTTAGTTTGGTATATGGCTCTGAGGCAGTAATCCCCGCAGAAATTTTGGTACCAACGCATAGAATTGCTAACTTTGAGGAAGAAGCAAATGATGCTGCGTTGAACGAAAATCTGAATTTCATCGAAGAGCGGAGATTAATGGCTGCTATCAGAGAAGCAAATAATAAACAGGAAATTGCTAAGTATTATAATAAAAGACTACGTGCTTTGTCTTTTGATATAGGCGAATGGGTACTGCGAAATAATGAGGCAAGCAGAGCAGAAAAGCTTGGCAATTTGGGTCTTAATTGGGAAGGCCCTTATCAAATTGTGGCAATTAATGCAGCAGGTTCATATAAGCTCGCGGATATGGAAGGGCGAACTTTACCTAATGCGTGGCATGCCATTTTATTAAAGCGATATTATGCATAACTTTGTAAAAGTTATAGAGTGAATATGTGTAAAGTGCGAAGTTGGTTTCACGACTTACGGCATATATTCTTTTTATGTGTTCTTATTTTTAATTTTTGCAAGTCTTGATCACGCTTCTAAGAATTTCAGAATTGACATTAGAAAGAATATGCGAAATATTTTCTTGTGAAATGCAAATGATTATGAAATGTTTTTTGTTTCATAAATGTTGTGATATTTCGCAGAGTTTAGATAGCCAAGTGATGAAAAAGCCCATTTTGGCAGCAGAAATTATTGCGAAAGGAATTTACATCCTAAGTGTTTGATTTAGCCAATGCTTAGATGCTTCGCAATGCTAATTAATTGCCTAAGGATCGTTTCGGCGAACTTAGAAGATTCATAACGTATAAATTTATACGCATACAGATTGTTTCGCAAAAGTACGCATTTATTATATGCACAGTAGTAAAAGTTGGAAATTGCAAAGGACAAGTCTGTGTTATGAATATCTGATAATGAAAGCGCTATATAAATAAAAGTACTTGCAATATAAGAAAAAGCGAAATTTTATTATTAGTAACGCATAGGCAGCTGCGTGCTGTTATACAAAGCGAATTTCTACTCTTTGGTTAAGTCAAGCTTGATGATGTCATCTGCAGTGACATCTTCTCGCTCACTTATTGCGGTTATCTTAGCGAGGGAAATTTCAGCTATGCCCTGCTGAGAAACTGCGTATGCTGATTTTGCCTCTTCTAAGGAGCAAAGGCGATCAGCAATGGTAGATGGTAGCGGATCTGGCAGTGGGCAATTGATGGCAATCTCGTCCAT
Source organism: Rutidosis leptorrhynchoides (assembly GCF_046630445.1). Lineage (NCBI taxonomy): Eukaryota > Viridiplantae > Streptophyta > Magnoliopsida > Asterales > Asteraceae > Rutidosis > Rutidosis leptorrhynchoides. The sequence goes on along the minus strand of NC_092343.1, from coordinate 199,793,245 downwards.
AAACTCTACCCTCTCGCGAAGTCTTAATGCGACAGAGAATGTAGAAAAATTCGTGGAAACAGGCTTGGAATTGAGTATTTTCCTAGCCAATTCGGGGAGATGTTGGCGGAGCTTGTGAACTCAAGCTTCGCAGAAGCTTTAGAAGCTACAGCGCTATCCCGCTCTGCTCTAAGCTTCGCCACATCCTCTGACAGTGATTTGATGGTGGCTTGAAAGTTTCAGCTCATCAACGGTGGTTTTTGCTTCGGTAAGTTCGTAGGAGAGGTCAACACAGCGTTTCTCGCTGTCCGCAGCTTTGGCCTTCTCGGTGTGATATTTTGCTTTTTCAGCTTCAAGAACGTTGACAAACTGTTCTTGAAGGGACATCATATCATATGCAGAATTGAAGCACATGTAAAAATTTTGAACAAAGCTGTTGTGCGCATCCAGCGCAGAGAGCTTGGAGAATTGACGGCGAAGCTCACCGGGGATTGCTAACTTCAACTGTTGGCGCTGGTCCAGAGCAGCAGCAGCTGAAGCATAAGTGTATCCCGATAAACCATCAATCCGCACCCCGTAAGAGTCGGGTGGAGTGCGGAACAACTCTGTGATTTGATCAAGAGTGTTTGGTCTCGCAAAAATAGGATCACCAGTGGAATCGCCTGCAAGATAAAGCAATTGGTTAAGCTAGCAAGACAAATGAATAATGTATGTTATTCGCATGCAATAATAATCGCGATATACCAGTTTGCTAGTCCCCTTCGAAATCCGGCGTAATTGGATTATCGAAAAGAACGGCGTCTTGTTGTTTGAGCTTTTTACTGTGTGATTGTGGCGGCGTCTGTGCCAGTCGCTTGGTGGAGCTTGGCTTTGTATAAGGAGATTTCGAGGTTAAGTCGACAATTGGAATGGATTGCTTCTCTTTCGATGATGCCGATTTGGCCTCCGGGCTTGTTAATAGTTTGGTGATCAAGGTTTTTGGGTTAACCTTGCTATCAACCTCGTCGATTTTCATTTTTGAAATGAAGGTAAAGTTGAGAATAAAAAAAAAAGGTTGTAAAGACTAATCGAGAATTTGTTAATTGCGGAGTACTTCAGCATAAACAAGTGGGAAATTTGTTATTTTGGTCCACGATATATATAGGGGATGCAAATGTACTATTTGGTTGTGTTAATTCAAACGGTAACATTTTAGATAATGAGTAACAACGGTAACTTAGTTTGCTGTAACGGTAACAAAGTTAGAGCGAAATTGTTTCAATGCGAGTCATAGTTATGACAACTGCGAATTTTTAGAGTTTATCATGATACATTTGCTAGGCGAAATGTATCATAATAAACTGGGGGGACTTGATCATATACATAGCATTGTATATGTATATTTTATTTGCCAAGAGCTAAAGGTAGAATTACGAGAATTATAATCCAAAAGTTATGCAATATTCGCTGAAAATAAGCGCAGTAGTTATGTTTTCGCATTAACAAAAGACTGTGGTTTAATCCGCTATGTTTTCGCGGATAGTTAGGCAATTCCGTAAACCTCGAATATTTCGAATACTATAAATAGAGAGCGTGGCCTCTCATTTAGTGGTTATTGATTTTCTGCCATTTGCCCGGGCCTTTGTGATTTCCACTCGTGATCTTGCCCAAGGGATTTTTACATCGCGCTAAGGTGCATTATGCTAATTGATAATCAAGACCGGGTCGGGGTGGTTGATCACTTATTTGCTAAAGTGAAAGACGATCATCAGGGCCCAAAATAATCATCAAACATCCCATCCTCCATCTTATTATTGCACTCGATCCTTAATTAAGTAATAACTTGATATAGGATTGATCAATTGGCGCCATCCGTGGGATCAGTGATTTTGATACGGCGGTATAAACAATGATAGTAACGATGTAGTTTACAGTCCCACACGACTATGAAAATTTAGATCCTTTAAGTAAATTGGATCTTTATGAAAACTTTTGATCTTTTGAAAATTCAAGCTAGATTTTACCTCAAGCATGTTTTCCAAAATAACCCTTCACCGGTGTTTGCAAAATATTTTTGTAGATTTTGTGGGTTTCAGATATTTAAAATTTTAGCTCAAAACTTATGGTTTTGTGTCACCCACTTGCTAATCCTTGTATTAGGAAAGCAACACGTCAAGTATACTTGCTCCGTATATTACCTTTCGGAAAACTACCGTCCGGTTGTAAAGGAAAGCGTTGAACAAGTAACTGTTAAGGCAATGTCTAATGACATGCAGATGTTCATGGTCTACCCTATAATTTTTCGGTCTGGCACAAGGTCCTGTCTTCGACCATGCTATGGAACCACTGTTCTTACGGTTGACACCCAATTTGGTTCAGGTGACCTAATGAATTTCGATGAATTCTCAGGATTTTACGTTCAATGGTAATGAACGCATTGAAAATAGGTTTTCAAAAAACAAATCGGTTTTAATTTTATCAAAATATTTTCTCGTTCAAGCTCGAGTTTAGATATCATCTAATTCCATGAGTTTGTAATTTTCAAACTTTAAGGTCAATCTCAAGGATTGAGTAATATCAGGATTAAAAGCTAATTTTTAATCTTTAAGGAGATTATTCTTTCCGGGGGTCTGATTCATTAGTCTTATCAAACTAATTTGTACGACGCCCTCCCAATTTTACGAGACAGATCCTCTCATGGATATGATAAGTCTGACCACTTGGCAACCCTGTTTGATGCTGAGGTCCGTGGATTTCCTGCTGATTTTAGAGATGACTTTTCTAGATTTTTCGTCAACCTACAGCTAGTCTGGACGACAACTTCCTGTAACTTCCTCCCAATAGGGTCTGGAAGGAACGTCACTAATATCAAAACATACCAACATATTATAATAAACGAGAACAATACTAAATGATGAATTTAACTTTAATGAGTACGCAGCGGAAAATGAAATGTCGTTACAATGCCAGGAATAACAATATCGTAAATGTTCACATGAAGAAGTAATAAATGCGATATCTCTTGATCCTATGTCCAAGTAGCATCACATAAGCAGTAAGTATAAGAGCTTGAATCAAACAGCACCTGAGACAAAATATGCTAAAGTGTCAACCAAAAAGGTTGAGTGAAGTTCATAGGTTTAACAAAAAGTTTGTTGTTGTTTTAGACCACAAGATTTAGTTTGTAAAGTTGATCTCCCGCAGGATCAAAAAGTTATGCCAATGCGTGATATTTAGACTAAATGTTAAAGTTTGCCCCATGACAAGTTGTGTCTGTCCTTGTCGGTTTAATTTCATTATTAAGTAATACAATGACTTGGTCAAATGTATCGGGGACGTTACTCCCGATAGGCCTACCCCCAATAATTAAGCATACCACAGCAATTAAAAATATCACTGTAGGGACTTAGTCGGACATAGCCGGGCATAGCATAGTTTAACAGTTTGGTACTTGTGTCTAAAGTGTAAAAAGTAAAAACAGTATGTGTCTCACCCCAAGTAAAAGTAAGTAAGTTTGCTAGCAATTAAAGAGGGGCTATGAATTCACCTTAGTAAGTAGAGAGAGGGTTATTCCTTGGAATAGAGAGTTGAACGAGTGAGCAGGAAAGTCAACCTATTGACATTTAAGAGTAGTTAAGTGTTTTGCCAATGTTTAAGTTTAAGTATGTGTTTAAGTATAGTTTGTTTTACCAAGTTTATATTCCTAGTAAGTTTCTACTTTTAGAAAGTTTCCATTTTTAGAAAGTTTATTATTTTAGTAGGTTCCTTATTCTAGTAAGTTTCTATGACTAGAGAGTTTCTACTTAAAGAGTGTTTTCCATTTTAGGATACTTGTCGTATTAGATAAGCTTCCAATCACCCCTTTTCCTTCGAATGGCCAATTCAGATCTAGGGGCTTGAGCTATAGGACCCTTTAAATCGGAAATCCAAACCCTCTGCCTAGAATCTCATAGAAACCATTCGTCAAGAAAGTTCGAAGATCTATACATCTCTAATACATATCCCAAAATGTTTTTATGTTACAATATAAGTAGTAGGTTATAGGTGCTAGTAATAGTAATAGTGTATACATGTTATTTATTTTATTTTTAATTGCATATAATTTATAACATTATTTACATGTTTCGGTAAAAATAATAACCGAAGTAAAAAGTAAAAAGTAAAAAGTAAAAAGTAAAAAAAATAAAAAGTAAGAAAAGAATACTTACTATTAGTAATTCTTCAAAGAGAGAATGAGAGAAATTTTGGTGTGAGTTTGAATGAGAAATGAGGGGTATTTATACTTGAAAAATTTTGGTAAAAAGAATAAAATAATTAAAATAAAAAGAAATATTTTAATTCTTAATGGGATTTTAAAATTAAAAAATATTAAATGTTAGGTCATGGGATAATGCAAAAAATAAAATAATAAAAGTAGTTTTTCTATTACAATTTTTAATTAAAAAGTAATTTATTTATTTATTTTTTTTCATTTATTTTAAGGATTTTTTTATATAAATAAACAAATTGATTTAATGCTTTTCTAAGAATATTTGTCAATAATATTTTATTTTTATTTTTGTTTTATTTAATTAATAAATACAAATTTTGCATAAAAATAATAAATAATTCGGTATTTTGTATTTTTTAATAATAATTATGATTTTAATTATTAAACTATAGTTTTAGTAAGTTTGTAAATATTATTACATTTATATATAATTGGATTTATTATATAGTTAAATATATAATACATTAACTAAATAATAAAAGTGATACAAAGTTTATATACTTAGTTAAATTATGTCAAATTATATAAATTAATAATATATTATTTATTTAAGCGTACATTGTTGACTAAAAATTACTATTCGGTCAATATTTAATTGTATATAACAACCCTTAATACATATAGTCAGACATATAACCCTAGGGTTAATTCAGTAATTTAGAAGTCGAAAAGTGAGGGTTGTTACAGTACCTCCCCGTTAATAAAAACTTCGTCCCGAAGTTTTAGGTAGACTTCTCGGATGCATCAGCGGTTGAGAAGAGATGGGGATATTTCTGTTTCATTTGGTCTTCACGTTTCCAGGTATACTCGGGGCCACGTCGTGAATTCCAACGGATCTTAACAATAGGTATGGTGCTTTGTTTTAAGCATTTAGCAGATCGGTCCATGACTTCTACGGGTTCCTCTATGAAGTGCATTTTATCATCAATGCGAATGTCATCCAAAGGAATAACGAGAGTGTCATCAGCGAGACACTTTTTAAGATTCGAGACATGAAATACGTTGTATACGCTGCTAAGTTCAGCAGGTAATTCTAATCGATAAGCCACGGGTCCGATCCTTTCAGTAATCTTGAAGGGTCCAACAAAACGCGGACTTAGTTTGCTTCGTTTACCAAAACGAACGATGCCTTTCCAAGGGGATACTTTCAACATGACTTTGTCACCAACTTAGAATTCCAAATCTTTCCGACCTTTATTAGCATAGCTCTTCTGTCGGCTGCGGGCAGTTTCTATTCGTTTCTTAATCTGAACTATCTTTTCGGTTGTCTCGTGTATGATTTCAGGACCAGTTAACTGTCTGTCCTCTATTTCATCCCAGCACAGTGGGGATCTACATTTTCGTCCGTATAAGGCCTCAAAAGGTGCAGCCTTAATACTTGAGGGGTAACTATTATTGTAAGAGAATTCAACCAAAGGGAAATGTCTATCCCAGCATTTGCCGAAGTAGATAACATAAGCGCGAAGCATATCTTCCAATGTTTGAATGGTTCGTTCACTTTGACAATCGGTTTACGGATGATAAGCAGTACTCATGTCTAGTTGAGTTCCAAGAGCAGTTTGTAAGGATTTTCAGAATCTGAAAGTGAATCTACTGTCGTGATCGGATATGATTGATATAGGAACACCATGACGAGAGACAATTTCTTTGATATACAGTTGTGACAATCTCTCCATCTTGTCGGTCTCCTTGTTCGGTAAGAAATGAGCAGATTTAGTAAGACGATCTACTATGACCCATATAGTATCATTGCCACTAGAAGTCTTGGGCAATTTAGTAATAAAGTCCATAGCGATACATTCCCACTTCCACTGCGAAATATCGGGTTGTGTCAACAGACCAGAAGGCTTTTGATGTTCAGCCTTGACTTTCAAACAAGTGAGACACTTACTAACATAAGTAGCAATGTCGGCTTTCATATTAGGCCACCAGTAGAATTCCTTCACATCATGGTACATCTTACTGGAACCCAGATGAATAGAATACCTAGTCTTATGCGCTTCATCCAAAACTAGTTCACGGAGATTACCGAAGCGAGGAACCCAAATTCTGTTGCCAAAGTACTGTGTACCATTAGCTTTCACTTGGAGTTGGTTTTCAAAACCAATAGGTCCTTCACCTTCGATAATTGTTGGTTTAATAGCTTCTAATTGAGCTTTACAGATTCGTGAGATAAGATTCAATTTGATTTTCAGGTTTAAGGCACGAACACGTTTAACATCATCTTTTCGACTAAGGGCATCGACAACTTCGTTTGCCTTGCCGGGATGATATTCCATCTTACAGTCATAATCATTCAATAACTCGAGCCATCAGCTTTGCCTCATATTCAGCTGTTTTTGATCAAAGATGTGTCGAAGACTTTTATGGTCAGTGTACACCGTAAACTGGGTACCATATAGATAATGTCTCCATATCTTTAATGCAAATACCACGGCACCTAACTCAAGGTCGTGTGTGGTATAGTTCTCCTCGTGTTTCTTCAACTGTCTAGATGCGTAGGCAATAACCTTTTCACGTTGCATTAAAACGCAACCAAAGCCTTGCTTTGAGGCATCGCAGTAAACAACAAAATCATCAGTACCTTCAGGTAAAGATAGAATCGGGGCTGTGGTCAACTTCTCTTTCAGAATCTTGAAAGCAGATTCCTGTTCTTCGGACCACTCAAACTTCTTCCCTTTTTGAGTTAGCTTCGTAAGAGGTTTGGCAAGAAGGAAAAAATCTTTTATGAATCTCCGATAGTAACCGAAAAGTCCCAAAAATTGATGAATATGCTTCGCAGTCTTTGGTATCTACTAATATCAAGATGATCTTTTTTCTTCTTGCATTTGGGTTTTTGAACAGATAGCTTGAGAGTTTTCTTTGAATCACTTTCTATTCCACACGTCATGATATTGGAATTTTTCTATGAATTACCGTAATATAATCACGTTGGCCACCTTCATTATATTTCACTAATTCATATTTTCATTCCAAGGTCACTCCATAAGGTCAGGATATGATAAATGATTATTTCTAATATAGTGTATTAAGGATAGCAGTAATCTTAGCTGGATCGACAACATGTCAGTTTTAAGCCAAAACTTGCACTTGGAAAAGTTTGCGTAGAGTTGTTCTTCTTCTTAAGAATGAATTTGCAAATGTTGCTCATGTTCTTTCTCACTCTTGGAGCAGATCAAAACGTCATCCATGAAAATAGTTACGAACTTATCGAGTCATGGTTGGCTAGTTTTAAGTTGCAGTCTTTATAGACTTGGTCAACTTTCATAACTTTGAAAGTTATGGAAGTTGTGAAAGTTATGAAATGGACGTGGTCAAACGAGAAAGTTATGAGACATCGTGGTAAGAGTTGGTGCAGTTGGACGAACCATGATTCTCCACTACATAAAGGTGTATAGAAGTTTGATAAATCTGATAGGTCATAAGTTTGAAGACTTTTTAAGCCAGATAAAGATGAATATGATATGAACGAAACACTTTATATTATTAAGAACGAAGCATTAAACAAGCCTTTATTACACGATTCGAAAATAGAAATAGTTTAAGGCATAGGCTGCATAGCCTTTACATAGATAAGAAATTTGGAAAAATAAATTAGGAAATATTAAGATTGAAGTAGTCTTCATATCTCTTCTTCTCGTCCTCAACCTTCTTCATAAACTTCTCAACTTTCTCATTCTTCGCCTTTTGTTTCTCATGCAGGAATTCGAGATTATCATAAAGATTAGAAACACCATTGTTGATTACATGGTACTTGTGGTCCTTCATAGAAAGTTGATTATTCACGCGGTTTTCCTCCATCTTCAATCTAGAGTCAACATCTTCTCTTAGGTAGGAGAGAGATTGCTTCCCCCATCGGGCATTTCTTGTAAGGGTGCAAACCAAAGTCCACATCGGTCATGGGATAAAATAATCTCTTTCTTTAGCTCAGCATTTTCCTCCATGAGCTTCTTGATCGCTAGGTCTTTTTCCTTCATTTGAGCATCGATCCTTGCAATATGGCGAATAAGTTCATCGGTAGTTTTCTGTAGATTCATGAGCTCGTACTTAGCATCAACTTCATCGTAGGAAGGAGATCGGGATCTTTTCTTTGACGGCCCAATTTCTTCAAAACATTTCCTCTTGTCTTTATTCCTCGGGGTTGGATAGTATTCAGGAGACCCATGTAACTTTAGAGTAGTATTTGGGCTATAATTTGGTAAGGGAGGACCACCAAAGCCATAAGGTGGACTTTGGACTGGTCTTTCTGTGGAAGACCTTTCAGTATCTTTTTCGGTTAGCTTGAAAAGATTCATTTTGGTCGTTTGATGATAATTAGACATCCTAACATTAGGTAGGAGATTTTGATCAGTTTTAGGATAGGATTGTAACGCATATGTTTTAAGATTACAAGGCAATCCTAAGTGCTTTAAAGTCTAAAGCAGGAAAGGTTATATCAAAACATACCAACATATTATAATAAACGAGAACAATACTAAATGATGAATTTAACTTTAATGAGTACGCAGCGGAAAATGAAATGTCATTACAATGACAGGAATAACAATATCGTAAATGTTCACATGCAGAAGTAATAAATGCGATATCTCTTGATCCTATGTCCAAGTAGCATCACATAAGCAGTAAGTATAAGAGCTTGAATCAAACAGCATCTGAGACAAAATATGTTAAAGTGTCAACCAAAAAGGTTGAGTGAAGTTCATAGGTTTAACAAAAAGTTTGTTGTTGTTTTAGACCACAAGATTTAGTTTGTAAAGTTGATCTCCCGCAGGATCAAAAAGTTATGCCAATGCGTGATATTTAGACTAAACGTTAAAGTTTGCCCTATGACAAGTTGTGTCTGTCCTTGTCGGTTTAATTTCATTATTAAGTAATACAATGACTTGGTCAAATGTATCAGGGACGTTACTCCCGATAGGCCTACCCCCAATAATTAAGCATGCCACAGCAATTAAAAATATCACTGTAGGGACTTAGTCGGACATAGCCGGGTATAGCATAGTTTAATAGTTTGGTACTTGTATCTAAAGTGTAAAAAGTAAAAACAGCATGTGTCTCACCACAAGTAAAAGTAAGTAAGTTTGCTAGCAATTAAAGAGGGGCTATGAATTCACCTTAGTAAGTAGAGAGAGGGTTATTCCTTGGAATAGAGAGTTGAACGAGTGAGCAGGAAAGTCAACCTATTGACATTTAAGAGTAGTTAAGTGTTTTGCCCATGTTTAAGTTTAAGTATGTGTTTAAGAATAGTTTGTTTTACTAAGTTTCTATTCCTAGTAAGTTTCTACTTTTAGAAAGTTTCCATTTTTAGAAAGTTTATTATTTTAGTAGGTTCCTTATTCTAGTAAGTTTCTATGACTAGAGAGTTTCTACTTAAAGAGTGTTTTCCATTTTAGGATACTTGTCGTATTAGATAAGCTTCCAATCACCCCTTTCCCTTCGAATGGCCAATTCAGATCTAGGGGCTTGAGCCATAGGACCCTTTAAATCGGAAATTCAAACCGTCTGCCTAGAATCTCATAGAAACCATTTGTCAAGAAAGTTCGAAGATCTATACATCTCTAATACATATCCCAAAATGTTTTTATGTTACAATATAAGTAGTAGGTTATAGGTGCTAGTAATAGTAATAGTGTATACATGTTATTTATTTTATTTTTAATTGCATATAATTTATAACATTATTTACATGTTTCGCTAAAAATAATAACCGAAGTAAAAAGTAAAAAGTAAAAAGTAAAAAAAATAAAAAGTAAGAAAAGAATACTTACTAGTAGTAATTCTTCAAAGAGAGAATGAGAGAAATTTTGGTGTGAGTTTGAATGAGAAATGAGGGGTAATTATACTTGAAAAAATTAGGTAAAAAGAATAAAATAATTAAAATAAAAAGAAATATTTTAATTCTTAATGAGATTTTAAAATTAAAAAATATTAAATGTTAGGTCATGGGATAATGCACAAAATAAAATAATAAAAGTAGTTTTTCCATTACAATTTTTAATTAAAAAGTAATTTATTTATTTATTTATTTATTTTTTTTTTACATTTATTTTAAGGATTTTTTTTATATAAATAAACAAATTGATTTAATGCTTTTCCAAGAATATTTGTCAATAATATTTTATTTTTATTTTTTTTTTGTTTTATTTAATTAATAAATACAAATTTTGCATAAAAATAATAAATAATTCGGTATTTTGTATTTTTTAATAATAATTATGATTTTAATTATTAAATTATAGTTTTAGTAAGTTTGTAAATATTATTACATTTATATATAATTGGATTTATTATATAGTTAAATATATAATACATTAACTAAATAATAAAAGTGATACGAAGTTTATATACTTAGTTAAATTATGTCAAATTATATAAATTAATAATATATTATTTATTTAAGCGTACATTGTTGACTAAAAATTACTATTCGATCAATATTTAATTGTATATAACAACCCTTAATACATATAGTCAGACATATAACCCTAGGGTTAATTCAGTAATTTAGAAGTCAAAAAGTGAGGGTTGTTACACTTCCTGACCTAAATCAAGAAGCGCGTGTCGGTTTCGGAAGACTTTACTTCCTTTTAATGATTGAATTGATTCATCGTCTAGATCCACCTTTCTTTCAAATATATTACAGTAAATCGGGTAAAACTGATTATTTTAGTCCAAAGCAAAAAGTACCTGCAATAATCTTGTACAAAAATATGTGATATATGTTTTAAATAATTTGGTAAATTCTTCCCACACTTAGCTTTTATTTATTTCTTTCTTTGCCTTTTTATTCTCCTTTATTCTATTTTAAATGAATTCAAGCGTTTTATGTTGTTTCTCAATTTATGTCCTTTTCGAGGCAACAATAATTTCAGTATTATCACCTAGTTTTATCGTTCATAAATATGTATAAACATGATTTTGAATTCATTTAGTTGAAAATTTTTCAAATTTTCACAAAATTTGGCAATTAAACTAAGTGTAAACCCGAGAGAATTTAGGTTGTTTCTCAATTTATGTCCTTTTCGAGGCAACAATAATTTTGGTATTATCACCTAGTTTTATCGTTCATAAATATGTATAAACATGATTTGAATTCATTTAGTTGAAATTTTTTCAAATTTTCACAAAATTTGGCAATTAAACCAAGTGTAAACCCGAGAGAATTTATAACCCTTCCTCACACTTGAAAATTAAAAATGAGAAAATCAAAAATGAGAAAGAAAAGCGTCGAAACTTAAAATTCTAAAAATTAAATCTAAAAAGTTGCGCCTAAAGGTATTAAAACTTAAATGCAATTCTATATCCAAAACGGTAATAACTTAATTAGGCATTAAAATAAATAAACGGCGTCGCAAAATTCTAAAGCGCCTAAATCTTAATTCTAAAGAAAAAGCACTTAAGGGATTTTACGGCAAAACCTAAAAACTAGAAATATAAAAATAACTACGGCAAAACTAAAACTTGAAACTATATATTAAGAACGATAATTTATAAAAGTTACGAATTAAATAATAAAAAGATACAAATTATAAAAGGATATAATCTAAAAATGATAAAAATAAAATTTTATATAAAAATATTATTTTTATACTATTTTTATAAAAATATTAATCTATGGAATTAATAATAATAATTAAACTTAATATTACAATTTAAATATATAAACTAGAATTAAAAACTAATAAATAAACTTAAACCCTAAATAATAATAATAATTAAATCTAACCCTAAAGATTAAATAATAATTATAAAATTAAAACCCTACTGCGTAATTAATGTCCAAATTTTCTCAGTCAATACATACCATGCGATCGCATGGTTTTATGGTGTTGGGCTCATGCGATCGCATGGCCTAGCAAACCTAAAATGTTTTCGGGCTTCTCAAACTGACTCGGCCCAGTTCGTTTTTTTTCTTTTTATTTTGATTTTTATTTTCTGATTTTAATTTATATAATATATTTATATAAAATATAAAAAAATTATATTTAAAATTCTAAAAATAAAAATATTTTTTAATTTTTATAAACAAAATTCTTAAAAATAACAAATATATATATTTGTTTTTATATTTTTTTATACAAAATATTTTTACAAAATTAGAGATAAGAAATATAGCGTTTCGCCGGTTCTCCGGCAGAGGCGCCAAAAACTTGATGTGCGAGCGGAGGTGTACGAAATATACTATTATTTTTACTACGAAATATGATACAAGTTTTAATTAATTTACGAATGGGATATACCTAAACTTTGCTACAACACTTATAGGCAGTGTACCTAATCGTATAGTAGTGTAGTTTTTAGTAAGTCCGGTTCGTTCCACATAGAGCTAGTGATTACGTACTATATTTTTAACAACTATATATATATATATATATATATATATATATATATATATATATATATATATATATATATATATATGTAGTAATATTATAAAAGGGGGGTTTTACCGTTTAATGACCGGTTTGTTGATTTTATATTTTTAAGCGTAAAGATAAATGACAATAATTAAAGTGCGTAAAATAAATAACGATAAATAAATGACGATAAATAAAATAACAGTAAATAAAATTGCGATAGAATATGAAATAAAAGAATTATGCTTATTTAAACTTCCGTAATCATGATGTTTGACGTTTTGATTTTTATTTATTTTTATGGGTTAATTGTCCTTTGTCCTGGATTATTTGAAACCTATCTGGTTTTTGCTCATAATAGTCCATCGGTCAAAATTATAAAATGCTCGTCAAATTAACCTTATTCCCGAAGTCAAATATTCCAACTAATTAGGGATTCAAACTGTAACAAGGTTTTAATACTTTGTTAATAATTACACTAGGTTATCGACTGCGTGTAATCCAAGGTTTTAATACTTTGTTAACAATTACACCAATTACCCTTGTATGTAATCCACCCCTGTTTTAATGAGATATGAATATTAATTTACCCACTTGATCAGTTTGAATAATCAATTACCCAACCCGAGTAATTAATTAAATGATTGTAAAAGATGTCGTATAAACGTCACTAAATAGGACATGCATAATCATTTAATAATTATTAGATTAATTAATTTGAAGATAGATTCGACTGATTCCAATGACTTGTCATTCGATTAGACAATACTCCCCATCTATTAATGGTCCATAGTCCAATGTCCACAAGTGTCGGTCTTTTGTCCAAACTCTAATTATGGTACAAAATCCAATAACCCCGTCTTAATATTTATTCCAACATCACGATTACTCCGTCTCAAATAAGCATAATAATAACTTAGTTACGAGATATTAATTTAAAAAGGAATAACATAGCTTACAGTGGTTATTAATCGCATAGCGTTACACGGAAAGAGTTTCGACTTTAAAACCCGTAAAACATTTCTTACAATAACCCAACCCAACCATAACTTTATTATTAAAATTAACTTAAACTAAAATTATAATATAAATATATATTACATATAGAGAGAAAGAAAGAAATTATGGTGTACATAATTCGTCGGAATTCGTTGGCTATTTATAGGACCTGACCTGAATTTTCTCCTCATGCGATCGCATGCCTTTTGTTCTTCCTGGCCATGCGATTGCATGGCCAGCTTGTCCAGCAGGCATCAGTTTGTTTTCTAGTTTGCCGATGTTTTATTTAATAATATAATATAATATATATAATTTATAATTTATATAATTATATATATATATATATATTATATCATATTCATGTGCATAGTTGACTTGTAATTTTAGGTCCGTTGACTCGCGCGTTGATGCTTGGTTTATGTCTCGGTTCTGAATTTTCGAACGTCCTTTCGTACGCTTAGATATCTTGTACTTTGCGTTCCGCGGCTTGTACTCTTGTAATTTTTAGACATTTCTCATCAATAAATTGAACCATTTGAATTATATCTTGTACATTTGAGCTTTGTGGGCATTTGCGTCTTCAAATCTTCATTTGCGTCTTCAAATCGTCGATTCTATCTTTCGTCTTCGTACTTATTTATTTAAACGAATATTACTTGAAAATAGAACAATTGCAACTAAAAACTTTACATATTGGAAGGATATTGTGCCTAAATATATGTTCATTTGGACCACTATCACTCATTCTTAGAATATACCAGAATGTCGTCGATAAGCACAATAACAAACTTTTCAAGATATGGCTTACACACACGGTTCATGAGATCCATGAACACTGCCGGTGCGTTCGTCAATCCAAACGGCATTACTTTGAACTCATGATGTCCATAGCGTGTCTTAAACGCTGTCTTTGGTATATCTGTCTCGTTTACTCTCATCTGATGGTAACGTGACCTCAGATCAATCATAGACTAACATCCTGATCCTTGCAACTAATCAAACAAATCATCAATTCTCAGTAACGGATATCTATTCTTGATAGTCAGCTTATTTAGTTCCCTGTAATCGATAAAGAGTCTCATAGATCCATTCTTCTTCTTTACAAAAAGAACAAGAGCTGTATCTCTAAAGTCCTTGGCCAAATAGCCCGCCTTCTTGCACTTGTCACAAATCAGAGTATTACGACCCCGATGTTCTTCGTCATGGGGATCACTTCGACATAGAATAGCATAACACGCTAGTTCCAATAGTAAACAAGGCTATAGTAAAATATACTAGCAAAGAGTGGTGATGCATAGTAAATAATATTAAATCGTTAAGATTCTAGTACTGATAGCAGTAAGTAGTAGTGGTACATAGTGCTTAGTAGTAACAGTAGTAATGACAGTGTACAGTAGTAGTATTAACACTAAGTACCAACAGCAGTAGTGACAATATACAATTCGCAGTAGAAATTAATAACTTATCATGTATTACAGTATAGTAGTAAATCAAGCACTATAAGTAGCAAAATCCTCATTCAAAATTCATGCATATCCAAAGAAAGTAAAATATCCCTCATGTCATAAGTAAAAACCATAAAAGTAAAACCACATCTAATAATGTTTATGCAAATATCACGTAATAAGCAATAATATAAAATAGTATCCATTAAAGTGGAACAAGTTCAAATAAGCAGCTCTATTTCGGTTTTTGAAGTTCCTTTAACAGATACTCGACCATCTTTTCTAGGTTCTCAACTCTCGATTTAAGGTCATCGATATTTTTGTCAGTAGCAGCAGCAGTGGACGCGTTAGGTTTAGAAGTAAAGGTAGAAGCATCATAGGGATGAAAACGACGACACATCTGAAGTGATTGGATGTCATAATGAAAACTCTTCCAAAATGGGTTATTAACTCGAGCAGGTCCTTTCGCTATCCTACGATGGCCTCTCGGTCCGTAGGGGTTAACAAGGTCGGGATCAATAAAAGGTGATTGGGTGCCAGTAGGTGAATCAGGTAAATTGGGTTCAGATTCGGATTCGGGTTCCGGGTCCTCCTCGGGATTCTCCCCAGGTTCATCTCCCGGCTCTTCTTCCGGTTCTTCTTCTGGTTCCTCTTCCGGCTCTTCTTCCGGTTCAGATTCCATCTCGGGTTCAGACATAATCTCATCCACAAACTCAAGTATAGCGTTTCCTTGTGCTTGCACGATCTCCTCGAATTCCATGTCGGAGTTGGTAAGAATGATAGGATTAGAAGAAGTCATCTAGCACTCAAGAAAAACACAAAGTTAGTACACTTAGAAATCATATCATTCAAATATAGAAATCACGTAAAGTAACAAGTAGCGTAACTATAGTCTATGTAGCTTAACTAGTCTAGGGTTATAGTCCAAACTCAAAAGATGTCCTAAAGTTCGACACTCTAATGCAGCCTAGTCCTAGGTAACCGTTCTGCTCTGATACCAAATTTAATACCCCCGTCCTAATCCACTAACAGTGTATAAACTTCGGTCCCACAGTTTAACGGTCACGCCCTCTATATGAGACATTTTAGAAAAGTATTCGCATTAAATGTCAAAGTAAAATCATTTATTAAAGAAATAATTCTGAAAAACAGTTGACAAATATAACCAACTTAAGTAACTCAAAACATTATTCAAAACAAATGGTTTTCAATGCGAATATATGTTCTTGAAATAATTCATATCGAAAGCATGCTGGATTGCATTTCAGAACTAGCAGCAAACAAGCATGACACCTTAGCAACGCGAAAGCAATACCTCTATGGACCTGAGATAAAAATATGCAAAACGTCAACGAAAACGTTGAGTGAATCTATAGGTTTAGTAAAGCATTTCGTAAGTTAGGCCACGAGATTTCTAAAATAAAACATTGTAAAATTATACATAAGCATGAGCACTTGATTATAAAACTTTAACCCTGTGGATAGCTAAAGCGCTACGCGTCTTCCTTTTACCCTTTCTAAGCATACACCAATCAAGTGTACAAGTTACAACAGAATAAGCACCTCGTAGGTTGAGGCGAGGTTTTTCAAACCTAACGGTACCGTCCCTATAAGTCGAGCTTACGTAAAGTAATTAATATAATCAAGCTAAGGGATTTTTGATCTGAACTCATATGTACATCGTTTAGTTACTCGTGCCTAATATGTAAAACAACTGTAAAAATAGTTTAAGAAATAGTTTTAAAAGTAGCATGTATCTCATCCCAAGAATGTTAAAGAAAATGGGACTGTAGACTCGCCTTAGCAAAAGCACTGAAAATCTCTTAGTAAAAACCGTACGGTAGACTAACAATCACGACATAACAACGCAACCTAGTCAAATATGGTCATCTTAAGTAAATACATAGGTCACACTATGTTAACTCATAGTGTACGCATAGGCCTAGTGCTCAGACTGACTCAATATGCAAGTAAAAGTCAACTAGTCCAAGCAAGTCAACAAAAGTCAACCAAAGTCAACCAATGTCAAACCAAAGGTCAACTCGGTCAAAGTGGTTAACTAAAGTCAAACATCTCAGTAGGTCATGCAATCATGGTCAACATGTCAAACCTAAGTCAAGTAACACATCACAACTCATAGTTCAACAATTTCAATGTTTGCAGTTTATCGCATGTCATTAAAATACCGCATCATAGAAAACCACGAGTACAACTCTTAGCACATAATTAATGAAAACATGGTAAACTCCAGATCACAACTAGACTCAAAATAGATTCCAAAAAGTTCAGTCAGGGCCTCATACGATATCTAAAAGTCAGGTTTCAGAAAGGGTCTAGTTACGGTTTACCAAATCAGTTTCTGCCCACGCGTCAGTTTTAGAGCATTTCTCATTTAATATTGAAAATAGATTTTGATGAATGGCCAAATGGAGATAACTCTAGACATTTGAAAGTTTTTGTGATATATTAATCAAAGACATTCATTTAGCCAATTTGTACAGATTAGACATACTCTACAGACCATTCCGTTTAGACTTCATTCAGACATACCATTTGGTCAAGCTTATAACTCATGGCAAATGACGTTTTAAAAAGTTTGTATATAAATGAAATACACTAAGGAACATATAAAAAATCATATTCCAGAAAGTCAAGGTCTCAATCAATTCCTAGTTCACTCTAGGTAATTTCATTTGCATTCAAAAACAGTTTCAGCTCACTTTAAAACGCAAATCTTCATTTTGACACGCCGAGGGCATTACAAATCACAAAGCACATAAATAAGAAAATTCGTATTACATGCATAACCTAGTCAAAACTTCGATTGCACATAACTTGAGAAAACGCTAACAAAATCAATCGAAATCAAAGTCCAAACTCATTAATTTTTCGACACATATCCATCTAGATATCATACAAGATCAGTATATAAACCAATTTGATCAGATCCATGACATACAAATTCATGATACATGCAAATGACAACAATTGAGCAATTTAACGACTAACAACAACTCTATACGCAATCAATTGAGCACTAGTGTAACGACCCGGATTTTCCGATCGTTTTATACTTATGAGATTAATATTTACATAAAATAAACCTTACCAACATGATAAGCAATCCAAACTGTTGAGACTTATGTTTTTGAAAAGAGTTTCACACAATGTTTGACCGTCCAATTTGACCGATGATATCACGAACTATATAACACACGATAATTATACGATTATGTATATGTACATATCTATACATATTTAACATGATTTAAGGATGGTTTAACATTTCATTGTGAACTAACAACAATGAGTTATAAGTATACTTTGAGACCACAAACTTAAGTTTTCAAAACGATAACTATATGTAACGTTCTTTGACATATATACTTACAATCTATAATGTGTTGGTGATCTATGTCACCAATATGATTTAACACCAATATGATTTAAGTGTAATGGGATTAATTTGTAACCAAAATAATCTTGATAAATATCGAACAAGTTTGGGGAAGTGTGGAGTGCACACTTGTTTAAACTTATCTTGATTATGACGGGGGTTCGGGGGCAGCGCCCTCGATAAGCGGGGTCCAAGGGGTGGCAACCCCTGGCGGGGTCCAAGGGGCAGAGCCCCTGGCTGGATTACTTTATTAAAATTGTCTTAAACATGTAGAAATTTTAGGCTAACATTGCTTTATTAAAAATGTCTTAAAATTTTATTTTGGCCCGGTTTGACCCAAAAATAAAAGCCCAGTTTTTGAGCCTCTTTTACAGTTATAAACCCGTCCATATTTGAATTCTTATTCCGATTCCTCAAAATTTCTACAAGTATATCTAGGGTATATGTAACCGTATCATACCCAGCTTCTATACGTATTTACTATTGGTATATACCAATAATAAACTTCAATGATCAGCCACTAGACATGATGTTACATGTGGGAACCAGCCATTTAACCTCATGTGTGACTTTTGTGCAAGAAAACAAAATAAATCTCCTATATATCCATCCCATAATCATGCTATTTTGCACACACACACATACAATTTCATTTCCAATTTTCTTTCAAGTTAATTCACTCCCTAATCTCTCTTCATTTACCTACTCAAGAACGTATCAATATAGTCATCCGATTTCAAGGAGATTACTTCCAATCTTTCAATCCCACTCCACCATTCTTTTGATTCCAAGATTTTTCTTACCTTTTCCAGTAGCTTTGTCCAAGTAACTTGAGGTAGTAACCTTATTCATAACCTTATTCGATTCATATTTATATAGCTATCTTATTTTGTGTTGTAAAATTTTAACAACAAGAACATAGTTTGAGTGATTTCAAACTTGTTCACAAACTAAATAGATCCTTCTAATTTGATTTTTAAAAACACTTCAAGACCTGTAATATATCATATTATGACAAAATCGGATTAATCATATCTTGGCTAATTAACATAATATTTAATATATATTTACTTATGATTTGATTTTATATATTTCAAGACCACCCGTAAACAACACGAGAAGATTAATCATAAGACCTCATGATTGTACGCAACACGTCATTTGACAACACGGTACTTTATGTACGCAACACGTCACTTGAAAACATCGTACCATGGGTCGAGATTAATTCTGATCAATACGAATACGATGGGGTCTTTATTTATTTTATTTAAGCAACTAATTGTGGACCACTAACATCGGACTGCTAACTACGGACTAAGAAAATATTAAAAGTATTAAAAGTATATATATATATATATATATATATATATATATATATATATATATATATATATATATATATATATATATATATATATATATATATATATGTAACGATTACTTGAAAAGAAAATATGTTGATATATTATATATATGGTTAGGTTTGTGATATCAATCGGAGACCAAGTCTTGTTTTTTACCTTCAAGGCAAAAGTGAGTATATAGTCCCACTTTTAAACTCTAAATATTTCGGGATGAGAATACATGCATTTTTATGATTTACGTTATGGACACAAGTGATTAAAAATATATATTCTACGTTGAGTTGTACCACTGGCATACTTCCCTGTAGCTTGGTAACTATTATTTACATGAGGTATTGTAAACACGAATCCTGTTGATAGATCTATCGGGCCTGACAACCCCAACCGGACTGGACGACCAGTACTTCGTTTCGGTGACTACACTTGGTACGGTGTAGTAAGATTTCATAATAAAGGGAATATGCGACGTTGATTAAATGTTAAGTATGGTTATCAAGTGCTCAACAACTTAGAATATTTTTATTAAAACGTTTATATATGAAATCTTGTGGTCTATATTTATAACGCTGCCGGCATTAAACCTATATCTCACCAACTTTATGTTGACGTTTTAAGCATGTTTATTCTCAGGTGATAACTAAAAGCTTCCGCTGCAACATGTTGAATTTAAGCAAGATCTTGAGTATGCATATTTGTGTCAAAAATAAAACTGCATATCGGAGGATTTGTAATGTAAAATATGTTGGATGTCGTATTGTTATTATCACATGTAAAGTTTGTAAGTCTAAGATTATCGCTAAACGATAATCATTATTAAGTTGTTTAAACCTTGTATTTGTAATAAAAGCTATGGTTTGTATTGAAAAAACGAATGCAGTTTTTGAAGAATGTCGCATATAGAGGTCAATACCTCGCGATGAAATCATATGTTATTGTATTCGTCCTTATGGTTAAGGTCGGGTTATGACATGTGGTATCAGAGCGTTGGTCTTAGAGAACCAGAAAATTTGCATTAGTGTGTCTTATCGAGTTTGTTAGGATGCATTAGTGAGTCTGGACTTTGACTGTGTTTGATATCGAAAACTATTGCTTATCCTTGTTGGTTAAAAATTAATATGTAAATATTATGTGGTATTAATGTGTTAGTTGTTATGTGATAGATGTCTGGCTTAGAACTTATTATCACATTCAGCGACTCCGAACCAGAATCTTCAGATGGTGTTCCAGTCATTAACCTATCTGATGATGAAAACGACACCTTTGGGGAATACTCACAAGTTTCGGATGAATCAATTGAAGAGGAACCAGAAAGTGATCCTGAGGAGGAAGAAATACAGGAAATTACAAAAGACAAGTTCGAACGAGGAAAGAAACGAAAGGCTACTGAAATGGAAAATCCAAATCCCGAGTCTAGAGAGAATGTTGTCGCTCCAACTCCACCAGATACTTCCACACCTATTCCCTCTATTCCTATTAGTTCTATCCCGACATCCAGTTCTTCGGTTCCTCAGCCAAAACGCAGTGAGACAACCAGGATAACCTTTAAGCAATTTCTTTGAACACAAACGCTTTGGGTTAAATGATGCGCTGTTGTTTTAAACCATGGGATCATATAATGTTTTGTATAATATTACTAGTGTGGTTTGCTTAATGTTTGATGTAAGATAAGCATATGTAAAATAGTGAAGTGTGAAATGCAATAATTTTCCATGGTTAAGTATTATTTGGGTGGTAGTAATTGATTTTCGTACTAAGCTATTAAGTATGAACTTTAACGGGTAGGTACTACCGTAGATATAATTATAAAACGCTAATAAGAAGAAAAGGCTTTTATAATAATAACTGGTTCATATTATTAATAAGCTACGATGTACTGTAAATTCATACTACATCTATAATATTCCATGTGAATAATTTTTTTTTTTTCATTCTTGTTGAAGATTATGGCGCGATTGAACCGAATGACGAAACAAGAAATCCAGGAAATCATCAATCAGCGAGTGAACGACAGAATGTTATGGGTCGAGGCTGCAAGAGGTGCTGCAGTTAACCCAAATCCTCGTGTGGGGTGCACTTACAAAACTTTTCAAGGTTGCAAGCCCTCATCATTCAGTGGAACAGAAGGACCGGTTGGTTTAACCTGGTGGATCGAAAAGATTGAGTCTGTGTTTAAAATCAGTGGTTATATTGAGAAGGACATGATCAAGTATGCATCGTGCACCCTACAAGATAGTGCACTCACGTGGTGGAAAAACTATGTGAAGGCCGTAGGAGGAGATGTAGCTTATGATACTCCTTGGGAAGAATTAAAAACAATGCTAATCAACGAATATTGTCCAAGGAATGAGGTTAGGAAGTTGGAAGCTGAATTACGAAGCCTGGAAGTTGTTGGTACTGAACTCACCAACTACAATCAGTGATTCATGGAATTAGCTTTGCTATGTCCCGAATTGGTACCAACCGAAGAACGGAAGATTGAACTGTACAAAGACGGTTTGCCAAAAAAGGTCAAGGCAAATGTTACAGCATCCAAACCCAAGACTATTCATGAAGCTATCATCATGGCGAACGAGTTGATGGACCAGATTGTTCTGGATAAGAACACCGATGTCAAGACATCGGGAAATAAAAGAAAGTGGGAAGGTAATCATCAATAATCCAACAAGAAACAAGAAACCACGCAAGGTGCGGGTAGCGGTTCAAACTCAGGTTACAAAGGACGAAATCCTTTATGTAACAGATTCCACAAACATCACTCTGGTTATTGTAATGCGGTGTACAACAATTGTAATCGAAAAGGTCATCTTGCTGAAGATTGTAGGGTTCCCGCTACAAATACAAACGGTACCAAGACTCCTGCCACCAATGCAAATAGAACTGCCTTGGCCACTGTTACTTGTTATGGGTGTGGGAAACAGGGTCATTATAAGAGTCAGTGCCCGAATCTAGAGAAGAATAACGGATCTGCACGTGGAAGATCATTTGTTATTAATGCTAGAGAGGCGTATGAAGACCCGGAGCTTGTTACGGGTACGTTTACCATTAATAACTTATCCGCATCTATTATATTTGATACTGGTGCTGATAGAAGTTACGTGTGTAGAGACTTTCACGCTAAATTGAATTGTTCATCATTACCTCTAGATGCTAAGTACATGATTGAGTTAGCTAATGGTAAACTAATTAATGCCGATAAAATTTGTCGTGATTGTAAAATAAATTTAGCCGGAGAAACATTTAAGATTGATTTAATACCCGTAGAATTAGGAAGTTTTGATGTAATAGTCGGCATGGACTGGATGTCCAAAATAGGAGCTGAAGTTGTGTGCGCCAAGAAGGCAATTCGCATTCCTCGTAAGGATAGAACGCCATTAATGATTTATGGAGAGAAGAGTAACTCAAAGCTAAAACTCATTAGTTGTTTGAAAGCTCAAAAGTTCTTGAAGAAAGGGTGCTATGCTATCCTAGCACATGTTAATAAAGTTGAAACGAAGGAAAAAGTGAAGAGCATCAACGACGTGCCTGTGTCACGAGATTTTCCTGAAGTATTTCCGGAAGAGTTGCCGGGATTACCTCCATTTAGATCTGTAGAATTTCAAATAGATCTAGTACCAGGAGCTGCACCAGTGGCTCGTGCTCCATATAGACTTGCACCATCTGAGATGAAAGAATTACAAAGCTAGTTACAAGAATTACTGGACCGTGGTTTCATTCGACCGAGCACTTCACCGTGGGGAGCTCCGATTTTATTCGTCAAGAAGAAAGATGGATCTTTCCGAATGTGTATAGATTATCGTGAATTAAATAAGTTAACTATCAAGAATCGGTATCCACTACCGAGAATTGATGACTTATTTGATCAATTGCAAGGATCATGTGTTTACTCGAAAATCGACCTAAGGTCGGGCTATCATCAACTACGCGTTAAAGAAGAAGATATTCCGAAAACTGCTTTTCGGACACGCTACGGTCATTATGAATTTTTGGTCATGCCGTTTGGGTTGACTAATGCGCCAGCTATATTCATGGACCTCATGAATCGAGTTTGTAGTCCGTATTTAGATAAGTTTGTTATCGTTTTCATTGAAGATATTCTTATCTATTCCAAGAGTGAGCAAGAGCATGAGCAGCATTTAAGGTTGGTATTAGAATTGTTAAGAAAAGAACAGTTATACGCCAAATTTTCTAAGTGTGCATTTTGGTTGAAAGAAGTGCAATTTCTTGGCCACGTTGTTAGTAGCAAAGGAATTCAGTTTGATCCAGCTAAAATTGACGCCATTGAAAAATGGGAGACTCCTAAGACACCAACGCAGATACGCCAATTTTTGGGTTTAGCTGGTTATTATAGAAGGTTTATTCAAGATTTTTCCCGAATAGCTAAACCATTAACAGCATTAACGCAAAAAGGGAAGAAGTACGAATGGACTTCTGAGCAAGAGAGTGCATTTCAATTACTGAAGAAGAAGTTGACTACAGCACCTATTTTATCGTTACCTGAAGGGAACGATGATTTTGAGATATATTGTGACGCTTCGCGACAAGGTTTTGGTTGCGTCCTTATGCAACGGAAGAAAGTTATAGCATACGCATCCCGACAATTGAAGATTCACGAGCGGAATTATACGACGCATGATTTAGAATTGGGAGCAATAGTGTTTGCATTGAAGATATGGAGACACTATTTATATGGGGTTAAATGCACTGTGTTTACTGATCATAAAAGCCTTCAACATATTTTTGATCAGAAACAGCTGAACATGAGGCAACGTAGGTGGGTCGAGCTGATAAACGACTATGATTGTGAGATTCGCTATCATCCCGAGAAAGCGAATGTAGTGGCCGACGCTCTAAGCAGAAAGGAACGGGAACCAATTCAAGTAGGAGCAATGAACATAAAAATTCGCATGAATCTCAACTCACAAATCAAAGAGGCTCAACGAGAAGCTCTTACTAAAGAAAACATAGGAAATGAAATAATGAAGAAGTATGAGAAGCAACTCGTTATACGGGAAGACGGAATTCGATATTTCGCAAACCGTATTTGGGTACCGAAGTTGGGTGGATTAAGGAAGTTGATATTGAACGAGGCACATAAGACAAGATACTCGATACATCCTGGAGTTGGAAAGATGTATCAAGATCTTAAGACGCATTATTGGTGGCCTAATTTAAAGACAGATGTTGCAACATATGTTGGGGAATGTTTAACTTGTTCCAAAGTCAAAGTAGAACACCAGAAGCCGTCAGGGTTACTTCAACAACCAGAAATCCCAGAATGGAAATGGGATGGTATTACCATGGATTTCATCACAAAGTTACCTAAGACTGCCTGGGGTTATGAAACCATTTGGGTAATAGTTGATCGTCTCACCAAATCTGCACATTTCTTGCATATAAAGGAAACGGATAGAATGGAGAAACTATTACGATTATACATAAAGGAAATTGTTTCAATGCATGGAATACCTATTTCCATTATATCCGATCGTGATAGTAGATTTACATCAAAGTTTTGGCAATCACTACAGGAGGCCCTGGGAACCCGTTTGGATATGAGCACCGCATATCATCCGTAAACTGACGGGCAGAGTGAAAGAACAATTCAGACTCTTGAAGACATGCTCAGGGCATGCGTGATCGATTTTGGAAACGGATGGGATAAATATCTACCATTAGCAGAATTCTCATATAATAATAGTTATCATGCGAGCATTAAAGATGCACCATTCGAAGCACTGTATGGAAGGAAGTGTAGATCCCCTATCTGTTGGAATGAAGTAGGAGATCGACAATTAACTGGTCCCGAGATCATCCATGAAACTACTGAGAAGATAGTGCAAATCAAGGAGAGATTGAAAACAGCCCGTAGTCGCCAAAAGAGCTACGCCGATGTCCGAAGGAAACCATTAGAGTTTCAGATCGGTGACATGGTTATGCAAAAGGTGTCACCTTGGAAAGGTGTAATACGTTTTGGAAAAAGGGGTAAACTGAACCCAAGGTATGTAGGCCCGTTCAAGATCATCGAACGCATCGGACCGGTAGCTTATCAACTCGAGTTACCACAACAACTCGCCGGGGTACATAATTCATTTCATGTCTCAAACCTCAAGAAATGTCTTGCAAAGGAAGATCTCACCATTCCTCTTGAAGAAATCCAAGTCGGCGAGAAACTACAATTCATAGAAGAACCATTCGAAATCATGGACCGTGAAGTTAAACAACTCAAGCAGAGCAACATACCAATCGTCAAGGTTCTTTGGAATGCTCGAAGGGGTCCTGAGTTTACTTGGGAATGAGAGGATCAGATGAAACAAAAGTATCCACATTTGTTTCCCGACAACGCAAAATAGGTACAACTTTAAAATTTCGGGACGAAATTTATTTAACAGGTAGGTACTGTAACGACCCGGATTTTCCGATCGTTTTATACTTATGAGATTAATATTTACATAAAATAAACCTTACCAACATGATAAGCAATCCAAACTGTTGAGACTTATGTTTTTGAAAAGAGTTTCACACAACGTTTGACCGTTCAATTTGACCGATGATATCACGAACTATATAACACACGATAATTATACGATTATGTATATGTACATATCTATACATATTTAACATGATTTAAGGATGGTTTAACATTTCATTGTGAACTAACAACAATGAGTTATAAGTATACTTTGAGACCATAAACTTAAGTTTTCAAAACGATAACAATATGTAACGTTCTTTGACATATATACTTACAATCTATAATGTGTTGGTGATCTATGTCACCAATATGATTTAAGTGTAATGGGATTACTTTGTACCCAAAATAATCTTGATAAATATCGAACAAGTTTGGGGAAGTGTGGAGTGCACACTTGTTTGAACTTATCTTGATTATGACGGGGGTTCGGGGGCAGCGCCCCCGATAAGCGGGGTTCAAGGGGTGGCAACCCCTGGCGGGGTCCAAGGGGCAGAGCCCCTGGATGGATTGCTTTATTAAAAATGTCTTAAACATGTAGAAATTTTGGGCTAACATTGCTTTATAAAAAATGTCTTAAAATTTTATTTTGGCCCGGTTTGACCCAAAAATAAAAGCCCAGTTTTTGAGCCTCTTTTACCGTTATAAACCCGTCCATATTTGAATTCTTGTTCCGATTCCTCAAAATTTCTACAAGTATATCTAGGGTATATGTAACCGTATCATACCCAGCTTCTATACGTATTTACTATTGGTATATACCAACAATAAACTTCAATGATCAGCCACTAGACATGATGTTACATGTGGGAACCAGCCATTTAACCTCATGTGTGACTTTTGTGCAAGAAAACAAACTAAATCTCCTATATATCCATCCCATAATCATGCTATTTTGCACACACACACATACAATTTCATTTCTAAATTTCTTTCAAGTTAATTCACTCCCTAATCTCTCTTCATTTACCTACTCAAGAACGTATCAATATAGTCATCCGATTTCAAGGAGATTACTTCCAATCTTTCAATCCCACTCCACCACTCTTTTGATTCCAAGATTTTTCTTACCTTTTCCAGTAGCTTTGTCCAAGTAACTTGAGGTAGTAACCTTATTCATAACCTTATTCGATTCATATTTATATAGCTATCTTATTTTGTGTTGTAAAATTTTAACAACAAGAACATAGTTTGAGTGATTTCAAACATGTTCGCAAACTAAATAGATCCTTCTAATTTGATTTTTAAAAACACTTCAAGACCTGTAATATATCATATTATGACAAAATCGGATTAATCATATCTTGGCTAATTAACATAATATTTAATATATATTTACTTATGATTTGATTTTATATATTTCAGGACCACCCGTAAACAACACGAGAAGATTAATCATAAGACCTCATGATTGTACGCAACACGTCATTTGACAACACGGTACTTTATGTACGCAACACGTCACTTGACAACATGGTACCATGGGTCGAGACTAATTCTGATCAATACGAATACGATGGGGTCTTTATTTATTTTATTTAAGCAACTAATTGTGGACGACTAACATCGGACTGCTAACTACGGACTAAGAAAATATTAAAAGTATTAAAAGTATATATATATATATATATATATATATATATATATATATATATATATATATATATATATATATATATATATATATATATATATATATATATATATATATGTAACGATTACTTGAAAAGAAAATATGTTGATATATTATATATATGGTTAGGTTTGTGATATCAATCGGAGACCAAGTCGTGTTTATTATCTTCAAGGCAAAAGTGAGTATATAGTCCCACTTTTAAACTCTAAATATTTCGGGATGAGAGTACATGCATTTTTATGATTTACGTTATGGACACAAGTGATTAAAAATATATATTCTACGTTGAGTTGTACCACTGGCATACTTCCCTGTAGCTTGGTAACTATTATTTACATGAGGTATTGTAAACGCAAATCATGTTGATAGATCTATCGGGCCTGACAACCCCAACCGGACTGGACGACCAGTATTCAACGGTCGCACAGTACTTCGTTTCGGTAACTACACTTGGTACGGTGTAGTAAGATTTCATAATAAAGGGAATATGAGACGTTGATTAAATGTTAAGTATGGTTATCAAGTGCTCAACAACTTAGAATATTTTTATTAAAACGTTTATATATGAAATCTTGTGGTCTATATTTATAACGCTGCCGGCATTAAACCTATATCTCACCAACTTTATGTTGATGTTTTAAGCATGTTTATTCTCAGGTGATAACTAAAAGCTTCCACTGCAACATGTTGAATTTAAGCAAGATCTTGAGTATGCATATTTGTGTCAAAAATAAAACTGCATATCGGAGGATTTGTAATGTAAAATATGTTGGAGGTCGTATTGTTATTATCACATGTAAAGTTTGTAAGTCTAAGATTATCGCTAAACTATATTCATTATTAAGTTGTTTAAACCTTGTATTTGTAATAAAAGGTATGGTTTGTATTGTAAAAACGAATGCAGTTTTTGAAGAATGTCGCATATAGAGGTCAATACCTCGCGATGAAATCATATGTTATTGTATTCGTCCTTATGGTTAAGGTCGAGTTATGACAACTAGACTTGATTACACTATGAAATTGAGTAAATAACCGATCTAGAAAAATTAAGGTTTTCAATGATACCTTAAAATCATGAATTGCTAGTACGTACGCGTGTAGAATGACGAGAGCAATAACGTTTATCTTCAAAACTTGTTCTAATTTTGAGTGGAGATGGTGGTTGTGGGGTGATGGTGGCCGACGGCCAAGAGGGAGGGGAAAGGGGGAAGGAATCGGCCAAAAAACAAAAAGAATGAGGGTTTGTGAGGTTTCCTAGCTTTAAATAGTTCGGGTTTGGGCCTAATTAAAACACTACACATAAACCTTAGCCTAAAATGAGTCGAACAAGGGGGTGGGGGAGGGTATTTGGCCAAATGGCCCTATAGGGGTGACCCTGGGCCTGTTTTGTCTAATAGCTTGTACGCGCATGGTTCGTTTCGAGTGCCGTTAACCGTACCGGGTCTTCGAAATGTTAACTAGTCGTTGAAACGAAATCATCGGGATTAATTCACTAAATAAATAATAAATTAAATAAGTTTTTTGTAAAGTCAATAATTATTAAAAATAATTATTTTATCATTTTTTTAAGTTTCGTAAACTGAAAAGCTTTCTAGGCGATTAACTTAATCGTGTCATTTTCTAGTTATTTCGTTATCCGAAACAAGTTCATAAATTAATATAACATATTAATTCAAGTAACCTACTAGGATAAAGTATATATTAAAATCCATTAAACATATAAAGTCTAAGTAATTACCGTTAAATATTTAACGGACAAGTAACGATCGTAACGGAAAAGTTGGGTTGTTACATCACCCACCTGTTATGAAAAATTTCGTCCAGATATTTTAGTACGTGTCCGCCGTACTCATCTCCTCGGAAAACAGTTGCGGATACTTTAGTCTCATTTGGTCTTCACGCTCCTACGCGAATTCTGGTCCTCTACGGGCGTTCCATCGAACTTTAACTATCGGGATTTTGGTTTGCTTTAACTTCTTGATCTCACGATTCATAATATCAACAGGTTCTTCAATAAAAAGAAGCTTGGGATCAACTTGTATTACCTCCAAAGGAATTACTAGACTTTCGTCTGATAAGCATTTCTTCAAGTTAAAAATGTGGAAAGTGTCATGAATTTCGCTGAGTTCGTGCGGTAGCTTCAGTCTGTACGCCACCAGTTCAATCCTTTCGGTAATCTCAAACGGTCCAATATATTTCAGACTTAGCTTGCCTCTTTTACCAAAATGCACTACACCCTTCCAAGGTAATAGTTTGAGCATAACTTTGTCTCCAACATGAAATTCCAAATCTCGCCTTCTAACGTCGGCGTAACTTGTTTGACGACTTCGCATCATTTTCGGTCTCTATTGTATCTGCACAATCTTCTCAGTCGTTTCGTGTATGATCTTAGGACCAGTCAATTGACTATCCCCAAATTCAGTCCAACATACAGTTGATCTGCACATTCTGCCATACAGTGCTTCAAAAGGCGATGCCTTTATACTTGCGTGATAACTGTTGTTATATGAGAATTCTGATAATGGTAGATGTCTATCCCATCCATTTCCGAAATTGATAACACATGCCCTCAACATGTCTTCTAGTGTTTGGATGGTTCTCTCGCTTTGGCCACCAGTTTGTGGGTGATATGATGTACTCATGTCTAAACGGGTTCCCATTGTCTCTTGCAAAGCTTGTCAGAATCTAGATATAAATCTGCTGTCTCTGTTAGAAATAATGGATATCGACACTCTATGTTGAGAAACTACTTCCTTTATATAGATCTGTGCCAACTTCTCCATCTTATCCGTTTCCTTAATCGGTAGAAAATGAGCTGACTTTGTGAGACGATCAATGATAACCCAAATCGTATCATAACCTCCCTCAGTCTTGGGTAACTTAGTGATGAAATCCATAGTAATACATTCCTACTTCCACTGGGGAATCTCTGGCTGTGTCAGTAGTCTTGACGGTTTCTTATGTTATGCCTTGACTTTAGCACACGTTGAGCACTTACCAACATAGGTAGCAATATCAGCTTTCATATGGTCATCATCAAGAGGGAAACACTTTTTTTTGGGGGAAAGAGAAAGTATATTTTATATTTTCATTTTTTTGCTTTTTTTAATATTTTTTTTCAAACATAAGATCACATGAAAATATGAACATTTAAAAAAGACACTTTGTGATAAATATTAATATTTTGATTATAGTTTTTTTTATCTCGTGTGAAGTGTTTTTTTTCAAAATTTAGCCCGATTTAGAGTTTAGGGTTTGTGGTTTTCGGTTTAGTCCATAAACCCAAAACCCTAAACTCCACACCGTCCGTGTTAAAAATTCTATTTAAACCCTAATTTCCAAACCCTCAACCCTAATTTCTAAACCCTAATTTTGGAACACTAATTTCTAAACCCTAATTTCTAACCCCTTAAAAAAACTTTAATTAAAACATTACATATTTTTTTCGACAAAAAAAAAAAAAAAAATATATATATATATATATATATATATATATATATATAAAGATCGTAAAGATTCGGTGGAGTACACAAACGATTACAAATGAAAGGTCTCGCTCTGATCTTCCTACAAAATGGATGGTAACATTGAAAGAGATCGAGCACATCGAAAAAGATTGAAAATGAAATTGAAAGATACAATACATTCGTACAACCCACCAAACCTAAATCTAAACACTACATAAAACTGTGCTCGTATCTAACGTAGCTATTACCACAACTCAGAAGCCGCACACTAAAATGAACTTCGGGCACTCCAGCAGCACCTAACCCGAGGCCTGCAAATCAAAGTAACCTCTCGTACCCAAAAAACCTCTAAGAACTCTGAAACCAGAGAACCACACGCCCATCAAATAAGATCAAACCCTCGTTCGAGCAGAAAAAAGGAACCCGAGAGAACCACTCCAATAAACATTAATTTTCTGAGGTAAACTAAGTCAACACACGTAGGCAACGACATCGAGCCCACCCGAAGGACTCGACTACGGGAGAGGTTTGAACAAAGCAGTCAAGCAGCAACCAACCACCGCACAATGCATAGTCAAACCAAACAGAACCCGGCCATCTTCACCAAATTTTCGGAGAACATTTT
This sequence comes from Rutidosis leptorrhynchoides, assembly GCF_046630445.1. Taxonomy (NCBI): domain Eukaryota; kingdom Viridiplantae; phylum Streptophyta; class Magnoliopsida; order Asterales; family Asteraceae; genus Rutidosis; species Rutidosis leptorrhynchoides. The sequence goes on along the minus strand of NC_092343.1, from coordinate 199,761,255 downwards.
ACACACCCGTAAAACCCGGCAGTTGACAAAACAGCAGGGAGGAGTCGCTGGAAGCCGCTGGCAGAAACCAACAGTCACCAGCATATGACCAACACTATCATCAGTCGTTGGTAGCCGCAATGACCACCAGAAAGCCGTCAATAGTTCCAGTCGCCTCAAACCATCGATGTCCGCCTCCAACAGCCGCCATAGGCGGTTTAAAGTTGCTAGCAACCAATCACGGTACCCAGCAACTGCCAACCACCCAAAGGCCACCGGAGAAGGTTACACCGCCAAGTTCAATAGGTTTCAACATAAAACACAACAACCAACGCCAACCATCATAACCTAAACCTGAACCTGATGAAAACCCTAAAACATTACCTATGATGCATTTTATCATTTATTTCTATCGAACGTTTTCCCGCCAAAATAATAACATTTATCACAAAGTGTCTTTTTAGGTATTCATATTTTCATGTGATCTTAATGTTTAAAAAAAAATTTAAAAAAACTACTTTTCCTCAAAAAAGTGCTTCCATCTTGATTAAAACAATATATATATATATATATATATATATATATATATATATATATATATATATATATATATATATATATATATGTAGAGTTATATTTGTATAAGTATTCTATAGTTAAAGATATGTACATAATAGTTTATCATGTTTTATATATTATATTACTTGTATGTTAATATATATAATCTATATATATTTATGTTTTATGAATTATAATCATATAGTAATTAAAAAGTTTATTTTATGTTTTATTTATAATTACCTTTCTTTATTAATAATATAGATAGATCAAATATTTATAAGTTCATGTTATAATATTCATAATTAATTAAGTTTAAATCTTTATACGTTTTCAATACGTAATAATATAGTATATCATTGTATATCGGTTGTTTAAAATAAAATTTACATCTTTATGTATTTATATACTTATATCCATGCACGCTCACACACAAACGAGTATATTGATTAATGTTTATAAATGAGATTATTATCTTCATATAATATCATAACATATTATCATCTTTTATTCCATAACAATCTTCATAATATTTTAAACTATAATACTTTCATGTTTATATTTACTTCAATAATCATAATTATACTCATGTTCATATTCATGTTCAAATTTTTATGTTCATGTTCATGTTATTAATATCAAGTTCATAATCTTTTATAACATATTCATAACCATTACATGTTCATAAAAATTAAAGTTATAGTATATATAAAGTATATAATTAAACGAGGGTTATTGCTAGTACCTTAGGAATAATTGATCAAGGAAACAAGTGTGTATTCATGTGTGTTGTGTCTCGGTCGAAGTAGCAACAACAAGAAAGAAATAGCATCAGTAAAAATCGAATGCTTGGTCATGGTGGTTGTCGATCGCAGCGACAACCCAAAGGGGTATTCGGTTTTTAGTTTTACAAACCGAATGAAGCAGGAGTAGTAACAAATCAGTAGTGCATGCATGTTGGTGGTCAGCTAAAAGTCGACAGGTGGTGGTGTTCGATGGTGGTGATGATTGTCGATGGTAATGATAGTGTTTGGGTGGTGCTTGGCTGAACAAGAGAGATGAGAGGATGGAGTAATTTTTGTGATGTTGTGAATGATGAATGAGGTGAGATCAAAGCCATTTTTTATAGAATAGATAATTAGAGTTAAATTATAATTAGAATTGCTCAAAGAATGATCTAGAAATTTGATAAAGATGAGGGTAAGTTTAAGGAATTTGAGTGAGGTTAGGAGTGTTAATTATGATAAGGCTTTTTAGGAGTTTGCGTGTATATGTGTTTAAGGATAAAATTTAAATGTTTCCATAGTTATCGTATATATATATATATATATTTTTTTTGAAAGGAAATTTGTTGGCATCGAATATTCTTATTTGCCACACACGCACGCGATTTTTGGCAGAAAACCTGAACAGCATTATAGGGATCCGAACCTTATACCATCCCGAGGGGCAGGCGGTCTGACCTGTGTCCTGAATACGGGTCGGTAAAATCTTTCCCGGGGCAATTTAGCTTTGAGAAAACAATTCCCACAAATATTTTTAAGGGGAGGGACTAGAAATTGAGACCTTCTCACCCCCATCCCAATGCACACGTGCAAAGGGGTGAACCACTTATAACCGATTTATTTATTTATATCTTTATTTTATTTTATTATTTTTTCATTTTTTGACAATTATATATATATATATATATATATATATATATACATATATATATATATATATATATATATATATATATATATATATATATATATATATATATATATAATTTAAGTATTTTGGTTTAACTTTCATTTGTTACATCCTAGTCCTTTATTTGTTTGGGTTAATTTATTAAATTGTTTGATGATGATCAAAGATTATAAATAAAAGTTGGTAAACAAATTACCCAAGTCTTGTTGGTTTCACAGAACCTAGTCTCGGTTTTCGTTAACCTAGGACTAAAGTTTATTTTAGTTAGCCTTGGACTCAATCCTAAGTTTAATGTTTCATTTAATTCTTAGCGGTCGTTAGCTAAAATATAAACGAAAGAGTTGGGTTGTTACATTACTTACCCGTTATTGGAAATTGGGTCCCAAAACTTAGTCGTTGCCATCATTCGGCGTTGCGTTCGAAAATATTTGAGGATATTTTTTTATTCATTAGGTCCTCGTTGTGCGTTCGATCAAACATTAGCGATTGGAATTTTGCTTTGCCTTAGTCATTTGACTTCATGGTCTACAACTTCTACAGGCTCTTTGATGAAGTTCAGTTTTCAAATCATTTAGAGGAATAGGAAGGTCCTCTTCTGCCATACATTTCTTTAGGTTCGATACATGAATACATCTTGAATGGACCTACGTATCTCTAGCTTAGTTTTCCTCGTTTGCCAAAGCGTATCACGACTTTCTAAGGCGACACCTTTATAATGACCATGTAATCATTTAGAAATTCTAAAGGTTTCCGTCGAACGTCGACATAACTCTTTTGACGACTTCGGGCCGTCTTCAATCTTTCCTTGATTCACACAATCTTTTTGGTAGTCTCGTGAATGATTTCGGAACCAGTCAGCTGTCCGTCACCTACTTTATTCCAACAGATCGATGATCTACACTTTCTCCCATAAAGCATTGATGCTCGAGTGATAACTGTTGTTGTAACATAATTAAGCTAGTGGTAAGAATTGATCACATCCTTTACCAAAATAAATCACACATGCTCACAACATGTCTTCGAACGTTTGAATTGTTCTTTCACTTTGTCCATCAGTTTGGGCATAGTATGCGGTACTCGTATCTAGTTGCGTTCCCAAACATTTTGCCAAGATTTCCAAAATCTTGATGTAAATTGGCTATTACGTTCATATATAATTGAGATAGGCACTCCATGCCTTGACACCACTTCTTTCAAGTATATTTGCGAAAGTTTCTCCATCTTGTCGGTTTCTCTAATTGGTAAGAAATGAGCTGATTTGGTGAGACAATCAACTATCACCCAAATAGTATCATAATGGCTCATAGTCTTTGGTAACTTCGTGATGAAATCCATGGTAATACGTTCCCACTTCCACTCGGGAATCTCTGGTTATTGCAATAATTCTGATGGTCTTTGATGCTCGGCTTTTACTTTAGAACAAGTCAAACACGCTACAACATAAGTAGGAATATCCGCTTTCATTCTTGTCACAACCCGAACTTTTTCGACGAGATTGTTTAATCTAACTTTCATGACTTAGAATTTTCAACTTGACTAGTAGTTTTGATGAATTAGATCTTGGTTTGTTTTTAGGGTTTGTAAGACTCTAAAGTTACAATTAAGTCTTGCCTAATCAAGAGTTGTCTTGCACATTTGCACCATGTCCTAAAACCTTAGCTTATAATCATAAACCATAGATTTTGTAATCTATACCTTTACATATAATAACCTAATGAGTAAACTTATTGATCAAGTATTTAGATTAAAGACTTGTAACTAATTCACTTGGACATTAAATCATAAGTTAAGGCTTTCTCTACACTTAATCGTTTTCACAACTAATCTTGATCGCTTTGTATTTAGCCATTTCTTTCATTTAATCAACCTTGATCTATCTTGATTAGAACCTAATCTTAGCTTACTTCCTAAACCTTAAACATACAAATTAACACCTTAGATTATACATTACAAATACATGTACATTTAAGAACCAAAAATTTTACAAAAACTCTCCCATCATCATCATCACCCATATCATTATCATCTTACACCATACAAACACTTCCTCCTTAAGCAAAATCCATGCAAAAACATTAATTAAACATGCAAAACACCATGATGGTGTTATGCATGAAGAATTAATGAAGATGAGTGAGTCATATCCTTGCCCTCTCCTCCCTTTGCCACGTCCAAACCCCATCTCTATATAAACTCCTTCAATGAGATGACCCGTCCTAATCCATAAGAACGAATACAATAACATATGATTACATTGTGAGGTATTTGACCTCTATATGATACATTTTACAAACATTGCATTTGTTTTAGAAGAAGAACTTTCATTATATCGAAAGTTGACAGGCATGCATACCATTTCATAATATCCATCTATAAATGACCTAATCTGTCATTTGATTAATCATAATCTTTATTGAACTCAACGACTTGAATGAAACGTCTTTTGAATTATACCATGAATGACTCCAAGTATTATCTTTAAAATGAGTAAATGCACAGCGGAAGATTTCTTTCAATCCTGAGAATAAACATGCTTTCAAGTGTCAACCAAAAGGTTGGTGAGTTCATTAGTTTATCGTAATCAATCATTTTCATAATTTTAATAGACCACAAGATTTCATATTTCAATTTTTCATAAACATCATGCATGCATATAGCCATCTGCATAAAAATCATTCATATGGATTGAACATCTGGTAACCGACATTAACCATAATGCATAGAATATCCCCAAAGACATCGATGTATGTATAATAATAATCTCGAAGTACTAAAGCCATCCATAGACATGAATGGAGGTTGTTAGGCCCAATAGATCTATCTTTAGGATTTGCGTCAATTAGGGGCCATTGTCCTAATTCTTAGGTTATCAGACTTGAAGGGCGATATTCAATTTTGATAATCCAACCATAGAATGTAATTTTCGAGTACTTGTGTCTATTTCGTCAAACATTTATAAAACAGCGCATGTATTCTCAGTCCCAAAAATATATATTGCAAAAGCATTTAAAAATGGAGCAAATGAAACTTATAATACTGTATTTCGTAGTAAAAATACATATGACGGCATTGAACAAATGCAAGGTTGGCCTCGGATTCACGATCCTATATTAAAAGTGTGTGTGTGTATATATATATATATATATATATATATATATATATATATATATATATATATATATATATATATATATATTTATATAATGGTCAATATCTGTCTAACAATTAAGGTCGAGTCATAGTGTACAACAAATCCTACTGCTTGAGACCAATATGCAAAAGTTAACAATAATCAGTTTGACCCAAAATGACATTCAAAATCTATACATGTTTATCATATACCTTAAATATAGTCATTTTATATATTTAAATATATTTATCAAATTTTATTAGAGTAAATAATACAAGTCATATATTAATAAATAAAAATTTATATTAAAATTTATATATGATAAAAATATACTTTCATATAACTCGAGTAATAAAATTCATATAATTCACTCAAAATCATAAACATATAGTGGTATGTATTATTAATGTAATTATATTACGTGTGGTAAAAATATTTTGTATCAAATATTTAATTGATAAAATAATATTGATAATAATAATAATGAGTAAAAGTTGTATTATTTTGTAATAATAATAATGATAATATTAATAAAGATAATGTTAATAAAAGTGTTTAATATAAATAACAAGGGTAATAATAATGATGATATTAATAATACTAATAAAATCGATAATAACGATAATTTAAATAAAACGGTAGTTTTAAATTCTATACTTTTAATAATACTATATTCTTAATAAAAACGATAATTCTTAATAATAATAATAATTTTCAATAGAATTATAGTTTTAATAAAAATGATAAATTTTAAATTATAATTGATAGTATCGATAATTTAATATTAGTAAAAAAAATAATATAATTTATCTTAATAATAATATTTACTATATATAATAATTATCATAATAAGAATAGTAATAATATTATTTTATAAAAATAATTCTATCAAAAATGATAATTTAATAATAATCCTAATATGATAATAATGATAATATTTTATAATAAAAATGATATTTCTATTAGAAATGATAATTTTAATAAAAGTGATAATTTTTAATATTAATGATAGTTTTTATAAAAAATGTTACTTTTTAATAATAACGATAATTTCAGTAATAATATCAATACTAATAGTTATAATAATAATAATATAATAATAATAATAATAATAATAATAATAATAATAATAATAATAATAATAATAATAATAATAATAATAATAATAATAATAATAATAATAATAATCTTAGTGATAATAACGATAATGATAATGATAATAATAATTTATAGATAATAATAATAACGACTGAAACAACCCCAATCCGTTTAACCAAAAACGGAGTACATTTTTTTATTTTTATAAGTTAGGTCCCATTAATACAATACACTTTCTACTCTGTTTTAATCAAAAAATAACATCGTAATGATACGTTTAACAATTTATCATGACCCTTGGTAAATAAATTACACTTTACAAAATCATTTGTAATAATGACCCAATCACAAGATATACGGGTTAATACACAATAACCCAACCCGATACCAAGAGCATAATTCCGGGGACTACCAAATCCCCAATCCGCGTCCAAAACTCTAAAAGCTGCCCCATCGAGCCCAACCGCTCCTACGCATCTAGTCTAACGACTAGCTAACTTCACAAACACAATACCTGTAAAAAGGTAAACTACGAGAGGGGTAAGCTTAACGCTAAGTGAATGCAATAATTATACACATACATATATAATCTACTTACTTGCAATCAGTTACACAATTACCGCATACACGCTAGCAATATAATTAGCATACCATTGAAAAGTATAACGCTAAAATCTCCAATACGCAAGCTAGCACAAACAATAGCATATAACACGAACAATATAATATGCTACGCTACATCACACCAAAATAGTGATGTTCACAACATCCATTAGTTTCCAAGATTTCAAGGCTAGCCATACGAATGGTATCGTCAACATCGAACTTAAATCCCATCTGTCCCAATTAATGTGGTATCGTCAACATCGAACTTAAAACCCACGTATGAGGTATCGTCAACATCGAACTTAAAACCCTCATCGAATGAATTAATGTGGTTTCGTCAACATCGAACTTAAAACCCACATATGAGGTATCGTCAACATCGAACTTTAAGCCCTCATCGAATGTCACTACAATAGTGGTATGGCTTCGTCAACATCGAACTTTAAATCCATACATGAGGTATCGTCAACATCGAACTTTAAGCCCTCATCAACACAACAAAATACTCTAGGGTATGGGATCGTCAACATCGAACTTTAACCCATACCCCAAAAGTAAATAAATCATATACATACATATATAATTATTCCACTCACCTCGAGATGCATGCACAAGTCATGTATGTAAAGTCGCCACCAAACGCAACCGAGCAAGCTTTTACCTATAATATACATATAGGTATTCACACAATCAACACACATTCCCTTCAAGAGAATTTGACCCAAACGCCCTTAACCAAGTGTTTATACCTACCTCCACAATCCGCCCATTTAGACACCTAAGTGCAAAATACCCTTTTTATACATCTAACGACACCCGAAGGTCCAAAACTAACGAGACTAGTTCCCGCGTTCCCAAAATACCCAAATACATTAACTTTAGCCATTAAACGCATACTATCTCGTATATTACCCAAAAACCCGTTTCATGGTTGACCAAGTTTGACTTTATGGTTAAAATACCAATTTTAACCCGAAATCATTTCTCACGTTTACTTTCATTCAAAAATTCCATTTAACACTTAACAAAAGCATTTAACATCCATTTAATCCAATTTAGTGTCATTACCAAATTTGACCCAACCAAAGTCGACCCATTTTGACCTAAGTCTCAAAAACGCCCAAAATCACTAACGACTAGTGATTATATTACCAAAACACCAAATAACACCTAAAACAAGTACTTACATACTTAATTTACCAAAACTTGACTCAAAACCCATTTCAAAATTAGTCAACTCAAATACACCCAAAAGGGTTCCAACGCTTCCAAAATCACTAAACTAAGTGATTATACCCAAAACCAAAGCCTAATCATGGCCAAAACGTCAATCAACCCTAAACCCACCATGTATAAAAAATAACTAGTTTCCATAAACCCACTTCATCATCTAAATGTGTTTTACAACTAAAAAGCTAAAAACCCTAACTTGAATATCAAATCATAAAGATGAATTTCGGAGTTAGAACTTACCATCACTATCACAACATAGCCGTGAATGAGGAGAACAACTTTAACTCTTGAGACCCGACCCGAATCACTCTTCTTCATCCCCGATTCGAGCTTTCTCTCTCTAAACCCTTTACTCTCTCTCTCTAGGGTTTGGGGTGTGTGTGGGAGGGAAGAAATGAGAAGAAAATGAGGTTTAGATAAGATTGGGATCAGTTTTATGGCCAAAGACCCGTCCATATGTGAAATACCAACTTTGCCCCTCATTTAACTCATTAAAAGGCTGAAAAGTACCAGATCGTGCCTTGTCGTGCCGCGGAGCAAATTTGTTGCGCCGTGGCCCAAAGGGTGATTTTAGATCACTTTTTTAAGCTTTCTGACCCTCAAAATAGGCATTTGTCGCGCCGTGGCCATTCTGGTCGCGCCGTAACAATTGCCTGTTTCATCCGAACTTCAGTAAACTTGTTTTGGCCATAACTTTTTGACCGTAACTCCGTTTTCGATGAATCAAATATCGTTGGAAACGTAATAAGATTTTCTTTCTAACGGTAAAGTTTTGAAATATCAACTCAAACTTTATTTGGGGTCGAAAAGGTACGTACACATCTTGTAACTCAAACAACGTCCAGTTTTCTTCGACATTCGAACAAGAAACATGTACACGCTTGGTACACTTCTTGCACTAATCGTACAATCATCTTTATACTATTATACAACCAAGTATGAACATTCTAAAGTTCATTACGTACCTTGGACATGTTATGATTGAAAACGGGATGTTACAACTCTCCCCCACTTAAATTAAATCACGTCCTCGTGATCCTCATCACTTAACTAATCCGGACCTACACCCAACAGTCCTTTGACACCCTCTAAACTCAATGTCCATAACAAATTCCCAATAACAATTTCCATTAATCCGAAATTTTCACCACACGCTAATAATCACTAGCGTGCATTACCGCAACAAGCGATATTTCCCGCGCTTAACGTTCAAACTGCCCCCATTAAGACTCTGTACTTTAACAGTCCAAAACGCACCACTCAACCGGTCGATCAAGTATGTTCTCTATTTCAAGAACGAACCTCCCTCATTTCCGCAACCGGATTATTCCTTCAACGAAGAAATTTTGGTAACACCAAAATAATCACTCTAGGGAACACAAACCTTCCCATCGATCGATCCGCACACGACCACCCGTCTATGGATTTATCCAGGATGACAATAATGCACCATGAACTAGGCGAAACATCAACACTCGACACAGGGTTTCTCCCTTTAAACCCTACAACACATCATACACTACGGCTTCCTAGTAATAGCATGGAAACTATTCGTGTACTAGAATCTCATCAACAGCGAATTATCATCATAACAATTCGCGATTTGCCACACTACCCACAAATATATTCACCTATGCAGGGTGAACACTCCTTCCTAAACCGTCCGTTAAGGATGGCCTCGACATTTAAATAAAACTAACGGGTCACATCACTATGGTACACACCCTTGCAAACAATAACATCCGTGTGTCTCAACGTGAGATAATCAGAACCGGCGCTCCCCGCCTCACAACCATCCACAAAGTGGAATAATCCACTGAAAATTCTCACGATCACGTTTCCCTACAGGGAATATACAGTATTCACCACCATCTCGAACCCGTACTCACTCGACAATACTATCCGAGTTCCACATAACCCAAATTTATATCATGAGAGCACCCGCAATAACAGTTACATTCTCTCACTTCCGTGATCTCAAACTTCACACTTGGTCTCATACCGCACTTTGGTACTACACGACCACCCTACATAAGAAGTCTTACACTTCACTTGATCTAGCACCACGGGAGCTTCCTCAGGCGGCAGTAAAAACTCCCCCATTTAGGATTTAGCTCTACATTCTTACCGCAAAGATAATAACATCCCGCGGAATTACCATTCCACAACACACATGATCATTCTCATCACCAATCATAAACACCGAATCACTGCAAACTCACTTTAGGCTTTCAGTGACGTCATACACAATCACTTGAAATGTCGTACATGCGACAACATCGCACCTTCATTCCACAATTCACAATCAACTGTCTTAATCGTTCGCAAAGCGAACTCCACCCAAGTCTTACATACGCCTCTAAGCATAGGCATATGCGACTCCACTTAATCAGTCGTGCATCTCAGTCGAGATCACCCGACCTTCCACTCAACGATCCTTTATCCGCAATTGCTCACTCTCATGGAGAAGAGTGACTAATCCGATACAATAATTTCGTTGACCACAATATCAACACTTCATCATAACCTTAGGCCTATCCGACCATTAAGTCCGTCACTGGCTCACCGGTCATCTTACCCGTCTATCACTTAAGAGCAACCAGATTCGCTCATCCGCCACTTCATAAGAAGTATTTACCGCAATGCTCTTAAACTTCGACTTTCGCAACCGTCAAATTACTATCACCCATCGATCACTTTCGTAATCTCCGCTGCTTCCAAGGGTATCTCACGAGAACCCTAAGCACAAAGTGATCACACCACTACCGGAGTTGAACATTACACCAGCAGGTATACAAAGGCACCTATCGCAGTGTCATGCAAACTCCCACCGCAACTTATCGAGATTTAGAAACTCGATCTTTAGGTTCCATACACCCGATGTCACCAACTTCTCCACAATAATGACCCGAAGTCATACCTACCTGACAAACCTTACGGTTTATTGTCTTCTCAAAAGTTCCTAGCGATTACACGACATCCACAATTCCACAAGGCCAAACGATATAGCCTAATGAGGCCCTTCATCTAATACTAAGGAGATGCTCGGGAACACCAAGTCTTACACCCTTCTACATCTCGATAACACAACTACTACAAGGGATATTCCGTTAGGAATGTTACCCTATAATCCATAGCACACTAACGCACTAACGCAATCACCGTCATACGGGTCCCACTCCCATGAGTTTAACGACCCAAAGACTCCTCGATTCGCCAATTCCAAGGAGACTCACAACAAGAATCCCAACACGATTCTCTAACCACACACTCTACCGAGTGTAACTCAATACTACAATCATTAGACTCGTCGCATTCCATTACAGAATTTAAGTCCTCGACGCACACACGCGCATACAATAAATCGGCCATCCTAGTTACGATGGGTAACTAAAACCAATAACAATCTCAATAGTGCACCCACTACTTAGGGTGACTAAGCACGCACCAAACTAGTGAGTTGGCTCACTCACTTAACTAACCGAATCCACCGTAATACTTCCCGACTCACAGAGAACCCGATGTGACAACAAGTACATCACTCGAGACTACTATATCCTTGGAACCAAAAAAAGATTCCTAACTCGTCCCGATTCTACCCCAACCATGCCACGTTTCCTCCGCTCGGTACTCGTCATGTCATGCTTGGTGTCAAGATACACGTTCGTAATAATGGTGATCAGTTACTATTACAAATGCGTACCTTACCATTTTCACATGGTCACACAAAGTACTTTACCCGGACTGACGCAACATTCACAAAAAATAAGACGCGATAATTCCTAGTACCCGAATGACCAAAGTCCTTACCGCGAACTTGATCACTCAAACCGCCAAACATTCGAATCTCTCCAATAGATTCGTCTCTAGGACACCGCACCAATAGATGCCTGTATATATACACCAATATACAATATAATAATAAATATACACAAGTACACCGCAACAACAAGTCAACCTACAACCTAGGTGACTATCACTAAAACAACGTCCAAGTTCGCCTACTTACATTAGGCACTAGCAATCTAAGGCACTAATTTACACACGAAATAAGGCCCCACATAATCACGCTTTGGACAATCACAAGTCCTAGTTAGTCACCTACTCTAAGGCACTAACAAATCTCAAACCGACCCGTATTCCTACAAGTCCCGCAAATAACGCACAACCGTCAATAAGTCTAAGACTAGGCACCTATTCCAAGGTCACCTAATTCCCTTAGACTATGCTCTGATACCACTTAAAATGACCCCAATCCGTTTAACCAAAAATGGAGTACATTTTTTTACTTTTATAAGTTAGGTCCCATTAATACAATACACTTTCTACTCTGTTTTAATCAAAACATAACATCGTAATGATACGTTTAACAATTTATCATGACCTTTGGTAAATAAATTACACTTTACAAAATCATTTGTAATAATGACCCAATCACAAGATATACGGGTTAATACACAATAACCCAACCCGATACCAAGAGCATAATCCCAGGGACTACCAAATCCCCAATCCGCGTCCAAAACTCCAAAAGCTACCCCATCGAGCCCAACCGCTCCTACGCATCTAGTCTAACGACTAGCTAACTTCACAAACACAATACCCGTAAAAAGGTAAACAACGAGAGGGGTAAGCTTAACGCTTAGTGAATGCAATAATTATACACATACATATATAATCTACTTACTTGCAATCACTTACACAATTACCGCATACACGCTAGCAATATAATTAGCATACCATTGCAAAGTATAACGCTAAAATCTCCAATACGCAAGCTAGCATAAACAATAGCATATAACACGAACAATATAATATGCTACGCTACATCACACCAAAATAGTGATGTTCACAACATCCATTAGTATCCAAGATTTCAAGGATAGCCCTACGAATGGTATCATCAACATCCAACTTAAATCCCATCCATCCCAATTAATGTGGTATCGTCAACATCGAACTTAAGACCCACGTATGAGGTATCGTCAACATCGAACTTAAAACCCTCATCGAATGAATTAATGTGGTATCGTCAACATAGAACTTAAAACCCACATATGAGGAATCGTCAACATCGAACTTTAAGCCCTCATCGAATGTCACTACAATAGTGGTATGGCTTCGTCAACATCGAACTTTAAATCCATACATGAGGTATCGTCAACATCGAACTTTAAGCCCTCATCAACACAACAAAATACTCTAGGGTATGGGATCGTCAACATCGAACTTTAACCCATACCCCATAAGTAAATAAATCATATACATACATATATAATTATTCCACTCACCTCGAGATGCATGCACAAGTCATGTATGTAAAGTCGCCACCAAACGCAACCGAGCAAGCTTTTACCTATAATATACATATAGGTATTCACACAATCAACACACATTCCCTTCAAGAGAATTTGACGCAAACGCCCTTAACCAAGGGTTTATACCTACCTCCACAATCCGCCCATTTAGACTCCTAAGTGCAAAATACCCTTTTTATACATCTAACGACACCCGAAGATCCAAAACTAACGAGACTAGTTCCCGCGTTCCCAAAATACCCAAATACATTAACTTTAGCCATTAAACGCATACTATCTCGTATATTACCCAAAAACCCGTTTCATGGTTGACCAAGTTTGACTTTATGGTTAAAATACTAATTTTAACCCGAAATCATTTCTCACATTTACTTTCATTCAAAAATGCCATTTAACACTTAACAAAAGCGTTTAACATCTATTTAATCCAATTTAGTGTCATTACCAAATTCGACCCAACCAAAGTCGACCCATTTTGACCTAAGTCTCAAAAATGCCCAAAATCACTAACGACTAGTGATTATATTACCAAAACACCAAATAACACCTAAAACAAGTACTTACATACTTAATTTACCAAAACTTGACTCAAAACCCATTTCAAAATTAGTCAACTCAAATACACCCAAAAGGGTTCCAACGCTTCCAAAATCACTAAACTAAGTGATTACCCCCAAAACCAAAGCCTAATCATGGCCAAAACGTCAATCAACCCTAAACCCGCCATGTATCAAAAATAACTAGTTTCCATAAACCCACTTCATCATCAAAATGGGTTTTACAACTAAAAAGCTAAAAACCCTAACTTGAATATCAAATCATAAAGATGAATTTCGGAGTTAGAACTTACCATCACTATCAAAACGTAGCCGTGAACGAGGAGAACAACTTTAACTCTTGAGACCCGACCCGAATCACTCTTCTTCATCCCCGATTCGAGCTTTCTCTCTCTAAACCCTTTACTCTCTCTCTAGGGTTTGGGGTGTGAGTGGGAGGGAAGAAATGCGAAGGAAATGAGGTTTAGATAAGATTGTGATCAGTTTTATGGCCAAAGACCCGCGCATATGTGAAATACCAACTTTGCCCCTCATTTAACTCATTAAAAGGCTGAAAAGTACCAGATCGTGGCTATTGTCGCGCCGCGGAGTAAATTTGTCGCGCCGTGGCCCAAAGGGTGATTTTAGATCACTTTTTTAAGCTTTCTGACCCTCAAAATAGGAATTTGTCGCGCCGTGGCCATTCTGGTCGTGCCATGACAATTGCCTGTTTCATCCGAACTTCAGTAAACTTGTTTTGGCCATAACCTTTTGACCGTAACTCCGTTTTCGATGAATCAAATATCGTTGGAAACGTAATAAGATTTCTTTTCTAATGGTAAGGTTTTGAAATATCAACTCAAACTTTATTTGGGGTCGAAAAGGTACGTACACATCTTGTAACTCAAATAACGTCCAGTTTTCTTCGACATTCGAACAAGAAACATGTACACGCTTGGTACACTTCATGCACTCATCGTACAATCATCTTTATACTATTATACAACCAAGTATGAACATTCTAAAGTTCATCACGTACCTTGGACATGTTATGATGAAAAACGGGATGTTACAACGACAATAATAATAACGACGATAGTCATAATAATAATAATAATAATAATAATAATAATAATAATAATAATAATAATAATAATAATAATAATAATAATAATAATAATAATAATAATAATAATAATAATAATAATAATAATAATAATAATTATAATAATAATAATAATAATAATAATAATAGAGTTAATGATAATTCAGTCGACCATATCTTTAAATCCGTTCATCGAAACCACACAACTTCTAAATGAAAATTTATTAATTTTTCGACAGCTTTTCAATGACATGCATATCAAATACCTTATCTCATTAGCATATGTATTAAATTCATGATTTATCATAAACTATATAACGACGAAGATAAACATTCAAGCATGCATAATCATATATACTCGAGCACTAGTCAGGGATACACTATTAATATATAAAAGATAAGATATGAATGCTCACGTATCAATATTTAGATTCAATATTGCAGAAAAGTATGTAGACACGATGGAAATGATAAACACTATGTCTGACTCACGAGCTATACCCCCGAACAATACCCATAACCTCCATAGCTATAACCCATAATTTCCTTAGCTCTATCACGCTCAAAAAATCTTTTTGAAATCGTTTGGACATAACCTCGTCGTAGTATTTTATGTATAATACTAATAATGATAATAATAAGATTAATAATAATAATAATAATCTTAATAATAATAATAATAATAATAATATAAATAATATAAATAATAATTATAATACAGAGTGAGTAAGATAGATATAGATATGTGTGTGTTTCGGAGCAGAAATCATCGAGCTTTATAGATGTGAGCTGAAACTGAACTCCATGTGATCGCATGGGTTCCATGCCTAGTTGCCATGCGATCGCATGGCCAGCTGGTACACACAAACTTCTTTTTGTTTTCATTCTGCCGACGGTTTATATTATATAATAATATATATATATTTAATTTATATAATTAATTATATATTATATTATATTTATGTGCATAGTTGACCTATAAAATTAGTTCCAATGACTCGTACATTTATGTTCGTCTAATATCTCGATTCCAGTTTTTCGAACATTACTTCGTACGCTGTAAAATCTTGTACTTTACGTTTGGTAATAAGTACCTTTATAATTAAATAGACTTAAATCACCAAAAAATTATATCACTCGAGGTATAACTTAAACGTTCGAGTGTTTTGGTAATTTGTTTCATTAAATCATCGTCTCGTTATTATCAAAGTATTAATAAAAATTATTTTAAATCAAAACGTTTTATGATTAAGTTAATATTATATTTTATTATTTTGTAAAATATAAATATATTTTCATTTATATTTTAGAAATATTTATTAACTTAATATAATATTTAGTTTTAAAAAAAAAAACTAATTTATATTTCAAAGTTTATTATATAATTTAAAATCATTTTCATAATATAACACAATTTGTTATGAATCATTTATGTACTAGCGTTTATTCTAACTCGTCAAATATTCTAATTACTAATCGAATACTAATATCATTTATTAAATAATTCAAAATATATTTAAACACGTTTTTAATTACACGTTATAAGTTATTTATATATTTATGTTTAATCAAATCACGGACCGATATCGTTTATAACTTTGTCAAAAGGTTTCTAGAAAGATTCTAAATTTTAAGATAACGTTAAAACATTTATCCTTATTAAAATGACTTGGTAACAATTTGTCAAAAGTGGTTCCAGATATTTATAAAGTTATTCTTTTTAAAGAAGACGTGACACTCTAATCATTTAAAATTTTTTAAATTTATAAAAGATAATGATAATAACTTTAATAATCTACTTCTTGACATGTTGTAAAATGTACTAATCTTTCGAAATATATAGTAGTACATTCTATGTCTTTGAAATAATATATATATAAGCTTTAATATACTTTGTCTATATGTATATACACGTTTCACATAACACGTTTATTACGTAGATGTTTAACTAAAACGAATAAGTATAACGTTATACGTTTAATACCCTATTAACGTTTTCAAGTCATATAATAGATTTCTTAACTTATTTTCATATCAACCAAACCGTTTAATGTATTATTAATATATCACAATTTAATATACACACATATATATACATATCTATTCACACATAATTGTTTATGAATCGTCGGGCACCGTTAAAGGGTAATTGATTACATGAATGTAGTTCTAAAATTTTGAGATTCAACATTACAGACTTAGCTTATCGTGTCAGAAACATATAAAGATCAAGTTTAAATTTGGTCTTAAATTTCTGGGTTGTCACAGTACCTACCCGTTAAAGAAATTTTGTCCCAAAATTTGATTAGGATGGTCATGGCTGACAATAGGTATGTTTTCATGATGCATACGAGCTGAAAATTAAGGTTTTATCATCAGCGAGTATCATGGATAAAACAATTCGTTTATGTGAAGAGTATAAGTGAAGTTATCGCAAAAAAATTGAAATGAGTAAATGCAGGTTCGTGTTAACCGATGATGTAGTCACGACTGATTTCCAAAATTCAAGGGATTTAGAGAAAATCTTCGTAATAAGATTTGATTCTTTGGTAATTAAGGAAATTTGGATACGCTTTGATTAAATACGATAATCTATTTTGATTGTCGTGTCGGATATTTCACTATATATCCACCCCTTCATTTCCTTCTTTCCATAACTCACACCTTCTATTCTTTCTCCCTTAACTCATACTTTAAAGCATTCATCAAAATGCTTCATCCAGTTCTGATTCTTGATATACTTCTAACCTTCATATATGTCATTCTTCTTTTTCATCTGCCGCTGAAAGAATCTATTTACTTCTGTTATACTCTTGGTTTTATAGTGTTTTTAGTTCTCCCGTGTCTTTATATTACTATATGCATTGATATATATATGGTTTGTAATTTCTGGGTTATTATTCGGCTTTATATCTTCCCTTATATTTTAAAGTTCATGTTTCTGTCTTCTATAATCATTGTCATCCACAGTTAATGCTCTCTTCTATTTGCTGCAATTTATACTCCAATTTCTATTTTGGAGCTTCATTCTTTTATTTTCTCTTCTTGTCATTAAGCACCACATTTAATGGTCCAAAATTCGTAGATATGAATTTCGGAATGAGCATAGTTAATGTTCTAAGAAGGAAATTGTAATGGCACGATCTTGATTTGTCAAATTACCAGAATATCCAGAAAAATAGAACTATCATGAGGATATGTTCTTAATATGTTTAGAGATTAAGTAGAATGTAAAAGTCGTGTAATATGGCACATGATGACGTTATGATCTGTGAATCATCACGTTCCATTTAGAAACTCAGCATGACTTACTGTAATATAATCACGTCGATTAAGTGTCATTATATTATACTAACTCATGCTTCAGTTCCCAACATTACTTCAAAAACATTCATATTTTAAACTCAAAGGTTTTCAGAGTATAGAAACTAAACAGTTTCCTTTATGAAGTAATACAGATAGCGCGAAGAGATAATTGATTTCAGATATGAGTAGTCATGAAGATATCCTCAGAATATCGAGGATATTTATAATGAAAGATACGATGATATCTTAAAATTTCTAATATCGTTGAATGATGAAAAAGATTTGTTCGTAAAGGTTTAGAGTCAGAAGCAAGGTATTCGTTAATGAATTCAGCAAATACTGAATTATTTAGATTCTTTGAAGGCAGGTTTAGTCTTTGTAATTTTTCCACAGCCACCTTCATGGTTTGCTCAATCTGTTTTCCAATTCCAAACCTTCTCTTTTTCTGAGCTTTGCCATCATACTATTCTTTATCATCAAACTTTTGACTGTTTAAGTCGTTTACAGTTTTTGCTGCTTCATCAGCATTTTTTCAAATTTTCGAGAACTAGTTCGCAGTTTATGGTGTTGTTCAGAAACTTCACATTCGAAGTATGTAAGTCTTGGAGATAGACGTTATATGTATATACATAACTGTTGACGTTGAACTGCTGTGAAATTCGAGAATAATGATGCAAGATTTTTGGTATGGCAACTACCATTACAAGATGCAGATGAGTACATGATAGGGTTTCAATGAATAAGTATAGTGATTTGTCAGAGAGGCTTAAAGATCAATGAAGTTGTTGGTAAGTTTACTGCTAATGTGGCGAGATATAAAAGGTTTTTCGGTAACAATGATGAAGGGGTAATCGTTATAATAAGGCTTATTCGAATGAACAATTGAAGTTGATTTGCTAGAGCTGTGACAAAACTGTCTACTTTGAAAAGGGATTGAAAAGTTATTTTTGTGATGACCCGGAAATTTCCGATCAAATTTAAACTTTAATCTTTATATGTTTCCGACACGATAAGCAAAAGTCTGTAATGTTAAGTCTCGAAAGTTTTGAAAACTATATTCATGTAATCAATTACCCTTCGACCATTCCCGACGATTCACGAACCATTAATTGTAAATAAATGGGTATAGATATAAATCTAAATATAAATATATGTATATATATATAATAATTCGAAATAATAATATACGATATAATTAAATTTTTATTTAAATAAAGATATATATATATATACAGAGATAGCATATCAAATATAATTATTTCTTAACTGTAATACTCGATGGATATTTCGATTATTATTTCATATAAAGTATAGCGTTCTTAAATATATTTAGAACCTATTTGTTGAGTGTTAACACTTATTATATTTTACGTGGAGTTGGGGGACTATTAATTAATTTAATTTTTATTAAATAATGTTAAACAATTAATGACCAATTATTTCTTTATCATAATGATTAGAATAAATAAAGATGTTTAATATAAAATTTGGGATTTTTATATGTACTTTTGTCCATGATCAACGGAGCACAAATTTTAGTCCGATAATGAAATAGTAGACGACGGCTAACTTAATCACACATTTTAAATTTAAATTATATTATAATTATTATTATATTATATATTTCAATTCACAATTCGTTAAATGCATCCGTGAATGTAAATTAATATCATGTTACTGTGCCATATTTGAAATATTAGTGTGATGTTTTGTTATCATTCGTCCACTGACTACAGCGTATATAATTATATATTCCCGAGATATTGAATTATGAAATGAGAAGTCAACATTTCTGTTTTATCCTTTATCTCATTCAATATGTATAACATATACATACATTACATATGGAAAGCAGAATATAGATATTCATCTTTTATCTCCAAACATACACCACCTCAATCTCACCACTCTCACCATTTATCACCATTATACGGGAACCACCGAGAACCTCTACACCATCGCCAACCCTCATAACCTCCACCGGCCACCTTACAACAACCACTTCTTATATGTAAATTTTGTTTGTGTTTCGATCAAACCACCATTGATCTTGTTCAATTCACTCTTTCTTTCTCCCTTTTCTGTTCATAGTTTCGGTTGTAACAACAAAGAACACAAAACCATTTCGATCCCCATCAATCGCCACACGTCACCATAGTTACTACATCATCGATTACACACACTACCTTCATCCAAACTTTGAGGACAACCACCACCAAGAACTCCCATTTAAAGACACCTGCAACCATCATCAACAACTACTGCTACGCTGTTACTGTTGCTATGAGATAAGTTGTTGCTACCATGCTTCTGTTTTCAGGTACTAAACAAAACCACCACTGCTGCTACACTCGTTGCTACAACTATTCTTTTTTCGTTTCTTCTGTTTTGGGTCGAGCAAACACAAACCGAAACCTCCAACACCCAGCACCCCATTTTTATTTTTCTGTCTTTTGTTTCAACTCTTTTTCAAACGTAAACAGATGTCGACTATTTTTTTTTCTTTTGGATATTTTCTTTACGTGATCAACAATGGTGGGCCGAAAGAACCAACAACTACTCAATCATGTTTCAACTTTTTAATAGAAGTGGGGTTACTATAACAAGGGTATGATTAATTATCTGTTTTGTTGTCTTCTGTACCGTTTCACTAAAACAAAGAAAGAAAACCGCATCCTTAATTTTTATTTAAGGCCGTTGTTGGCTGCTACCATGATGACCCATTTTATGTTGTTTAGTGGGCCTTCCTTTTAGGCCAAGATCCATCAAAATTGTTGGGCCGAAGCCACTACCCATCTGTTTGCAAACTTAATATATACGAAACCAGGAAAGTGAGTGTTTCTGCGAATCGTCTAGGTTTCAAGGATGATATAGATGATTAGTTTGTAATGATGATGATTCAAGAATTTGATGATAATAGTGTGGAGATTACGAGTATTGAGGATGAAGAATGATAGATGATGATGGATAATGACGATGATATGTGATGATCATGATGATTGATGATGTTATGTCGTGAATGATGATGATTCGTGATGCGTTTAAAAAAAATAATAATAGTGATAATCGTTACTGAACAAAACAGAAACTTGAATTTTAATCGTGGGCCTTTCTTTTAATTTGTTAAAAGGGCTAATCAAAATTACTTGGGCTTGTGACCTTTTGTTGGGCCGAATCAATTAACAGGTTATATGGTTTTAATTCGAAGTATAATCAGAAAAACGAAAATAGAAGAATGGTTAAGGTGTTAGCGGGTATTCGAGAGGTCGTGGGTTCAAATCTCGGCTTGGGCAGCTTATTATCTTTTTGAGCCTTTAAGGTAGTAACCATATTTATTATTATTATTATTATTATTATTATTAAGTTTATTGTTATTATTATTATTATTACTAGTTATTATTATTATTATAATTGTTATTATTATGATTATTATTGTTATTGTTCTTATTATTATTATAATTATTATTATAAGTAGCATAAGTATTATTATTATCATAACTAGAATTACTATTAAAATCATTAGTATTAACATTAAGATTACTATTATTGTTACTACTAATATTATTATAAGTATTATTATTATCATTTAGGATTAGTACTAGTATCATTATCAAAACTATTATTATTACAAGATTATTAATGTTTACCATCACAATTATTATTATAAGTATTATTACGAATAGGATTATTTTTATTATTGTTGGTATGAAAATAATACAAACTATTATAATTATCTTCATAAATATTAGTATTAGTATCAAAATTATTATTTTCATTATCATTATTATTAAACCTGTCATTTTATTAAAAAAATTACTGTTAATATCATTATGGTAAGATTTATTATTTAAAACTATCATTTATATTATTAATAATAAAATCATTAACATTATTATCATTATTATTAACACTAGTATTTGAAAGGACCCGTTCATATACATTATAAACGATTCACAATAGTTGATTACATTGCGAGGTATTTGACCTCTATATGATACATTTTACAAACATTGCATTCATTTTTAAAAGACAATCTTTCTTTACATCGAAAATTGACAGGCATGCATACCATTTCATAATATCCACTATCCAACTATAAATTGATTTAATAATAATCTTTGATGAACTCAATGACTCGAATGCAACGTTCTTCGAAATATGCTATGAAAGACTCCAAGTAATATCTTTAAAATGAGCAAATGCACAGCGGAAGATTTCTTTAACACCTGAGAATAAACATGCTTTAAAGTGTCAACCAAAAGGTTGGTGAGTTCATTAGTTTATCATAATCATTTATTTCCATCATTTTAATAGACCACAAGAATTTCATTTCCAGTTCTCATAAATATACGTCCCATGCATAGAGACAAAAATAATCATTCATATGGTGAACACCTGGTAACCGACATTAACAATATGCATATAAGAATATCCCCATCATTCCGGGATCCTCCTTCGGACATGATATAAATTTCGAAGTACTAAAGCATCCGGTACTTTGGATGAGGCTTGTTGGGCCCGATAGATCTATCTTTAGGATTCGCGTCAATTAGGGTGTCTGTTCCCTAATTCTTAGATTACCAGACTAAAAAGGGCATATTCGATTTCGATCATTCAACCATATAATGTAGTTTCAATTACTTGTGTCTATTTCGTAAAACAGTTATAAAAACAGCGCATGTATTCTCAGTCCCAAAAATATATATTGCAAAAGCATTTAAAAAGGGAATAATGAAACTCACCATACTGTATTTTGTAGTAAAAATACATATAACATCATTGAACAAGTGTAGGGTTGGCCTCGGATTCACGAACCTATAGTAATTATATATATTTATGTATTTGTCAATATTTGTCTAATAAATTAGGCCAAGTCATAGTGTACCATAATCCCAATGCTCGAGACTAATGTGCAAAAGTCAAAGGTTAAAGTAAAAACGAGGTCGCATGCAAAAATACAATAACTTATACAAAAATGATTTTTCGGTCAAACATGACTAAACGGCCACTTCAGCGATTTTTAGAAAAATTATCGGAACTCCGATTGATAAACGGCCAAAGATAAAAGTTACACATTACCAAAAAGATTAAGCATAAATTTTACAGAAGTAAACTAAACCTAGACAACTCGTAGTTGCCAACGCGGTTTCTGCGTTTCAAAGTTAATTTTTCAGCTTTAATAAATTTACAAAAGTGACGAGTAGCCTACTTTGGAGATTTTTAGAAAATTCCTCGAAACTCGGATTGACAAACGGTCAAAGCCTTCAAATTCTCGTTACCACAAAGATATAACATGATTTTTGGCAAAAGTAAACACACATCAGGCCGACCATGACAACTGATACAAAACTGACATTTTTAATAAAAAGTTTCAGCTCTTTTCAGAATTTTAAAATGTGACCAAATAGTCAACTTTGACGATTTTTAGAAAAATCGTCGAGACTCAAATTGACAAACGGCCCAAGTCGTTTGCTAGACTTTACAGCAAAGAATTCATTGGTATTTTTTTTTTAAATCTGAAACAATGCCGATCAGCGAGAATTTCAGTTCCCTTTTCGACATTTTTTCAAAATTTGCAAAACTTCTTTTATCCATAACTTGACAACCGTTCAACGAAACGAGACGTGCTTTATATGAAAATTCATCTACTCGACGAGTAGGATCCAAATAACCACTTTTTATTACCCAGAAAATTAGTTCACTAATTATCATTAGCAATCTTAATTACGAAATTAATTGTTTAATTCATAACTTTCTAACCGTTCATCGAATCCATTCGATATCTTAATGAAAAATTCTTAATTTTTCGCTAGCTTTCCAAGGACATGCATATCTTATACCTTATCTCAAACGTAGGTGTAACTAATTCAGGATTCAACATAACCTATCTAAGGGCAATATCAAAAATACAAGCATGCACAATCCTATATTCTCGAGCACTAGTCAGGGATACACTATTAGTATGTAAAAATTAAATTATGAGTACTCACGTATCAATATTGAGATTCAATATTGTAGGAAAGGTACGTAGACGCAACGGAGACGACAAACACTAGATTGACCTTATGAGCATAACCCCCGAACATTACCCAATATCTCCAAAGCTATAACCCATAATTTCCTTAGCCCTATCCTACTTATAAAACTCATTTTGAGATCACGCGGGTAGAACCTCGTCGTAGTATTTTATGTATAATATTACTAATAATTATACTACTACTACTACTAATAATAATAATAAGATAAAATCTTAATTTTAATAATAATAATAATAATATTAATGATATATAAGAAATTATACGAGGTGTTTGATGAAGTGAATGATCACATAACTGAAAAACGCTCGCTTTATAAGATGTTACACCCACCTACCCAATGCACAACATTTTCCTGCCGACACCATTTTAATATATACTAATATAATATTAAAAAAAAACGTGTAAGTAAAGTGAACGTCCATTTCATGTTACATGTAACATCATTTTATTATTATTATATATTTATTATTTTTAATTTATATAATTACTTATATATTATATTATATTTACGTTCATGGTAAAAATATAATTTTTACAAAAATGACACGGTCGTGGTCTCACGACTCATGTACCACTTTCCGTTTTTCGGGCGCACTTTCGTACGTTTAGAAAACTAGTCCTTTATATTACGTGACATATACCTTTTACAAAAATTAGACTTACATAACAATAAATTACCTTTATAAAAATATAACTTATAAAGTTGAGCGTTGTGGTCATTTCCTTCTATAAATCTGATAATGCTAAAAACGAACATATATTTCATAGCATTATTCCTCAAGAAAGACAAGCTTTTAGTTGCAATTGTTCTATTTACAAGTGATATTCGTTTAAATAATAAAAGGTGAAGACAAAAGACAGATTCGACGATTTGAAGACGCAAACGACCAAAAAGCTCAAAAGAACAAAAGACAATCAAAAAGGTTCCAATTATTGATAAGAAACGTCTCGAAATCACAAGAGTACAAGATTCAAAACGCAAAGTACAAGATATTAAATTGTACGCAAGGACGTTCGAAAATCCGGAACCGGGACCAGAGTCAACTCTTAACGCTCGACGCAACGGACTAAAAATTACAAGTTAACTATGTATATAAATATAATATAATATATAATTAATTATATTAATTATATATATATTATATATATATATTAAAAACCGTCGGCAGCCAGAAACTCCAAGGGTGTGAACTGTAAATACCTCTCCGCGACTCGCGGAGTTTTAAGGGTATTTGGCCGCGAGTCGCGGAGCCCCAAAAATCAAGTCTGGCTATAAATCAACCCGAATTCTGATCAAAATCATCATCATTTTTTCTTCTCATTCATACGAAGTAATATATATTTATATTTATAATTTATATTTTAATTTTAATTATAATTCTAATAATAAGGGTATGTTAGCGAATGTTGTAAGGGTGTAAGTCGAAATTCTGCCCGTGTAACGCTACGCTATTTTTAATCATTGTAAGTTATGTTCAACCTTTTTATATTAATGTCTCGTAGCTAAGTTATTATTATGCTTGTTTAAAACGAAGTAATCATGATGTTAGGCTAATTATTAAAATTGGGTAATTGGGCTTTGTACCATAATTGGGGTTTGGACAAAAGAACGACACTTGTGGAAACTAGACTATGGGCTATTAATGGGCTTTATATTTGTTTAACTAAATGAAAGTTTGTTAATGTTAATATAAAGATTTACAATTGGGCGTCCCTATAAATTACCATATACACTCGATCGGACACGATGGGCGGGGTATTTATATGTACGAATAATCGTTCATTTAACCGGACACGGGAATGGATTAATAGCCACTAGAATAATTAAAACAGGGGTGAAATTACATTCAAGGGTAATTGGTGTAATTGTTAACAAAGTAGTAAAACCTTGGTTTACACGCAGTCGATAACCTGGTGTATTCATTAAACAAAGTATTAAAACCTTGTTACAATTCGAATCCCCAATTAGTTGGAATATTTATCTTCGGGTATAATAATAATTTGACAAGGACACTTGCAATTTATATTTATGACTGATGGACTGTTATGGACAAAAACCAGACGGACATATTGAATAATCCAGGACAAAGGACAATTAACCCAAGGGCATAAAACTAAAATCAACACGTCAAACATCATGATTACGGAAGTTTAAATAAGCATAATTCTTTTATTTCATATTTAATTTCCTTTATTTTATATTTAATTGCACTTCTAATTATCGCACTTTTATTTATTGTTATTTTATTTTATCGCACTTTTAATTATCGTACTTTTTAATTATCGCAATTTTATTTTATCACATTTTTATTATTCGCAATTTCATTATCGTTATTTACTTTACGCTTTAATTTAAAGTCTTGTATTTATTTTATATTTTACATTAGGTTTTAACTGCGACTAAAGTTTTAAAATCGACAAACCGGTCATTAAACGGTAAAAACCCCCCTTTATAATAATAATATTACTTATATATATATTTGTATTTTTATAAAAGTAAATTAATATAGCGTTGAGCTTTGTTTAAAGATTTCCCTGTGGAACGAACCGGACTTACTAAAAACTACACTACTGTACGATTAGGTACACTGCCTATAAGTGTTGTAGCAAGGTTTAAGTATATCCATTCTATAAATAAATAAATATCTTGTGTAAAATTGTATCGTATTTAATAGTATTTTCTGCTAAAAATTAATAGTATTTTATACCCCTCTGCTTTGACATCAAAATCAAAGCCTCTTTGTTTGTCAAAATATTTTATTTTAAATTAAACGTTTTGTGACATGTACCTTTATTAATAACTAGACTTAAATTAATTAAAAACTAACCCACTCAGAGTGTAACTTAATCTTTTGAGTGTTTTGGTCATTTACTTTTATAATTCATACCCTCGTTAGTTATCGAAGTATATTTAATACATTACTTAAACCAAAACGTCTTTTGACTAAATTAAAATATATTTATAATATATAGGTTTGATATAATTTAATAAAATATTTAGATTTTAATTATATTTCAAAATATATTTGAAGATTGTTTATAATATTATATCCTATAACGTTTATACTTTAAAAAATATAATTTCCTTATGCGTCAACGTTTAGTTTGTTTTCCTTAAACTTTCTATATAATATAACTATATTCCCAAAGTTTCACTTTCACTCTAAATAATAGGAAGGTTAACTAGTTAACGTTTATATAGAAAGTCGAACAGAAAACTCCACTAACATTTGGCTAGTTCCCGTTAATTGACACATTTGTCTTCACTTATAACTCACTTTACTATTTTCCGAATACGGTTAATAATAAGGGTTACCTAATTCAAAGTGGACCTCATAACAGATACACTTAATCATAATTCAATGTATCTGATAATTCAATCATTTGATATTATCTTTTAATCTCGTCAATAAACTTACATCGATCAAGTACATTCATGTAAAGTATTATCTATTCAATATCTTGATAGTATTTCCAGGTTCATAAAATAGATCTCATAGCTTATAATCATATCCACTAATCCGTTCGATGTTTTATATAATATATCTCAATTTAATAATCACACATGTGTATGTATATATATTTATTTACACATAATTGTTCGTGAATCGTTAGGCATGGTCAAAGAGTAATTGATTATATGAATATAGTTTTCAAAACTTTCGAGACTCAACATTACATATTTTTGCTCATCGTGTCGGGAACATATAAAGATTAAAGTTTAAATTTGATCGGAAATTTCCGGGTCATCACAGTACCTACCCGTTAAAAGAAATTTCGTCCCGAAATTTGATAGAGGTCGTCATGGCTAATAGTAAGAATGTTATTATGACGAATGTAAACTGATACATAGAGTTTTATCATCATTGAGTAATATAGATAACCCAATTTGATTATGCGAAAAGTATAAGTGAAGCTATCGCAAAAGAGTGAAAAATGAATAAATGCAGGTTTGACTTAACCGACGACGTGTTCAAGATTGCTTTCCGGAATTTAAGGAATTTAGAAGAAATCTTCATAATAAGATTTGATTCTTCGGTAATTAAGGAGATTTAGATCTTCTTTGGTTGAACGCGATAATCTGCTTCGGTTGTTCTGTCGGATATTTCCCTATAAATCCGTCTTCTCCATTTCCTTACGACTCACACCCTCTATTCTTTCTTCTTCGATTCATACTTTAAAACATTCGTTAATATGCTCCATCCCATCCTGATCCTTGATATCCTCTTAACGTTCATATTCGTCATTCTTCTTTTTAATCTGCCACCAGAAGAATCTATTTACTTTTACTATACCCTAGGGTTTATAGTGTTTTTAGTTCTCCCGTGTCTTTATGTTGCTATATGCATTGATATATACGGTTTGTAATTTTTCGGGTTGTTGCTAGATTTTTATATCTTCCCTGATATTTCGATGTCCCTGCTTCTGTCTTCTATAATCATTATCATTCACAGTTAATGCTCTCTTTTATTTGCTGCAATTTATACCCCAATTTCTATTTCGGAGTTTTGTCCTTTCGTTTCTTCTTCTTGCGATTAAGCACCGCTTGTAATGGTCCAGAATTCACAAATATGAATTTCGAAATGAACATTGTTAATGTTCTAGGAAGGAAATTGTGATGGCACGATCTTGACTTGTCAAATTACTAAAATACCTTGGAAAAGGCCGAATCATCAAGAAATATTTTCTTGATATTTTAGAGGTTAAATAGAATACAAGAGTCGTATAACATGGCATGATGATGTTATGATCTGTGAATCATCACGTTCCATTTAGAAACTCAGCATGACTTACTGTAATATAATCACATTGATCAAGTGTCATTATATTATACTAATTCATACTTCAGTTCCCAACACTACTTCAAAATATTCCTATTTTAAACTTAAATGTTTCAGAATTTAGAAACTAAAATAGCTTCTTTTATGATGTAATACAGATAGCGCGAAGAGGTAAATGATTTCAAATAACAAAAATTAAGAAAATATCTTCAGAAATATGGAGGATATTTATAATGAAAGATATGATGATATTTTAGAATTTCTAATATCAGAGGATGATGAAGAATATTGTCCGCAGGGTTTTAGAGTCAGGAGCAAGGTATTCGTTAATGACTTCAGCAGATACTGAATTATTTGGATCCTTTGAAGTTAGGTTCAGTCTTTGTAATTTGTCCACAGCCTCCTTCCTACTTTGCTCAATCCGTTTTCCAGTTCCAAGACTTCTCTTTTTCTGCGCTTTGCCAGCACACCTATTCATTATCATCAAACTTTTACTGTTAAGGTCGTTTATAGTTTTTTTTTTTTTTTTTTTTTTTTTTTGCTTCATCAGTATTTTTCCATTTTCGGATAACCAATTCGTAGTTCGAAGTGTTTTTCAGAATCTTCGCATTCAAATTAAGTCCATAAGATATACGTTATATATACACATATAACTGTTGGCGTAGACATGCTGCGAGATTTCAAAATACTGATTGCTAATTCCCAATGATTCGTATGGAAATTCTCATTACAAGATGCGAATGAGTAAATGATGGGGTTTTAATGAATAATTATAATGACTTTTTGGAGAGGCTAAAGTCAAAGGGTTATGAAGTTGTTGATACATCTGTTAATAATGTGGTGGAATGTAAAAGGTTCCCTGATAACGATGGTGTATATCTCAAGGTTATAATAAGGTTAGTCTGACTGAAAAGTCGAAGTTGACTTGCTGGAGCTGTGACAAAACTGGCTACTTTGAATAGGAGTCGCAAAGTTATTTTTGCTAATAAATGCTAAAGAATCTGACGCGGATACGTTGTTTAAACTTTTACTTTGGTTTCAAGAGTTTTTCGGGTACATAACTGTGGGTAACATGTGGTTGGATCATCATCTCGATTGCTCATCATTCGAAGTGTCTTCAGAAATTTTCGAAGGGTTTGAACACAGATTGTAATCGTTAACATACATTTGATGTTCTAACACAGTTTTGAAGTCAAAATATAGCTTTTGAAAGATGTAAGGATCTAAGAGTGATGATTTTGGTCATATCTCAAGTTGAATTTTGAGATTTCAAAATCAGAATATGTAATTAAATTTTGAATGAGTATGGTTGTTTTGATTTCTATAAAAGAATGTATATTGTTGTGAAAGTAGGGAGTATAATGGATGATTTGCTGAATCAGATTCGAAGAATGTAATATATTAATTGTGAATTTATATATCTCTCGGGTATTACCTACCCGTTAAAAAAAATTTCACAAGTAATATTTTGTACAAAAGAATTTTATTACAGTCTTTATGAAAATATATATATGTATATTTTCTTCAGATGTAACATAGATTTAATGAGTTAATGTTAAATTAAACTCACTTGATTTACGGTTGAAACTAGAATTGAATAATCCCTAAAGGCTTTAAAAAGTACATAACTTTTACACAGTATTTCTTTAATGACTTTAAAATTATGAATCAATACTTCGTTATTTGTTGATGTATGATGTTCGGTTCGTGGAATTCTTGTGAATTTCACAAAGTACGAATGATGTTATCTGAAAAGTTTCGGGTACATCGATGATGAAAGTGTAAAATCAAATATATACTTGATTTATTATGAATTGGAATTTGTTGAATTGTGACAGAGATTGTAGTTAACGCTGGTTAAGTTGCGGCCGAAGGACGTACATTATTGCATATTTGTAATATGAATTAACCGAGAAGTTAAGATTCACACACAATATCTTAGTACGGAAAGATTTATTTTTATTTCAAAATATATAAAATATACATATAATTTCTTCAAAGGGAATGAGTTAATTCTTCATAACTCGTTGATACAATATACGGGTTATTGATTCGTAATGATGTCCATAGTGATTCTTGAGCTGACGGAGTTTGTGATGTTATAGGTGTTGTTGATTCTGATGTTGACTGTACTGATGATGCTGGTGACGCTGATGGTACTGTTGATGCTGTTGGTAAAACAAGTTTAGCTTGTTAATCACACACCATTTTTGTCAGGGTTTCTACTCTTCCTTCTATCATTTTGGTTCGCTTAACTGATTTATGGTTAGGGCTAAATTAGATAATCTCTAAGACTTTAGAGATTACATAATCTGCGCGAAATGTTTCTCCAATGAAGTTATGAATTAATACTTCGTCGGTTATTGTTGTTGGTATTCCTTGGTATCTACAGGGCGTATGACATTGGTGCTCGTGGGACAGAGTGTAAGGTTGAGGTTTACGATGTGATTGTGGTTGGGGTGGTAATGGTACTATTGGCGTTGATGATGGTGTTACTGGTTATGCTGCTGATGCTGCTGCTGGTGTTTGTAATCTCTGCACCATATTCTCCAAAGCCACTACCCGAGCGCGAAGCTCGTTGACTTCTTCTATTACACCGGGGTGATTGTCGGTTCGGACGAGCGGATAAATAAAATCTAAAATTTGATGTAATATATAATCGTGACGAGATACTCTGGAAATGAGCGAGAAAATGGTGTTTCGAACAGGTTCGCCGGTAAGTGCATCAGGTTCTTCATCAAGAGGGCAATGTGGTGGATAGAAGGGATCACCTTCTTCTTGTCTCCAATGATTGAGGAGGCTACGAACCCATCCCCAATTCATCCAGAATAGGTGATGACTGATTGGTTGATCTATTCCAGTCACACTGCTTTCGGAGCTGGAGTGGGATTCCATTTCGAAATTCGAGAAACTTGAATTAATGATGAATTCCATTTCGTACGATTGAATAAGGATTTTTTTTTTTCCGATATGAAATGATTTTCGGTTATTGGATGGTATTCTAATTACATAGAATATCCATATATATAGAACAAAAGATTTCATAAATTACGGAGGAATTTACGGGATATATTAGGCAACGTTTACAGTAATAGATACGATAAGATATGATTTAGCAGATACGCTAAGATATGAATTTTTGTCTATACACTATTAATGCAATCAATGCAGCAAGACGTGTCTTAGACTAAAAATGATAAGCAGGTAATTTCCTGAGGATGATAAGTAGCTAATTTTTGACACAAAATGATAAGCAAAACTATTGACGTGCAGACACGGTCGAAGTCCAGACTCACTAATGCATCCTATCGACTTATCTGTTAGACACACTAATGCAGACCTGGTTCGCTAAGACCACCGCTCTGATACCAACTGAAAGGACCCGTTCATATACATTATAAACGATTCACAATAGTTGATTACATTGCGAGGTATTTGACCTCTATATGATACATTTTACAAACATTGCATTCGTTTTTAAAAGACAATCTTTCTTTACATCGAAAATTGACAGGCATGCATACCATTTCATAATATCCACTATCCAACTATAAATTGATTTAATAATAATCTTTGATGAACTCAATGACTCGAATGCAACGTTCTTCGAAATATGCTATGAAAGACTCCAAGTAATATCTTTAAAATGAGCAAATGCACAGCGGAAGATTTCTTTAACACCTGAGAATAAACATGCTTTAAAGTGTCAACCAAAAGGTTGGTGAGTTCATTAGTTTATCATAATCATTTATTTCCATCATTTTAATAGACCACAAGAATTTCATTTCCAGTTCTCATAAATATACGTCCTATGCATAGAGACAAAAATAATCATTCATATGGTGAACACCTGGTAACCGACATTAACAATATGCATATAAGAATATCCCCATCATTCCGGGATCCTCCTTCGGACATGATATAAATTTTGAAGTACTAAAGCATCCGGTACTTTGGATGAGGCTTGTTGGGCCCGATAGATCTATCTTTAGGATTCGCATCAATTAGGGTGTCTGTTCCCTAATTCTTAGATTACCAGACTAAAAAGGGCATATTCGATTTCGATCATTCAACCATATAATGTAGTTTCAATTACTTGTGTCTATTTCGTAAAACAGTTATAAAAACAGCGCATGTATTCTCAGTCCCAAAAATATATATTGCAAAAGCATTTAAAAAGGGAATAATGAAACTCACCATACTGTATTTTGTAGTAAAAATACATATAACATCATTGAACAAGTGTAGGGTTGGCCTCGGATTCACGAACCTATAGTAATTATATATATTTATGTATTTGTCAATATTTGTCTAATAAATTAGGCCAAGTCATAGTGTACCATAATCCCAATGCTCGAGACTAATGTGCAAAAGTCAAAGGTTAAAGTAAAAATGAGGTCGCATGCAAAAATACAATAACTTATACAAAAATGATTTTTCGGTCAAACATGACTAAACGGCCACTTCATCGATTTTTAGAAAAATTATCGGAACTCCGATTGATAAACGGCCAAAGATAAAAGTTACACATTACCAAAAAGATTAAGCATAAATTTTACAGAAGTAAACTAAACCTAGACAACTCGTAGTTGCCAACGCGGTTTCTGCGTTTCAAAGTTAATTTTTCAGCTTTAATAAATTTACAAAAGTGACGAGTAGCCTACTTTGGAGATTTTTAGAAAATTCCTCGAAACTCGGATTGACAAACGGTCAAAGCCTTCAAATTCTCGTTACCACAAAGATATAACATGATTTTTGGCAAAAATAAACACACATCAGGCCGACCATGACAACTGATACAAAACTGACATTTTTAATAAAAAGTTTCAGCTCTTTTCAGAATTTTAAAATGTGACCAAATAGTCAACTTTGACGATTTTTAGAAAAATCGTCGAGACTCAAATTGACAAACGGCCCGAGTCGTTTGCTAGACTTTACAGCAAAGAATTCAGTGGTATTTTTTTTTAAATCTGAAACAACGCAGATCAGCGAGAATTTCAGTTCCCTTTTCGACATTTTTTCAAAATTTGCAAAACTTCTTTTGTCCATAACTTGACAACCGTTCAACGAAACGAGACGTGCTTTATATGAAAATTCTTCTACTCGACGAGTAGGATCCAAATAACCACTTTTTATTACCCAGAAAATTAGTTCACTAATTATCATTAGCAATCTTAATTACGAAATTAATTGTTTAATTCATAACTTTCTAACCGTTCATCGAATCCATTCGATATCTAAATGAAAAATTCTTAATTTTTCGCTAGCTTTCCAAGGACATGCATATCTTATACCTTATCTCAACCGTAGGTGTAACTAATTCAGGATTCAACATAACCTATCTAAGGGCAATATCAAAAATACAAGCATGCACAATCCTATATTCTCGAGCACTAGTCAGGGATACACTATTAGTATGTAAAAATAAAATTATGAGTACTCACGTATCAATATTGAGATTCAATATTGTAGGAAAGGTACGTAGACGCAACGGAGACGACAAACACTAGATTGACCTCATGAGCATAACCCCCGAACATTATCCAATATCTCCAAAGCTATAACCCATAATTTCCTTAGCCCTATCCTACTTATAAAACTCATTTTGAGATCACGCGGGCAGAACCTCGTCGTAGTATTTTATGTATAATATTACTAATAATTATACTACTACTACTACTAATAATAATAATAAGATAAAATCTTAATTTTAATAATAATAATAATATTAATGATATATAAGAAATTATACGAGGTGTTTGATGAAGTGAATGATCACATAACTGAAAAACGCTCGCTTTATAAGATGTTACACCCACCTACCCAATGCACAACATTTTCCTGCCGACACCATTTTAATATATACTAATATAATATTAAAAAAAAAAACGTGTAAGTAAAGTGAACGTCCATTTCATGTTACATGTAACATCATTTTATTATTATTATATATTTATTATTTTTAATTTATATAATTACTTATATATTATATTATATTTACGTTCATGGTAAAAATATAATTTTTACAAAAATGACACGGTCGTGGTCTCACGACTCATGTACCACTTTCCGTTTTTCGGGCGCACTTTCGTACGTTTAGAAAACTAGTCCTTTATATTACGTGACGTATACCTTTTACAAAAATTAGACTTACATAACAATAAATTACCTTTATAAAAATATAACTTATAAAGTTGAGAGTTGTGGTCATTTCCTTCTATAAATCAAAGCCTCGTTGTTTGTCAAAATATTTTATTTTAAATTAAACGTTTTGTGACATGTACCTTTATTAATAACTAGACTTAAATTAATTAAAAACTAACCCACTCAGAGTGTAACTTAATCTTTTGAGTGTTTTGGTCATTTACTTTTATAATTCATACCCTCGCTAGTTATCGAAGTATATTTAATACATTACTTAAACCAAAACGTCTTTTGACTAAATTAAAATATATTTATAATATATAGGTTTGATATACTTTAATAAAATATTTAGATTTTAATTATATTTCAAAGTATATTTGAAGATTGTTTATAATATTATATCCTATAACGTTTATACTTTAAAAAATATAATTTCCTTATGCGTCAACGTTTAGTTTGTTTTCCTTAAACTTTCTATATAATATAACTATATTCCCAAAGTTTCACTTTCACTCTAAATAATAGGAAGGTTAACTAGTTAACGTTTATATAGAAAGTCGAACAGAAAACTCCACTAACATTTGGCTAGTTCCCGTTAATTGACACATTTGTCTTCACTTATAACTCACTTTACTATTTTCCGAATACGGTTAATAATAAGGGTTACCTAATTCAAAGTGGACCTCATAACAGATACACTTAATCATAATTCAATGTATCTGATAATTCAATCATTTGATATTATCTTTTAATCTCGTCAATAAACTTACATCGAACAAATACATTCATGTAAAGTATTATCTATTCAATATCTTGATAGTATTTCCAGGTTCATAAAATAGATCTCATAGCTTATAATCATATCCACTAATCCGTTCGATGTTTTATATAATATATCTCAATTTAATAATCACACATGTGTATGTATATATATTTATTTACACATAATTGTTCGTGAATCGTTAGGCATGGTCAAAGGGTAATTGATTATATGAATATAGTTTTCAAAACTTTCGAGACTCAACATTACATATTTTTGCTCATCGTGTCGGGAACATATAAAGATTAAAGTTTAAATTTGATCGGAAATTTCCGGGTCATCACAGTATTATCATTATCATTATTTTTAATCACTACTAATATTAATTTAGTATTAATATAACTACTATTTTAACAAACAAATGAGGTATATACATATAAAATATTTGATATATATAACATAACAAAATTTAATAGTTTTATATACAAAATGAATATATAAACCATATATTTATTAGTAACATAAAAATGATATAACTAATACATTTATATATGTGTTCAATTACATCTATGAATATTAATAAATATACAAATGATATAGGTTCGTGAATCCGAGGTCAACCCTACACTTGTTCAATGTCGTCATATGTATTTTTACTACAAAATACAGTATGGTGAGTTTCATTAATCCCTTTTTAAATACTTTTGCAATATATATTTTTGGGACTGAGAATACATGCGCTGTTTTTATAAATGCTTTACGAAATAGACACAAGTAATCGAAACTACATTCTATGGTTGGATTATCTAATCGAATATGCCCTTTTTATTAAGTCTGGTAATCTAAGAATTAGGGAACAGACACCCTAATTGACGCGAACTCTAAAGATAGATCTATCGGGCCCAACAAGCCCCATCCAAAGTACCGGATGCTTTAGTACTTCGAAATTTATATCATGTCCGAAGGAGGATCCCGGAATGATGGGGATATTCTTATATGTATATTGTGAATGTCGGTTACCAGGTGTTCAATCTATATGAATGATATTTTTGTCTCTATGCATGGGACATATGTTTATGAGAAATGGAAATATGAAATCTTGTGGTCTATTAAAATTATGAAATGATTATTTATGTTAAACTAATGAACTCACCAACCTTTTGGTTGACACTTTAAAGCATGTTTATTCTCAGGTATGAAATAAGTCTTCCGCTGTGCATTTACTCATTTAAAGATATTACTTGGAGTCATTCATGGCATATTTCAAAAGACGTTGCATTTAAGTCATTGAGTTCATCAAGATTATTATTAAATCAATTATAGTTAGATATATTATGAAATGGTATGCATGCCGTCAATTTTCATTGTAATGAAAGATTGTCTTTTCAAAAATTAATGCAATGTTTGAAAAATGTATCATATAGAGGTCAAGTACCTCGCGATGTAATCAACTATTAAGAATCGTTTATAATCGATACGGACTTCGTCCGGATGGATTAGGACGGGTCCTCACAGTTGGTATCAGAGCGGTGGTCTTAGCGAAGCAGGTCTGCATTAGTGTGTCTAACTGATAAGTCGTTAGGATGCTTTAGTGAGTCTGGACTTCGACCGTGTCTGCATGTCAAAAGTTTTGCTTATCTTTTTTTGTCGAAAATCATTTGTTTATCATCCTTAGGGAATTACCTGCTTATCATTCTTAGTCTAGACACATCTTACTGCCTCTATTGCATAGACAGTGTATAGATGAAAATTCATATCTTAGCGTATCTGCTAATCCATATCTTAGCGTATCTGTTACATAAACTTTGCCTGATATATTTCGTAAATTCCTCCATAATCTACGAAATCTTCTGTTCTATATATAGGTATTCTATGTAATTAGAATATTATTCGATATCCGAAAATCATTTCATTTCGAGAAATCCTTCATTCAATCATACACAATGGAACTCACAACTAGTTCAAGTCCCTCGGATTCCGATATGGAGTCCCACTCCAGCTCCGAAAGCAGCGTCACCAGAATGAATCAATCTATCAGTCATCCTCAATTCATCTGATGAGTTCGTAGTCGACTTAATCAATGGAGACGAGAAGAAGATGATACTTCCACCAACCAAATTCACCTCTTGACGATGAACCTGAAGCAATCACCGGCGAACCAATCTGAAATTCCATTTTCACTCTCATTACCTGAATATCTCGCCATGATTATATTATATCTAAAATTCTAAACCTCATTTGTCCGCTCGTTCTGACCGACAATCATCCCTGAATAATAGAAGAAGTCAACGAGCTTCGCACCCGAGTTGTAGCCGTGGAAAATATGGTGCAAAACGTACCAGCTTCAGCAACATCAACATCATCAACAGTACCACCAGCAACAACATAAACCACAACAACACACACCTCAACATCATAATCTGTACCTCGAGCATAATCATCATTATACATGACGTTCTACATCATTTATCTTCATTCGACATGGCGATTATGTAATCTCTAATGTTTTAGAGATTATGTATTCTTGTTCTAACGGTAAACCAAATGAGATTAATATCATATTAAATCATTAAATCTATATTACATCTGAAGAAAATATATATATGAAAGTATATTTTCATAAAGTTTGTAATTAAAAAGTCTTTCGTACAAACTATTAATGATGAAAATATTTTAACGGGTAGGTAATACCCGAGGAATATTTAGATTTCACATTAATAAGTTACAATGTACATTCTTCGAATCTGATTCAACAGTCATTTACTATCCTACTTACTCCACAGATATACGTATATGTTCACCAAACAATAACCATTTTCATTCCAATTAAATTTCACATACGAGTTTCTGCCGATCAAAACCCAAGTCATGATTTGACAAGTGGCATAATGAACAAAATAAAATTTATTAGTAACCAATTAATTAACTACGTAAAACTTTAAAACTATGTTAACTATTCCTAGCTAACTGTTACTATATGACTATTTCCTTAAAATATACTAGTTTTGGTGGAACTATTGAATTATTGGACTATTGGACTACTATTATGGACAATTAAAAATTATTAAAAGAGTAGGAAATATTAAATACAACACTTTTCGACTTAAAAGATTGTAAATAAATTTCATCTTCTACAGTTAAATATTTCCTCAAGTTGCCACTTGATTTCGTCTTAAACAACATTTGTATCTTCACGATTACATTCTGCGTTCAAACCTTTCATGATTCTTGAAAACATCTCAATCGAGAGGATAAACCAACCGCACTTCATTTAAGGGAGAAAAGATTGATGCATATAATTATGCACCTGAAAACACTTGGAACCTGAGTAAACATTTAACACGTATCTGTGCTAGCTCTTTTGGCGTTGTTATTACCGAAAATAACTTTGCAATATTAGTCAATTTTGTCACAACTCCAGCAAGTCAACTTCGATTTTCATTCGGATTAACCTTATTATAATCTTGATATATATGCGTGCTCTTTTGTTGTTATCGGGGAACCTTTTACATCCCACCATATTATCAGTAGACGTACCAACAACCTCGTTGCTTCTTGGTTTAAATCTCTCAGACAAATCACTATATTTATCTATTGAATCCTTATCATATACTCATCCGCATCTTGTAACGAGAACTGCCATACCAATTATCGGGAATCAGCAATCAGTACTTTAAAAACTCACAGCATATCTACATCAACAGTTATATGTATAACATTTATTTCTTAGAATTATGATCTTTCATTCTGAAATTCTGAAAAGCACTCAGTCTACAAATCAATACTCTGAATGTTGAAAAAGCTGAATGAAGCAGCAGCAAAAAAAAAAAAAAAAAAAAAAAAAAACGTAGGCAACCGTAAACGACCTTAATCATCAGAAGTTTGATGATAAAGAATAGTATGTTGGAAAAGCTCATAAAAGTTGGAAATAGAAAACGGATTGAGCTAACCACTAAGGAGACCAAGGACAAATACAAGGACCATATCATATATTCAAAGAATCCAGGTAATTCTAGATCCGATGAAACCTTCAACGAATATCTTGCTCTGTACTCATGTTAAAATCTTGCGAAAAATCTTTCTCCATCAACCATCGAACTTAGAAATTCCAAAATATCATCATCAATATCTTCGATATTTCTGAGGATATTTTCATAAATATTCTCGTCCGAAATTATATACCTCTTCGTGCTTCCTGTGTATCATTATGTTGGAAACATTCAATGGAAAATTTAGTACCGAAAAGCGGATTATGCGAAACTATGAAGGAAGCCGTGAACAAATCACAAAGAATAAGTTTGACTTCAAAGAATCCAAATGATTCCGTTTCTGATGAAATCTTTAGCGAATACCTTGCTTCGGAATATAAACCCTTACGGATAAATCTTCTTCATCATCCATCGATATTAGAAATTCCAAGATATCATCGTATCTTTCATTATAAATATCCTCCATATTTCTGAAGATATTTTCATAACTATTCTTATCTGAAATCAATAATCTATTCGTGCTATCAATGTTACATCATATAGAAACTGTTAGTTTCTATATTCTGTAAACTTTCGAGCTTAAAATATGAATGCTATTGAAGTAATGTTGGAAACTGATGCATGAGTTAATATAATATAATGACACTTGATCAACGTGATTATATTACAGTAAGTCATGCTGAGCTTCTAATGGGACGCGATGATTCACAGATTATAACATCATCATGTGCCATGTTACATAACTCTTTCATTGTGCTTAACTTCTGAACATATCAAGAAAATATATTCTTGATAGTTCTGTTCTCAGTGATTCAGATAATTTGACAAAACAAATCGTGCTACTACCTTTCCTTTCTACCTTGTATATTATGATAATTTGAAACTCTATATCTACAAATTCTGGACCATTATTCGCTTGACTTG
Organism: Rutidosis leptorrhynchoides; assembly: GCF_046630445.1. Lineage (NCBI taxonomy): Eukaryota > Viridiplantae > Streptophyta > Magnoliopsida > Asterales > Asteraceae > Rutidosis > Rutidosis leptorrhynchoides. Next base: position 199,720,055 of record NC_092343.1, on the reverse strand, counting down.
AAGTCGGGAAGAGAAAACAAAAGCATAGAGCTTTGAAATATAAGGGAGAATAAAAAGCCCGATAACAACACATAAATTACAAACCGTGAATATCAGTACGTACAGCAATATAAAGACAAGGGAGGATTATAAATACAATAATCCCTAGAGCATGATAGAAATAAACAGATTCTTCATGTGGGAGTTGGAAAAGAAGAACGATCATTACAATAGTTAGAGTAAGAACAAGGATCAGAACAGTGTTAAGCATTTTCATAAATCTTTTGAATTTGGGAATTGAGTATAGAAATGGTGAAAACTAATGGAACGGAAAGGGTAAATTTATAGTGGAAATATCAGACAGAGTAATCGAGGCGGATCATCGTATTTAATTATAGAGATCTTAATTTCCTTATTCGCCGAAGAATCAAATCTTATAGATTTAGAAGATTTTCTTTAAATCCCTTGAATTCCGGAATTCAACCAAGACAACGTCAAAAGTTAAGACGCAACTTATTTTCTAAATTCAACCCCTACATCAAAAGTTAAGGCGCACCTTACTTTCTAAATTCAATTACGACTACGTCAAAAGTTATGGAAAATCTCCATTTCTTCATTTCGATCTTTTGTGAGAGCTTCATTCATACGATTCGATTAATCTAATCATTTTATCGATATTACTCAATGATGATAAAACTCTATTTATCAACTCATATTCGTCATGAAAACATTTTTATTGTTAACCATGACCACCTCACTCAAATTTCTGGACGAAATTTCTTTAACGGGTAGGTACTGTGATGACCCGGAAATTTCCGATCAAATTTAAACTTTAATCTTTATATATTTCCGACACGATAAGCAAAAGTCTGTAATGTTAAGTCTCGAAAGTTTTGAAAACTATATTCATGTAATCAATTACCCTTCGACCATTCCCGACGATTCACGAACCATTAATTGTAAATAAATGTGTATAGATATAAATCTAAATCTAAATATATGTATATATATAATAATTCGAAATAATAATATACGATATAATTAAATTTTTATTTAAATAAAGATATATATATATATACAGAGATAGTATATCAAATATAATTATTTCTTAACTGTAATACTCGATGGATGTTTTGATTATTATTTAGAGAAGTTTAATTCGAACTTATGTAGTTTGAAATAAACGGTGATCCAAAAAGAAGTCATATAAAGTATAGCATTCTTAAATATATTTAGAACCTATTTGTTGAGTGTTAACACTTATTATATTTTACGTGGAGTTGGGGGACTATTAATTAATTTAATTTTTATTAAATAATGTTAAACAATTAATGACCAATTATTTTTTATCATAATGATTAGAATAAATAAAGATGTTTAATATAAAATTTGGGATTTTTATATGTACTTTTGTCCATGATCAACGGAGCATAAATTTTAGTCCGATAATGAAATAGTAGACGATGGCTAACTTAATCACACATTTTAAATTTAAATTATATTATAATTAATATTATATTATATATTTCAATTCACAATTCGTTAAATGCATCCGTGAATGTAAATTAATATCATGTTACTGTGCCATATTTGAAATATTAGTGTGATGTTTTGTTGTCATTCGTCCACTGACTACAGCGTATATAATTATATATTCCCGAGATATTGAATTATGAAATGAGAAGTCAACATTTCTGTTTTATCCTTTATCTCATTCAATATGTATAACATATACATACATTACATATGGAAAGCAGAATATAGATATTCATCTTTTATCTCCAAACATACACCACCTCAATCTCACCACTCTCACCATTTATCACCATTATACGGGAACCACCGAGAACCTCTACACCATCGCCAACCCTCATAACCTCCACCGGCCACCTTACAACAACCACTTCTTATATGTAAATTTTGTTTGTGTTTCGATCAAACCACCATTGATCTTGTTCAATTCACTCTTTCTTTTTCCCTTTTCTGTTTATAGTTTCGGTTGTAACAATAAAGAACACCAAACCATTTCGATCCCCATCAATCGCCACACGTCACCATAGTTACTACACCATCGATTACACACACCACCTTCATCTAAACTTTGAGGACAACCACCACCAAGAACTCCCATTTGAAGACACCTGCAACCATCATCAACAACTACTGCTACGCTGTTACTGTTGCTATGAGATAAGTTGTTGCTACCATGCTTCTATTTTCAGGTACTAAACAAAACCACCACTGCTGCTACACTCGTCGCTACAACTATTCTTTTTTCGTTTCTTCTGTTTTGGGTCGAGCAAACACAAACCGAAACCTCCAACACCCAGCACCCCGTTTTTATTTTTCTGTCTTTTGTTTCAACTCTTTTTCAAACGTAAACAGATGTCGACTATTTTTTTTTTCTTTTGGATATTTTCTTTTCGTGATCAACAATGGTGGGCCGAAAGAACCAACAACTACTCAATTATGTTTCAACTTTTTAATAAAAGTGGGGTTACTATAACAAGGGTATGATTAATTATCTGTTTTGTTGTCTTCTGTACCGTTCCACTAAAACAAAGAAAGAAAACCGCATCCTTAATTTTTATTTAAGGCCGTTGTTGGCTGCTACCATGATGACCCATTTTATGTTGTTTAGTGGGCCTTCCTTTTAGGCCAAGATCCATCAAAATTGTTGGGCCGAAGCCACTACCCATCTGTTTGCAAACTTAATATATATGAAACCAGGAAAGTGAGTGTTTCTGCGAATCGTCTAGGTTTCAAGGATGATATAGATGATTAGTTTGTAATGATGATGATTCAAGAATTTGATGATAATACTGTGGAGATTACGAGTATTGAGGATGAAGAATGAGAGATGATGATGGATAATGACGATGATATGTGATGATCATGCTGATTGATGATGTTATGTCGTGAATGATGATGATTCGTGATGCGTTTAAAAATAATAATAATAGTGATAATCGTTACTGAACAAAACAAAAACTTGAATTTTAATCGTGGGCCTTTCTTTTAATTTGTTAAAAGGGCTAATCAAAATTACTTGGGCTTGTGACCTTTTGTTGGGCCGAATCAATTAACAGGTTATATGGTTTTAATTCGGAGTATAATCAGAAAAATGAAAATAGAAGAATGGTTAAGGTGTTAGCGGGTATTAGAGAGGTCGTGGGTTCAAATCTCAGCTTGGGCAGCTTATTATCTTTTTGAGCCTTTAAGGTAGTAACCATATTTATTATTATTATTATTATTAAGTTTATTGTTATTATTATTATTATTATTATTATTACTAGTTATTATTATGATTATAATTGTTATTATTATGATTATTATTGTTATTGTTCTTATTAGTATTATAATTATTATTATAAGTAGCATAAGTATTATTATTATCATAACTAGAATTACTATTAAAATCATTAGTATTAACATTAAGATTACTATTATTGTTACTACTAATATTATTATAAGTATTATTATTATCATTTAGGATTAGTACTAGTATAATTATCAAAACTATTATCATTACAAGATTATTAATGTTTACCATCACAATTATTATTATAAGTATTATTACGAATAGGATTATTTTTATTATTGTTGGTATGAAAATAATACAAACTATTATAATTATCTTCATAAATATTAGTATTAGTATCAAAATTATTATTTTCATTATCATTATTATTAAACCTGTCATTTTATTAAATAAAATTACTGTTAATATCATTATCGTAAGATTTATTATTTAAAACTATCATTTATATTATAAATAATAAAATCATTAACATTATTATCATTATTATTAACACTAGTATTATCATTATCATTATTTTTAATCACTACTAATATTAATTTAGTATTAATATAACTACTATTTTAACAAACAAATGAGGTATATACATATAAAATATTTGATATATATAACATAACAAAATTTAATAGTTTTATATACAAAATGAATATATAAACCATATATTTATTAGTAACATAAAAATGATATAACTAATACATTTATATATGTGTTCAATTACATCTATGAATATTAATAAATATATAAATGATATAGGTTCGTGAATCCGAGGTCAACCCTACACTTGTTCAATGTCGTCATATGTATTTTTACTACAAAATACAGTATGGTGAGTTTCATTAATCCCTTTTTAAATACTTTTGCAATATATATTTTTGGGACTGAGAATACATGCGCTGTTTTTATAAATGCTTTACGAAATAGACACAAGTAATCGAAACTACATTCTATGGTTGGATTATCTAATCGAATATGCCCTTTTTATTAAGTCTGGTAATCTAAGAATTAGGGAACAGACACCCTAATTGACGCGAACTCTAAAGATAGATCTATCGGGCCCAACAAGCCCCATCCAAAGTACCGGATGCTTTAGTACTTCAAAATTTATATCATGTCCGAAGGAGGATCCCGGAATGATGGGGATATTCTTATATGTATATTGTGAATGTCGGTTACCAGGTGTTCAATCCATATGAATGATATTTTTGTCTCTATGCATGGGATGTATGTTTATGAGAAATGGAAATATGAAATCTTGTGGTCTATTAAAATTATGAAATGATTATTTATGTTAAACTAATGAACTCACCAACCTTTTGGTTGACACTTTAAAGCATGTTTATTCTCAGGTATGAAAGAAGTCTTCCGCTGTGCATTTACTCATGTAAAGATATTACTTGGAGTTATTCATGGCATATTTCAAAAGACGTTGCATTCGAGTCATTGAGTTCATCAAGATTATTATTAAATCAATTATAGTTAGATATATTATGAAATGGTATGCATGCCGTCAATTTTCGTTGTAATGAAAGATTGTCTTTTCAAAAATGAATGCAATGTTTGCAAAATGTATCATATAGAGGTCAAGTACCTCGCGATGTAATCAACTATTAAGAATCGTTTATAATCGATACGGACTTCGTCCGGATGGATTAGTACGGGTCCTCACAATTTGGGAATAAATGCCAAAGGATGTGACACGGATACGTGTTAAACTATGACTTTGGTTTCGAGAGTTTTTCAGGTGCATAACTGTGGGTAACATGTGGTTGGATCATCATCTCGATTGTTCATTATTTGAAGTGTCTTTAGGAATTTGGAAGGATTTGATCGTAGATTGTCATCATTAATATACATATGATGTTCCAGAATTTTGAATGATAAGAATATCTTTCTAGGTTTTGTGAACAGAAGTGGTGTTCTAATACAGTTTTAAAGTCAAAGTATAGCTTTGAAAGATGTAGGAATCTAAGAGTGATGTCTTCTGTTAAATCTTGACATGAATTTTGATTTGTCAAAATCAGAATGTGTAATCAAATTTGAATGAGAATAGTTGTTTTGATTTCTATGAAAGAATGTATATTATTGTGAAAGTAGAGAGTATGATTTGCTGAATCAGAATCTAAGAATGTAACATATTAATTGTGAATTTATATATCTCTTGGGTATTACCTACCCGTTAAAAGTTTCACAAGTAATCTTTTGTACGAGAGAATTTTATTACAATTTTTATGAAAATATTAATATGTATATTTTCTTCAAATGTAATACAGATTTAACGAGTTAATATCATATTAAGCTCATTTGATTTTCAGCTGGAACTAGAAATGTGTAATCTCTAAAACTTTAGAAATTTCGTAATCTTCGTGGATTATTACTTCAACGTAAATGAAATTATGAATCAATACTTCATTATTCATTTTTATTAATATTTACTCGGTGAATGATGTTGGTGTTCGTGGGATTCTTGTGAACTTTGCAAGGTACGAATGATGTTCTCTAGAAAGTTTTGAGTATATTGAAAGTGTAAAATCAAATATGTAATTGAATAATACACTTAGTTTATTATGAAACAGAATTCATTGGATTTAAAATAGAGATTGTAGTTAACGGTGGTTAAGTTGTTAACGAAAAATGTACATCATAGCATATTAGTAACATGCATTAACCTAGTAGTATATACCAGTTAAAATTCACATGTAATAGCTTAGTACGAAAAGATATATTATGGTTTCCAAAAATTTATATATATATTATATAAATTCTTTGGAAATAATGAGTTAATACTCCATAACTCATTATTTCAATATACTTATTGATGATTGTGTTGTCGATATCATTGGTGGTTATGTAATTGGTGGAGCTTGTAGTGCTACAGGTGTTGCTGATGTTGGTGATACTGAGGGTATTGTTGATGCTGCTGGTATAACAAGTCTAGCTTGTAAATCACGCACTATTCTTGTCAGGGTTGCTACTCTTCTTTCTATCATTTCGGTCCACTCATCTGATTTATGTTAAGGCTAAAATGGATAATCTCTAAGACTTTAGAGATTACATAATCGTCGCAGAATGTTTCTCCAATGAAGTTATGAATCAATACTTCATCGGTTATTGTAGTTGGTACTCTTTGGTATCTATGGTGCGTATGACATTGATACTCGAGGTACTGGTTATGATGTTGAGATGTAGGATGCGGATGTTTTTGTTGGTGGTGGTAGTGGTACTGTTGTTGTTGCTGATGGTGGTACTGTTAATGCCAGTGATGCTGCTGGTGCTTGTAACCTTTGCACCATATTCTCCAAGGCCACTACCCGAGCGCGAAGTTCGTTAACTTCCTCTATTACACCTGTGTGATTGTCGGTTCAGACGAGCAGATGAATAAGATCTAAAATTTGAGATAATATATAATCGTGATGAGACACTCTGGAAATGAGAGAGAAAATGGTGTCTCGGACAGGTTCGCCGGTAAGTGCTTCAGGTTCTTCGCCAAGGGGGCAATGTAGTGGATGGAAGGGATCACCTTCTTCTTGTCTCCAATGATTGAGGAGGCTATGAACCCATCCCTAATTCATTCAAAATAGATGATGGCTAATTGGTTGATCCATTTCGGTCACACTACTTTCGGAGCTCGAGTGAAACTCCATATCGGAATTCGAGGGACTTGAACTAGTGGAGAGTTCCATTTCGTATGATTGAATAAAAGATTTTTCGATATGAAATGATTTCTGGCTATCGGATGGTGTTCTAATTACCTAGAATATCTATATATAGAACAAAAGATTTCATAGATTACGGAGGAATTTACGGAATATGTCAGGCAAAGTTTACAGTAACAGATACGCTAAGATATGAATTTTTGTCTATACACTATTCATGCAGTCAATGTAGTAAGATGTGTCTAGACTAAGAATGATAAGCATGCAATTTTTGACAAAATTGATAAGCAAAACTTTTTGACATGTAGCTAAGGTCGAAGTACAGACTCACTAATGCATCTTAATAACTATCCGTTAGACACACTAATGCAAGACCTGGTTCGCTAAGACCACCTTTCTGATACCACATGAGACGACCCGTCCTAATCCATAAGAATGAATACAATAACATATGATTACAATGCGAGGTATTTGACCTCTATATGATACATTTTACAAACATTGCATTCGTTTTAGAAGAAGAACTTTCATTACATCGAAAGTTAACAGGCATGCATACCATTTCATAATATCCATCTATAAATGACCTAATATGTCATTTGATTAATCATAATATTTATTGAACTCAATGACTTGAATGCAACGTCTTTTAAAATATGCCATGAATGACTCCAAGTATTATCTTTAAAATGAGTAAATGTACAGCGGAAGATTTCTTTCAATCCTGAGAATAAACATGCTTTCAAGTGTCAACTAAAAGGTTGGTGAGTTCATTAATTTATCGTAATCAATCATTTTCATAATTTTAATAGACCACAAGATTTCATATTTCAATTTCTCATAAACATCATGCATGCATATAGCCATCTACATAAAAATCATTCATATGGATTGAACACCTGGTAACCGACATTAACCATAATGCATAGAATATCCCCACAGACATCGACGTCTGTATAATAATAATCTCGAAGTACTAAAGCCATCCATAGACATGAATGGGGGTTGTTAGGCCCAATAGATCTATCTTTAGGATTCGCGTCAATTAGGGGCCATTTCCCTAATTCTTAGGTTACCAGACTTGAAAGGCGATATTCGATTTCGATAATCCAACCATAGAATGTAATTTTCGAGTACTTGTGTCTATTTCGTCAAACATTTATAAAACAGCGCATGTATTCTCAGTCCCAAAAATATATATTGCAAAAGCATTTAAAAGGGGAGCAAATGAAACTCACAATACTGTATTTCGTAGTAAAAATACATATGATGGCATTGAACAAATGCAAGGTTGGCCTCGGATTCATGAACCTATATATATATATATATATATATATATATATATATATATATATATATATATATATATATATAATGGTCAATATCTGTCTAACAATTAAGGTCGAGTCATAGTGTACTACAAATCCTACTGCTCGAGACCGATATGCAAAAATTAACAATAATCAGTTTGACCCAAAATGACATTCAAAATCTATACATGTTTATCATATACCTTAAATATAGTTATTTTATATATTTAAATATATTTATCAAATTTTATTAGAGTAAATAATAAAAGTCATATATTAATAAATAAAAATTTATATTAAAATTTATATATGATAAAAATATACTTTCATATAACTCGAGTAATAAAATTCATATAATTCACTCAAAATCATAAACATATAGTGGTATGTATTATTAATGTAATTATACTACGTGTGGTAAAAATATCTTTGTATCACATATTTAATTGATAAAATAATATTGATAATAATAATAATGAGTAAAAGTTGTATTATTTTGTAATAATAGTAATGATAATATTAATAAAGATAATGTTAATAAAACTATTTAATATAAATAACAAGGGTAATAATAATGATGATATTAATAATACTAATAAAATTGATAATAACGATAATTTTAAATAAAACGGTATTTTTTAAATTCTATACTTTTAATAAAATTATATTCTTAATAAAAATGATAATTCTTAATAATAATAATAATTTTTAATAGAATAATAGTTTTAATAAAAATGATAAATTTTAAATGATAATTGATAGTAAATAATATAATTTTTCTTAATAATAATATTTACTATATATAATAATTATCATAATAAGAATAGTAATAATATTATTTTATAAAAATAATTATATCAAAAATGATAATTTAATAATAATCCTAATATGATAATAATGATAATATTTTATAATAAAAATGATATTTCTATTAGAAATGATAATTTTAATAAAAGTGATAATTTTTAATATTAATGATACTATTAATAATAATAATAATGATAAAAATAATAAAATGATAGTTTTTATAAAAATGTTACTTTTTAATAATAATGATAATTTCAGTAATATTATCAATACTAAAAGTTATAATAATAATAATAATAATAATAATAATAATAATAATAATAATAATAATAATAATAATAATAATAATAATAATAATAATAATCTTAGTGATAATAACGATAAAGATAATAATAATAATAATTTATTGATATTAATAATAACGACAATAATAATAACGACAATAGTCATAATAATAATAATAATAATAATAATAATAATAATAATAATAATAATAATAATAATAATAATAATAATAATAATAATAATAATAATAATAATAATAATAATAATAATAATAATAATAGAGTTAACGATAATTCAGTTGACCATATCTTTAAATCCGTTCATCGAAACCACACGACTTCTAAATGAAAAGTTATAAATTTTTCGACAGCTTTTCAACGACATGCATATCATATACCTTATCTTAGTAGCATATGTATTAAATTCATGATTTATCATAAACTATATAATGATGAAGATAAACATTCAAGCATGCATAATCATATATACTCGAGCACTAGTCAGGAATACACTATTAATATATAAAAGATAGTATATGAATGCTCACATATCAATATTGAGATTCAATATTGCAGGAAAGTATGTAGACGCAACGGAGATGATAAACACTATGTCTGACTCACGAGCTATAACCCCGAACAATACTCATAACCTCCATAGCTATAACCCACAATTTCCTTAGCTCTATCCCGCTCGAAAATTCATTTTTGAAATCATTTGGACATAACCTCTTCGTAGTATTTTATGTATAATACTAATAATGATAATAATAAGATTAATAATAATAATAATAATAATAATAATAATAATAATAATAATAATAATAATCATAATAATAATAATAATAATATAAATAATATAAATAATATAAATAATAATAATATAGAGAGTGAGTAAGATAGATATAGATATGTGTGTGTTTCGGAGCAGAAATCGTCGAGCTTTATAGATGTGAGCTGAAACTGAACCCCATATGATCGCATGGGTTCCATGCCCATTTGCCATGCGATCTCATGGCCAGCTGGTACGTACAAACTTCATTTTGTTTTCATTCTGCCGACGGTTGATATTATATAATAATATATATATATTTAATTTATATAATTAATTATATATTATATTATATTTACGTGCATAGTTGACTTGTAAAATTAGTTCCGATGAATCGTACGTTTACATTCGTCTAATATCTTGGTTCTATTTTTTTGAACGTTACTTCGTACGCTGTAAAATCTTGTACTTTACGTTTCGTAATAAGTACCTTTATAATTAAATAGACTTAAATCACCAATAAATTATATCACTCGATGTAAGACCCGAATATTTTATTGTACATATGTGTGTATAAGTTATTCAAGTTGTGGGGTTTAGGTTGTATTTAATTAAAAGGCAAAAGAAGCTGAACTGGGCATTTGGCGCGACGCGCGGCCTTATGGCGCGCCACGCCATTACGGGCTGATAGCTCACTTTGTTTTTAATCAAGATATTTTGAGGGCATTTTGGTAAAACCACTTAAGGTCCGACTTTAAGGCTTGGATCAGTTGTTTGGAGTGTCATTTACTCCATATTCACCCACCTTATCATCTTCCAATCAATTCTAGAGAGAGAGTTAGATTCTAGATTGAGAGAGCTCAAATTAAGGAAGAAGAAGCTCGAATCGGGTCAAAGTGCAAGTACTAAAGTTGTTCATCTCCTCATTTGCTACGTTTTGATAGTTGTGGTAAGCCCTAAACCAAACTTCCTTATTTTAGTTGTATAAGAGTTAGGGTTTGTGTAAGTGATGAACATTAAAACTCATTTGCTAGTAATTTGGAGGTTTTGGGTGAATTTGTGTCATGTAGACCCAAAGATGATTAACTAGGGTTTTCAAAGTATTAAACTATGTTTATGAGCCTAAATTGGTTAGTTAAAGTACTAGCACACTTATATATATGTAAATGGGTGTTAAGTGGGTTAGTGGGTGACCCAAAATGGGTGTATTGACTTTGAATGGTCAAATGGGTCATGATGGACCTAAGTGGGTAAATGTATGTGTTTGATGCATAAACCTTGTATTGGAAAGTGTCTTAGGACCTAACTTGGATAATGATTAGGGTTTTAGGGATGTTAACCCAAATATTAGGGTTAGGGTTGCAAATGGGTCAAAAATTGCACCATGGGTCAAGATAACCCTAGAATGGAGTTTTAGTGGGTTGACCAACTTGAGTTTGTGATTGATATTATGTATAATGTAATAGGTACGTACATTGAAGGTTCTCGGACTTGTTTATTAATAATGCTAAAAACGAACATATATTTCATCTCATTATCCCTCAAGAAAGACAAGCTTTTAGTTGAAATTGTTCTATTTACAAGTGATATTTGTTTAAATAATAAAAGGTGAAGACAAAAGACAGATTCGACGAATTGAAGATGCAAATGACCAAAAAGCTCAAAAAGTACAAAGTACAATCAAAGAGGTTCCAATTATTGATAAGAAACGTCTCAGAATTACAAGAGTACAAGATTCAAAACTCAAAGTACAAGATATTAAATTGTACGCAAGGACGTTCGAAAATCCAGAACCGGGACCAGAGTCAACTCTCAACGCTCGACGCAACAGACTAAAAATTACAAGTCAACGGAGTACAAGAATATAATATAATATATATATAATTAAATTTAATTATATATATTATATTATATAATAAATAAATAAGCAGCCCTCGTTTTTAAAGACTTTTGAGCCTCCCCAGCTGGCCATGCGATCGCATGGCCTTGAAGGGCAAAGCCCATGCGATCGCATGAGGCCCTTTTCCAGCCCACATACCTATAAAAGTCGCAGTTTGGTGCATCAAATATATCAATCCATCTCTCTATCTCACATACGATATATATATATATATATATATATATATATATATATATATATATATATATATATATATATATATATATATATATATATATATATATATATATATATATATATTTTAATTTTAATTTCTAATAATAAGGGTATGTTAGCGAATGTTGTAAGGGTGTAAGTCGAAATTCTGTCCGTGTAACGCTACGCTATTTTTAATCATTGTAAGTTATGTTCAGCCTTTTTATATTAATGTCTCGTAGCTAAATTATTATTATGCTTATTTAAAACGAAGTAATCATGATGTTGGGCTAAATACTAAAATTGGGTAATTGGGCTTTGTACCATAATTGGGGTTTGGACAAAAGAACGACACTTGTGGAAATTAGACTATGGGCTATTAATGGGCTTTATATTTGTTTAACTAAATGATAGTTTGTTAATTTTAATATAAAGATTTACAATTGGACGTCCCTATAAATAACCATATACACTCGATCGGACACGATGGGCGGGATATTTATATGTACGAATAATCGTTCATTTAACCGGACACGGGAATGGATTAATAGTCTATGGAATTATTAAAACAGGGGTGAAATTATGTACAAGGACACTTGGCGTAATGGTTAACAAAGTATTAAAACCTTGGGTTACACGCAGTCGATATCCTGGTGTAATTATTAAACAAAGTATTAAAACCTTGTTACAGTTTAAGTCCCCAATTAGTTGGAATATTTGACTTCGGGTATAAGGATAATTTGACGAGGATACTCGCACTTTATATTTATGACTGATGGACTGTTATGGACAAAAACCAGATGGACATATTGAATAATCCAGGACAAAGGACAATTAACCCATGGGCATAAAACTAAAAATCAACACGTCAAACATCATGATTACGGAAGTTTAAATAAGCATAATTCCTTTATTTTCATATTTAATTGCACTTCTAATTATTGCACTTTTATTTTTTATTATTGTATTTAATTGCACTTTTAATTATCGTACTTTTTAATTATCGCAAGTTTATTTTATCGCACTTTTCTTTATCACAATTTCATTATCGTTATTTACTTTATGCTTTAAATTAAGTTGTATTTATTTCTAATATTTTACATTAGGTTTTAACTGCGACTAAAGTTTTAAAAATCGACAAACCGGTCATTAAACGGTAAAAACCCCCCTTTATAATAATAATATTACTTATATATATTTTTATTTTTTATAAATTAAAACTAATATAGCGTTAAGCTTTGTTTAAAAGATTTCCCTGTGGAACGAACCGGACTTACTAAAAACTACCCTACTGTACGATTAGGTACACTGCCTATAAGTGTTGTAGCAAGGTTTAGGTATATCCATTCTATAAATAAATAAATATCTTGTGTAAAATTGTATCGTATTTAATAGTTTTTCCTAGTAAAATATAAGCTATTTCATATACACGTTTACGCACATCAAGTATTTTTGGCGCCGCTGCCGGGGAACATATCTGCTTAAACGCCGGAAGTGCAACGCTAATATATAAAAAAAAAGAAAAAAAGTTTTTTATTTTTAATTTTATTTTTATAAAAAATACGCTTTTGTAAAAATACGTTTTAAATATTCTAAAATATAAAAAGAAAAACAAAAATATAAATATTTTTAAGAGTTTGTTAAATATTTAAGTTTTATAAAGTTTCTTTATTTCTATTTTTAGTTTGTAAAAATATAAGTTTTATTTAATTTATATAAATATATTATATATATATTTTAGCAAAAAAAAAATATAAATAAATTCGAGTTCAGTACTGTAGCAGCCCAGTCACTGGCCCGAAACCCTAGCCCATGCGATCGCATGGCCGGGTAACTTAGGACTCATGCGATCGTATGAGCCCTGCTGACACGCCACAGTTGACATCGTACTGCATTAATTACGGGGTATTATTTATTATTATTATACTTTAACCCTAATTAGGGTTATACTTTTAATATTAATTAATTTTAGTTTTTAATTTGTTTTATTTTAGTTTAATTAGTTTTAAAATTAATAGTTTTATAAAATAAATAATATAAAAATAATATTTTTATAAAAATTGTACTTTTTACAACTTTTAGTATATTTTTATATTGTGTCCCTTTTTATTCGTTTTAGCGTAATATTTGTATTTTTCGCTCGTATTTAGTTTTAAGATATAGTTTTTGCCATAGTTATTTTTACTTCTAGATTTTTAAAATTTGCCGTAAAATCCCTTAAGTGCTTTTTCTTTATACTAAGATTTAGGTGCTTTAGAATTTTGCGACGCTGTTTTTAAGTTTTAGTATCTTTTTAAGTTATTTCCATTTGGGATATAGTTTTACTTGTAAACTTTAATATTTCCAGACACAACTTTTAATTCTTAGTTTTTAGTTCCTTTTTAAGTTTCAATGCGCTACTTTCTTATTTTTATTTTTCGACGCCTTTTACCTATGTATCAATTATCACTCCAATTAGTAATCTCAATTTGCAATTTTAATTTTAAGTTAGTGATAATAATAAGGTTGGGTTAGTCGAGTGTTTTAAAGTTTTATAAGTCACTCTTTTCCTTTCTTATTTCTCCAATTTTAATTTTAATTTCGACGCGCTCTTTTTCTTTCTTATTTCTCGCCATTCTAGTTTTTAGGACTTAGAATTTTCTCTATTTCTTCTCTAAATTTCTTAAAATTACGAAAATTTATTTTAAGTGGTTAAATTGATAGACATCAAAATTTTCTGGTTCGTAGTAATAGTTGGATTTGTATGTGGACCGGGTTATTGGAACCAAACAGTACTCAATTGTATTGAGACCAAACGAATCCTGCCCCTCTGCTGCATCTTTTGGCTATTCGAAACGTGGGCAAAATCAGAAAAGTCTATTAATTGGATAACTTATATAATTTTTCTTCCTTTTTAAAAACTAATAGGATATTTAGTGAATGCACCGAGCAAAACGTTCACCACCTTTTGAACGTTCACCACCGGTAACTCGATCAAGACATCTAGCAAATATTGTCGCCGTTGATTTTTCTTTAGAATCGTCATCCAGTCGACCAAGTACTCCAATTCAAATTTCCGATAATCCATTTTTTGAACCCGACCTCACAATTGAGAATCCGAAGAATATTCAGGGACAATTCATAGATCCTGAACCACTAATCTTTCCTCCGGAACCACCAATCATTCAAACAGAGATTGTTGAGGAACGAACCATTAAATCAGAATCCTCTAGTGATTCAGATTCAACAAATTCAATCATGGAGAATCTGGAACCTTTAAGTATGGAAGACCGAATGAGAGCTAAACGCACTGGCCAAGGTCATGCAATTACTCATCCAGACATTAATGCGCCAGATTATGAAATCAAAGGACAAATCCTACACATGGTGACTAATCAATGCCAATTTAGTGGTGCGCCGAAGGAAGATCCAAATGAACATCTTCGTACCTTTAATAGGATCTGCACTCTATTTAAAATACGAGAAGTGGAGGATGAACAGATATATCTCAAGTTATTTCCCTGAACTTTAAAGGGAGAAGCCAAAGATTGGTTGGAATCATTACCTAAAGGGGCGATTGATACATGGGACGTTTTAGTTGAAAATTTTCTTAAACAATTCTTTCCGGCATCTAAAGCCGTAAGACTTCAAGGAGAAATTGTTACATTCACACAAAATCCAAATGAAACTCTATATGAGGCATGGACCAGATTTGGAAAGTTATTGAGAGGATGTCCGCAACATGGTTTAGACACTTGTCAAATAGTACAAATATTTTACCAATGATACGACATCACTACAAGGAAAGACATAGACATAGCAGCTGGTGGTTCTATTATGAAGAAAACAGAAACTGACGCTTATAAGATTATTGATAACACTGCTTCCCACTCACATGAGTGGCACCAAGAAAAAGATATCGTTAGATCATCTAAAGCAGCTAGAGCCGATTCTAGCCATGACTAAGATTCCATTTCTGCAAAGATAGATGCTGTCGAGAGACGAATAGAAAAGATGACTAAAGATATTCACTCAATACGAATTAGTTGTGAGCAGTGTGGAGGACCACATTTAACAAAAGATTGTCTCAGTATTGAACTAACAATGGAACAAAGAGAGAATGTTTCATACATAAACCAAAGGCCTGGAAATAATTATCAACTGCCAAGACCGATTTACAACCAAAACCAGAATTATAATCGAAATGTTCCATACAACAACCAACAAGGTCCTAGTAATCAACAAGTATCCAACAATACTTACAATCAGCAAAGACCTAATTTTCAAAACAAACCACCACAAACTGATGATAAAAATCCGAATTTAGAAGATATGATGACGAAGCTAGTTGAATCTCAAACTCAATTTTTCACATCTCAGAAACAAACCAATGAACAAAATGCTCAAGCATTTAGAAATCAACAAGCTTCTATTCAAAATCTGGAACAAGAAGTGAGCAACCTAACAAGGTTAATAGGTGAAAGAAAACCGGGAAGTTTACCTAGTGATACAAATGCTAACCCCCGGAATGAAACAGCTAAAGCCATTACCACAAGAATTGGTATTACACTCAAACCACCTGAAATACCTGTAATTTCTGTAGAAGCTATTCCTACTCCACAAGAACCACAATCTGATCAAGATAAGGAAAAAGAACAGGTAGTTGAAAAGGTTAATGAAGATAACACAGTTAAAGCTAAACCTTATGTTAAACCATACCAACCACCACTTCCTTACCCGAGTAAAATGAAAAAAGAGAGACTTGAAGCCGAGCAATCCAAATTCTTGGATATGTTTAAACAGATAAATGTAAATCTTCCTTTCATTGATGTAATTTCAGGAATGCCTAGATATGCTAAATTTCTGAAAGATCTAATCTCAAATAGAAAGATAATGGAAGAACTCTCGGCTGTTACTATGAATGCTAATTGTTCAGCAGTGCTGTTGAATAAGATACCAGAAAAACTATCTGATCCAGGAAGTTTCACAATTTCATGTTTTCTGGGTAGTCTTAGTTCAATAGAAACATTGGCAGACTTAGGTGCTAGTATAAATTTAATGTCGTATTCACTATACGCTAAACTAGGCCTTGGAGAATTGAAACCAACACGAATAAGCATACAACTAGCCGATCGATCAGTAAAATATCCTAGAGGGATAATGGAAAACATGCTAGTTAAAGTTGGTACTTTAGTATTTCCAGTAGATTTTGTTATTCTGGACATGGAAGAAGATTCTCAAGTTCCTCTCATATTAGGAAGACCATTCTTAAACACGGCTAAAGCAATGATAGACGTGTTTGGTAAGAAATTGACCCTAAGTATAGAGGACGAGAGTGTAACCTTTCCAGTTGATAGAGCAATGCAACAACCGCAATCTGCAGATGATACATGCTATTATATTTAAACTATAGAATCACATGCAGAATTGTTAGAAGAATTTCCAGAATTACAAGGAACAGGAGAATGTTCTTTAGGAGAAGGAACTGAACCAATTGATGAAACTGAAATATTAGCTACACTAATGGCTAATGGATACGAACCAACAACAGAAGAAATTCAAAAGCTAAAAGAAGAAGACAGATATCGATATAAATCATCGATAGAAGAACCACCGACATTAGAGTTAAAGCCACTTCCAAACCATTTGGAATACGCTTATTTACATGGTGAATCTGAATTACCTGTAATAATATCGTCTTCTCTTACTAAAAATGAAAAATCTCAACTCATTTCTGTGCTAAAAGCTCATAAACCAGCTATTGCATGGAAGATTCATGATATTAAAGGAATAAGTCCTTCGTATTGCACACATAAAATCCTTATGGAAGAAGGTCATAAAACGTATGTGCAACGCCAACGAAGACTAAATCCTAATATGCAAGATGTTGTTAAGAAATAAATTATTAAACTGCCAGATGCAGGTTTAATTTATCCAATTTCTGATAGTCCATGGGTAAGCCTAGTTCAATGCGTACCTAAGAAGGGTGGCATGACTGTCATTACAAATGAGAAAAATGAGGTTATTCCTACTAGGACTGTAACAGGATGGCATGTATGTATTGATTATAGAAAATTAAATGACGCCACCAGAAAAGATCACTTTCTCTTACCTTTTATTGATCAAATGTTGGAAAGATTAGCCGGAAACAGTTACTATTATTTTCTTGATGGTTTTTCCGGATACTTTCAAATTCCAATAGCACCCGAAGACCAAGAGAAAACCACATTCACGTGCCCTTATGGTACTTTTGCTTACAAACGCATGCCATTTGGACTTTGCAACGCCCCTGCAACCTTTCAAAGGTGCATGATGGCGATTTTTCACGACATGATAGAAGAATGCATGGAAGTTTTCATGGATGACTTTTCAATCTTCGGTGATACTTTTGAATCATGTCTAGTTAATCTTGAACGAATGCTTATTAGATGTGAACAATCAAATCTAGTACTTAATTGGGAGAAATGCCATTTCATGGATAAAGAAGGCATCGTTCTTGGACATAAAATTTCAAAGGACGGAATTGAAGTGGATAGAGCTAAAGTAGATGTAATTGCTAAACTTCCATATCCCACCAATGTTAGAGGAGTTAGGAGTTTTCTAGGGCATGCCGGTTTTTACCGACGTTTCATAAAAGATTTTTCTAAAATTGCCACTCCTATGAATAAACTCCTAGAAAAGGATGCTCCATTCATCTTTTCAGATGAATGTATCAAATCTTTTAATATTCTTAAAGAAAAACTCACTAATGCGCCAATCATGATAACACCAAATTGGAATCTACCGTTTGAACTTATGTGCGATGCAAGTGATTTTGCAATGCGAGCCGTTTTAGGACAAAGGATTGAAAAACGATTTCAACCTATATATTATGCTAGTAAGACGTTACAAGGAGCACAAACGAATTATACAACTACTGAAAAAGAACTCCTTGCTATTGTCTTTACTTTTGACAAATTTCGTTCATATCTCGTTCTAGCTAAAACGGTGGTCTATACCGACCATTCTGCTCTTAGATACCTATTTTCGAAACAAGATGCTAAACCACGATTAATCCGTTGGATCTTACTCTTACAAGAGTTCGATATTGAAATCCGAGATAAAAAGGGAGCAGAAAATCTCGCCGTTGATCATCTTTCTCGTCTTGAAAATTCCGAATTAGAAGTTCTAAATGAATCGGCCATACAAGACAACTTTCCTGATGAATATCTATTGAAGATAAATTATAATGAAATTCCATGGTTTGAAGACTATGCAAACTATTTAGTATGTGGATTCCTTGAAAAAGGATTATCGTACCAAAAACGAAGGAAATTCTTTAGTGATATAAAACACTATTTCTGGGAAGATCCACATTTGTTTAAAAGTTGTCCAGATGGAATAATACGCCGATGTGTATTCGGAGATGAAGCTAGTAAAATCTTAAACCATTGTCACACAGGACCAACAGGAGGGCATTATGGGCCTCAACTCACAGCAAGAAAAGTTTACGATGCTGGATTCTATTGGCCTACAATTTACAAAGACGCACACCTTCTTTGCAAATCCTGTGATGCTTGTCAAAGGGCCGGAAAAATAAGTCAACGTGATGAAATGCCACAAAATGTCATTAAAGTATGTGAAGTATTTGACATTTGGGGTATTGACTTTATGGGTCTATTTCCAAAATCTCATAATAATCTCTATATTCTCGTAGCCATTGATTATGTATCTAAAAGGGCGGAAGCACAAGCTCTCCCAACTAATGATGCACGAGTTGTAGTCAACTTTTTAAAACGTCTTTTTGCAAGGTTTGGAACACCGAAAGCTTTAATAAGTGATCGGGGTACTCATTTTTGTAACAATCAACTTGAGAAAGTTCTCAAAGGATATGGAGTAACTCATAAAATCTCCACTGCTTATCATCCACAACCAAGTGGACAAGTTGAAAATACCAACCGAGCTTTAAAACGTATTTTAGAGAAAACCGTAGGATCAAATCCGAAGCAATGGTCCATAAAATTGGAGGATGCACTCTGGGCTTTTAGAACAGCCTACAAAACTCCAATTGGTACCACACCTTTTAGACTCGTTTACGAAAAAGCATGTCATCTTCCAGTAGAAATTGAACACAAAGCATTTTGGGCTTTGAAGACATGTAATCTTGATTTACATGAAGCTGGACGTCTACGGTTAAGTCAACTAAACGAATTAGAAGAATTAAGACAAGAAGCATACGAAAATTCGTTAATCTATAAGGAAAGAACGAAGAAATGGCATGATAAAAGAATCAGAAGTTCAAAAGAATTTAAAGAAGGCGACAGAGTTCTTCTTTTCAATTCACGATTCAAGCTATTTCCTGGAAAATTGAAATCAGGATGGTCTGGACCATTCATAGTTAAAAGAGTTTTCCCATACGGAACTGTATAATTAATAAATTCAAATGGGATTGAATTTAAGGTTAATGGTGTAGTGACCCGAACTTTTCCATGTTTATATATATTAATTGAGATTGATATTTACATGATTAAATGTTTCCAACATGTTAAGCAATCAAACTTGTTAAGACTTGATTAATTGAAATATGTTTCATATACACAATTGACCACCCAAGTTGACCGGTGATTCACGAACGTTAAAACTTGTAAAAACTATATGATGACATATATATGGATATATATATAGTTAACATGATACTATGATAAGTAAACATATCATTAAGTATATTAACAATGAACTATATATGTAAAAACAAGACTACTAACTTAATGATTTTTAAACGAGACATATATGTAACGATTATCGTTGTAAAGACATTTAATGTATATATATCATATTAAGAGATATTCTTACATGATAATATCATGATAATATAATAATTTAAAATCTCATTTGATATTATAAACATTGGGTTAACAACATTTAACAAGATCGTTAACCTAAAAGTTTCAAAACAACACTTACATGTAACGACTAACGATGACTTAACGACTCAGTTAAAATGTATATACATGTAGTGTTTTAATATGTATTTATACACTTTTGAAAGACTTTAATACACTTATCAAAATACTTCTACTTAACAAAAATGCTTACAATTACATCCTCGTTCAGTTTCATCAACAATTCTACTCGTATGCACCCGTATTCGTACTCGTACAATACACAGCTTTTAGATGTATGTACTATTGGTATATACACTCCAATGATCAGCTCTTAGCAGCCCATGTGAGTCACCTAACACATGTGGGAACCATCATTTGGCAACTAGCATGAAATATCTCATAAAATTACAAAAATATGAGTAATCATTCATGACTTATTTACATGAAAACAAAATTACATATCCTTTATATCTAATCCATACACCAACGACCAAAAACACCTACAAACACTTTCATTCTTCAATTTTCTTCATCTAATTGATCTCTCTCAAGTTCTATCTTCAAGTTCTAAGTGTTCTTCATATATTCTACAAGTTCTAGTTACCTAAAATCAAGAATACTTTCAAGTTTGCTAGCTCACTCCCAATCTTGTAAGGTGATCATCCAACCTCAAGAAATCTTTGTTTCTTACAGTAGGTTATCATTCTAATACAAGGTAATAATCATATTCAAACTTCGATTCAATTTCTGTAACTATAACAATCTTATTTCAAGTGATGATCTTACTTGAACTTGTTTTCGTGTCATGATTCTGCTTCAAGAACTTCGAGCCATCCAAGGATCCGTTGAAGCTAGATCCATTTTTCTCTTTTCCAGTAGGTTTATCCAATGAACTTAAGGTAGTAATGATGTTCATAACATCATTCGATTCATACATATAAAGCTATCTTATTCGAAGGTTTAAACTTGTAATCACTAGAACATAGTTTAGTTAATTCTAAACTTGTTCGCAAACAAAAGTTAATCCTTCTAACTTGACTTTTAAAATCAACTAAACACATGTTCTATATCTATATGATATGCTAACTTAATGATTTAAAACCTGGAGACACGAAAAACACCGTAAAACCGGATTTACGCCGTCGTAGTAACACCGCGGGCTGTTTTGGGTTAGTTAATTAAAAACTATGATAAACTTTGATTTAAAAGTTGTTATTCTGGGAAAATGATTTTTATTATGAACATAAAACTATATCCAAAAATTATGGTTAAACTCAAAGTGGAAGTATGTTTTCTAAAATGGTCATCTAGACGTCGTCTTTCGACTGAAATGACTACCTTTACAAAAACGACTTGTAACTTATTTTTCCGACTATAAACCTATACTTTTTCTGTTTATATTCATAAAATAGAGTTCAATATGAAACCATAGCAATTTGATTCACTCAAAACGGATTTAAAATGAAGAAGTTATGGGTAAAACAAGATTGGATAATTTTTCTCATTTTAGCTACGTGAAAATTGGTAACAAATCTATTCCAGCCATAACTTAATCAACTTGTATTGTATATTATGTAATCTTGAGATACCATAGACACGTATACAATGTTTCGACCTATCATGTCGACACATCTATATATATATTTCGGAACAACCATAGACACTCTATATGTGAATGTTGGAGTTAGCTATACAGGGTTGAGGTTGATTCCAAAATATATATAGTTTGAGTTGTGATCAATACTGAGATACGTATACACTGGGTCGTGGATTGATTCAAGATAATATTTATCGATTTATTTCTGTACATCTAACTGTGGACAACTAGTTGTAGGTTACTAACGAGGACAGCTGACTTAATAAACTTAAAACATCAAAATATATTAAAAGTGTTGTAAATATATTTTGAACATACTTTGATATATATATGTATATATTGTTATAGGTTCGTGAATCAACCAGTGGCCAAGTCTTACTTCCCGACGAAGTAAAAATCTGTGAAAGTGAGTTATAGTCCCACTTTTAAAATCTAATATTTTTGGGATGAGAATACATGCAGGTTTTATAAATGATTTACAAAATAGACACAAGTACGTGAAACTACATTCTATGGTTGAATTATCGAAATTGAATATGCCCCTTTTTATTAAGTCTGATAATCTAAGAATTAGGGAACAGACACCCTAATTGACGCGAATCCTAAAGATAGTTCTATTGGGCCTAACAAACCCCATCCAAAGTACCGGATGCTTTAGTACTTCGAAATTTATATCATATCCGAAGGGTGTCCCGGAATGATGGGGATATTCTTATATATGCATCTTGTTAATGTCGGTTACCAGGTGTTCACCATATGAATGATTTTTATCTCTATGTATGGGATGTGTATTGAAATATGAAATCTTGTGGTCTATTATTATGATTTGATATATATAAGTTAAACCTATAACTCACCAACATTTTTTGTTGACGTTTTAAGCATGTTTATTCTCAGGTGATTATTAAGAGCTTCCGCTGTCGCATACTTAAATAAGGACGAGATTTGGAGTCCATGCTTGTATGATATTGTGTAAAAACTGCATTCAAGAAACTTATTTTGTTGTAACATATTTGTATTGTAAACCATTATGTAATGGTCGTGTGTAAACAGGATATTTTAGATTATCATTATTTGATAATCTACGTAAAGCTTTTTAAACCTTTATTTATGAAATAAAGGTTATGGTTTGTTTTAAAAATGAATGCAGTCTTTGAAAAACGTCTCATATAGAGGTCAAAACCTCGCAACGAAATCAATTAATATGGAACGTTTTTAATCAATAAGAACGGGACATTTCAGTTGGTCACAGAGTTAAACATTACATAGATAGTCCGATGGAAGTCGACAACGAAGTTAATCACAATTTCCACACCACAGCTAACTAAGTGTGGGGAGAATCAAATCTTTTAAAGGATTATATGTATTTCTGTTAGAGTTAGATTTTCTGTTTTCGTGTAGTTCTCGAAAATGGAACCCGAATGGTCTTTCCCTAGCAGACCCTAAAGAACTAGTCTTCTCCCCCCATTCTGAATTTTTAATTTTTTAGGTTTTTACGAAATGAAGACTTCCTGTGAACTAAACCATGGTCTAATGCTACAGCTTTGATCACTAAATGTAATAATGACACACTTCCAAGTGAATTGGTATCATTAATAAGAGGTAAATTGGACGGAGTAAGAAAAGAATCTAGATGCGAAGATAATAAGTTACAATTTGGTAAAGGAAAATCAAAATCCGTAGCGAAAAGAAGAGCACGACACCTTGAAAGATGTCACAAATGTGAAAAATGGTCACACGAAGGTAAATGTTCAAATAATCAAACCTATTCAAATACCGAATTTGTTACTTTATGAAGAGACGGACCGTTCATATGTTTAGAAGAAAAAACGTTAAATGCTCGAGGTTACGCCTATGTAGCCATGGAAAACCAATTAGTCCGACTATCTTATGAGTGGGCTAGAGCATATCACTAAGAAATATATTTCACAGGTAAGTTTGTACAGTTTTTATTTTTATTTTTATTTTTAACCTTTTGATAATAAACGCTAATTTGTTCGCTATAAAGTATTAAATTGGTATTCGATGAAATTAGGTCTTGCGACCGAAATTATTGATATCATACAAAAATTTATTACATCACTGCGAAATTTAACATTTATTCTTAAGGTATAAATATCTTTAATCAATCAACCAAAAATATTTCAAAAATTCGTCATGAGTTAAATTAGGTCGTTGAACCGAAATTACTTTACCGAAAAGAGGAGCGCATATTTTTGATAATATTTGATTGATTAAAGTGGGATAAAAGCCAAAAAGATTTTTAATTTTATTTTAATTTTGTTTTTAAAATTAATATTAGAATAATATTGTAAACTTGTTAAAATTAATATATATTTAAAATTGTAAATATTTGAAAAATTAATATTTTTAATATAAGTTTGTATGTATAAAAACAAAAATATAATTTAAGTTTGTTGTGAATTTTTAATATGAATTTTTAATTTTATGCATTTTGAATTTAAGTTTGGTGTGAATTTAAAAACAAAAATTTACTTTATTTCGTAAATTAAAAATATGATTTTTAAAATTCGTCTTGAGTTGAAGACTAGGTCATTGAACTGAAATTGCTTTACCCAAGGGAGGGACGAGAACTTTTATTATCATTATTTTTAATCTTATTGAATTAAAGTATGCTAAAAACATTAAAAAAAAAAACTGAAAGTACTGTACCCGGGACTCCATGCGATCGCATGGAGTTTGCCCTTTGCATCCATGCGATCGCATGGGGAGAGAAATCTGGCCAGGATCAAAAACTTCCAGCGAGCTGTTCTTCACACAAACACACACACATATACACGAAAAACACTCAAAATCCTCTCAAATTTCATCATTTTTCTACCGTAATTCGTCATTTTTCTTGCTCTAATCATGCCTAGATTCTCATTATTCAGCAAAAAGGTAAAAATTACACCCCTAAACTCATAAATTTTCTAGTTTTTGTGATAATTACCAATATTTTACCTAATTCAATTTTGTTAAATTCTAGTGTAATTAGTGTTAAATTGTTAGTATTTTATGCATGTATAACCTAGATTGATGCTATTTAACATGATTTGAAGTCAAAAACTTCAAAAATTTTAGAAATCTAGGGTTTGTGTTCTTGAGCAATTTGGGGCTTTTTGATATAAACAGGTTATGGCCAATTTTTGTCATGAATTATTGCTTAATTGAGTAGTGTAACATGTTTAGGTAGTTAAATGATCCAAACATTGATCCTAAACATGATTTTTAAAGATTAAAGTGGACTTTTTAGGCGAAAATTCATGAACTCGATTAATTTGATATAATTGCCAATTGAGACTTGTTTAATTATTAGTAATGACTATTTTGACATGTTATTTGAGTTACATGCTTATGAACTTTGTATACAATTTCATATGTGCTTATTTGGAAAAGTGTAGAATTGTGAAAAATTGTGAAAATGTGTAAAAGTTTAATTTTGATTTAACATGTTATTGTGATTGTTTTAAGTTGTTATTTTGCTAACACTAATGCATATTTAGATGCACAAATTTTGTGTTTAATGTGTTTTGCAGAAAGCCGATACTGGAGGTTCAGGAGCATCATCATCTAGATGACCTGCTCCAGCACCAGAACCAGAACCAGAAATGCAACACGAGCCAGAACCCGAACATGAACCACAACAGGAACCACAACAACAGCCTGATCAACACGTACCTTATTATGATCCGGTACAGTTTGTTAATGAATTCATAGTATTCCCGATGAGGCCGCCAGTAGAATATCCAACGATTCCTGAGCACACTTTGCATCCTAATCTGAGATTTGATAGAAGATGGAGAGATTACGAGACATATCAAAGGAAAAAATTCAAATTGGTAACTAAAAATGTAGAGGTGCCAAGGAAGAGTTCAGCTAGCTAATAGAGTCAGACTGCTACTGATTCAGAGGTACGGGAACTCTTCTTTTACAGATTGGGAACGTCTTTTCACCATTCGTAGACCTGTATATAAGGAATGGTGTGTTGAGCTCATGAGTACTGTATCACTTGATACAAATATAGTTAGAATAGATGATAGAAGATTTCTTAGGTTTATCCTTGGTGGTAGGATGTACAGAATGTCCATGCTGGACATGGCCAGTGCTTTACAGATATATACTCCTGGTGAGTTTCTACTACCCGATTGTACAAATTTGATTCATTATGGTGAAAGGGTAGATAGCAACTTTGACGCTGACGCCATTTGGAGGCGTATGTCACATTTTGATGTTTTTACACGAGCGGGAGGACACTCCTATACACATATTGACAGAGGCGAGCTTCGTATCATTCATAGATTTTTGGCTAACTCGATTACACAAAGAGGTAACAATAAAGAAAAAATAACCTTACATGATTTATTCTACCTAAAGTGTATTCTGGATCCTAGAAGCTTTGTCAATATCCCTTACTGAGTTGGTTTTTATTTATCTAAAATGGTAGAAGGAATGCAGGACGGCAGTATAATAGGAGGAGGTATTTTTGTTACTCTCATTGGAGAGTATTTAGGTGTTGATAGGAACCAAGGGGGTCCATTACAGCTTTGTAGAGAACAGGTTGAGCCTTTAGGATTGAAAGTTTATGTGGGTGCTAAGGTATTGAAAAGTAGACGCAACCAGGCAGTACCCTATGAGGGCCCTCATCCTCAGGTAGAGAGAGGCTCAGACGAGGAAATGGAGGAAGCGGAAGACATTAGGGATGTCTTTCGAGATGCTATTCTTGACGTCCACGTTCGTATAGATGAGGAAGCAATGACGAACGCGGCCAGACATAGTATATACGAGCAGTGGAACTCCGAGCGAGTATACGAGGATTATAGGCAACGCCAACACGATAGATGGTTAGTTCATCAGCACCAAATCATGAGCCAGCTATCATATCAGGTACCAAATAATTACGTGCCTACTCGACCTGCTCATTTTCCGCCACACAGCCCCGACATCCGACCACCCTTTAACCGTTATGACTATAACCAAGCCTATCAGGACACCTATAACCAACAATGGAACCCACCTGACGAGATGAACTGGAACCCCTAATCAGGCTGATTTAGTTCCATTGGTTATTTTTATGATTTTTATGTTTTTATCTTTTTAATTATTCATGTTTAAACTTATGTTATTGGATATATTTATGTAATTTTTATCATTTTTATTATTATTGTGTACTAATATTTCACATTTAGGATTTGAAAGTGGGATATTAAGTCCCATTTCAAATTGCCATGCATGTTTATATTTGTATGTATGTATATTGTCGATTGTACAAAACAGGGTAAAACAGCGCATTTTCAAAGACTGGCATTAAGTTCAGCAAAAGCTACTAATTTTGACGACAAGATGAAAAATAAATGTGATGTAACAACAATACGGAATGAACAAATGATGTGCACCATTTATCATTCAGCAAACAAACGCCAATATGTTTGGAAACTTTGGTAAAATTTAATCATTTTTCTACGCTAATCACCCTCAATAATTTAAATTGTTACTGATTTCTTGCAAATGAGGGCATTGCAAGATCTTAAGTGTGGGAAGGGGTTAAATTCTTTCGGAATTTTAAAAAAAAATTTAACTTAAAACACTTGGTTACCATTAATAATACTAGTAACGCAGTAGTTGTATTAGAATCTAGTGCTCTCTGATAATAAAGAACAGCCATAGTCTTATATACTGACTACCCAATTCTAGTAAAAATTATCAAAATTTTCAATTTAATGAACTCAAAATCATGTTTATACATATTTATGAATGATAAAACTAGGTGTTAACACCGAAATTATTGTTACCTTGGAAAGGACATAAATTGAGAAACAAACCAAAATGTTAGAATTTATTTAAAATGGAATAGAGGACAATAAAAAGGCAAATAAAATAAAATAAAAGCCAAGTGTGGGAAAATTTACCAAGTTATTTAAAACATATATCACATATTTTTGTACAAATAACTGAAGATACTTTTGTTTTGAACAATTTCTAAAAAGTTTTACCCGATTTACTGTAAAATATTTGTAAGAAAGATGGATCTACACGATGAATCAATTCCATCATTAAAAGGAAGTAAAGTCTTCCGAAAAAGAAACGCGCTTCTTGATTTAGGTCATGAAGTTGTCGTCCAGACCAGCTGTAGGTTGACAAAAAATCTAGAAAAGTCATCACTAAAATCAGCAGGAAATCCACGGACCTCAGCATCAAACAGGGTCGCCAAGTGGTCAGACTCATCCTAACCATGAGAGGATCTGTCTTGTAAAATGGGGAGGACGCCGTGCAAATTAGCTGGATAAGACTAATGAATCAGATCCCCAGAAAGGATAATCTCCTTTAAAAGATCAAAAATCAGCTTTTAAGACTGATATTACTCAATCCTAGAGATTGACCTTAAAGATTGAGAATTACAAACTCATAGAATTCGATGATATCTAAACTCGAGCTTGAACGAGAAAATATTTTGATCAAAATACAAACCAATTTGTTTTCTAAAAACCCATTTTCAATGTGTTCATTACCATTGAACGTAAAATCCTAGGAATTCACCTGGAATTCATTAGGTCACCTTATCCAAATCGGGTGTCAACCGTAAGAACGGTGGTTGCATAGCATGGTCAAAGACAGGACCTTGTGCCAGACCAGAAAATTATAAGGGTGAGCTTTACTATTACTCCTACAAAGGATAGTAATTGCGTCCTACACGTTATAGACCATAATTAAAAGCATGTCAGGGGACATTGCCTTAACAGTTGCTTGTTCAACGCTTTCCTTTACAACCGGACAGTAGTTTACCGAAAGGTAATATACGGAGCAAGTATACTGGACGTGTTGCTTTCCCAATACAAGGTTAGCAAGTGGGTGACACAAAACCACAAGTTTTAAGCTAAAATTTTAGATATCATTAACCCACCACACCCACAAAAATATTTTGCAAACATCGGTGAAGGGTTATTCCGGAAAACTTATCTAGGGTAAAAACTAGATTTAATTTTCAAAAGATCAAATGTTTTCATAAAGATCCAATTTCCTTAAAGGATCTAAATTTTATAGTCATGTGGGACTGTAAACCACATCGTTACTACCATTGTTTATACCGCCGTATAGAAATCACTGATGTACAAAGTGTGAAGAATAAAGAGGTGATTCTAGTATTTCAAGACTATATTGCTTGAGGACAAGCAACACTCAAGTGTGGGAATATTAGATAATGCTAAAAATGAACATATATTTCATAGCATTATCCCTCAAGAAAGACAAGCTTTTAGTTGCAATTGTTCTATTTACAAGTGATATTCGTTTAAATAATAAAAGGTGAAGACAAAAGACAGATTCGACGAATTGAAGACGTAAACGGCCAAAAAGCTCAAAAAGTACAAAGTACAATCAAAGAGGTTCTAATTATTGATAAGAAACGTCTCAGAATTACAAGAGTACAAGATTCAAAACGCAAAGTACAAGATATTAAATTGTACGCAAGGACGTTCGAAAATCCGGAACCGGGACCAGAGTCAACTCTCAACGCTCGACGCAACGGACTAAAAATTACAAGTCAACGGAGTAGAAGAATATAATATAATATATATATAATTAAATTTTATTATATATATTATATTATATAATAAATAAATAAGAAGCCCACGTTTTTAAAGACTTTTGAGCCTCCCCAGCTGGCCATGCGATCGCATGGCCTTGAAGGGCAAAGCCCATGCGATTGCATGGCCTTGAAGGGCAAAGCCCATGCGATCGCATGAGGCCCTTTTCCAGCTCACATGCCTATAAAAGTTGCAGTTTGGTGCATCAAATATATCAATCCATCTCTCTATCTCACATACGATATATATATATATATATATATATATATATATATATATATATATATATATATATATATATATATATATATATATATATATATATATATATATATATATGTATATTATAATTTTAATTTTAATTTCTAATAATAAGGGTATGTTAGCGAATGTTGTAAGGGTGTAAGTCGAAATTCTGTCCGTGTAACGCTACGCTATTTTTAATCATTGTAAGTTATGTTCAACCTTTTTACATTAATGTCTCGTAGCTAAATTATTATTATGCTTATTTAAAACGAAGTAATCATGATGTTGGGCTAAATACTAAAATTGGGTAATTGGGCTTTGTACCATAATTGGGGTTTGGACAAAAGAACGACACTTGTGGAAATTAGACTATGGGCTATTAATGGATTTTATATTTATTTAACTAAATGATAGTTTGTTAATTTTAATATAAAGATTTACAATTGGACGTCCCTATAAATAACCATATACACTCGATCGGACACGATGGGCGGGATATTTATATGTACGAATAATCGTTCATTTAACCGGACACGGGAATGGATTAATAGTCTATGGAATTATTAAAACAGGGGTGAAATTATGTACAAGGACACTTGGCGTAATTGTTAACAAAGTATTAAAACCTTGGGTTACACGCAGTCGATATCCTGGTGTAATTATTAAACAAAGTATTAAAACCTTGTTACAGTTTAAGTCCCCAATTAGTTGGAATATTTGACTTCGGGTATAAGGATAATTTGACGAGGATACTCGCACTTTATATTTATGATTGATGGACTGTTATGGACAAAAACCAGACGGACATATTGAATAATCCAGGACAAAGGACAATTAACCCATGGGCATAAAACTAAAAATCAACACGTCAAACATCATGATTACGGAAGTTTAAATAAGCATAATTCCTTTATTTTCATATTTAATTGCACTTCTAATTATTGCAATTTTATTTATTATTATTGTATTTAATTGCACTTTTAATTATCGTACTTTTTAATTATCGCAAGTTTATTTTATCGCACTTTTATTTATCACAATTTCATTATCGTTATTTACTTTACGCTTTAAATTAAGTTGTATTTATTTCTAATATTTTACATTAGGTTTTAACTGCGACTAAAGTTTTAAAAATCGACAAACCGGTCATTAAACGGTAAAAACCCCCTTTATAATAATAATATTACTTATATATATTTGTATTTTTTATAAATTAAAACTAATATAGCGTTAAGCTTTGTTTAAAAGATTTCCCTGTGGAACGAACCGGACTTACTAAAAACTACCTACTGTACGATTAGGTACACTGCCTATAAGTGTTGTACCAAGGTTTAGGTATATCCATTCTATAAATAAATAAATATCTTGTGTAAAATTGTATCGTATTTAATAGTTTTTCCTAGTAAAATATAAGCTATTTCATATACACCTCTACGCACATCATTTATCTTTCATCGAAGGCGTAAGGGGAGTGGAATAATTATATGTGTAGGTATATAATGTATCTATTTGTTGTAGCGTGAGATGTGAAGTGTCGAGGTGCTAAGATACCACGTTTCACGTGATAAGTGAAGCATCGAGGTGTTAAGATGCCACTCGGGGTGAAGCATCGAGGTGTTAAGATGCCACCTAGGGGTGTAGTGTCGAGGTGTTAAGACACCACTCCGTAAAATAATGAGTGAAGCATCGAGGTGTTAAGATGCCACTCGGGGTGAAGTGCCGAGGTGTGAAGGTGCCACCCTAGGGGTTAGTGATACGAGGTGTTAAGTACCCTAACGGATGTTATGAACACCGATGGCGTTTTCGCGAGCGCCATTCCCTTGTACGATTGGTTAACCATGGTTATTTGTGTTGTAAGTGTAAGCATAATATATTATACGAATTATATTATATGCGTTGCTATGCTAGCTTGTGGTATTGGAGATTTCTAGCTTGTATTCTAGATTATAAGCTAATTGTGTTGCTAGCATGTATGCGGTGTTTGAGTAAGTGATTTGCAAGTAGGTATATTATATATGTATGTGTATAATTATTGCACTCACTAAGCTTTGCTCACCCTCTCGTTGTTTACCTTTTTATAGGTTCGGTTGTGGACAAGGGTAAGGGCATCATCTTGGATTAAAGACCCCGTTGTTGTTAGGGAACGCTTTTGGAGATATTAGCCTTTGGAGTTTGCCGAGACTTGGGTAGTTTAATCCCAAATGCCATGCTCGTAGTGTATTTTGGTACTTAAACTTTTGATGGTCGAAACTCATGTTTTGTATTAAACTCGTAAAACGGCTGATGTGGGCCCCGTCTCGTAAAAATCATTTTATTAATGGAATGTGTTAGTTTTACATATTTGAATATGTTGTTAAAAGCGTTTTGTCAAATTATGTCGGGAAGTGGTCAATCTTTTTAGCATTTCAAGACTTTTTGGACAGACCAGAATGGCGCGCCGCGCCATATGCTGTTCCATATGCTATTTTTACGCGGGTTGATCGTGGTGTGGTTTGGGTTGTTACACTTGAGGTATAACTTGAACGTTCGAGTGTTTTGGTCATTTGTTTCATTAAATCATCGTCTCGTTATTATCAAAGTATTAATAAAAATTATTTTAAATCAAAACGTTTTATGATTAAGTTAATATTATATTTTATTATTTTGTAAAATATAATTATATTTTCATTTATATATTTTAGAAATATTTATTAACTTAATATAATATTTAGTTTTTCAAAAAAAAAAAAAACTAATTTATATTTCAAAGTTTATTATATAATTTAAAATCGTTTTCATAATATAACAAAATTTGGTATGAATCATTTATGTACTAGCGTTTACTCTAACTCGTCAAATATTCTAATTATTAATCGAATACTATTATCATTTATTAAATAATTCAAAATATATATAAACACATTTTTAATTACATGTTGTAAGTTATTTATATATTTATATTTAATCAAATCACGGACCGATATCGTTTATAACTTTGTCAAAAGGTTTCAAGAAAGATTCTAAATTTTAAGATAACGTTAAAACCTTTATCCTTATTAAAATGACTTGGTAACAATTTATCAAAAGTGGTTCCAGATATTTATAAAGTTATTCTTTTTAAAGAAGACGTGACACTCTAATCATTTATAATTTAATTAAATTTATAAAAGATAATTATAAAAACTTTAATAATCTACTTCTTGACATGTTGTAAAATGTACTAATCTTTCGAAATATATAGTAGTACGTTCTATGTCTTTGAAACAATATATATATAAGCTTTAATATACTTTGTCTATATATATACACACGTTTCACATAACACATTTATTACATAGATGTTTTGAAGGTATTTCGTATGCCCGAGAGACATATTAAATTAACGTGGCCACTATGTTATGATCCAAGTCGGGTCATACCCAATAACAAGCTTACCAACACTTTATATGTATTTATTTTAACGGTTGGATTGTTAAATAAATACGCGACACTTGAACTTTAGAAAATCGGTTTTCTAAATCATAATCACTTGAGATAAATTATTTGGATAATTTATATATGATGTGGATTTAATTATTTATAGGTTTAAATAATTATGTTATGTTATATTTTATAAAATGGTTTATAAAATTATTGCAAGTAACAAATACATTTTATTTTATACAAGTTTTATAAAACTTGTAACAAGTTTTATAAAATCATTCTTGTTATAAAATAATGGATGGTGGGCAGATTTTAGAGCCCCAAGAAAGTCTATCCCATGCTTATTCTTGTTGCTTTCCATAACACAATTCCACATATACATGTCCTTTGACTAGTAGCAAGAGATACATGCAATTGTACATCAAAATTCTGCACAAAAACTCTCCTAAAACTCAGCTGAATTTGGTGGCCTTTTGGGAGGAAGAAAGGGTTATTCATTTGGTTATTGCAAGCTCAATTCAAGTGTTATTAAATCCTAACCAAAGGCTAGGTGTTGGTGCAAAAGCTTGGGGTATTTCTCCTTGAGGTTTCATCACTTTGAAGCTCCATTCTTCATCATCTTCTTTTGAACTAACCCTCAACTAGCTTGAGGAGGTATAAACTCTAAACCCACTCTTAGTTTGTAAGTATGTTTCACAACTTGATCCTTATTGGGATTTAACTTTAATTGGTTAAAGATTTACAAGTTTCAAAATGGTAATCTACACGCTTCCGCAAATCTTATTTCTTGAATGATTATAAGTATTATGAAACTTGTTAAATCCCAACAATGGTATCTAGAGCCGAAGTTGTTGAAATATGCTTCGAGATGGTTATTAAACCCACTATAATTTTGCATTCTATGAACATGCATGAAGTAGAATGTAAAATTTTCGGTTTTGGGTGGTTTGTCATTTTGGCCAAAATCACTTGTGATTCTGTACTGCCAATCACTTGTGATTCTGTACTGCCAATCACTTGTGATTCTGTACTGCCAATCACTTGTGATTCTGTACTGACAATCACTTGTGATTCTGTACTGCCAATCACTTGTGATTCTGTATTGCCTATCTCTTATGTAGTTAAAGTTCACAATCTAAGCCTTGACCTTGTGTTTGGTTACATGCATGGTTGATTGATATTTATTCAATTGGTTTGTAATAATATTTATTCATTTGGCATGTAATAATTCATTTGGTTATGTAATTTATTTTATATTTGGTATGTAAAATAGATTAGGTTGTAATTTCATTTTTTTAGACAAAATGTATTAGGATATATTTTGTAAAATGATGAAGAATGATGAAGACTTGAAGAACACATGAAGAAGCATTTGGATGCAAGGTTAAGTGGGAGATTTGAAATCTCCTACTTTGTGTAATTACCCCTTATCCGGTGGCATTTGTTTTCGGCTAAACAAATGTCTACCAAAATGGCTTGATTGTGAACATATTTGTTTTGCATGCATGGTTGTTTATTGTATGATTGTGGATTGTATGTTTGTATGCTACAAGTTAATCACACAAGTTAACAACAAGCAAAATGGCAATTTAATTGGTTAAATTATACATTAATTAACGACATGCAAAACGACAATTTAATTGGTTAAATTAAAAATGGCTAAAAGGACATTAATAAACGGTTATTAAGAACGTGATTAGGATCATATATATATAATGGTTTATAGACATGAAAATGGATTTTCATAAGAACCATACACTAAATGCATGTTGGTGTATGGCATAAAAGTTTTCTCAAACTAGAAATAATGAAAACTTAAAATCCCTTTAACACACTAGGTTAACAAGTTTAAACGCCATCCTATTGTATGACACTTAGACGTATTAAGGAACTTATAATGGGATAAAGGTCACCTAACCGTTATGAGCAAACTAATATGATTAAGGTAAATTTCGCACACGTGTGGGATAAAGGTCACCTAACCACTTGTATGTTAAGTTTACATGTCTAAACAAGTAGGACGACTTGATTTGGAAATCATGAACTTAGGGTCACCGAAGCATGATGAACAAATAGGCGTTGATGGGATAATATGTCATGCAAAAGGATTGCATGATCCCATAACTTAGAAGTTGCAAAAGGATTGCAATTGTCATATAATGACTACCTAGCTAAATCAAATGACGGGATAAAGGTCACCTAACCGAAATTAAGTTTACCGTTGGATTCTAAAATTTAATATATATCAATTGGATTTAAAGGGTATTGATTGTTAAATTTAAAATCGATACTTAAATGAACTTTGTTAAATTTTGTAGATGGCCGCCAATAACAACAACATGCAAAACGCACCTATTAACTTGAACAACCTATCGTTAAGGTCTCTCCTCGAGAAAGACAAACTCAACCATACGAACTTTATGGATTGGTTCCGCAATCTTAGGATTGTCCTCAAACTTGAGGATAAGGCGTATGTGTTGGAAGACCCCATTCCCGATCAACCCGACGAGGATGATACGGAAGGCATGGCTTATTGGGATAAGTATTGCACTGATTCGGTGCAAGTCACTTGCCTAATGCTTGGGACTATGATACCTGAACTCCAAAAGGATTTCGAGCATCATACTACATACGACATGATCACGCAATTGAAGGAGATTTTCCTTCAACAAGCTCGTGTCGACCGCTTTGAAACGGTCCGAGCGCTTCATGCATGTCGTATGGACGACTCCCAATCCGTTTCATCTTATGTCCTTAAGATGAAAAGCCTCATTGATCGCGCAAACCGTCTTAATCTCAACATATCTAATGAGCTAGCCACGGATCTTATCCTAAACTCCTTGTCAAAGAGGTTTGACCAATTTGTAATTAATTACAATATGAATGGGATGGATAAGACCATTGGCGAACTTCATGGCATGCTTAGGACGGCAGAAACTAGCATGGGTAAGAGGGCTTCACCCGTGCTAATGATCAATGATGGTGGGTTCAAAGGTAATAACACCTCTAAGCCAAAGGCGGCTAAGAGGAAAGGACCCGCCCATCAAGGCAAGGAAAAGGGGAGGATGGTTACCCCAACCAAAAACAAGAACAAGAAGCAAAAGGTTGCCGGACAAGCAAACCCCAAGGAAGACCCGTGCTTCGGTTGCGGTGAAATGGGTCACTGGAAACGAAACTGCCCGGTCTACCTTAAGGAGTTGAAGGAAAAGAGGGATGCGGGGTAAACCTCAGGTAATATATATATATGGTATATATAGAGCTTAGTATTACTTCTTCTAATACATGGGTATTAGACACTGGATGTGGAACTCACATTTGCAATTCTTTGCAGGGGTTCAAAAGAAGTAGCAAGCAAACGGGAACATCAAGTCTCTTTATGGGTAATGGAGCCAAAGTGCAAGTGAAGGCTCAAGGAGACTTTGTATTAAAGCTTCCAAGTGGTTTGGAACTTATTTTGAACAATGTTTTGTATGCACCGGATTTATGTCGAAACATTATTTCAGTTTCCCGTTTAAAACAATGTGGTTTTTATCTTAATTTTGTTAATGATGATATTCACGTTTATTTAGATAATGTATTCTATTTTAAGGCTTCGCCTTCAAATGGAATTTATGAAATGGTTCATGATGACACATCATCTAGTAGCTCAATATACCATACTAGCACCAAGAAACTCAAAAGGGATTTGAGTGATTCCTACTTATGGCATTGTCGCCTTGGTCACATAAACAAGAATCGAATGCATATACTTCAAAAGAATGGCCTTTTGAAATCAAATGAACTAGACTCGTTTGATATATGTGAATCTTGTTTACAAGGCAAAATGACTAAAGCACCTTTCAAAGGGACCTATGAAAGGGCTAAGGACTTATTGGGATTAATACATTCGGATGTATGTGGACCCTTTAAGCCCATAACTAGGAATGGTGAAAGATACTTCGTTACTTTCATTGATGACTTCAGTCGTTTCGGATATGTCTACTTGTTAAGACATAAGGACGAAACTTTTGAAGCATTCAAAGAGTATCAAAGCGAAGTACAAAATCGACTCAATAAGACAATCAAGGTACTTCGTACCGATAGAGGAGGTGAATACCTAAGTGATGCTTTCCAAGATCATCTTAGAAGTTGTGGGATTATCTCGCAACTCACTCCTCCTGGAACACCCCAAATGAATGGAGTTTCCGAAAGGAGGAACCGAACCCTAATCGATATGGTTCGATCTATGATGGCTAGAAGCTCGTTACCTCTATCATTTTGGGGTTATTGTCTATGCTCTGCGGCTCGTATTTTAAATATGGCCCCAACCAAGAAAGTGGAACGAACACATCATGAGATGTGGTTTGGAAAACCTCCATCTCTATCATACTTAAAGGTATGGGGATGTGAAGCTTATCCTAAGCGTTACATCCCTAATAAGTTGAATGCTCGATCCACGAAGTGTATCTTCATAGGATATCCCAAGGATAATATGGGATATTATTTCTATGATCCATCCGAGCAGAATGTATTTGTTGCTCGGAAGGCGGAATTCCTTGAAACTAAGTTCCTAATGGAAGGAAGTAGTGAAAGGAAGATAGATCTTGAAGAGGTTCAAGATCAAGTAGATGATACACAATTGGTTGACACTAGCACTCAACATGAAAATGTTGAGAGTGATCAAATGGATGATCAAAATACACAAGACGTTCGTAGATCTGGTAGGATAAGTAATCCTCCTGAGAGATATGGGTTTCTCATGGATGGTTGCAATGTAGTTGATTTGGATGAACCAATAAACTACCAAGATGCTTTATCAAGGATTGATAAAGATAAATGGCAGGAAGCCATGAACGCTGAGATACAATCCATGTATGACAACCAAGTTTGGGAACTTGTTACACAGCCTGCTGGCTCAAGGCTAGTTGATTGTAAATGGCTTTTCAAAATGAAAACCGACATACATGGAAACTTGGATACATATAAAGCTAGACTTGTAGCAAAAGGTTTCACTCAAACTCAAGGGGTTGACTATGATGAAACTTTTTCGCCTGTGGCAATGCTAAAGTCTATTAGGATATTACTTGCCATTGCTGCTCATTATGATTATGAAATATGGCAAATGGATGTCAAGACCGCTTTCCTAAATGGATATCTTGTGGAAGATGTCTATATGGTTCAGCCTGAAGGTTTTGTTGATCCGAAATATCCTAAAAAGGTATGCAAGTTAAAGAAGTCAATCTACGGATTGAAACAAGCATCTAGAATGTGGAATCATCATTTTAATGAGGAAGCCGAGAAATTTGGCTTCATTAAAAATGGTGATGAAGCTTGTGTATATAAGAAAGCTAGTGGGAGCACTATCATGTTCCTTGTACTATATGTGGATGATATATTGTTATTTGGAAATGATATTCCGGCAATGCAAAGAGTTAAAACTTGGCTAAGTAAATGCTTCTCCATTAAGGATCTTGGAGAAGCAAAATACGTTTTGGGGATTGGGATCTACAGGGATAGATCCAAGAAACTGATAGGTTTGAATCAAAGTGCATACATTGAAAAGATCTTGAAAAGGTTCAAGATGGAGAACTCTAAGAAAGGTTTGGTACCTATTCAAAGAGGAACACTCCTTAGTTCATCTCAGTGCCCCACCACGAAAGATGAACAAGAGAAAATGAAGAAGGTCCCATATGCGTCTGCCATTGGGTCAATCATGTATGCAATGATATGCACTAGACCGGATGTGTCATGCGCTCTTAGCCTGACAAGTAGATACCAGAATAACCCAGGAAACAGTCATTGGATTGCTGTCAAAAGTATGTTGAAATACCTTAGGAGGACTAAGGATATGTTTCTGATATATGGGTCTGGTGAGGAGGAACTTGCTGTAAAAGGTTACGTGGATGCGAGTTTCCAAACTGATCGAGATGATTCTCGATCACAATCCGGTTATGTCTTCACATTAAATGGAGGTGCGGTCTCTTGGAAGAGTTCAAAACAGGATGTTGTTGCTTTATCCACTACAGAGTCGGAGTACATCGCCGCATCATTGGCAGCTCAGGAAGCTGCATGGATGAAGAAATTCATCGACGACTTAGGAGTAGTCCCTTCCATTCAGGACCCTCTTGAGATCTTTTGTGACAACGAGGGTGCGATTGCTCAAATCAAAGAACCTCGTGCTCACCAAAAGACCCGTCACATTGAGCGGAGATTCAACTACATAAGGGATGAAGTTGAAAAGGGAAAGATATGTATTCGCAAAGTTCACACAGATCTTAATATAGCGGATCCTCTCACGAAGCTCTTACATGGAGCAAAACATACTGGACATGTTTGTGCATTAGGGCTTCGATATTCTAGTGATTGGTCATGATCTGTTTTAAGTATTGTAACGAAACGAAATTGTTCAAACTCATTAATATAATTATGGTATTAATTTATTTTGAGTTATGTTCCTATTTTGCATATTTTATCCATGAATAAGTAATTATTCTAAATTCCGTAGTCGATCACATTTGTGGGAGCAAATGTGAGGGTTAGACTATTATGAACTTGGATTGGTATACATTCACGGACTGAATGTGGGGCAAGGTTGCTACCAAGGTTCATAGATATTTGTGGGATACAAATATTGGAAGACCCGCTCTCAAGATTCACTAAATGGAGCCTTTGTGGTTGATCACATGTAATCTTGAGTAAAGGCGAATATTATTGTATCCTCTGACCTGAGATACATATTGGGTTCAGATATTTGCCAAGTATTGTGCCTTGATTCTTTCCTTCGCTATTCTGAAATATGGTAGTTCATAAGGAGGAGCTCAGGTATAATGCAAGGTATATATTTAGGACATATGTAGTCAAGATGGAATTTGTCCCTCTTATTCGTTGAGAGTCAGATGTCTAAGGCCTGATAAAGTTAAATCTAGAAGAGAGTGATCACTCTATGTCTCTTGGATTTAACATGACATCTAGGACGAAAGGATGTGATGAAAGATTCACCTATTCATATTCGAGATAGGAACTCAAAAGGGATGATGTTATTGAATGGCAAACGTCATAACATATTGGGGGTGATGGACGGTCGTTAGGTGGTATCCATCACTTGCATTAATTTCTTATGTTTCTCGTGCAAGTGGGAGATTGAAGGTATTTTGTATGCCCGAGAGACATATTAAATTAACGTGGCCACTATGTTATGATCCAAGTCAGGTCATACCCAATAACAAGCTTACCAACACTTTATATGTATTTATTTTAACGGTTAGATTGTTAAATAAATACGCGACACTTGAACTTTAGAAAATCGGTTTTCTAAATCATAATCACTTGAGATAAATTATTTGGATAATTTATATATGATGTGGATTTAATTATTTATAGGTTTAAATAATTATGTTATGATATATTTTATAAAATGGTTTATAAAATTATTGCAAGTAACAAATACATTTTATTTTATACAAGTTTTATAAAACTTGTAACAAGTTTTATAAAATCATTCTTGTTATAAAATAATGGATGGTGGGCAGATTTTGGAGCCCCAAGAAAGTCTATCCCATGCTTATTCTTGTTGCTTTCCATAACACAATTCCACATATACATGTCCTTTGACTAGTAGCAAGAGATACATGCAATTGTACATCAAAATTCTGCACAAAAACTCTCCTAAAACTCAGCTGAATTTGGTGGCCTTTTGGGAGGAAGAAAGGGTTCTTCATTTGGTTATTGCAAGCTCAATTCAAGTGTTATTAAATCCTAACCAAAGGCTAGGTGTTGGTGCAAAAGCTTGGGGTATTTCTCCTTGAGGTTTCATCACTTTGAAGCTCCATTCTTCATCATCTTCTTTTGAACTAACCCTCAACTAGCTTGAGGAGGTATAAACTCTAAACCCACTCTTAGTTTGTAAGTATGTTTCACAACTTGATCCTTATTGGGATTTAACTTTAATTGGTTAAAGATTTACAAGTTTCAAAATGGTAATCTACACGCTTTCGCAAATCTTATTTCTTGAATGATTATAAGTATTATGAAACTTGTTAAATCCCAACATGTTTAACTAAAACGAATAAGTATAACGTTATACGTTTAATACCTTGTTAACGTTTTCAAGTCATATAATAGATTTCTTAACTTATTTTCATATCAACCAAACCGTTTAATGTTTTATTAATATATCACAATTTAATATACATGTATATATGTATATATATATATATATATATATATATATATATATATATATATATATATATATATATATATGTATGTATATATATATATATATATATATATATATATATATATATATATATATCTATTCACACATAATTGTTTGTGAATCGTCGGGCACGGTCAAAGGGTAATTGATTACATGAATGTAGTTCCAAAATTTTCTAGACTCAACATTACATACTTTGCTTATCGTGTCGGAAATATATAAAGATCAAGTTTAAATTTTTTTGGAAATTTCTGGGTTGTCACATTCACTTCTTCACTTCATTCATTTAACCATCTTTCACTCAGTCACACTTTAAATTTGCTGATCTAAAAGACCCTCTTGAAACTATAAGATTAAATCTCTTTAAGGTATAACAAACTACTTAATTCTATTCATCTCGTCTAGCTATATTCAAGAGTATTCATGGTGTAATTGCTTGATCTAGAGTGTTTAATCACTCAATGATGACTACATAGCTAACCATGATCTTGATATTAGATCAGTAACCTTAATTTTTCTACATATCCAATGACTTAAAATGAACCTAAACTAAGAACTAAAGTGGTTAAAAACATAAAACAGTTTTATCTTGAAGCTGTGCAAAATTTCTACTTGAAGTTCATGAATTAAAAACTAACTTATACTTGGAATCGGGAACTCATCTTTTAGTATGATGTTCATATATATGTTCATGACTTCCAGTAAAGTTTTCCTGAATTATTTCAAAGAAAAACTCATTTTTCATTTTTATTTGGTGACACAAGGTCCAGATTTGAAGCAATCTGACAAAGGTTCAAAAGATCATGCAAAGATCAAATTATAAGATAAATCTTGAAATATAGGCTTTTGATTTGGAAACTAGACATAATAAGGAAGACATTACAAGTTGAAACACCAAAAACCATTGAGTAATCATTGAGAAATAGTCCCAACAAGTTGACACAAGATTTTGTTATAGTCAGATTTTGGTTTAAAACCTCACCTCTAAAAACTAGGTTAATAAAGACCTGGAGGTGATTCCTTTTACACAAGGGTACTTTTATATGTCCTAAAGTCTCTGTAAAAGTCCCAAGTCAAAAAAAAGTGCTTTGCTATTTGTAAACATGCATGGAAGCTTATAGTGTAAATCTGGACAGTTTTGCACACCTGTAAGAGGATGAAATTTTGACTAACTTTTATTTCGAATATAGAAGCTAACCTTAAATGGTTGGAAACTAGACTCAATAACCTTTCCAGAGGTGGTATTCTCACCTTAATTGGATGTTTAAATTGATAGAAACACATAGGCTAAAGTATTGGTAAAACTAGTCAAAACCGTGAACATTTAAACTATGAACTATGTAAACTTTGAAACCGAGAATCAAAATGGACATGTAAGATCACTTGAGAACTGATCTTAGACCTAACCTAAATACTATATTAAATAGTATATCCTCTGACTTTATAATATTATTTAGATTCCAAGTTCGGATCACCGTAAACTGTCTAACTCGCACTTCCGAGTCTCGCACCGCATTGCATCACATGTGAGTTCGTAGCCCCCTTTTTCTCATTTTATAATTTTTTTGGGTGAGAATACATGCTTAATGTTATAAGATATGTTTTATGTTTTCCAAGAGATGCTTACTGTTTTACTATACTTTATTTTTAAAGTTTGTTTTATAACATATTCTTATAATTAAACAA
Source organism: Rutidosis leptorrhynchoides (assembly GCF_046630445.1). Classification (NCBI taxonomy): domain Eukaryota; kingdom Viridiplantae; phylum Streptophyta; class Magnoliopsida; order Asterales; family Asteraceae; genus Rutidosis; species Rutidosis leptorrhynchoides. The sequence goes on along the minus strand of NC_092343.1, from coordinate 199,676,282 downwards.
CACTTTATGTATTTCGAAGTTTGTTATATGTGAGTTTTATGCTAAAAAGCCCTTAACTCGGTAGTATTAATTACAGTGACTTGTAAGCGTGAATCACTATAGCATAGGTTTGACAACCTCACCCTACCTTAACTGTGGTGCTAGTTACTTTGACACATACATTTGGCATAATGTATAGTCCAATATAGTGTAAAGGAAATCATATAGGATACTACATGTGGTGTTAAGCTTTTATTACCGGGTGCTCATGAAACATATACACTTTGAAACTGTATGGAAACTGTTTATGAATTTGATAACTGTGAAAATCTTATAAACCGTGAAACTATTTACAAACTTGATATGTTACGAACTACGATCTTATTTTTGTACTTGAAAGCTTGAGATCATATTACCTCTAAACTGTTTATGAAGTTGAAATTTTGTGATATGTTTTACTATCAAACCATTTATGGACTCGAGAATTTACTATTTATGTTACTGTTTTAAACTATTTCAAACTGTTTGAAACTGTGAAGCTTTCATAAATTTTATACATTGTACAAAAACCTATGAACTCACCAACCTTTGTGTTGACGCTTTAGCATGTTTATTCTCAGGTACTTATTGCTTCTGCTAAAACTTTGTTGTTGCTTAGAGGTTAAGCCAAGCACTGGGACCAGAGTTAACATCCGCATCAATGGCAATTTTGTCGGAGTGTTACAATTCTAAGCCACCACTATAATATTTTCAAGTCATGATACATCTTCTCGGCATCTGGATGAATTGAATATCTTGTCTTATGTTGTTCATCAAGCACGAGCTTTCTTAATCCTCCAAATTTTTGTACCCAAATTCGTTCGATGAAATATCGGGTTTCATCACCTTTAACTTCGAATTGCTTATCCAATCCTTTGATAGATTCATCCCTCACATTCACTTTTTTTAGTTCTTCGAGTTGTGCACCTAGAATTCTTGAAGTGAGGTTCGTATCAACTACCATGTTCAGTGCTCGTACTCGTAGTGGTTTAACTCTTTCCTTTCGACTTAGGGCGTCGATAACCACATTTGCCATCCTAGGATGGTAACGGATTTCATAGTCATAATCATTCAATAGCTCAACCCAACTTGTTGACTCATGTTGAGTTGATTTTAGTTCAAGATGTGTTGTAGGCTCTTGTGATCGATGTATATCATGCATTTTGTTCCAAACAAGTAGTGTCTCCACATTTTAGGTGCAAAGACAATAGCTCCAAGTTCCAAATCATGAGTTGTTTAGTTTAGCTCATGAATCTTTAATTGGCGATGCATAAGCAATGAACTTTTGTAGGTGCATTAAAACACAAGCAAATCATTGGCGCGAGGCATCATAATACACGATGAAGACATCAATTCCTTCGACAATGATATAATAGGTGCGGAGGTTAACTTTTGCTTCAACAAATTAAAAGCAGTTTCTTGCTCATTCGACCACACATACTTCTTGTCATTGTGAGTTATTACAGTCAATGGTCGAGAAATTCTTAAGAAGTCTTCAATAAATCTTCTATAGTAACCGGTAAGTCCTAAGAATTGGCGTACTTGTGTCGGTGTTTTTGGCAGTTTCCAATTCTTAATAGTAACAATATTCATCGGGTCCACTTAAATTCCTTGATTACTAACCACGTAACCATGAAATTGCACTTTCGATATCCAAAACTCACACTTAGAGAATTTGGCATACAACTTTTCTTTCTACAATAACTCCTGTAGTAACCTCAAATGTTGCTCATGTTCTTCTCTATTCTTCGAGTACACCAAGATGTCATCTATGAATACGATAATAAACTTGTCCAGGAAGGGTTTTCATACTCGATTCCCGAGATCCATGAACACAACGATTGCATTTATTAAAATGAATGGGCATCACTAGAAACTCATACTGACCACAAGGTGTTCTAAACACAGTCTTCAAAATATCTTCTTTCTTTGCCCTCATTTGATGATACCCAGACCTTAAGTCAGTCTTCGAATATATGGAAGATCCTTGAAGTTGGTCGAATAATTCATCAATTCTTAGTAACGGGTATCTATTCTTGATCGTCAACTTGTTCAGCTCTCTATAGTCAATACACATGCATAGAGATCCATCCTTCTTCTTGACGAAACGAATTGGAGCTCCCCACGGTGATGAGCTTGGTCAGATAAACCCATTATCCAACAGTTCTTGCAGTTAATTCGACAACTCTTTCTGTTGAAGACCAGGAAGTTCTTCGGGAAAAGGGGAATCCTTAACAATTGGTACATCTTCAATTCATTTTTTTCTGTTTCAATGTTTTTCACATGGGCTAGCGATAGGTCAGATCATGTTGAGATTGAGAGAAATGATAAGATAGAATGAGATTCGGTAAGTGTGAAGGAGATTCGGTATTAGAGAGAATTAACAAGATTTACATTCCACAGCTTCTAGAACTCTGTTACAATGCAATGGCTATCTAATTAGGACTACTTAGGTTCCTTATATAGCCCTCTTCTAAGGAACCATCAATTAAGCTTATTTCACATTAACACTATACAACTTCGGGGTCCTAACAATCTCCCCCTTAGTGTTAAATGTGAACTTTACAATATAATCCTATTGAGTAATCTTGAGAGGTCCAAACATTAGTTTCCATCATGTGCCGTCTGGTTTTGAAACTTCTACTTGATTTTCAGAAATTTGCTTATAAGGTTTCTAGACGCCCCACGCTTTTCTTGGATCTCCCTCATGTAATGGATATTCATCCATTTCTTTGAAATACCTTCTCTTTCTCAGGCCACGAAGAATCTCAAACTATCTTGTACGAATCCGGAGCTTCAGACGATCTCTGATATGCTTTATAAACTCCCCAAGACCCATTTTCATGTCAATGTCATCAAACTTGCTTTGACGAATTTTAAGATACTTCAGTGCAGCCTTGAGTGTACCATCTGAGTATTTGTTCAACTCTTCAGTGCGGATGAACACTTTTTCTTTCTGAGAATTCACAAATACAAACCGTTCGGGTTCGAATTGCATTTGAAACATTCTCATATCGTTTAGTCCCTCTGTGTATTGATTCGGACATGTTATTCGAATGTTTTTCTTATTAGCTTCGAGACCAATTTGAAAATCTTCACATCTCATCAGGTCAATTGTCTCCATCATGTTTCTTTTCACAGCTTCCAAAGCTTGAGCCTTAGCAAATGGTCAAATGGTGATGATACGGAGATAGTTGTAGATGTGAATGATATCAAGCATATCTAGATTATGAAAATCTGCTTTTGTGAATTTGTATTCCTTCTCATCTTCTCTAATAACGTGGAACTGACTGATGACATCTTTCTTTTCGCTTATCTCTACTCCAACTCGAGTAATATTCAACACTTCTGTAATACGATATTTTCTTTGAAGCCACAAGTCATCTTCATCTTTGTTGATATGTTTGCTCCACATAAACTCATACCAGTTTCTTTCACTTGCTGGAAGCAATCGTGAACCTATATAAGTAAATCTTTTACTCCTTGGTGTTTCGTTAATGCGAAAGATCTTGTAAGCATTCTCCTCGATGAATGTGTTTCGTAAAGTAATGAAATCGTGTTCAACTCCCAATAACAATCTTTGTTCCCGATTATTAAAGAATATACCATGGTTGTATTTGAATATGGAATTCACTGTTTCACTTGATGTAGATGTACCAGAAGTTGAGCTTTCATTAGCATTTGTTGGATTTGAACTCGATGAAGGTGTAGAATTCGATGAATGATCAGTAGGATTTGTCGCATCATCAGTTAGAGCATTATCATCTTCAATATGATCAAAGATATCATCATCATTTGGATTAACATAAAGATTTTCTTCATCGTCATCAGAAGAATCCATTTCATCATCACTTTCAGTTACTCGATCAGGATTCCCTTCATCTACTATCTCTACATTTTCCGGGATTGAAGATACTGAAGATAATTTGCTTAAAATGACAAACCCATCATCATCTGTTTCATCAAGATAGAAATCACTTAAGTTCAAATCCTCATCTACTGGTCCACCATCAGCCTCTGAATGTATAATTGGAATAATAACTTGCTCAGGCTCCTTATCATCAATTTCATCATGAGTAGAAATCATTTCTGATTCCGTCTGAATCTGTTGAGAAGCTGATGAAGACCTCACACCACCACCCTTAGTTGAAATGTTCACCGTTAGATAATCTCCATCTACTCCTATCTCCCCCTCATGACTATTTCGAGGATCAGAATCGTCATGATCATTATCACGGTGAGGACTTATTGGAGAAGAGAAGGAAGTAAGTGGATATCGTACTCGAGCGCAAAACAATGCTTGAAGTGAAGTGCATCGAAGAACATCAAGATTAACTCGAGAAAACATACGACTGAAATATACTTGCTCCAAAGCATTAAATTTTTTTTGGTGAATGCGAGGGTGATGGTGGTAAAGTGACCATAGGAATAGCAGCAGCATCATATGTTGGAGGCGATGTCAGTGGAAGTGTTTGATTTACCATGAGGGCATGTAAGGATATATGTGCGGTATTATACTTATATGTAGGGCTGTACATACTACTATTCAGATTCGTGATATCCCCTTCTTATGGAGGTTGGGCAACAACCGGAGTTGTCACCGGCGAAGTTTATTTCGAAGCATCCGCCTCCATGACTTTAGTCTCATGGGACTCTGACAAAGTAGTAGAACTACACGTCGGTTTTGATCTCGCAGAGATATTTCTATCTCCGACTCCTGAAATCATTGATATACCATGAGGTGGTACATCGCTTTCAGTTAACAACTCTTCCTCCAGACCCTGAGTTTCAGAATCCGAAAGAGAAGTGGTTTGAACCAATGGATCACTTTCATGAACCAAGGGATCAGTCTGCTGGAAGTCTGATAAATATCCCGAAGGATTGTCATGCTGACTCGTTTTCATGGGACGCGGCAGATCTCCCTCATCAAGATAAGTCGGACCTCGAGATCCTGTTGTACGTTGAGGCACAGGAGGATTTCCAGCCGATACGCAGGGTGCCTTTTCAAGACTTTTTGGCTCCCCTTCGGCCGTTCTGGACTTCAATGATTGAGTTTCCTCAATCAATTGAGTCAACGCAGACTTTATTGCAGAGGAAGACTTTACTTCCTTAGATGCCGAAGCATCTTTCTGTGTAAGATTTTTGTTAAGTCCTTTTTAGATTAGATGGGCTTAGTGGTCTTTTTACCATCCTTGCGTTTAGCTCTCTTGCCTACCGAAGCTTGCGCTTCATTTAACGTAGGGCTTACTGTTATTATTGGATGTGATACGGAGATGGGTGAGGGTGACCTAATTGGCTCTAGGTCTTGATCTGTATCACCAATGGTTGGATTAACTGTTTGGCGGACGATGGGTGTGAAGTCCTAGATCTAGTTACTCGTTGGGTTGGCGGAGTCTGAATCATCTCATCATGTATAAATCGAGTTCTCTTAGGAGAATGTTCAGGAGATGACTCAGTTGCTGAAGAATCAGTGTCACTGCTAACTTTGAGTGTTGTTGAAAGGGTTGGTTCAATCCTAGGTGAACTAGGCTCCCTGATCCTCACGGGTTGAGCTAGGCGTACTGCCCTAGAATGTTTGAGGTTCACCCTGAGTGGAGGATTAGCTGGCCCGGGTGGTTATACTACAGGTTCCTATACAACCTCTGCGGCTGGAACCGCGGCGGGTTCAACTTGTTCTTGTTGTGTCGGGTTTGGAAGAGGTATTCCTATAACCTCAAAATAAGAGCGTATTCGAGCGTCTTGAGGTACAGCTAGCCCTACAAGCTAATTTGGAATCGGTGCAGTGAATTGATTGTCAGAAACCACCGGGGTATTCATCTTCAGCTCCCCAAATCTTTTCATCCGTAATCCATGTGTATCTGGTACAAAAATATTTACATTTCTGCAAGCAGTGATAGCATCATGGATAAAGATACAGAAAAACCTTTCACAAGGGATGTATGAACCCCTTGGCTTATCAACTTATGCCTGAACCAGTTCCCATAGAAGTTCAGCATAGTCAGGAACCTCTACTCTTATGAAAGAGTAGAACAACTTCATCATTGGCACGGTCAGGTTGTCGGATCCACTCCTTGTCATCAGCAAGCATCTATTGATGATTGAGAAGATCACATACCACCTTGAGTGCAGATATTTCTTCTGGAACTTAGCCGGTGCAACATTGATAGCTCCAACATAACCAAGATCGAAGACTGCGTTCATCATTTGCTGAGTAGCAGGGAAAGCAGGAGCATTTTGTACAAGAGGAAGTCTGAAGATCCTCCTGAAATTAGCCTTAGAGTTACTCCTCATCTCTTAAACTCCCCTTAGTTGAAATTCAAATCGAGCTTGAGTTCCCTCTGGATTTTCAGCAGTAGGTTGTGTAGCTTCCACAAACCTAATGATTCTATTGAGTAGCTCTAGATCTGTCACAGGTACACTGACAGTTGAGCTTAGAGCAGGTCAGAGTGTATGCCTCTCTAGTATTGCAGTCCATTAATTACAAGGAATGTTAGTTTCAGAGTTGATGAAGTGATTGTTCGCCATTTTGCTGTATGAATAAGAAATAGAAGACCACAAGATATTTAACATAAATCACATATCTCTATTCTTATTTGCCTTTGAAATCCTTTATATTTTTCAAATGTTATAATTTTTATGATTTTTCTAAGTTAAAAACATCATTTATTCCAAATATGAACAAGTAATTGACAAACATGACATTCATATGATATTCATTACAGTTTAAAGTCATCATGCAAAGTAAATTATATAACACAAAGAATCAGAACAACACTTAGTCAATTTTAAGCACAAATTAAGCAGATTCGGTAGTCTTGAAAACTTGCGATTCTGTAACCAAATAAGCTTGAGTTTTCATACCAAAGACTTAAATAAAGCATGCAAGATTTATCAAGTTAAAAATCTCAAATTTTGAAAGTACCAAATAGCAGACTCGGTATAATGCCAAGAACAGATTTGGTATCTTCAAAAATCACATATTATCACCCAAACATGCATATTCAGTCTTATATCATGCAAAAACATAGTCACAATCAATTAACAACTCAAACAAATTAGAAAAATATGTTAATGACTTGAACAGACTCTGTACTGTAGCAAGAACACACTCGGTATGTACAGAATCTATCAAATACACAATTAAACGTGTAATCAAACTCGGTCAATTGATAGATCAACTAATTTAACATGGATTTGACAAGATTTCATGTTAATCAACCAAATCAGATGAGTTTAATCAAAGAATTATGAAATACGACTCAGATTCGGTATAAGTAACATTCTTCAAAATTAAGTGTCACAATCATGTTATTTGCTTGATTTTCTGGTTTATAAATGTTCAATTATCTCAAATCTACAACATATGATACATAAATTCAATTAAAACAAGAATATACCAAAGATTTGAAGATACTTAGAGACGGATTCGGTAGATTAGGCAGACTCGGTAGTTTAGATCAGATTCGGTATGCACTTAGGTAAAAGTAAAAGAATGTTTGACTTTGACCCTGCTATTTATAGATACTGAATGTTTGAAGACATGGGCTTTATCGAATGGGCCTTAAGTACCGAATGCAGTCCATTTTTATATTTAGACACATTGCACTTCAAACCTTGACAAATCTTTATCAAAAATCATTCAAGATTATCAAATTTTTGATGAAAAACATTTCTGAGACAATTGTTGAAAAATTTTAAACTTACCGAATCTGCACTGTTGGTTGTCAAATTCGGTATAATGCAAAAATTAGCATTTATTCATTTAAATTCAAATCTTTTTGGATTTTTCCTTTTCCAATTTTTATGATTTTTATCAAAACAAGATTTGTACTTAAAAATTTTTGAATTATGTACAAAGTACAAATCTTCAGTGATACCAATTGTTAAAACGGGTTGCATACTGAGATGTATACAAGCCTTAGTGAATTATTTCAGATAAAAATAAGAAATTTATAAAATTCACTATTGAAAAACAGTTTTCTTTTCATTTTCTCCCTTTTTCTCCCCCTCAAAATGTGATATACAAGAAAGTAAATCACCATTTTGATATATTCCCAAGAAAATGAGTTAGCTCCCCCTTGAAATATGATATCAATGAGTACCTCCCCCTTTCGTAACCATTGAAATTTAATCCCTTGAAATTAACAGAATTCTAAAAGTAAGGCTCCCCTTTGAAAGATGTTATCTAAAGTAAAAGAAGTAGTTACTCCCCTAGAATGTATCTACTCCTCCTAAACACAAGATCCTAAGTATAAGTCCCAACAGATCTAAGGAATGTCAAGCACTATACTCTACCATGCCAATTTCTTTGATCAAGAACTTTAGCCTAAGTTCATCTAAGGGCTTAGTGAACATGTCAGCTAATTGCACTTTGGTAGGCACAAAGTATAACTCTACATCCCCTTTTTCTACATGGTCCTTAATGAAATGATAACGAATATCAACGTGTTTAGTCTTAGAATGCTGGACCGGGTTGCTCGTAATTGCAATAGCACTTTGTGAATCACAATAAATTGGGGTCTTAGAAATCTTAAAGCCATAGTCAAAAAGTTGAGTTTGCATCCACAAAACTTGTGAAAAACAGTGAGCTGCAGCAATGTACTCAGACACAGCTGTTGATAAAGATACACAGTTCTTCTTTTTGGATGACCAACCAACTAGCCTATTCCCCAACATCTGAATTGATCCAGATGTGCTTTTTCTATCAACATGGCAACCGCCATGATCCGCATCAGTATAAGCAGTGAGATTGAAATCGGATCCATGAGGATACCAGATCCCAAGGTTAGGTGTACCTTTAAGGTACTGAAAAATCCTAACAACCGCTTTGGAGTGAGATTTCTTAGGGTTGGACTGAAAGCGGGCACAGACAGTTACAGCAAATGTAATGTCTGGTCGACTTGCAGTCAGATACATTAAAGAACCAACCATGCTTCGATAAAGCATAACGTCAAAGGATTCCTCATTAACATCAGTATCCAGTAAAGTCCTCATTGGGGTTGTCATTGGTTTTAAAGTAGTCATTTTAAAACGTTTTAGCATATCATTGATATACTTTGTTTGACTAATAAAAATCCCATTTGGTAATTGTTTTACTTGTAATCCCAAGAAGAAATTTAACTGGTCAAGCATGCTCATTGAGAATTTGTTGGCCATAAGGTCACCAAATTCTTTGCATAAGGCCGGGGATGTGGAACCAAAAATAATATCATCAACGTAAATTTTCACCAAGAGAATGTGACCTTGGTGTTTACGGATGAATATCGTTGTATCAATCGTTCCACGAGAGAAGCTGTTATCTAGCAAATACTTTGTTAAGGTCTCGTACCATGCACGCGGTGCTTGCTTCAGACCATATAAAGCTTTCTCTAAGTAGTAGATGTGGTTTGGATGAATGGGATCGACAAAGCCTTCTAGTTGATCAACATAAACTTCCTCTTGAAGATGACCATTCAGAAAAGCAGTTTTGACATCCATTTGAAACACCGTAAACTTCATATGAGAAGCAAATGCAAGGAAAAGATGAATAGCCTCAATCCTAGCAACCGGAGCAAACGTTTCGTCATAATCAATACCCTCTTTTTGTCGATATCCCTTGGCCACAAGACGTGCCTTATTTCGAACCATAATTCCATCAGAATCCTTCTTGTTCTTAAAAATCCACTTAACCCCTATTGATCGTTGACCCGTTGGTCTTGGAACCAATCGCCATACTTTCAAACGATCAAATTGACTGATCTCTTCTTGCATTGTTACTACCCAGTTCAGATCTAGTAAAGCTTGAGCAACTGTTGTTGGTTCAATTTTACTAAGAAAGGCAGTGTATAAACACATATTCCGAGTCGCCCTTCGAGTTGAGACTGGAGCAGATGCATCACCAATGATAAGATCAATTGGATGATTTTTAGTCCATCGGTTTTTATGTGGAAGAGGTTGTACATCAGTGGTATCCGTTGGAACATCAACCGTTGTTGACGTTGAGCCTTGATCCACTTGATCTGACGTAACACCATCTAATGGATTCAATTGAGTATCTGGAGAAACAACTGGAGTTGTATCAACTGATGAATCTTGAATTGGTTCAAGATTATCTGTATATGGAGGTGGGAGGGAGGATGAAGAAGCAATGGGTGAATCAGTTTGTGTTGTATCTTCATCGAAAAGACTTGATTGAGTCTCCACAGTAGTTGACTGTGATGGTGTAACCGGTACGGTTTGAACATTTGTATTCCGTTGAGGAGCATAAAGACTATCAAACAAGATATTCAGTTCCTCTATTGTTACCGTAGGAACACCCTTCTTCAAGAAAATTATGTTTTGCGTGGAAGAAGTAATAGACAAGTTAGGATCATTTTTTGAATTGAGGTGTTCAAAAGCCATTCCCGATAATTCATCGAACCTTACATTAATGCTTTCCTTGATCGTATTTTTCCGTTTGTGATAAACACGATAGGCAACTTTGTTCGAAGAATAACCAAGAAATATGGCCTGATCGCCATGAGGATCAAACTTTCTGAGGCTGTCAAAATCGTGAAGCACATAGCATATATAATCAAAGACATGGAAATATTTGACATTCGGGCGTCTACCATATAGTAACTCATAAGGAGTTTTATCAAAACGTTTATTAATGATGCAGCGATTTTAGGTATAACATGCAATAGAAATGGCTTCCCCCACATTTTTGGAGGTAGTTTGGAGTAAGCAAGTATCGTTCGAGCTGCTTCGCACAACGTATGATTACGTCGTTCGACTACTCCATTTTGTTGAGGGGTTCGTGTAGCAGAGAACTGATACTCAATGCCTTAGTCTTTCAAATAACTATCAAGCAGTTCATTCTTAAATTCCGTCCCATTATCAGTTCGAATACTCTTAACATGTTTGTTAAAAGAGCGTTGAGTCTTTGTAATGAACTCAATGATAATGGCGGGGGTTTCTGACTTAGTCCAGAGAAGGAAAATCCATGTAAATTGGGTATAATCATCAACAATGACAAGCACATGTTTCCGGCCACTTAGGATAGAAACCCTCATGAGTCCACATAAGTCCATATGCAATAATTTTAAGGACGATGAAGTACTAGGGTGTTGCTTAGTCGGATGAGAAGTCCGTTTCAGCTTACCCATCGCACATGATGGACACACATGATGCTTATCATATTAAAAGCTTGGAATACCATCAACTAAGTCTTTAGAGACTAGTCGATTAATAATCTTATAATTCAGGTGAGACATCCGGTGATGCCATAACCTTGAATTTTCCTTTGTTGAACGAGTGACCAAACACATGGTTTCATGTGATGGTGCAGCATTGAGGTCAATAGTATAAAGTGAAGCACAACGTTTACCAACAAGGAGATCGTTTCCATCGGTGGATTGCACCGAGCATTGACGACGTTCAAACAAAACCTTGAGATCTCCTTCACAAAATTGACTGACACTAAATAAACTACACCCCAAACCCTCACATATGAGACCCGTTTGATCATTATGCCATTTTTCACAAAATCTCCATAACCCGTTATTGCTGAAATCTCATCATTTCCAAAAGTAACCGTTCCTAGGAATTTGTCAATGAAATGGACAAGCAAGGATTTATCGCCCGTCATGTGTCGAGAGCAACCAAAATCGATATACCAAACACAGACGTTGAAACCCTGTAAACGTTAATTTCCTAGAGTTTAGGTACCCAAAGTTTCTTGGGTCCTTTTAGGTTAGTACCAACAATAAACTTTGGATCAACAATGAGATAATCACGTAAAGCATCATACAATTTAGACAATAAAGCATCATTTAAAACCACATTACATGAAGCATCATATGCAATATCAAGTTTTACATTATCAGAAGTCTTAACACACAACTTATTCCAAGTAGATGTTTTGTTCACAGACAAAAATTGAAATACATGATATGATTTCCTAGGTCGACTAGCAGATTTCTTTGGTTTAGTTGCTACTTTCTTAGTCGTGGACTTAGGAACCCATACAGACTTGTAAGTCAAATTTGGATTATAACCTGTGACACGAAAAACACCTCTGTTAGTTAGACGTCCAAACTTTTCAGTTGACACATGAGATGATTGATTTTTCAAAATTTCCAATTTGATTTTACGTTCCTTTGCATCATACTCACTCAAATCAGGTTGTGGACTCTTGTGTTGTGTTGACTTGACTAATTTTGGTAAAAGACATTCCTTTGATTGATTTGACATTGGAATCATATGAATCCTTTCAATTATCACAGAACCATTTTGAGAATGAACTTTCTTAACAACAAATTGTGTTGAAGGTGTAACTTTTGAAACACGTTTACCAAATAGAGAACGTAATGGGTTTTTAAGAATAGTAATGGGTTTTACATCCGTAGATGTTTTTGTTCCATTCCCCTTCTTATAAATCCCACCAACACATTCAGACACATTGGTTTCAACCGTAGATGATTGCTTAAGTGTGTTAGCCTGTTTCAGTTGAATTATTTTTTGTTTTAGGCTCTTAATTTCAAGACATAATTCCTTTGCAGAAATAAGCACTTCACCTTCCGTAAAATCATAAGTACATTTTTCTTAGGAAGTAGAGGCAATTTATCATATAAAGCAAGCATTTGTTCTAATGATTGACACTTAAGTTGCAAATCAACATTTTCTTTTTCAACTATACCTAATATACGTTTCAATTTTCATATAACAGGTATGTTTTCATAAAATTCATTAATTGTTGTGTCAAAGTCTATCATGTTTTCAACATTTGGTTCATCTTGAGGTTCTACCTTTACATCTAAATCAGGTTAACCTAGGGATTCTGTCTCAAAGAAGACAGTTAGTTCATATGCTAGGTCTTCACGGAAAACATTATCAGAACATGCAGGCAAAGCTGGTAGAATTGGTTTCACATCAAAAGTTGGTTCATCAAACACCTCATCTATGGCAATAATGCTAGAACTAGGTTTGTTAAACACTTCATTCTCAAGCATTAAAATGTATTTCTCTAGCATGAGTGTTGGGATATAAACCAGCCTACGCTTAGGCACATAATTTGCATGTTGCATATTCTTTTCAGTTTCAACAAGTTCCTTCAAGAAATCAGGATTTGATTTACCCATTTTAGCATTGATTTTCTCATACATTAAGCTAATTTGATGGTATTTTCTAGATTTGTGATTAACAATAATATTATCAAAATCAGCATCAGAAGCATGCACAAAATGATATGGTAAACCAGCTTGAAAGTAATCAGAATGATATAATCATGGAATCTGTTTAGAAGCATTTTCTAAGATCTTAGGATCTTCATAACCCACCCCACTTGTCACCATGAATTGTTTTTGGTCTATTCATGAAAATCGTTTATTTTGAAAGTTCCAAATTCATGATAGCTTTGGATTGATCTGTTCGATAGAGTTTTTGCTCATATCGAGCAAGTTGTGTTTTCATTTGAAAAGACTCTTTTGACAACGAAGAGATTTCAGAGTTCTTTTCAATGATGGTGTTTTTCAATTGAATAATTTTCTTGTTTAGCTTTGTAAGTGTGGGTTCATGTTGAGTTTTCAAATCAGAAAGATCTTTTTCTTGAAATTGAACTTTTTCTGCAAGTCGTTCTGATTTTAGACGATAATCTGTCCTTTCGACCTTAATCGGATGAACTGATTTTTTAAGATCTTTCAACTCAGTTTCCGTGGAGCTGAGTTGGACAGTCAATCTTTGCAGTTCCGATTGTAATTTAGATGAAGATGGTTTGGTCTCAAAAAGTTTTATTTTATCTTTTAAAACCTTGTTTTCAGAATTTAAACCTTTGACTTCTTTTGACATTGAGACCAAATTCTTCATCATGTCATTTTGCACTTTGATAAAATCAGGTGGAATTTCAGATGATTATACCTCATCATCTTCAGATGCTGAGTCAGAATTCTCCATTGCTTCCGTAGCTTTGATGAGCTTAGTCACCTTGCAAACATTTGTATGTTCAACCTCTGAATCTGAATCGTCATTCCAGTTAAACCAAGTATCATCAACCGGTTTCAGCTCTCCCCCAGTTTCTACAATCTTAGCCAACAACATTTTCTTCTTGTAGTAAGCTGCATCCTTCTTCTTAGGTGTAGTGACCCGAACTTTTCCATGTTTATATATATATATATATATATTAAATGAAATTTTTATTTACATGATTAAGTGTTTCCAACATGTTAAGCAATCAAACTTGTTAAGACTTGATTAATTGAAATAGATTTCATATAGACAATTGACCACCCAAGTTGACCGGCGATTCACGAACGTTAAAACTTGTAAAAACTATATGATGACATATATATGGATATATATATATATATAGTTAACATGATACTATGATAAGTAAACATATCATTAAGTATATTAACAATGAACTACATATGTAAACACAAGACTACTAACTTAATGATTTTTAAACGAGACATATATGTAACGATTATCATTGTAAAGACATTTAATGTATATATATCATATTAAGAGATATTCATACATGATAATATCATGATAATATAATAATTTAAAATCTCAGTTGATATTATAAACATTGGGTTAACAACATTTAACAAGATCGTTAACCTAAAGGTTGAAAACAACACTTACATGTAACGACTAACGATGACTTAACGACTCAGTTAAAATGTATATACATGTAGTGTTTTAATATGTATTCATACACTTTTGAAAGACTTCAAGACACTTATCAAAATACTTCTACTTAACAAAAATGCATAAAATTACATCCCCGTTCAGTTTCATCAACAATTCTACTCGTATGCACCCGTATTCGTACTCGTACAATACACAGCTTTTAGATGTATGTACTATTGGTATATACACTCCAATGATCAGCTCTTATCAGCCCATGTGAGTCACCTAACACGTGTGGGAACCATTATTTGGCAACTAGCATGAAATATCTCATAAAATTACAAAAATATGAGTAATCATTCATGACTTATTTACATGAAAACAAAATTACATATCCTTTATATCTAATCCATACACCAACGACCAAAAACACCTAAAAACACTTTCATTCTTCAATTTCCTTCATCTAATTGATCTCTCACAAGTTCTATCTTCAAGTTCTAAGTGTTCTTCATAAATTCTACAAGTTCTAGTTTCATAAAATCAAGAATACTTCCAAGTTTGTTAGCTTACTTCCAATCTTGTAGAGTGATCATCCAACCTCAAGAAATCTTTCTTATTTACAGTAAGATATCTTTCTAATACAAGGTAATACTCATATTCAAACTTTGATTCAATTTCTATAACTATAACAATCTTATTTCGAGTGAAAATCTTACTTGAACTGTTTTCGTGTCGTGATTCTGCTTCAAGAACTTTCAAGCCATCCAAGGATTCTTTGAAGCTAGATCCATTTTCCTCAATTCCAGTAGCTTTATCCAGAAAACTTGAGGTAGTAATGATGTTCATAATATCATTTGATTCATACATATAAAGCTATCTTATTCGAAGGTTTAAACTTGTAATCACTAGAACATAGTTTAGTTAATTCTAAACTTGTTCGCAAACAAAAGTTAATCCTTCTAACTTGAATTTTAAAATCAACTAAACACATGTTCTATATCTATATGATATGCTAACTTAATGATTTAAAATCTGGAAACACGAAAAACACCATAAAACTGAATATACGCCGTCGTAGTAAAACCGGGGGCTGTTTTGGTTGGGATAATTAAAAGCTAAGAAGAACTTTGATTTAAAAACTATACTTCTATAAAAATGATTTTTCTTATGAACATGAAACTATATCCAAAAATCATGGTTAATCTCAAAGTGAAAGTATGTTTTTCAAAATGGTCATCAAGATGTCGTTCTTTCGATGGAAATGACTACCTCTTTCAAAAACGACATGTAACTTGTATTTCTGACTATAAACCTATATATTTTCTGTTTAGATTCATAAAATAGAGTTCAATATGAAACCATAGCAATTTGATTCACTCAAAACGGATTAGAAACGAAGAAATGGCTAGTAAAACAAGATTGATAAAAACTACTCATTTTACCTATGTGAAAGTTAGTAATAAATCTATTCCAACCATAATCTAATCAACTTATATTGTATATTATGTAATCTTGAGATACCATAGACACGTATACAATGTTTCGACCTATCATGTCGACCCATCTATATATATATTGCGGAACAACCATAGACACTCTATATGTGAATGTTGGAGTTAGCTATACAGGGTTGAGGTTGATTCCAAAATATATATATAGTTTGAGTTGTGATCAATACTGAGATACGTATACACTGGGTCGTGGATTGATTCAAGATAATATATATCAATTTTTTTCTTCTGTACATCTAACTTTGGACAACTAGTTGTAGGTTACTAACGAGGACAGCTAACTTAATGAACTTAAAACATCAAAATGTATTAAAAGTGTTGTAAATATATTTTAAACATACTTTGATATATATGTACATATTTGTTATAGGTTCGTGAATCGACCAGTGGCCAAGTCTTACTTCCCGATGAAGTAAAAATCTGTGAAAGTGAGTTATAGTCCCACTTTTAAAATCTAATATTTTTGGGATGAGAATACATGCAGGTTTTATAAATGATTTACAAAATAGACACAAGTACGTGAAACTACATTCTGTGGTTGAATTATCGAAATCGAATATGCCCATTTTTATTAAGTCTTGTAATCTAATAATTAGGGAACAGATACCCTAATTGACGCGAATCCTAAAGATAGATCTATTGCGCCTAACAAACCCCATCCAAAGTACCGGATGCTTTAGTACTTCAAAATTTATATCATATCCGAAGGGTGTCCCGGAATGATGGGGATATTCTTATATATGCATCTTGTTAATGTCGGTTACCAGGTGTTCACCATATGAATGATTTTTATCTCTATGTATAGGATGTGTATTGAAATATGAAATCTTGTGGTCTATTATTATGATTTGATATATATAGGTTAAACCTATAACTCACCAACATTTTTGTTGACGTTTTAAGCATGTTTATTCTCAAGTGATTATTAAGAGCTTCCGCTGTCGCATACTTAAATAAGGACGAGATTTGGAGTCCATGCTTGTATGATATTGTGTAAAAACTGCATTCAAGAAACTTATTTTGTTGTAACATATTTGTATTGTAAACCATTATGTAATGGTCGTGTGTAAACAGGATAGTTTAGATTATTATTATTTGATAATCTACGTAAAGCTTTTTAAAACCTTTATCTATGAAATAAAGGTTATGGTTTGTTTTAAAAATGAATGCAGTCTTTAAAAAACGCCTCATATAGAGGTCAAAACCTCGCAACGAAATCAATTAATATGGAACGTTTTTAATCAATAAGAACGGGACATTTCAGTTGGTATCCGAGCGTTGGTCTTAGAGAACTAGAAAATCTGCATTAGTTTGTCTTATCGAGTTTGTTAGGATGCATTAGTGAGTCTGGACTTCGACCGTGCTTTCTTTAAAAATGATTGCTTAACATTTTTGTTGGAAACTATATATTTTTAACATGTGAATATTATGTGATATATTAATCTCTTAACGTGTTTGATATTATGTGATAGATGTCTACCTCTAGAACAAGTCCCATTGACTCACCTAATAATAATGAAGAGTCAAATGTAAATCGGAATGATTCGTGGACTGATTCACAAGTTCCCGAAGAGGAACCGAAAGAAGAGTCGGAACCGGAAGAAGAATCCGAACTAGAAGAATCGGAACCGGAAGAAGAAATAGAACCAGTGGGGGAAATAATAAAACGGTTAAGTAGAAGAAAATCATCAACCAACCGACCAAAGTTAATTATGGTCAATGGTGTTTCCGCCAAGGAAGCAAAGTATTGGGAGGATTACCAATTCTCCGATGAATTGGATCGCGACAAGGATTCCGATGATGTTATAGAAATTACCCCAACACATGTTTAATAAGGCAAAAGAGAACAATAAGGGAAAGGGCATAAAAATAGAGAAATTTGATTCCAAACCCGATGAACTTTATACGTATCGTCAACACCCGTATTTCTTAAGTTGTGACAATAACCCGGGAACCTCTAAACCACCAGGTTTTTCTAAACCAATGTGGAAAACGACGGCTCGTATTAGGGGAACATCATATATCCCTAGAAACTTGGCAAAACGAACCAAAATCGAAGAAGAAGAAACGAGCGAGTCGGAATAAGATAGTTGTATTCGTGTGGTGTAATATATGTAATATAGTGTGCTTATGCTTTATGATATATGTAAAAATTGCTTGTATTAATAAGTATTTTTTTTATGAATCTAACTCTTGTCTATTTTACAGTATAAAAACACAAAATGGATAGACAACCTAATATTTTAAGAGACCTACCCGGAGACATGATTGATGAAATCTTGTCTAGAGTCGGTCAGAATTCCTCGGCACAACTATTTAAGGCGAGATCAGTTTGTAAGACATTCGAAGAACGTTCCAAGAATGCCTTGGTTTATAAAAAGCTTTCGTTCGAAAGATGGGGGATATCACATTGGGAAATTCATAAGTTACGATGTGTTTACTTTGATGCATATATTGCGGGGAACCCAAATGCTATTTTACGCAACGGGTTAAGAAATTATTTTGACTCAATATATCCGAATATAGGACTTCGTGATTTAAAAAAAGCGGCTAACATGCAACATAAAGAAGCATGTTATGCTTACGGGTTAGTAATGTTCGCTTCTCAACAAAGTGAGAACAAGAACATCGGGCTACAACTATTAAACAAAACATTCCCACAAGTGACGGAGTCGGTAATTGGGGTAAGAAATGAGGTTTTTAGATTGTTACGGGACTGTTGGACATTACGTAACCCTCGTCCCTTTAACGATGTTACAACACGCTGTCTTATCAACGGCCATAACGGTTATGTTCCACAAGACCAAGGATGGGAAGTAGTCCTAGTAAAACCAGAATGCATGACTTGTTTCTGGACGTATGAATTACGTGTCTTTATTGCCTTTGCTGAACGACTTGTGTACTAGCTAGAATTATCTTCACAACTATCTTGTAACAAAGTTATTGTGTGCTATATTTCATGCTATATGTAAAATAAGCGGTATTGTAAGTTTGTAAAATATTGTGTAAAAGTTTGAACTCGAAATATTATTATAATCAGTTTTTCATATAGAATTGTAGTAGTTGAATTGTAAATTAGCTACTAAGTATGAACTTAACGGGTAGGTACTACCCAAATTTAAACTTATAAAACGCTAATATGAAGAAAAAGCTTTTATAAATGAGTTCATATTATGCTACGAGAGACTATTGACTACTCTTAATATTCTGTATGATTAACTTGTTTCATTTGACTATTTGAAGGAAATGGCACCGACTACTCGACATACCTTGAATATGAACGAAGAGGAATTTCGTGCCTTTCTAGCTTCAAACATAGCTGCAGTACAGGCTGCGCTATATACCAACAATAACCTTGGATCTAGCAGTACAGGAAATCGTGTAGGATGCACCTACAAAGAATTCACTCCCTGCAAACCTTTGGAATTTGATGGAACCGAAGGACCGATCGGATTGAAACGGTGGACCGAGAAGGTCGAATCGGTGTTTGCCATAAGCAAGTGTACTGAAGAAGACAAAGTGAAGTACGCTACGCATACCTTCATAGGTTCTGCGTTAACATGGTGGAATACCTATCTAGAGCAAGTGGGACAAGATGATGCTTACGCACTACCGTGGTCAGAATTCAAGCACTTGATGAACGAGAAGTACCGTCCCAGAACCGAGGTCAATAAGCTCAAGACAGAACTTAGAGGGTTACGAACCCAAGGATTTGATATTACCACGTACGAAAGATTATTCATAGAATTATGCCTATTGTGTCAGGGAGCGTTCGAAGATGAGGAAGAGAAGATCGACGCATTTGTGAAAGGATTACCGGAAAGAATCCAAGAAGATATAAGTTCACACGAGCCCGCCTCCATACAACAGGCATGTAGAATGGCTCACAAACTAGTGAACCAGATTGAAGAAAGAATTAAAGAACAGACTGCTGAAGAGGCCAATGTGAAGCAAGTCAAAAGAAAGTGGGAGGAAAATGGTGATAAGAATCACCAATACAACAACAACAGCAATTACAACAATAATCGCAACAACTATCCCAACAATCGCAACATCAATCGCAACTACAACAAACGGCCCAACAATAACAACAACAACAACAACAACAACAACAACAACAACAGCAACTACAACAATCATCCCAATAACAATAATAACCGCAACAACAACAACAACAATCAGAAGCAGCTATGCCAAAGGTGTGAAAAGTATCACTCGGGGTTCTGCACCAAATTTTTCAACAAGTGTAAAAGAAATGGTCATAGCGCGGCAAAGTGTAAGGTCTACGGACCAGGGGTTAACAGAATGAAAAGAACAAATGGTGTCGGAACGAGTAATGGTGGAGCAAGTAGTGTCGGAGCAAGTTATGCCAATATAGTTTGTTATAAACGTGGAAAACCAAGCCACATTATTAGAAATTGCCCGAACCAGGAGAACACGAATGGACATGGCCGCGGAAGAGTTTTAAATATTAATGCGGCAGAGGCACAGGAAGACCCGGAGCTTGTTACGGGTACGTTTCTTATTGACAATAAATCTGCTTACGTTTTATTTGATTCGGGTGCGGATAGAAGCTATATGAGTAGAGATTTTTGTGCTAAATTAAGTTCTCCATTGACGCCTTTGGATAGTAAATTTTTACTCGAATTAGCAAATGGTAAATTAATTTCAGCAGATATTATATGTCAGAATCGAGAAATTAAACTGGTTAGCGAAACATTTAAGATTGACTTGATACCAGTAGAGTTAGGGAGTTTTGATGTGATAATCGGTATGGACTGGTTGAAAGATGTGAAAGCAGAGATTGTTTGTTACAAAATGCAATTCGCATTATACGAGAAAAAGGAAAACCCTTAATGGTGTACGGAGAAAAGGGCAACACGAAGCTACATCTTATTAGTAATTTGAAGGCACAAAAACTAATAAGAAAAGGTTGCTATGCTGTTCTAGCACACGTTGAGAAAGTACAAACTGAAGAAAAGAGCATCAATGATGTTCCCGTCGCAAAAGAATTGCCCGATGTATTTCTGAAAGAATTACCGGGATTACCCCCACATCTATCCGTTGAATTTCAAATAGACCTTGTATCAGGAGCTGCACCAATAGCTCGTGCTCCTTACAGACTCGCACCCAGCTAGATGAAAGAACTGCAAAGCCAATTACAAGAACTTTTAGAGCGTGGTTTCATTCGACCAAGCACATCACCGCGGGGAGCTCCTGTTTTGTTTGTCAAGCACAAAGATGGTACATTCAGGTTGTGTATCGACTACCGAGAGTTGAACAAACTTACCATCAAGAACCGCTACCCACTACCGAGAATCGACGACTTATTTGATCAACTACAAGGCTCGTCTGTTTATTCAAAGATTGACTTACGTTCCGGGTATCATCAAATGCGGGTGAAAGAAGATGATATTCCAAAGACTGCTTTCAAAACACGTTACGGTCATTACGAGTTTATGGTTATGCTGTTTGGTTTAACTAATGCACCAGCTGTGTTCATGGACCTTATGAACCGAGTGTGTGGACCATAC
Source organism: Rutidosis leptorrhynchoides (assembly GCF_046630445.1). NCBI lineage: Eukaryota > Viridiplantae > Streptophyta > Magnoliopsida > Asterales > Asteraceae > Rutidosis > Rutidosis leptorrhynchoides. The sequence continues at coordinate 199,654,624 of NC_092343.1, read as the reverse complement.
CTTGACAAGTTTGTCATTGTTTTCATTGATGACATACTTATTTACTCAAAGAATGACCAAGAACACGGTGAACATTTGAGAAAGGTGTTAGAAGTATTGAGGAAGGAAGAATTGTACGCTAAGTTTTCAAAGTGTGTATTTTGGTTGGAAGAAGTTCAATTCCTCGGTCACATAGTGAACAAAGAAGGTATTAAGGTGGATCCGGCAAAGATAGAAACTGTTGAAAAGTGGGAAACCCCGAAAACTCCAAAACACATACGCCAGTTTTTAGGACTAGCTGGTTACTACAGAAGGTTCATCCAAGACTTTTCCAGAATAGCAAAACCCTTGACTGCATTAATGCATAAAGGGAAGAAATTTGAATGGAATGATGAACAAGAGAAAGCGTTTCAGTTATTGAAGAAAAAGCTAACTACGGCACCTATATTGTCATTGCCTGAAGGGAATGATGATTTTGTGATTTATTGTGATGCATCAAAGCAAGGTCTCGGTTGTGTATTAATGCAACGAACGAAGGTGATTGCTTATGCGTCTAGACAATTGAAGATTCACGAACAAAATTATACGACGCATGATTTGGAATTAGGTGCAGTTGTTTTTGCATTAAAGACTTGGAGGCACTACTTATATGGGGTCAAAAGTATTATATATACCGACCACAAAAGTCTTCAACACATATTTAATCAGAAACAACTGAATATGAGGCAGCGTAGGTGGATTGAATTATTGAATGATTACGACTTTGAGATTCGTTACCACCCGGGGAAGGCAAATGTGGTAGCCGATGCCTTGAGCAGGAAGGACAGAGAACCCATTCGAGTAAAATCTATGAATATAATGATTCATAATAACCTTACTACTCCAATAAAGGAGGCGCAACAAGGAGTTTTAAAAAAGGGAAATTTAAAGGATGAAATACCCAAAGGATCGGAGAAGCATCTTAATATTCGGGAAGACGGAACCCGGTATAGGGCTGAAAGGATTTGGGTACCAAAATTTAGAGATATGAGAGAAATGGTACTTAGAGAAGCTCATAAAACCAGATACTCAATACATCCTGGAACGGGGAAGATGTACAAGGATCTCAAGAAACATTTTTGGTGGCTGGGTATGAAAGCCGATGTTGCTAAATACGTAGGAGAATGTTTGACGTGTTCTAAGGTCAAAGCTGAGCATCAGAAACCATCAGGTCTACTTCAACAACCCGAAATCCCGGAATGGAAATGGGAAAACATTACCATGGATTTCATCACTAAATTGCCAAGGACTGCAAGTGGTTTTGATACTATTTGGGTAATAGTTGATCGTCTCACCAAATCAGCACACTTCCTGCCAATAAGAGAAGATGACAAGATGGAGAAGTTAGCACGACTGTATTTGAAGGAAGTCGTCTCCAGACATGGAATACCAATCTCTATTATCTCTGATAGGGATGGCAGATTTATTTCAAGATTCTGGCAGACATTACAGCAAGCATTAGGAACTCGTCTAGACATGAGTACTGCCTATCATCCATAAACTGATGGGCAGAGCGAAAGGACGATACAAACGCTTGAAGACTTGCTACGAGCATGTGTTATTGATTTCGGAAACAGTTGGGATCGACATCTACCGTTAGCAGAATTTTCCTACAACAACAGCTACCATTCAAGCATTGAGATGGCACCGTTTGAAGCACTTTATGGTAGAAAGTGCAGGTCTCTGATTTGTTGGAGTGAAGTGGGGGATAGACAGATTACGGGTCCGGAGATAATACAAGAAACTACCGAGAAGATCATCCAAATTCAACAACGGTTGAAAACCGCCCAAAGTCGACAAAAGAGCTACGCTGACATTAAAAGAAAAGATATAGAATTTGAAATTGGAGAGATGGTCATGTTTAAAGTTGTACCTTGGAAAGGCGTTGTTCGATTTGGTAAATGAGGGAAATTAAATCCAAGGTATATTGGACCATTCAACATTATTGATCGTGTCGGACCAGTAGCTTACCGACTTGAGTTACCTCAACAACTCGCGGCTGTACATAACACTTTCCACGTCTCGAATTTGAAGAAATGTTTTGCTAAAGTGGATCTCACTATTTCGTTAGATGAAATCTAAATCAACGAAAAACTTCAATTCATCGAAGAACCCGTCGAAATAATGGATCGTGAGGTTAAAAGACTTAAGCAAAACAAGATACCAATTGTTAAGGTTCGATGGAATGCTTGTAGAGGACCTGAGTTCACTTGGGAATGAGAAGATCAGATGAAGAAGAAATACCCGCATTTATTTCCAAAAGATACGTCAACACCTCCAACTGCTTAAAATTTCGGGACGAAATTTATTTAACGGGTAGGTACCCTAGTGACCCGAACTTTTCCATGTTTATATATATATTAAATGAAATTTTTATTTACATGATTAAGTGTTTCCAACATGTTAAGCAATCAAATTTGTTAAGACTTGATTAATTGAAATAGATTTCATATAGACAATTGACCACCCAAGTTGACCGGCGATTCACGAACGTTAAAACTTGTAAAAACTATATGATGACATATATATGGATATATATATATATATATATAGTTAACATGATACTATGGTAAGTAAACATATCATTAAGTATATTAACAATGAACTACATATGTAAACACAAGACTACTAACTTAATGATTTTTAAACGAGACATATATGTAACGATTATCGTTGTAAAGACATTTAATGTATATATATCATATTAAGAGATATTCATACATGATAATATCATGATAATATAATAATTTAAAATCTTATTTGATATTATAAACATTGGGTTAACAACATTTAACAAGATCGTTAACCTAAAGGTTGAAAACAACACTTACATGTAACGACTAACGATGACTTAACGACTCAGTTAAAATGTATATACATGTAGTGTTTTAATATGTATTCATACACTTTTGAAAGACTTCAAGACACTTATCAAAATACTTCTACTTAACAAAAATGTTTACAATTACATCCTCGTTCAGTTTCATCAACAATTCTACTCGTATGCACCCGTATTCGTACTCGTACAATACACAGCTTTTAGATGTATGTAATATTGGTATATACACTACAATGATCAGCTCTTATCAGCCCATGTAAGTCACCTAACACGTGTGGGAACCATCATTTGACAACTAGCATGAAATATCTCATAAAATTACAAAAAATATGAGTAATCATTCATGACTTATTTACATGAAAACAAAATTACATATCCTTTATATCTAATCCATACACCAACGACCAAAAACACCTACAAACACTTTCATTCTTCGATTTTCTTCATCTAATTGATCTCTCTCAAGTTCTATCTTCAAGTTCTAAGTGTTCTTCATAAATTCTACAAGTTCTAGTTTCATAAAATCAAGAATACTTCCAAGTTTGCTAGCTTACTTCCAATCTTGTAGAGTGATCATCCAACCTCAAGAAATCTTTCTTATTTACAGTAAGATATCTTTCTAATACAAGGTAATACTCATATTCAAACTTTGATTCAATTTCTATAACTATAACAATCTTATTTCGAGTGAAAATCTTACTTGAACTGTTTTCATGTCATGATTCTGCTTCAAGAACTTTCAAGCCATCCAAGGATTCTTTGAAGCTAGATCCATTTTTCTCATTTCTAATAGCTTTATCCAGAAAACTTGAGGTAGTAATGATGTTCATAATATCATTCGATTCATACATATAAAGCTATCTTATTCGAAGGTTTAAACTTGTAATCACTAGAACATAGTTTAGTTAATTCTAAACTTGTTCGCAAACAAAAGTTAATCCTTCTAACTTGACTTTTAAAATCAACTAAACACATGTTCTATATCTATATGATATGCTAACTTAATGATTTAAAATCTGGAAACACGAAAAACACCATAAAACTGAATATACGCCGTCGTAGTAAAACCGGGGGCTGTTTTGGTTGGGATAATTAAAAGCTAAGAAGAACTTTGATTTAAAAACTATACTTTTGGAAAGATGATTTTTCTTATGAACATGAAACTATATCCAAAAATCATGGTTAATCTCAAAGTGAAAGTATGTTTTTCAAAATGGTCATCAAGATGTCGTTCTTTCGACGGAAATGACTACCTCTTTCAAAAACGACTTGTAACTTGTATTTCTGACTATAAACCTATACATTTTATATTTAGATTCATAAAATAAAGTTCAATATGAAACCATAGCAATTTGATTCACTCAAAACGGATTAGAAACGAAGAAATGGCGAGTAAAACAAGATTGATAAAAACTACTCATTTTACCTATGTGAAAGTTAGTAATAAATCTATTCCAACCATAATCTAATCAACTTATATTGTATATTATGTAATCTTGAGATACCATAGACATGTATACAATGTTTTGACCTATCATGTCGACCCATCTATATATATATTGCGGAACAACCATAGACACTCTATATGTGAATGTTGGAGTTAGCTATACAGGGTTGAGGTTGATTCCAAAATATATATATAGTTTGAGTTGTGATCAATACTGAGATACGTATACACTGGGTCGTGGATTGATTCAAGATAATATATATCAATTTTTTTTCTGTACATCTAACTTTGGACAACTAGTTGTAGGTTACTAACGAGGACAGCTAACTTAATGAACTTAAAACATCAAAATGTATTAAAAGTGTTATAAATATATTTTGAACATACTTTGATATATATGTACATATTTGTTATAGGTTCGTGAATACTTCCCGATGAAGTAAAAATCTGTGAAAGTGAGTTATAGTCCCACTTTTAAAATCTAATATTTTTGGGATGAGAATACATGCAGGTTTTATAAATGATTTACAAAATAGACACAAGTACGTGAAACTACATTCTGTGGTTGAATTATCGAAATCGAATATGCCCCTTTTTATTAAGTCTGGTAATCTAAGAATTAGGGAACAGACACCCTAATTGACGCGAATCCTAAAGATAGATCTATTGGGCCTAACAAACCCCATCCAAAGTACCGGATGCTTTAGTACTTCGAAATTTATATCATATCCGAAGGGTGTCCCAGAATGATGGGGATATTCTTATATATGCATCTTGTTAATGTCGGTTACCAGGTGTTCACCATATGAATGATTTTTATCTCTATGTATGGGATGTGTATTGAAATATGAAATCTTGTGGTCTATTATTATGATTTGATATATATAGGTTAAACCTATAACTCACCAACATTTTTGTTGACGTTTTAAGCATGTTTATTCTCGGGTTATTATTAAGAGCTTCCGCTGTCGCATACTTAAATAAGGACGAGATTTGGAGTCCATGCTTGTATGATATTGTGTAAAAACTGCATTCAAGAAACTTATTTTGTTGTAACATATTTGTATTGTAAACCATTATGTAATGGTCGTGTGTAAACAGGATACTTTAGATTATCATTATTTGATAATCTACGTAAAGCTTTTTAAAACCTTTATCTATGAAATAAAGGTTATGGTTTGTTTTAAAAATGAATGCAGTCTTTGAAAAACGTCTCATATAGAGGTCAAAACCTCGCAACGAAATCAATTAATATGGAACGTTTTTAATCAATAAGAACGGGACATATCATTAGGCATCTTGCACTCACGAGAGTAATGACCAGCTTTGCCACAATTGAAATAGATTGAATAATCCTTCTTGGAATCATCAGCACGTTGTTGTTGTTTTGATTGATCAGCTTTCGTGGAGTACGAGGAAGATGATGAATTCTTGTGTTGATTGCTTGATTTGCCTTTGAATTTGTATTTGTTCAAGGCTTTTGTGAACATGGCTGCCATTTTGACTAATTCAAGGTGAGAATCATCAACATCAGACAGATTCAATTCTTCAGAATCAGTTGAATCTTCAACAAGCACTTTCTTGGACAAGCTTTTGGAAGTCGTAAATGATTTGCTCTTCTTTTTGGCAATGAGAGCAAGAGGATCAATTGGAGATGACTCTTTCTTTCCTTCTTGAAGTTTAGACACTTCAGGTTGGTAATGTATAAGAACTCCAACAAGCTCATGAATAGTCAACTTGTCAATCTCTTTGGTTGATCGAACAATGGTTCCATAAGGAAGCCAATCAACATTGAGCTTTTTGAGAAATTTCATGTTGACTTCAGCATTTACTTTTATGATGTTGCACCTTTTCAACTCATTGAGAAAACCATTGAAATGACGGTAGGTATCCTTGAGTGTTTCATCAGGTTCTTGCTTGAAATCTTCATAAAATCCCAGAGCCTTATTTAGTTTAGTAACATCTAACATGTCATAACCTTCTTGCTGTCGTTTGATCTCATCCCATATATCTTTTGCTGTTGTGTTGCTATCAACATTTTCAAACAACTCATACGGGATAGCTTGCATAACAATATTCTTTGCCTCTATGCCACCCTGTGCTCTCTCACGTTTGTTACCAGAAAGTTCATAGACTGGAATTGGCATACCAGTATCCGGATGATAATCTACAACTGGACCATATCTCAGAGAAGCCCATATGTACTTTGCTTTCTCACCCTTGTAGTCTATGTACTAAGTGATATGGTGAAGCCACTGAGTGTACTTGCCATCAAACAACACTGGAGGTCGGGAATCTGATCCAATGATCAAAGTATCTTGAGTAGACATCTTAAAAATGAGGTAGATTCGGTAAAGATTCAGTATTACTCAAATCTAAGATGAAAAATCACAACAATCTAACACAAATGTCAGATTCGGTAACCGATTCAGTACTGTAGAAGATTCGGTACAGATTCTGTACTGTAGCAGATTCGGTAAACCAGATTCTGTATCAGAAACTGATCAAAAATACAAGTAACACACCCAGATTCGGTAAAGATTTGGTAACCACAAGATTTGTAACCTGAGAACCCTTAAAACCAATGAATTAAGTGATACCGAGATCCTGATTCGGTATCTGACTCAGTAGTCAGATTCTGTATGAATTTGAATTCAAACACAATTCAATTCCTTTGAATTAGATTCTGTAACCTTGCTGCACAAGGAAACAGGTTAGTATCACACAAAATATCAAAGATACCGAATGTATAGGATACCGAATGTCAACTGTAGCAGTTGACAATACCGAATCTAAGTATGAAAACTTAGAATTCAAACGAATCCTTTCTCAAATCATACCAATTAGCTACGTATGACCAAACCGAATGTGATAGAATCACAAACGCACTACAATCTGCAATACTGATTGAGAATTAATAGCTTTGAAGCAGATTTGGTATGGCAGTTACGATACCGAATGTGTATCAAATCTTCAAAACTTGAAGAATTGATGAAATTAAACCGTCAGAAATGTGATTAAACACCTCACGATCACAACTGAAACCTCAAATCTTTACTTAACTACAGAATCAAGATGTAATTGATGAATACCAAGAGTTTTAGCCACGAACTCTAAAAATCAACTTGATTCTCCATAATTGATGTTAAGAAGCTGTAATGATGATTAAAACTCTTTCTAATCAACCTAATACACATTCGCTGAACTTATCACAGGAATCTGAACGTCAGATTATCAAATTCGATTATACCGAGTCTAATCTTCAATCTTTAGATCCATCTAGTGATGTAATATCACTCCCTGGAAGCTCTGATACCAAATGATAGGTCAGATCATGTTGAGATTGAGAGAAATGATAAGATAGAATGAGATTCGATAAGTGTGAAGGAGATTCGGTATTAGAGTGAATTAACAAGATTTACATTCCACAGCTTTTAGAACTCAGTTACAATGTAATGGCTATCTAATTAGAACTACTTAGGTTCCTTATATAGCCCTCTTCTAAGGAACCATCAATTAAGCTTATTTCACATAAACACTATACAACTTTGGGGTCCTAACAGCTAGGATATCATGATATCCTTTCTTTAAGTACTTTCGCGGCTTCATGAATAAAATCAGGTTCAGTTTCATGCCAGTTGTATCTCCATAAACCATCATTGTTTCCCCATTATTTAAGGGTATACGAATTGCCTTTTCGGCACACACAACTTCAGCTTTATTTTTGGACAACTAATCCATTCCAACGACTACGTCAAAGCTTCCTAGTTCAATAGGCATAAGGTCCACCAAAAATGGTTTTCCTTCTAAGTGTAAAGTAGAGTCTTTATAGATCTTATCGGCCTTCATAACCTTACCGTTCAGTAGTTCTATGCAATACTTAGTGTCTATAGGTATTTAGGTCTTATCAATCATGCAATTAAATTCTATAGACATGAAGGTTTTATTGGCATCAGGGTCCAACAGTACTGAAGCAATATGATTGTTGAGTTGAAACGTACCCGTTACTAATTCAGGATCTTCACGAGGTTCATGAGCATTAATTTTGAAAGCTTGCTTCCTTATCCGCTTTCTTATTTACCTTCTCATTAGAAAAATTATTCCTAAAATGACCCTTTTGTCCACATTTATAACAAGCCTTGTGCGTAGCAGCAGCATGATTCTTTGCCCAACAGTTCTTTGCCAAGTGCCAAACCTTTTTGCTCTTATCACAGTACAATTTCCTGCATGATGACGCTCACATTTTTTGTAATAACGAAGCTTTCCCTTATAGCATTTATTAGATTCACCAGCAGAACCTTTAGTAACATCTTGCTTTTGTACGGATGTTGATTGCAGTTTCCATCCACTTTCTCTTCCCATCAGTGGTCTTTACTTCAGTAGTAGTACTATTCTTCTCGTGTCGAGTAATTTGATCCATGAGATTGCTTTCCATACGAATAGCCTCCTGTATGGTCCTTGGATTTGAAGAAGTGACATTTCCTTGAATGTCATTTGATAATTCATAGATGTAGCGCTCAATCATCTTATACTCAGGAATAATTATGTTAGGACACATGATAGAAAGTTCTAAGAATCAGGTGTTGTAACTTATGATATCGGTACCCACCATTTTCAGATTCAAGAATTCAGTTTCCATCTTTCAGATTTCATTTCGAGGACAGTATTCCTCGATCATGAGATGTTTAAGTTCTTCCCATGGAGTGGCATATGCAGCATCTGAAATGTCCCGTTCTTATTGATTAAAAATGTTCCATATTAATTGATTTCGTTGCGAGGTTTTGACCTCTATATGAGACGTTTTTCAAAGACTGCATTCATTTTTAAAACAAACCATAACCTTTATTTCATAAATAAAGGTTTAAAAAGCTTTACATAGATTATCAAATAATGATAATCTAAAATATCCTGTTTACACACGACCATTACATAATGGTTTACAATACAAATATGTTACATCGAAATCAGTTTCTTAAATGCATTTTTTACACAATATCATACAAACATGGACTCCAAATCTTGTCCTTATTTTAGTATGCAACAGCGGAAGCTCTTAGTATTCACCTGAGAATAAACATGCTTTAAACGTCAAAAAAACTGTTGGTGAGTTATAGGTTTAACCTATATATATCAAATCGTAACAATAGACCACAAGATTTCATATTTCAATACACATCCCATACATAGAGATAAAAAGCATTCATATGGTGAACACCTGGTAACTGACATTAACAAGATGCATATATAAGAATATCCCCATCATTCCGGGACACCCTTCTGATATGATATAAATTTCGAAGTACTAAAGCATCCGGTACTTTGGATGGGGTTTGTTATGTAGTGACCCGAACTTTTCCATGTTTATATATATTAATTGAGATTGATATTTACATGATTAAATGTTTCCAACATGTTAAGCAATCAAACTTGTTAAGACTTGATTAATTGAAATATGTTTCATATAGACAATTGACCACCCAAGTTGATCGGTGATTCACAAACGTTAAAACTTGTAAAAACTATATGATGACATATATATGGATATATATATAGTTAACATGATACTATGATAAGAAAACATATCATAAAATATATTAACAATGAACTACATATGTAAAAACAAGACTACTAACTTAAGGATTTTTAAACGAGACATATATGTAACGATTATCGTTGTAAAGACATTTAATGTATATATATCATATTAAGAGATATTCATACATGATAATATCATGATAATATAATAATTTAAAATCTCATTTGATATTATAAACATTGGGTTAACAACATTTAACAAGATCGTTAACCTAAAGGTTTCAAAACAACACTTACATGTAACGACTAACGATGACTTAACGACTCAGTTAAAATGTATATACATGTAGTGTTTTAATATGTATTTATACACTTTTGAAAGACTTCAATACACTTATCAAAATACTTCTACTTAACAAAAATTCTTACAATTACATCCTCGTTCAGTTTCATCAACAATTCTACTCGTATGCACCCGTATTCGTACTCGTACAATACACAGCTTTTAGATGTATGTACTATTGGTATATACACTCCAATGATCAGCTCTTAGCAGCCCATGTGAGTCACCTAACACATGTGGGAACCATCATTTGGCAACTAGCATGAAATATCTCATAAAATTACAAAAATATGAGTAATCATTCATGACTTATTTACATGAAAACAAAATTACATATCCTTTATATCTAATCCATACACCAACGACCAAAAACACCTACAAACACTTTCATTCTTCAATTTTCTTCATCTAATTGATCTCTCTCAAGTTCTATCTTCAAGTTCTAAGTGTTCTTCATAAATTCCAAAAGTTCTAGTTTCATAAAATCAAGAATACTTTCAAGTTTGCTAGCTCACTTCCAATCTTGTAAGGTGATCATCCAACCTCAAGAAATCTTTGTTTCTTACAGTAGGTTATCATTCTAATACAAGGTAATAATCATATTCAAACTTTGGTTCAATTTCTATAACTATAACAATCTTATTTCAAGTGATGATCTTACTTGAACTTGTTTTCGTGTCATGATTCTGCTTCAAGAACTTCGAGCCATCCAAGGATCCATTGAAGCTAGATCCATTTTTCTCTTTTCCAGTAGGTTTATCCAAGGAAATTATGGTAGTAATGATGTTCATAACATCATTCGATTCATACATATAAAGCTATCTTATTCGAAGGTTTAAACTTGTAATCACTAGAACATAGTTTAGTTAATTCTAAACTTGTTCGCAAACAAAAGTTAATCCTTCTAACTTGACTTTTAAAATCAACTAAACACATTTTCTATATCTATATGATATGCTAACTTAATGATTTAAAACCTAGAAACACGAAAAACACCGTAATACCGGATTTACGCCGTCATAGTAACACCGCGGGCTGTTTTGGGTTAGTTAATTAAAAACTACGATAAACTTTGATTTAAAAGTTATTATTCTGAGAAAATGATTTTTATTATGAACATGAAACTATATCCAAAAATTATGGTTAAACTCAAAGTGGAAGTATGTTTTCTAAAATGGTCATCTAGACGTCGTTCTTTCGACTGAAATGACTACCTTTACAAAAACGACTTGTAACTTATTTTTCCGACTATAAACCTATACTTTTTCTGTTTAGATTCATAAAATAGAGTTCAATATGAAATCATAGCAATTTGATTCACTCAAAACGGATTTAAAATGAAGAAGTTATGGGTAAAACAAGATTGGATAATTTTTCTCATTTTAGCTACGTGAAAATTGGTAACAAATCTATTCCAACCATAACTTAATCAACTTGTATTGTATATTATGTAATCTTGAGATACCATAGACACGTATACAATGTTTCGACCTATCATGTCGACACATCTATATATATTTCGGAACAACCATAGACACTCTATATGTGAATGTTGGAGTTAGCTATACAGGGTTGAGGTTGATTCCAAAATATATATAGTTTGAGTTGTGATCAATACTGAGATACGTATACACTGGGTCGTGGATTGATTCAAGATAATATTTATCGATTTATTTCTGTACATCTAACTGTGGACAACTAGTTATAGGTTACTAACGAGGACAGCTGACTTAATAAACTTAAAACATCAAAATATATTAAAAGTGTTGTAAATATATTTTGAACATACTTTAATATATATGTATATATTGTTATAGGTTCGTGAATCAACAGTGGCCAAGTCTTACTTCCCGACGAAGTAAAAATCTGTGAAAGTGAGTTATAGTCCCACTTTTAAAATCTAATATTTTTGGGATGAGAATACATGCAGGTTTTATAAATGATTTACAAAATAGACACAAGTACGTGAAACTACATTCTATGGTTGAATTATCGAAATCGAATATGCCCCTTTTTATTAAGTCTGGTAATCTAAGAATTAGGGAACAGACACCCTAATTGACGCGAATCCTAAAGATAGATCTATTGGGCCTAACAAACCCCATCCAAAGTACCGGATGCTTTAGTACTTCGAAATTTATATCATATCCGAAGGGTGTCCCGGAATGATGGGGATATTCTTATATATGCATCTTGTTATTGTCGGTTACCAGGTGTTCACCATATGAATGATTTTTATCTCTATGTATGGGATGTGTATTGAAATATGAAATCTTGTGGTCTATTGTTACGATTTGATATATATAGGTTAAACCTATAACTCACCAACATTTTTGTTGACGTTTAAAGCATGTTTATTCTCAGGTGAATATTAAGAGCTTCCGCTGTTGCATACTAAAATAAGGACAAGATTTGGAGTCCATGTTTGTATGATATTGTGTAAAAACTGCATTCAAGAAACTGATTTTGATGTAACATATTTGTATTGTAAACCATTATGTAATGGTCGTGTGTAAACAGGATATTTTAGATTATCATTATTTGATAATCTACGTAAAGCTTTTTAAACCTTTATTTATGAAATAAAGGTTATGGTTTGTTTTAAAAATGAATGCAGTCTTTGAAAAACGTCTCATATAGAGGTCAAAACCTCGCAACGAAATCAATTAATATGGAACGTTTTTAATCAATAAGAACGGGACATTTCAGTTGGTATCCGAGCGTTGGTCTTAGAGAACCAGAAAATTTACATTAGTGTGTCTTATCGAGTTTGTTAGGATGCATTAGTGAGTCTGGACTTCGACAGTGTTTTCTTTAAAAATGATTGCTTAACATTTTTGTTGGAAACTATATATTTTTAACATATGAATATTATGTGATATATTAATCTCTTAACGTGTTTGATATTATGTGATAGATGTCTACCTCTAGAACAAGTCCCATTGACTCACCTAATAATAATGAAGAGTCAAATGTAAATTGGAATGATTCGTGGACTGATTCACAAGTTCCCGAAGAGGAACCGGAAGAAGAGTCGGAACCGGAAGAAGAATCGGAATCGGAAGAAGAATCGGAACCGGATGAAGAAATAGAACCGGTGGGAGAAATAATAAAATGGTTAAGTAAAAGAAAATCCTCAACCAACCGACCAAGGTTAATTATGGTCAATGGTGTTTCCGCCAAGGAAGCAAAATATTGGGAGGATTACCAATTCTCCGATGAATCGGATTCCGACGAGAATTCCGATGATGTTATAGAAATTACCCCAACTGAATTTAAAAAGGCAAAAGAAAATAATAAGGGAAAGGGCATAAAAATAGAGAAATCTAATTCCAACCCCGATGAACTTTATATGTATCGTCAACCCCCGAAGTCCTTAAGTTGTAACAATGACCCGGGAACCTCTAAACCACCAGGTTTTTCTAAACCAATGTGGAAAATAACGGCTCGTATTAGGGGAACATCATATATCCCTAGAAACTTGGAAAAACGAACCAAAACCGAAGAAGAAGAAACGAGCGAGTCGGAATAAGATAGTTGTATTCGTGTGGTGTAATATATGTAATATAGTGTGCTTATGCTTTATGATATATGTAAAAATTGCTTGTATTAATAAGTATTTTTTTTTTATGAATCTAACTCTTGTCTATTTTACAGTATAAAAACACAAAATGGATAGACAACCCAATATTTTAAGAGACCTACCCGGAGACATGATTGATGAAATCTTGTCTAGAGTCGGCCAGAATTCTTCGGCACAACTATTTAAGGCGAGATCAGTTTGTAAGACATTCGAAGAACGTTCCAAGAATGTCTTGGTTTATAAGAGACTTTCGTTTGAAAGATGGGGGATATCACATTGAGAAACCCATAAGTTACGATGTGTTTACTTTGACGCATATATTTCGGGGAACCCAAATGCTATTTTACGCAACGGGTTAAGAAATTATTTTGACTCAATATATCCGAATATTGGACTTCGTGATTTAGAAAAAGCGGCTAACATGCAACATAAAGAAGCATGTTATGCTTACGGATTAGTAATGTTCGCTTCTCACCAAAGTGAGAACAAGAACATCGGGCTACAACTATTAAACAAAACGTTTCCACAAGTGACGGAGTCGGTAATTGGGGTAAGAAATGAGGTTTTTAGATTATTACGGGACTGTTGGACATTACGTAACCCTCGTCCCTTTGATGACGTTACAACACGCTGTCTTATCAACAGCCATAACGGTTATGTTGCACAAGACCAAGGATGGGAAGTAGTCCTAGTAAAACCAGAATGCATGACTTGTTTATGGACGTATGAATTACGTGTCTTTATTGCCTTTGCTGAACGACTTGTGTACTAGCTAGAATTGTCTTCACAACTATCTTGTATCAAAGTTATTGTGTGCTATATTTCATGCTTTATGTAAAATAAGCGGTATTGTAAGTTTGTAAAATATTGTATAAAAGTTTGAACGCGAAATATTATTACAATCAGTTTTTCATATAGAATTGTAGTAGTTGAATTGTATATTAGCTACTAAGTATGAACTTAACGGGTAGGTACTACCCGAATTTAAACTTATAAAACGCTAATATGAAGAAAAAGCTTTTATAAATGAGTTCATATTATGCTACGAAATACTATTAACTACTCTTAATATTCTGTATGATTAACTTGTTCCATTTAACTATTTTGAAGGAAATGGCACCGACTACTCGACACACCGTGAATATGAATGAAGAGGAATTCCGTACTTTTCTAGCTTCAAACATAGCCGCAGTACAGGCTGCGCTACATACCAACAATAACCTTGGATCTAGCAGTACAGGAAATCGTGTAGGATGCACCTACAAAGAATTCACTGCCTGCAAACCTTTGGAATTTGATGGAACCGAAGGACCGATCGGATTGAAACGGTGGACCGAGAAGGTTGAATCGGTGTTTGCCATAAGTAAGTGTACTGAAGAGGACAAAGTGAAGTACGCTACGCATACCTTCACAGGTTCTGCGTTAACATGGTGGAATACCTATCTAGAGCAAGTGGGACAAGATGATGCGTACGCACTATCGTGGTCAGCATTCAAGCACTTGATGAACGAGAAGTACCGTCCCAGAACCGAGGTCAATAAGCTCAAGACAGAACTTAGAGGGTTACGAACCCAAGGATTTGATATTACCACGTACGAAAGACGATTCACAGAATTGTGCCTATTGTGTCCGGGAGCATTCGAAGATGAGGAAGAGAAGATCGATGCTTTTGTGAAAGGATTACCGGAAAGAATCCAAGAAGATATAAGTTCACACGAGCCCGCCTCCATACAACAGGCATGTAGAATGGCTCACAAACTAGTGAACCAGATTGAAGAAAGAATTAAAGAACAGACTGCTGAAGAGGCCAATGTGAAGCAAGTTAAAAGAAAGTGGGAGGAAAACGATGATAAGAATCACCAATACAACAACAACAGCAATTACAACAATAATCGCAACAATTATCCCAACAATCGCAACATCAATCGCAACTACAACAAATGGCCCAACAACAACAACAACAACAACAACAGAAACTACAACAATCATCCCAACAACAATAATAACCGCAACAACAACAATCAGAAGCAGCTATGCCAAAGGTGTGAAAAGAATCACTCGGGGTTCTGTACCAAATTTTGCAACAAGTGTAAAAGAAATGGTCATAGCGCGGCGAAGTGTGAGGTCTACGGACCAGGGGTTAATAGAACGAAAGGAACAAATGGTGTCGGAACGAGTAATGGCGGAGCAAGTAGTGTCGGAGCAAGTTATGCCAATGTAGTTTGTTATAAATGTGGAAAACCAGGCCACATTATTAGAAATTGCCCGAACCAGGAGAACACGAATGGACAAGGCCGTGGAAGAGTTTTCAATATTAATGCGGTAGAGGCACAGGAAGACCCGGAGCTTGTTACGGGTACGTTTCTTATTGACAATAAATCTGCTTACGTTTTATTTGATTCGGGTGCGGATAGAAGCTATATGAGTAGAGATTTTTGTGCTAAATTAAGTTGTCCATTGACGCCTTTGGATAGTAAATTTTTACTCGAATTAGCAAATGGTAAATTAATTTCAGCAGATAATATATGTCGGAATCGAGAAATTAAACTAGTTAGCGAAACATTTAAGATTGATTTGATACCAGTAGAGTCAGGGAGTTTTGATGTGATAATCGGTATGGACTGGTTGAAAGAAGTGAAAGCAGAGATCGTTTGTTACAAAAATGCAATTCGCATTATACGAGAAAAAGGAAAACCCTTAATGGTGTACGGAGAAAAGGGCAACACGAAGCTACATCTTATTAGTAATTTGAAGGCACAAAAACTAATAAGAAAAGGTTGCTATGCTGTTCTAGCACACGTCGAGAAAGTACAAACTGAAGAAAAGAGCATCAATGATGTTCCCATTGCAAAAGAATTTCCCGATGTATTTCCGAAAGAATTACCGGGATTACCCCCACATCGATCCGTTGAATTTCAAATAGATCTTGTACCAGGAGCTGCACCAATAGCTCGTGCTCCTTACAGACTCGCACCCAGCGAGATGAAAGAACTGCAAAGCCAATTACAAGAACTTTTAGAGCGTGGTTTCATTCGACCAAGCACATCACCGTGGGGAGCTCCTGTTTTGTTTGTCAAGAAGAACGATGGTACATTCAGGTTGTGTATCGACTATCGAGAGTTGAACAAACTTACCATCAAGAACCGCTACCCACTACCGAGAATCGACGACTTATTTGATCAACTACAAGGCTCGTCTGTTTATTCAAAGATTGACTTACGTTCCGGGTATCATCAAATGCGGGTGAAAGAAGATGATATTCCAAAGACTGCTTTCAGAACACGTTACGGTCATTACGAGTTTATGGTCATGCCGTTTGGTTTAACTAATGCACCAGCTGTGTTCATGGACCTTATGAACCGAGTGTGTGGACCATACCTTGACAAGTTTGTCATTGTTTTCATTGATGACATACTTATTTACTCAAAGAATGACCAAGAACACGGTGAACATTTGAGAAAGGTGTTAGAAGTATTGAGGAAGGAAGAATTGTACGCTAAGTTTTCAAAGTGTGCATTTTGGTTGGAAGAAGTTCAATTCCTCGGTCACATAGTGAACAAAGAAGGTATTAAGGTGGATCCGGCAAAGATAGAAACTGTTGAAAAGTGGAAAACCCCGAAAACTCCGAAACACATACGCCAGTTTTTAGGACTAGCTGGTTACTACAGAAGGTTCATCCAAGACTTTTCCAGAATAGCAAAACCCTTGACTGCATTAACGCATAAAGGGAAGAAATTTGAATGGAATGATGAACAAGAGAAAGCGTTTCAGTTATTGAAGAAAAAGCTAACTACGGCACCTATATTGTCATTGCCTGAAGGGAATGATGATTTTGTGATTTATTGTGATGCATCAAAGCAAGGTCTCGGTTGTGTATTAATGCAACGAACGAAGGTGATTGCTTATGCGTCTAGACAATTGAAGATTCACGAACAAAATTATACGACGCATGATTTGGAATTAGGCGCGGTTGTTTTTGCATTAAAGACTTGGAGGCACTACTTATATGGGGTCAAAAGTATTATATATACCGACCACAAAAGTTTTCAACACATATTTAATCAGAAACAACTGAATATGAGGCAGCGTAGGTGGATTGAATTATTGAATGATTACGACTTTGAGATTCGTTACCACCCGGGGAAGGCAAATGTGGTAGCCGATGCCTTGAGCAGGAAGGACAGAGAACCCATTCGAGTAAAATCTATGAATATAATGATTCATAATAACATTACTACTCAAATAAAGGAGGCGCAACAAGAGTTTTAAAAGAGGGAAATTTAAAGGATGAAATACCCAAAGGATCGGAGAAGCATCTTAATATTCGGGAAGACGGAACCCGGTATAGGGCTGAAAGGATTTGGGTACCAAAATTTGGAGATATGAGAGAAATGGTACTTAGAGAAGCTCATAAAACCAGATACTCAATACATCCTGGAACGGGGAAGATGTACAAGGATCTCAAGAAACATTTTTGGTGGCCGGGTATGAAAGCCGATGTTGCTAAATACGTAGGAGAATGTTTGACGTGTTCTAAGGTCAAAGCTGAGCATCAGAAACCATCAGGTCTACTTCAATAACCCGAAATCCCGGAATGGAAATGGGAAAACATTACCATGGATTTCATCACTAAATTGCCAAGGACTGCAAGTGGTTTTGATACTATTTGGGTAATAGTTGATCGTCTCACCAAATCAGCACACTTCCTACCAATAAGAGAAGATGATAAGATGGAGAAGTTAGCACGACTGTATTTGAAGGAAGTCGTCTCCAGACATGGAATACCAATCTCTATTATCTCTGATAGGGATGGCAGATTTATTTCAAGATTCTGGCAGACATTACAGCAAGCATTAGGAACTCGTCTAGACATGAGTACTGCCTATCATCCACAAACTGATGGGCAGAGCGAAAGGACGATACAAACGCTTGAAGACATGCTACGAGCATGTGTTATTGATTTCGGAAACAGTTGGGATCGACATCTACTATTAGCAGAATTTTCCTACAACAACAGCTACCATTCAAGCATTGAGATGGCGCCGTTTGAAGCACTTTATGGTAGAAAGTGCAGGTCTCCGATTTGTTGGAGTGAAGTGGGGGATAGACAGATTACGGGTCCGGAGATTATACAAGAAACTACCGAGAAGATCATCCAAATTCAACAACGGTTGAAAACCGCCCAAAGTCGACAAAAGAGCTACGCTGACATTAAAAGAAAAGATATAGAATTTGAAATTGGAGAGATGGTCATGCTTAAAGTTGCACCTTGGAAAGGCGTTGTTCGATTTGGTAAACGAGGGAAATTAAATCCAAGGTATATTGGACCATTCAAGATTATTGATCGTGTCGGACCAGTAGCTTACCGACTAGAGTTACCTCAACAACTCGCGGCTGTACATAACACTTTCCACGTCTCGAATTTAAAGAGATGTTTTGCTAAAGAAGATCTCACTATTCCGTTAGATGAAATCCAAATCAACGAAAAACTTCAATTCATCGAAGAACCCGTCGAAATAATGGATCGTGAGGTTAAAAGACTTAAGCAAAACAAGATACCAATTGTTAAGGTTCGATGGAATGCTCGTAGAGGACCCGAGTTCACCTGGGAGCATGAAGATCAGATGAAGAAGAAATACCCGCATCTATTTCCAGAAGATTCGTCAACACCTTCAACAGCTTAAAATTTCGGGACGAAATTTATTTAACGGGTAGGTACTGTAGTGACCCGAACTTTTCCATGTTTATATATATTAATTGAGATTGATATTTACATGATTAAATGTTTCCAACATGTTAAGCAATCAAACTTGTTAAGACTTGATTAATTGAAATATGTTTCATATAGACAATTGACCACCCAAGTTGATCGGTGATTCACGAACGTTAAAACTTGTAAAAACTATATGATGACATATATATGGATATATATATAGTTAACATGATACTATGATAAGAAA
This sequence comes from Rutidosis leptorrhynchoides, assembly GCF_046630445.1. Classification (NCBI taxonomy): domain Eukaryota; kingdom Viridiplantae; phylum Streptophyta; class Magnoliopsida; order Asterales; family Asteraceae; genus Rutidosis; species Rutidosis leptorrhynchoides. The sequence continues at coordinate 199,634,899 of NC_092343.1, read as the reverse complement.
ACATATCATAAAATATATTAACAATGAACTACATATGTAAAAACAAGACTACTAACTTAAGGATTTTTAAACGAGACATATATGTAACGATTATCGTTGTAAAGACATTTAATGTATATATATCATATTAAGAGATATTCATACATGATAATATCATGATAATATAATAATTTAAAATCTCATTTGATATTATAAACATTGGGTTAACAACATTTAACAAGATCGTTAACCTAAAGGTTTCAAAACAACACTTACATGTAACGACTAACGATGACTTAACGACTCAGTTAAAATGTATATACATGTAGTGTTTTAATATGTATTTATACACTTTTGAAAGACTTCAATACACTTATCAAAATACTTCTACTTAACAAAAATTCTTACAATTACATCCTCGTTCAGTTTCATCAACAATTCTACTCGTATGCACCCGTATTCGTACTCGTACAATACACAGCTTTTAGATGTATGTACTATTGGTATATACACTCCAATGATCAGCTCTTAGCAGCCCATGTGAGTCACCTAACACATGTGGGAACCATCATTTGGTAACTAGCATGAAATATCTCATAAAATTACAAAAATATGAGTAATCATTCATGACTTATTTACATGAAAACAAAATTACATATCCTTTATATCTAATCCATACACCAACGACCAAAAACACCTACAAACACTTTCATTCTTCAATTTTCTTCATCTAATTGATCTCTCTCAAGTTCTATCTTCAAGTTCTAAGTGTTCTTCATAAATTCCAAAAGTTCTAGTTTCATAAAATCAAGAATACTTTCAAGTTTGCTAGCTCACTTCCAATCTTGTAAGGTGATCATCCAACCTCAAGAAATCTTTTTTTCTTACAGTAGGTTATCATTCTAATACAAGGTAATAATCATATTCAAACTTTGGTTCAATTTCTATAACTATAACAATCTTATTTCAAGTGATGATCTTACTTGAACTTGTTTTCGTGTCATGATTCTGCTTCAAGAACTTCGAGCCATCCAAGGATCCATTGAAGCTAGATCCATTTTTCTCTTTTCCAGTAGGTTTATCCAAGGAAATTAAGGTAGTAATGATGTTCATAACATCATTCGATTCATACATATAAAGCTATCTTATTCGAAGGTTTAAACTTGTAATCACTAGAACATAGTTTAGTTAATTCTAAACTTGTTCGCAAACAAAAGTTAATCCTTCTAACTTGACTTTTAAAATCAACTAAACACATGTTCTATATCTATATGATATGCTAACTTAATGATTTAAAACCTGGAAACACGAAAAACACCGTAAAACCGGATTTACGCCGTCATAGTAACACCGCGGGCTGTTTTGGGTTAGTTAATTAAAAACTATGATAAACTTTGATTTAAAAGTTGTTATTCTGAGAAAATGATTTTTATTATGAACATGAAACTATATCCAAAAATTATGGTTAAACTCAAAGTGGAAGTATGTTTTCTAAAATGGTCATCTAGACGTCGTTCTTTCGACTGAAATGACTACCTTTACAAAAACGACTTGTAACTTATTTTTCCGACTATAAACCTATACTTTTTCTGTTTAGATTCATAAAATAGAGTTCAATATGAAATCATAGCAATTTGATTCACTCAAAACGGATTTAAAATGAAGAAGTTATGGGTAAAACAAGATTGGATAATTTTTCTCATTTTAGCTACGTGAAAATTGGTAACAAATCTATTCCAACCATAACTTAATCAACTTGTATTGTATATTATGTAATCTTGAGATACCATAGACACGTATACAATGTTTCGACCTATCATGTCGACACATCTATATATATTTCGGAACAACCATAGACACTCTATATGTGAATGTTGGAGTTAGCTATACAGGGTTGAGGTTGATTCCAAAATATATATAGTTTGAGTTGTGATCAATACTGAGATACGTATACACTGGGTCGTGGATTGATTCAAGATAATATTTATCGATTTATTTCTGTACATCTAACTGTGGACAACTAGTTATAGGTTACTAACGAGGACAGCTGACTTAATAAACTTAAAACATCAAAATATATTAAAAGTGTTGTAAATATATTTTGAACATACTTTAATATATATGTATATATTGTTATAGGTTCGTGAATCAACAGTGGCCAAGTCTTACTTCCCGACGAAGTAAAAATCTGTGAAAGTGAGTTATAGTCCCACTTTTAAAATCTAATATTTTTGGGATGAGAATACATGCAGGTTTTATAAATGATTTACAAAATAGACACAAGTACGTGAAACTACATTCTATGGTTGAATTATCGAAATCGAATATGCCCCTTTTTATTAAGTCTGGTAATCTAAGAATTAGGGAACAGACACCCTAATTGACGCGAATCCTAAAGATAGATCTATTGGGCCTAACAAACCCCATCCAAAGTACCAGATGCTTTAGTACTTCGAAATTTATATCATATCCGAAGGGTGTCCCGGAATGATGGGGATATTCTTATATATGCATCTTGTTATTGTCGGTTACCAGGTGTTCACCATATGAATGATTTTTATCTCTATGTATGGGATGTGTATTGAAATATGAAATCTTGTGGTCTATTGTTACGATTTGATATATATAGGTTAAACCTATAACTCACCAACATTTTTGTTGACGTTTAAAGCATGTTTATTCTCAGGTGAATATTAAGAGCTTCCGCTGTTGCATACTAAAATAAGGACAAGATTTGGAGTCCATGTTTGTATGATATTGTGTAAAAACTGCATTCAAGAAACTGATTTCGATGTAACATATTTGTATTGTAAACCATTATGTAATGGTCGTGTGTAAACAGGATATTTTAGATTATCATTATTTGATAATCTACGTAAAGCTTTTTAAACCTTTATTTATGAAATAAAGGTTATGGTTTGTTTTAAAAATGAATGCAGTCATTGAAAAACGTCTCATATAGAGGTCAAAACCTCGCAACGAAATCAATTAATATGGAACGTTTTTAATCAATAAGAACGGGACATTTCATGTTAGGCCCAATAGATCTATCTTTAGGATTCACGTCAATTAGGGTGTCTGTTCCCTAATTCTTAGATTACCAGACTTAATAAAAAGGGGCATATTCAATTTCGATAATTCAACCATAGAATGTAGTTTCACGTACTTGTGTCTATTTTGTAAATCATTTATAAAACCTGCATGTATTCTCATCCCAAAAATATTAGATTTTAAAAGTGGGACTATAACTCACTTTCACATATTTTTACTTCGTCGGGAAGTAAGACTTGGTCACTGGTTGATTCACGAACCTATAACAATATATACATATATATCAAAGTATGTTCAAAATATATTTACAACACTTTTAATATATTTTGATGTTTTAAGTTTATTAAGTCAACTGTCCTTGTTAGTAACCTACAACTAGTTGTCCACAGTTAGATGTACAGAAATAAATCGATAAATATTATCTTGAATCAATCCTCGACCCAGTGTATACGTATCTCAGTATTGATCACAACTCAAACTATATATATTTTTGAATCAACCTCAACCCTGTATAGCTAACTCCAACATTCACATATAGAGTGTCTATGGTTGTTCCGAAATATATATAGATGTGTCAACATGATAGGTCGAAACATTGTATACGTGTCTATGGTATATCAAGATTACATAATATACAATACAAGTTGATTAAGTTATGGTTGGAATAGATTTGTTACCAATTTTCACGTAGCTAAAATGAGAAAAATTATCCAATCTTGTTTTACCCATAACTTCTACATTTTAAATCCGTTTTGTATGAATCAAATTGCTATGGTTTCATATTGAACTCTATTTTATGAATATAAACAGAAAAAGTATAGGTTTATAGTCATAAAAATAAGTTACAAGTCGTTTTTTAAAGGTAGTCATTTCAGTCGAAAGAACGACGTCTAGATGACCATTTTAGAAAACATACTTCCACTTTGAGTTTAACCATAATTTTTGGATATAGTTTCACGTTCATAATAAAAATCATTTTCCCAGAATAACAACTTTTAAATCAAAGTTTATCATAGTTTTTAATTAACTAACCCAAAACAGCCCGCGGTGTTACTACGACGGCGTAAATCCGGTTTTACGGTGTTTTTCGTGTTTCTAGGTTTTAAATCATTAAGTTAGCATATCATATAGATATAGAACACGTGTTTAGTTTATTTTAAAAGTCAAGTTAGAAGGATTAACTTTTATTTGCGAACAAGTTTAGAATTAACTAAACTATGTTCTAGTGATTACAAGTTTAAACCTTCGAATAAGATAGCTTTATATGTATGAATCGAATGATGTTATGAACATCATTACTACATCAAGTTCCTTGGATAAACCTACTGGAAATGAGAAAAATAGATCTAGCTTCAAAGGATCCTTGGATGGCTTGAAAGTTCTTGAAGCAGAATCATGACACGAAAACAATTTCAAGTAAGATTTCCACTCGAAATAAGATTGTTATAGTTATAGAAATTGAATTAAAGTTTGAATATGATTATTACCTTGTATTAGAAAGATAACCTACTGTAAGTAACAAAGGTTTCTTGATCTTGGATGATTACTTAGAATGGATTTAGAAAACTTGGAAGTAAACTTGCAATCTTGGAAGTATTCTTGATTTTATGAAACTAGAACTTTTGGAATTTATGAAGAACACTTAGAACTTGAAGATAGAACTTGAGAGAGATCAATTAGATGAAGAAAATTGAAGAATGAAAGTGTTTGTAGGTGTTTTTGGTCGTTGGTGTATGGATTTGATATAAAGGATATGTAATTTTGTTTTCATGTAAATAAGTCATGAATGATTACTCATATTTTTGTAATTTTATGAGATATTTCATGCTAGTTGCCAAATGATGGTTCCCACATGTGTTAGGTGACTCACATGGGCTGCTAAGAGCTGATCATTGGAGTGTATATACCAATAGTACATACATCTAAAAGCTGTGTATTGTATGCGTACGAATACGGGTGCATACGAGTAGAATTGTTGATGAAACTGAACGAGGATGTAATTGTAAGCATTTTTGTTAAGTAGAAGTATTTTGATAAGTGTCTTGAAGTCTTTCAAAAGTGTATAAATACATATTAAAACACTATATGTATATACATTTTAACTGAGTCGTTAAGTCATCGTTAGTCGTTACATGTAAGTGTTGTTTTGAAACCTTTAGGATAACGATCTTGTTAAATGTTATTAACCCAATGTTTATAATATCAAATGATATTTTAAATTATTATATTATCATGATATTATGATGTATGAATATCTCTTAATATGATATATACATTAAATGTCATTACAACGATAATCGTTACATATATGTCTCGTTTAAAAATCATTAAGTTAGTAGTCTTGTTTTTACATATGTAGTTCATTGTTAATATACATAATGATATGTTTACTTATCATAATTTCATGTTAACTATATATATATATATCCATATATATGTCATCATATAGTTTTTACAAGTTTTAACGTTCGTGAATCACCGGTCAACATGGGTGATCAATTGTCTATATGAAACCTATTTCAATTAATCAAGTCTTAACAAGTTTGTTTGCTTAACATGTTGGAAACACTTAATCATGTAAATAACAATTTCATTTAATATATATATAAACATGGAAAAGTTCGGGTCACTACAGTACCTACCCTTTAAATAAATTTCGTCCCGAAATTTTAAGCAGTTGGAGGTGTTGACGTATCTTCTGGAAATAAATGAGGGTATTTCTTCTTCATCTGATCTTCACGCTCCCAGGTGAACTCGGGTCCTCTATGAGCATTCCATCGAACCTTAACAATCGGTATCTTGTTTTGTTTAAGTCTCTTAACCTCACGATCCATTATTTCGACAGGTTCTTCAATGAATTGAAGTTTTTCATTGATTTGGATTTCCTCCAACGGAATAGCGAGATCTTCTTTAGCAAAACATTTCTTCAAATTCGAGACGTGGAAAGTGTTATGTACAGCCGCGAGTTGTTGAAGTAACTCAAGTCGGTAAGCTACTTGTCCGACACGATCAATAATCTTGAATGGTCCAATATACCTTGGATTTAATTTCCCTCGTTTACCAAATCGAACAACGCCTTTCCAAGGTGCAACTTTAACCATGACCATCTCTCCAATTTCAAATTCTATATCTTTTCTTTTAATGTCAGCGTAGCTCTTTTGTCGACTTTGGGCGGTTTTCAATCTTTGTTGAATTTGGATGATTTTCTTGGTAGTTTCTTGTATTATCTCTGGACCCGTAATCTGTCTATCCCCCACTTCACTCCAACAATTTGGAGACCTGCACTTTCTACCATAAAGTGCTTCAAACGGCGCCATCTCAATGCTTGAATGGTAGCTGTTGTTGTAGGAAAATTATGCTAACGGTAGATGTCGATCCCAACTATTTCCAAAATCAATAACACAAGCTCGTAGCATGTCTTCAAGCGTTTGTATCGTCCTTTCGCTCTGCCCATCAGTTTGTGGATGATAGGAAGTACTCATGTCTAGACGAGTTCCCAATGCTTGTTGTAATGTCTGCCAGAATCTTGAAATAAATCTGCCATCCCTATCAGAGATAATAGAGATTGGTATTCCATGTCTGGAGACGACTTCCTTCAAATACAGTCGTGCTAACTTCTCCATCTTGTCATCTTCTCTTATTGGCAGGAAGTGTGCTGACTTGGTGAGACGATCAACTATTACCCAAATAGTATCAAAACCACTTGCAGTCCTTGGCAATTTAGTGATGAAATCCATGGTAATGTTTTCCCATTTCCATTCCGGGATTTCGGGTTGTTGTAGTAGACCTGATGGTTTTTGATGTTCAACTTTGACCTTAGAACACGTCAAACATTCTCCTACATATTTAGCAATATCAGCTTTCATACCTGGCCACCAAAAATGTTTCTTAAGATCCTTGTACATCTTCCCCGTTCCAGGATGTATTGAGTATCTGGTTTTATGAGCTTCTCTAAGTACCATTTCTCTCATATCTCCAAATTTTGGTACCCAAATTCTTTCAGCCCTATACCGGGTTCCGTCTTCCCGAATATTAAGATGCTTCTCCGATCCTTTGGGTATTTCATCCTTTAAATTTCCCTCTTTTAAAACTCCTTGTTGCGCCTCCTTTATTTGAGTAGTAAGGTTAGTGTGAATCATTATATTCATAGATTTTACTCGAATGGGTTCTCTGTCCTTTCTGCTCAAGGCTTCGGCTACCATATTTGCCTTCCCCGGGTGGTAACGAATCTCAAAGTCGTAATCATTCAACAATTCAATCCACCTACGCTGCCTCATATTCAGTTGTTTCTGATTAAATATGTGTTGAAGACTTTTGTGGTCGGTATATATAATACTTTTGACCCCATATAAGTAGTGCCTCCAAGTCTTTAATGCAACAACAACCACGCCTAATTCCAAATCATGCGTCGTATAATTTTGCTCGTGAATCTTCAATTATCTAGACGCATAAGCAATCACCTTCGTCCGTTGCATTAATACACAACCGAGACCTTGCTTTGATGCGTCACAATAAATCACAAAATCATCATTCCCTTCAGGTAATGACAATATTGGTGCTGTAGTTAGCTTTTTCTTCAATAACTGAAACGCTTTCTCTTGTTCATCCTTCCATTCAAATTTCTTCTCTTTATGCGTTAATGAAGTCAAGGGTTTTGCAATTTTGGAGAAATCTTGGATGAATCTTCTGTAGTAACCAGCCAATCCTAAAAATTGACGTATATGCTTCGGAGTTTTCGGGGTTTCCCACTTTTCAACGGTTTCGATCTTTGCCGGGTCCACCTGGATACCTTCTTTGTTCACTATGTGACCGTGGAATTGAACTTCTTCCAACCAAAATGCACACTTTGAAAACTTAGCGTACAGTTTTTCTTTCCTCAATACTTCTAGCACTTTTCTCAAATGTTCTTCGTGCTCTTGATCATTCTTTGAGTAAATAAGTATGTCATCGATGAAAACAATGACAAACTTGTCAAGATATGGCCCACACACTCGGTTCATAAGGTCCATGAACACAGCTGGTGTGTTAGTCAATCCAAACGGCATAACCATAAACTCGTAATGACCATAACGCGTCCTAAAAGCAGTTTTTGGAATATCATCCTCCTTTACTCACATTTGATGATATGCAGAACGTAAATCGATCTTCGAATAAACCGACGAGCCTTGTAGTTGATCAAATAAGTCATCAATTCTCGGCAGTGGATAACGGTTTTTGATGGTAAGTTTGTTCAACTCTCTGTAGTCAATACACAACCTAAATGTACCATCCTTCTTCTTGACAAACAAAACAGGAGCTCCCCATGGTGATGTGCTTGGTCGAATGAAACCACGTTCTAATAGTTCTTGCAGTTGGCTTTGCAGTTCTTTCATCTCGCTGGGTGCGAGTCTATAAGGAGCACGAGCTATTGGTTCAGCTCCTGGTACAAGATCTATTTGAAATTCAACAGATCGATGTGGAGGTAGTCCCGGTAATTCTTTCGGAAATACATCGGGAAATTCTTTTGCGACGGGAACATCATTGATGCTCTTTTCTTCAGTTTGTACTTTCTTGACGTGTACTAGAATAGCATAGCAACCTTTTCTTATTAGTTTTTGTGCCTTCAAATTACTAATAAGATGTAGCTTCATGCTGCCCTTTTCTCCGTACACCATTAAGGGTTCTCCTTCTTCTCGTACAATGCGAATTGCATTTTTATAACATACGATCTCTGCTTTCACCTTCTTCAGCCAGTCCATGCCAACTATTACATCAAAACTCCCTAACTCTACTGGTATCAAATCAATCTTAAATATTTCGCTACCCAGTTTAATTTCTCGATTCCGGCATATATTATCTGCTGAAATTAATTTACCGTTTGCTAATTCGAGTAAAAATTTACTATCCAACGGCGTCAATGGACAACTTAATTTAGCACAAAAATCTCTACTCATATAGCTTCTATCAGCACCCGAATCAAATAAAACGTAATCAGATTTATTGTCAATAAGAAACGTACCCGTAACAAGCTCCGGGTCTTCCTGTGCCTCTGCTGTACTAATATTGAAAACTCTTCCGCGGCCTTGTCCATTCGTGTTCTCCTGGTTCGGGCAATTTCTAATAATGTGGCCCGGTTTTCCACATTTATAACAAACTACATTGGCATAACTTGCTCCGACACTACTTGCTCCGCCATTACTCGTTCTGACACCATTTGTTCCTTTCGTTCTATTAACCCCTGGTCCGTAGACCTCACACTTCGCCGCGCTATGACCATTTCTTTTACACCTGTTGCAAAATTTGGTGCAGAACCCCGAGTGATACTTTTCACACCTTTGGCATAGCTGCTTCTGATTGTTGTTGTTGTTGCGGTTGTTATTGTTATTGGGATGATTGTTGTAGTTGCTGTTGTTGTTGTTGTTGTTGTTGTTGTTGGGCTGTTTGTTGTAGTTGCGATTGTTGGGATAATTGTTGCGATTATTATTGTAATTGCTGTTGTTGTTGTATTGGTGATTCTTATCACCGTTTTCCTCCCACTTTCTTTTGACTTGCTTCACATTAGCCTCTTCAGCCGTCTGTTCTTTAATTCTTTCCTCAATCTGGTTCACTAGTTTGTGAGCCATTCTACATGCCTGTTGTATGGCGGCGGGCTCGTGTGAACTTATATCTTCTTGGATTCTTTCCGATAATCCTTTCACAAACACGTCGATCTTTTCTTCCTCATCTTCGAACGCTCCCGGACACAATAGGCACAATTCTGTGAATCGTCTTTCGTACGTGGTATTATCAAATCCTTGGGTTCGTAACCCTCTAAGTTCTGTCTTGAGCTTATTGACCTCGGTTCTGGGACGGTACTTCTCGTTCATCAAGTGCTTGAATGCTGACCACGGTAGTGCGTACACATCATCTTGTCCCACTTGCTCTAGATAGGTATTCCACCATGTTAACGCAGAACCTGTGAAGGTATGCGTAGCGTACTTCACTTTTTCCTCTTCAGTACACTTACTTATGGCAAACACCGATTCGACCTTCTCGGTCCACCGTTTCAATCCGATCGGTCCTTCGATTCCATCAAATTCCAAAGGTTTGCAGGCAGTGAATTCTTTGTAGGTGCATCCTACACGATTTCCTGTACTGCTAGATCCAAGGTTATTGTTGGTATGTAGCGCAGCCTGTACTGCTGCTATGTTTGAAGCTAGAAAAGTACAGAATTCCTCTTCATTCATATTCACGGTGTGTCGAGTAGTCGGTGCCATTTCCTTCAAAATAGTCAAATGGAACAAGTTAATCATACAGAATATTAAGAGTAGTTAATAGTATTTCGTAGCATAATATGAACTCATTTATAAAAGCTTTTTCTTCATATTAGCGTTTTATAAGTTTAAATTCGGGTAGTACCTACCCGTTAAGTTCATACTTAGTAGCTAATATACAATTCAACTACTACAATTCTATATGAAAAACTGATTATAATAATATTTCGCGTTCAAACTTTTATACAATATTTTACAAACTTACAATACCGCTTATTTTACATAAAGCATGAAATATAGCACACAATAACTTTGATACAAGATAGTTGTGAAGATAATTCTAGCTAGTATACAAGTCGTTCAGCAAAGGCAATAAAGACACGTAATTCATACGTCCAGAAACAAGTCATGCATTCTGGTTTTACTAGGACTACTTCTCATCCTTGTTCTTGTGGAACATAACCGTTATGGCCGTTGATAAGACAACGTGTTGTAACGTCGTCAAAGGGACGAGGGTTACGTAATGACCAACAGTCTCGTAATAACCTAAAAACCTCATTTCTTACCCCAATTACCGACTCCGTCACTTGTGGGAATGTTTTGTTTAATAGTTATAGCCCGATGTTCTTTTTCTCACTTTGGTGAGAAGCGAACATTACTAACTCGTAAGCATAGCATGCTTCTTTATGTTGCATGTTAGCCGCTTTTTCTAAATCATGAAGTCCTATATTCGGATACATTGAGTCAAAATAATTTCTTAACCCGTTGCGTAAAATAGCATTTGGGTTCCCCGCAATATATGCGTCAAAGTAAACACATCATAACTTATGGGTTTCCCAATGTGATATCCCCCATCTTTCAAACGAAAGTCTCTTATAAACCAAGACATTCTTGGAACGTTCTTCGAATGCCTTACAAACTGATTTCGCCGTAAATAGTTGTGCCAAAGAATTCTAACCGACTCTAGACAAGATTTCATCAATCATGTCTTTGGGTAGGTCTCTTAAAATATTGGGTTGTCTATCCATTTTTGTGTTTTTATACTGTAAAATAGACAAGAGTTAGATTCAAAAAAAAAATACTTATTAATACAAGCAATTTTTACATATATCATAAAGCATAAGCACACTATATTACATATATTACACCATACGAATACAACTATCTTATTCCTACTCGCTCGTTTCTTCTTCTTCAGTTTTGGTTCATTTTGCCAAGTTTCTAGGGATATATGATGTTCCCCTAATACGAGTTGTCGTTTTCCACAAAGGTTTAGAAAAACCTGGTGGTTTAGAGGTTCCCGGGTCATTGTTACAACTTAAGGGCTTCGGGGGTTGACGATACATATAAAGTTCATCGGGGTTGGAATTAGATTTCTCTATTTTTATGCCCTTTCCCTTATTATTTTCTTTTATCTTTTTAAATTCAGTTGGGGTAATTTCTATAACATCATCGGAATTCTCGTCGAAATCTGATTCATCGGAGAATTGGTAATCCTCCCAATATTTTGCTTCTTTGGCGGAAACACCATTGACCATAATTAATCTTGGTCGGTTGGTTGAGGATTTTCTTTTACTTAACTGTTTTATTATTTCCCCCACCGGTTCTATTTCCTCCTCCGGTTCCTCCTCTTCCGGTTCTGATTCTTCTTCCGGTTCTTCTTCGGGAACTTGTGAATCAGTCCAATATATATTCGACTCTTCGTTATTATTAGGTGAGTCAATGGGATTTGTGCTAGAGGTAGACATCCATCACACAATATCAAACATGTTAAGAGATTAATATATCACATAATATTCACATGTTAAAAATATATAGTTTCTAAAAAAATTTGTTAAGCAATCATTTTTCAAGTAAACACGGCCGAAGTCCAGACTCACTAATGCATCCTAAAAAACTCGATCAGACACACTAATGAAAAATTATGGTTCTCTAAGACCAACGCTCTGATACCAACTGAAATGTCCCGTTCTTATTGATTAAAAACGTTCCATATTAATTGATTTCGTTGCGAGGTTTTGACCTCTATATGAGACGTTTTTCAAAGACTGCATTCATTTTTAAAACAAACCATAACCTTTATTTCATAAATAAAGGTTTAAAAAGCTTTACGTAGATTATCAAATAATGATAATCTAAAATATCCTGTTTACACACGACCATTACATAATGGTTTACAATACAAATATGTTACATCGAAATCAGTTTCTTGAATGCAGTTTTTACACAATATCATACAAACATGGACTCCAAATCTTGTCCTTGTTTTAGTATGCAACAGCGGAAGCTCTTAGTATTCACCTGAGAATAAACATGCTTTAAACGTCAACAAAAATGTTGGTGAGTTATAGGTTTAACCTATATATATCAAATCGTAACAATAGACCACATGATTTCATATTTCAATACACATCCCATATATAGAGATAAAAATCATTCATATGGTGAACACCTGGTAACCGACATTAACAAGATGCATATATAAGAATATCCACATCATTCCGGGACACCCTTCTGATATGATATAAATTTCAAAGTACTAAAGCATCCGGTACTTTGGATGGGGTTTGTTAGGCCCAATAGATCTATCTTTAGGATTCGCGTCAATTAGGGTGTCTGTTCCCTAATTCTTAGATTACCAGACTTAATAAAAAGGGGCATATTCGATTTCGATAATTCAACCATAGAATGTAGTTTCACGTACTTGTGTCTATTTTGTAAATCATTTATAAAACCTGCATGTATTCTCATCCCAAAAATATTAGATTTTAAAAGTGGGACTATAACTCACTTTCACATATTTTTACTTCGTCGGGAAGTAAGACTTGGCCACTGGTTGATTCACGAACCTATAACAATATATACATATATATCAAAGTATGTTCAAAATATATTTACAACACTTTTAATATATTTTGATGTTTTAAGTTTATTAAGTCAGCTGTCCTCGTTAGTAACCTACAACTAGTTGTCCACAGTTAGATGTACAGAAATAAATCGATAAATATTATCTTGAATCAATCCACGACCCAGTGTATACGTATCTCAGTATTGATCACAACTCAAACTATATATATTTTGGAATCAACCTCAACCCTGTATAGCTAACTCCAACATTCACATATAGAGTGTCTATGGTTGTTCCGAAATATATATAGATGTGTCGACATGATAGGTCGAAACATTGTATACGTGTCTATGGTATATCAAGATTACATAATATACAATACAAGTTGATTAAGTTATGGTTGGAATAGATTTGTTACCAATTTTCACGTAGCTAAAATGAGAAAAATTATCCAATCTTGTTTTACCCATAACTTCTTCATTTTAAATCCGTTTTGAGTGAATCAAATTGCTATGGTTTCATATTGAACTCTATTTTATGAATATAAACATAAAAAGTATAGGTTTATAGTCAGAAAAATAAGTTACAAGTCGTTTTTTAAAGGTAGTCATTTCAGTCGAAAGAACGACGTCTAGATGACCATTTTAGAAAACATACTTCCACTTTGAGTTTAACCATAATTTTTGGATATAGTTTCATGTTCATAATAAAAATCATTTTCCCAGAATAACAACTTTTAAATCAAAGTTTATCATAGTTTTTAATTAACTAACCCAAAACAGCCCGCGGTGTTACTACGACGGCGTAAATTCGGTTTTACGGTGTTTTTCGTGTTTCCAGGTTTTAAATTATTAAGTTAGCATATCATATAGATATAGAAATGTGTTTAGTTGATTTTAAAAGTCAAGTTAGAAGGATTAACTTTTATTTGCGAACAAGTTTAGAATTAACTAAACTATGTTCTAGTGATTACAAGTTTAAACCTTCGAATAAGATAGCTTTATATGTATGAATCGAATGATGTTATGAACATCATTAATACCTCAAGTTCCTTGGATAAACCTACTGGAAATGAGAAAAATAGATCTAGCTTCAAAGGATCCTTGGATGGCTTGAAAGTTCTTGAAGCAGAATCATGACACGAAAACAATTTCAAGTAAGATTTCCAATCGAAATAAGATTGTTATAGTTATAGAAATTGAATTAAAGTTTGAATATGATTATTACCATGTATTAGAAAGATAACCTACTGTAAGTAACAAAGGTTTCTTGATCTTGGATGATTACTTAGAATGGATTTAGAAAACTTGGAAGTAAACTTGCAATCTTGGAAGTATTCTTGATTAGATATAAAGGATATGTAATTTTGTTTTCATGTAAATAAGTCATGAATGATTACTCATATTTTTGTAATTTTATGAGATATTTCATGCTAGTTGCCAAATGATGGTTCCCACATGTGTTAGGTGACTCACATGGACTGCTAAGAGCTGATCATTGGAGTGTATATACTAATAGTACATACATCTAAAAGCTGTGTATTGTACGAGTACGAATACGGGTACATACGAGTAGAATTGTTGATGAAACTGAACGAGGATGTAATTGTAAGCATTTTTGTTAAGTAGAAGTATTTTGATAAGTGTCTTGAAGTCTTTCAAAAGTGTATAAATACATATTAAAACACTATATGTATATACTTTTTAACTGAGTCGTTAAGTCATCGTTAGTCGTTACATGTAAGTGTTGTTTTGAAACCTTTAGGTTAACGATCTTGTTAAATGTTATTAACCCAATGTTTATAATATCAAATGAGATTTTAAATTATTATATTATCATGATATTATGATGTATGAATATCTCTTAATATGATATATACATTAAATGTCATTACAACGATAATCGTTACATATATGTCTCGTTTAAAAATCATTAAGTTAGTAGTCTTGTTTTTACATATGTAGTTCATTGTTAATATACATAATGATATGCTTACTTATCATAATTTCATGTTAACTATATATATATATATATCCATATATATGTCATCATATAGTTTTTACAAGTTTTAACGTTCGTGAATCACCGGTCAACATGGGTGATCAATTGTCTATATGAAACCTATTTCAGTTAATCAAGTCTTAACAAGTTTGATTGCTTAACATGTTGGAAACACTTAATCATGTAAATAACAATTTCATTTAATATATATATAAATATATAAACATGAAAAAGTTCGGGTCACTACAGCGTCTATGCCTTGAGCTTGTGAAATGTATTCTACCAGGTTAGAGCTCCTTCTAGTAGAGTACATGTAGCAAATTTCACTTGATCAGCTACCACACAATTACTCATGCAAAAGACAGACTTCATCTTTTCAAACCAGCAAGTGAGGCAAACGAGTCCTTGTTGGTCCCTTGATTAACAACATGAGTATTGTAGAGGGGGGTGAATACAATTCTTTTTAATTAACGTAAGTAAATGAGAGTCAAGGGTAATTTTCAACGATTATTCTTTATTGATATGAATCACAAAGAATCACAACTATTCTTCGGCGGAACAAACAGTTGGTTGATTACAGATTATACCAAAGTATAACTAGAGAGGATATCTTCAAGCTATTACACGCTTGGACTCTATTTAAATAAACTCACACAACTAAATATTACAATAGTGAATACTTCTATTTATAGTAGTCCTATTATCCATGTAATTGATCTATTGTCCATTGGTACATATAATGTCTGTACTTGTGAGGACAACTGCATCAGAGAGTGTGCTCTATTCTTTCCTCCTTGGTAGCTATTTGCAGGAACACCCCAATACGGTTTGGCACCACTATTTGAATAAAAAAATAGAATGTTAGGTTCCTTAGGCGTTGACAAAGTATTACACATGTCTGCATATGTGTTAAACTTTTGCGTTCCCACGTGGTGTTGTAAGGTCACTTGTCAGTCGCCGACACGTGTCCTTTTCTGTTCAACTTTGTCTTTGACTTCTGTTGAATAGTACAATTGATGTAGACCACTCAGGAAACTACTTTGCTTGTAATGGAGCATAGTTGTCTAAGTGTTGCCTGCTGCTACCAGCTACACTGGTTCTTCTTTACTGGTTCACTTGATCTTCATAATTTGCTGGGCACTCATCCTGTGCTAAATGAAGAATACTGTCTACCTTGTGATGGTAGACCAGGCAGCATATAAGAATACTCAACACAGCAACAAATCCTGCGTATACATAAATAAATCTATGCTGGCTACAAATAACATTTTAGTGTACAAAATTGTTGTTTTTTCATAATTAAATCCTTAATTATTTTGGGGACTCAACAGTCCTTCAGTTCCCTTAAAATTTAGTGGCTTGTACACCATGAACTCCTTATACCCGAACCTCCAGGAACATCAGCTAATGCCGCAGTGACTTGTTCACTGATCATCCTATTTAACTCAGCAACAGTGTAAGTACGTGGTTTTCCGTCCATTGTTCTTCAAAACAAATGGTGTAAACAAAGTTAATATCACGGTATAAACAGTTATTGCAATATGGCACAATACTTAATCAACATAACTATTTTTTAGCAATTTAAATAAAGGAAACTTCATTAATAAGTAAACTTTGGAATTACATAGTTTCCCAAAATGGGTTTATTCAAATATTAAAACTAAAATAGAAACATTAATCAGTAATAATGCAATAACTAGGGAAATTATTTGGATGAGTTCTTTGATTCTTTAATCAAGTCATGGATGTATTTCTTCATTATCTCCATGTCATGCTCAATGCGATCTATACTGTCTTCAATTTCATCAAAATGACGAATGTTAACGTCAACCAGTTGCTTAATCTTCGCGACATCCATCTTAATATTTATCATGTAGGCCCTCATGTTGGCATGCTTAAGGGAATTCAAACAGATAATAGGTATGGTATTAGGTGAGTTTTTCTTTTCAACAGAGGTATTTGAGGCATCTTTCTTGGGTTCTTCGGGTTGCTATCTCTTGAGTGAACTAACTTTCGTTTCAGGCTTTCAGCAGGTATCTCAGCTGAATTAACTTCAACCGACTCTTCCTCGGGTTCCTCTTCTTCGGGTTCATCTTTGGAAGACCAATACTCGGACACTTGGTATTTCTCAGACGAGTTGCTCTTGTATTCAGGGTAGTTTCTCCATTCGAATGAAGTCATGAAATGGTACGAAGGTGAGTGAACAGGACTTTCATCCTCAGAGTCGGAAATGATGACGCAGTTAAGTTTTGATATTTTATCTAAGAAAAATATCAAGAGTAAGTTACAAATAAGATTAATAATATTAAGGCAATTACCTAGGCACTTAGTTATAGATTAGGCTTTCTAATGCATCTTATGGGCAAACACACTAATGCAACCTAATTTCATATAACCAGAGCTCACTTTCTCACACCGTAATGTTACCAAGAGGTTAGAGTCCAGTCAACACACTCTATATGTGACATTTTCAAAAATATAGCATTCATTTATTCGAAAGAAAATCAAAGTATCCGTGTCTTACAAAAGCTTGACAAAACCCGTCAAGTAAAATAACCAATGTAAATGTACTAAACAATAAAGTAAAAACATGAATGCTAAATGATAGTTTCAAAAGACTCCATTGATGCCATGTTTGACTTCTTTACAGTCTCTTGTTTTGTGGAAGATAGCTATAGTCAATCACCTGAGAATAACATGCTAAAGGTTAACACGATGGTTGAGTGATTTCATAGGTTTAAGTATGTAATATAGGCATAAACCACGAGATTTTAGTTTCAAAAAAGTTTCAAATATAGTGTATACATTATGAGCACTTGAATTATGAAGCTTAACACTACTCATATTATCTTATGAGTCTTCTTTCTACCCCTAATAGCGTAGATCATCCAAATGTAGAGTTTACGAAGTAACATGCACCCTCGGTCAAGGTAGGGTGGGGTCTGAAAAAACCTAATAGATCTGTCTATATGATTCGTGCTTACATAAGTAATTTAACATATTCGAGGTAAGGGCTTTTCAGACTGTAACTCGTGCAACACACGTTTAAGATACTCGTGTGTATTTTGTAAAACAGTTATAAAGAAGCAAGTATTCTCATCCCAAATTTATAAACAGTTGAAACAGTAGAAAATTTGGGACTATGAACTCACCTTAGTGCACAATAGTTAAAGTATAACCAAAGTATTAAGCAGTAGTCTAAAGTAGTCAACCTATATCAACGGTGTAAGTAACTAGAGGGGGGTGAATAGTTACTTACTGTAATTTTGAAAACTTTTTCGATTTAGAACTTGAGATTACTATAGTATGAATTGAATAGTTTGTCCACAAGTATAATAAATGCAAAGATAAGGGATAATAGAACAAACACAGAGATTTATAGTGGTTCGGGAAGATGTTAACTAATCTTCCTTAATCCACTCCTCAATTCTTAAGAATTGAGAGTTAGTTTCACTATGATGCTCCAAACTCGGTGGAGTGTCCGGATATAACACTAGCTCATTGATAAGCCGCAACTTATGAACCCTTACGTTCCGTTGAAGAATTCACAATTACTAAAAGCTCTTACTACAAGATCCTATTGCTACCACTAAGTGAAACCTCAATTATCTTCTAGAATCCCTTTAAGAAGATAATTTACAAGAAATTCACAACTAAGTTTACAATCACTCTTGCTTGAATAACTATAAATTATTACAATGAAATTTGAATAATATCAGTAAATGTATAGAAATGTAAATGCAAGAGGTGAGTCTTCAAGTGCTCCAAGGTTTAGCTTTTATAGGCAAGATAAATTCAAACCCAGATATCTACGGCTCACCCCACGGTCGATTGTGGTTCGACCATTCAATCCTGATCTCAGAATTTTGTAGCCGTTTGAGATCTTTTCCTTTGGCTGTTTGCCTTATTATATGGCTGCAATTAGAGATTTTTTTTTAAATAGTAAATTTAGCAAGATTATTTGCAAAAATAGAAACTTCAAATTTTGTTTTTACAAAATTGGTAAATCCGAACTTTGAAAGTTTGAGACTTTGGTTTGAGACTTTGAAAGTTTGATGTTGCAGAGCTGGTGGTACACGTGTCAAAACCGAAGTTTGAGACTTTGGTTTTGATTTAAATTCACAACTGCCGAATTAAATGACATTTAATCCTCATTTTACCCCATAATCCGTAAAAAATGAAACTGGAAAATGAATGGGTGCCACGTGGAAACCGAAGTTTCAAACTTCGGTTTTGGATTCTATAAATCCGAAGTCTGATACTTCTATTTCACACACACATTCACAAATCTAAACTCATTCTAAAAAAACTCTGAATTTAAAAAAAAAATGGCTCAAATGAATCAAGTTCGTGATAGATCGGTCCCGATTGATAGTTCTTTATTATTTTTTACAAGCGGAAAGTAATCATAGACATATGCAATTTTTAACAAGAAGCTTGTAGAGGACGTGTTAATAAAGCCAAGAAGATCTAATCTGAGCTCTTGGCAGCATATTTCAAGTCTTCAAAATGAAACTATAGATGAGAGGGTGCAGGTGTATCTTGATAATCTAGGGTTAGGTTTAGTTTGTAAATTAGGTAAAAAAAAGCCTTGATTGGTCACTTGTTACTGCTCTGGTTGAAAGATGGCGCCCGGAGACGCATACGTTTCATTTACCAATTGGTACAAAATCATTACTTTATATAATATTAATTATTTATTTCAATATATATATATATATATATATATATATATATATATATATATATATATATATATATATATATATATATTATTAATTTAATAAAGTATAAAGTATACATATTATTATATATTCCTAATATATATTATTAATTTAGTAAAGTATATATATATATATATATATATATATATATATATATATATATATGTATATGTATATATATATATAATATTAGAATTTCGTTATTAATATATACATATTTATATATATAAACTGAATATATATATATATATATATATATATATATATATATATATATATATATATATATATATATATATATATATATATATATATATATATAATCCGTATTAATATATGTAGGAGAAGCAACTGTAACATTGCAAGACGTCCAGATTTTATGGGGTTTACCAATAGAAGGAAAGGTTGTATCCGGTATTTGGTATGAAACGAATGATATGGATTGGTTACTGTTAGTGGTTGAGTACTTAGGGATCTCCCCTCAAGATATTGGTACTAGGGGTATACATAGAGGGAGGATATTACTTTCTGTATTAAAAGAGGAGTTGGGTAGAGATGTTGGAGACACTGACATGTCTCACCAACAGCGGGCTAGAGTATACATTTTAGCTCTGATGGGCGGCATTCTATTTTCTGATTCTAATGCGTACGATGTCCCTTTGAGTTTCTTGCATACCATCATTGACTTAAGTCCAGGTCTGTATTAGTTAGGGTATGGTAGTTCTCGCACATCTTTATAGAAATTTGTGTAAAGCGGCCACAAACGATCAAGTCAAGGCCATTAATGGTGCGCTACTTTTAGTACAACAGTGGGTGTATGAAAGAATTGCATCCATCACGCAAATTCTCAAAAATGATATACGCATTATTCTAGAGAACCTGGCACCGCACAAGATTCCACCCAATCGTGGACCCTATGGTTCAAGGTATATTAATGTTACTTTATACCTTTAGTTATTGTAACTATATTCATTTGTATGTGTTATTCATATGTAGGTGGCATGGTAAACAAACAAACAAAAGTACGCCAACACATGTATTGCCTACGTGTCACTCTGTACTTGCGGCATTACAGCCTCGACAGGTAACATTTATTTGGTATGAAACTCTGAAGCTATGTTAAACTCAAAACATTTATTAAGTATTATAATATGCTGATGTAGTTTATATGGCAACCGTATGATAATGTGTCACTGATAATGCCAAAACCGAACATATATTTCATAGCATTATCCTTCCAAAAAGACAAGCTTTTAGCTGCAATTGTTCTATTTTTAAGTGATTATTGTTTAAATGATAAAAGGTGAAGACAAAAGACAGAATCGACGATTTGAAGAAGCAAATGACCAGAATTCTCAAATATACACTATACAATTCAAGTGGTTCAAATTATTGATGAGAAACATCTAAAAATTACAAGAGTACAAGCCGCGGAATGCAAAGTATATGATATCTAAATGTACAAAAGGACGTTCGAAAATTCGAAACCAAGACATAAACTAACTATCAACGCGCGAGTCAACTCTAACGACTCGTCCTAATCCATCTGGACGAATACATTACAATTGGTTACATTACGAGGTACTTGACCTTTATATGATACATTTTACAAACATTGCATTCGTTTTTAAAAGACAAACTTTCATTACATTGAAAGTTGACGACATGCATACCATTTCATAATATATCCAACTATAATTGACTTAATAATAGTCTTGATGAACTCAACCACTCGAATGCAACGTCTTTTGAAATATGCCATGAATGACTCCAAGTAATATCTCTAAAATGAGCAAATGCACAGCGGAAGATTTCGTTCATACCTGAGAATAAACATGCTTTTAAGTGTCAACCAAAAGGTTGGTGAGTTCATAAGTTTATCATAAACAATAAAATTCATCATTTTGATAGACCACAAGATTTAAATATAGTACACCTATCTCGTGTACGAAACCATTTTTCATAATGCTTAGTAGAGTAGGTTCGTATCCTTTTCTCCCCCGTAGGTTGCCTCGCTATTTTTAATAACCGTACACATATCTCATGCACAAAAATAACATACACATAACCTGTGTATAAAATCAATCTCTCGATACATAACCTTCACTTTGCTTTTATTGCTTGGCTTGGTAACCGACCTTAACATATAATGTGCATCAATAATATCTCCAAAAACAGAACATCTCGTCTATATAATATATAAACCTCGAAATACTAAACACCACGCCCACTAGATCTTCCATCTAGTGAACATTCTGGGTGGGGGTGTTAAACCCGGTAGCTACCTTTAGGATTCGCGTGAATTAGGGCCATACCCGTTTCTAATTCTTAGGTTACCAAGCAATAATAATCAGGGGAAAATATTCACAACAATTAGTGGCAATTATAACGTCCAACTAATTCAATAATAATCCACAGAACTTCTGTCTGCATAATAATTCATTCGAGGAATGTTTTGCTTGTGTCTATCTCGTCAAACATTTATAAAAGCATCTCATGTATTCCAAAAATATAGATTTCAAAGGCATTTAATAAAGTAGTTGTAAAACAGTTATAAGAACAGCACATGTATTCTCAGTCCCAAAAATGTAAAGAGTAAAAGGGAGCAAATAAACTCACTATACTGTATTTTGTAGTAAAAATACATATGACGGCATTGAACACGTGCAAGGTTGGCCTCGGATTCACGAACCTATATCATGTATATATATTAACACATATCACATTTAATTGACTGTGTTTATTTATATAATATAACGTATTAAGATTAATATCTTTATATATATAAGATTGTATTAAAAATATGTTTTTATATAACTAATACTTTATTTGGTAAAATGATATTTATAATAGAAATTTGTAATATTTTTATAATAATAGTAATACTAACAATAATAATAAATAATAGTAGTGATAGTAAAAATAATGATAGTAATATATAAAAATCTTGATAATGATGATATTACTAATAATAATAAGTTATTTTATTTTTTTATAAAACAATAATATTGTTAATAATACCTAATACTAATAATGATTAATAATAATACTAATTATGATAATAATAATAATAATAATAATAATAATAATAATAATAATAATAATAATAATAATAATAATAATAATAATAATAATGATAACAATGATAATTTTACTAAGAATATTAATTTTAATAAGTTGATTATTTTAATTAATAATAATAATAATAATAATAATAATAATAATAATAATAATAATAATAATAATACCTATCTTTCTAATAATGATATTATTACAATAATAATAATAATAATAATAATAATAATAATAATAATAATAATAATAATAATAATAATAATAATAATAATAATAATAATAATAATAATAATAATAATAATAATAATAATAATAATAATAATAATAATAATAATAATAATAATGAGTAATAAGTAAACTACCTCAAAGAAGTAGTCCTTAAGAAAATGCCCAAGTCCGGGTTTGAACCTGCGACGTCCCGCTAACCCGATAACATCCTTAACTATTACGCTATGTGTTTCGATTCTGAAATAATACCCAACTTAAATTGTTTTTACTTTTACTTCTGCATCCTCCTTCTTCTTTTCTTAAAAAAAAATTACCGAGCCCAGGCTCGAACCCACGACCTCTCGTATAGTAAACAACCCGTAAACCATTGATCTACCTCTTATTTTCTGTGTTAAACCATTTATAAAATCTATTTAAACATTTGTTGACTGTTTTCCTTTTCATCATAATTATCATCACTGCACTCATGATAATAACATTATATCATCATCATCAATATAGCTTATGTATCATATTCGATATCACCCATCATGTATCATCCTAATTACGGTTCATTATCATCATTGTTATCTTCATTACGTATCATTATCATAATCTCCATCATCAACATAAAATCACAGTTTTACGTTCACCCTTTCTTGTCACCTTATCATCATAATCTAATCGTCTATATCAAAATCTATTTATAATACACTTGCATCTTAATCCTAAACCCTTAATCAATTTAGCAGTTCTCTTTTACCTTATCAAATTTTATCCCGTTTTAGTTCAATCTGAAGCAAAAAAAAAATAAAAAATGGGTCACAGCCCAACTTGCAACAAGATTCACGGCCCCATGGTATGTTTAAAATCCCAATTTGATAACCCATTTAAACAGCCCAAGTATCTAAACAACTAATCGACCCTAATTAATAATCTGCAAGTGGTGTGAGGTCGACAGATAAAAGGAAAAAAATAATTGGAACAAAAATGGACACAAGTAGGGTTACTGGTTTCATGTTTGTCGGTCAACAAGTCCCACTTGTTCCACATGCAATTAAAAAGGCTGTATAATATAATATCTTATATAATCAAGTTACTTCTTTTTTCTTCGTTATTTAACCCCAACAGAAATAGATGCAGCAGCATACACAGACAATAATATAGCAGGTGTGAAAATGGCGGTTTCAAGGTGTTGTTGTGGAATCATGGTGGTAACCTTCGATGGGTGTTGAACAAGAAAAACAGAAAAGGTTATGACATCAAATAAAACGATTTTGGTGATGGTTGTTTTAAGGTGATGGTTAGATTTTAGTGATGGAGATGGTGGTAGTTAGTTAGTCTGTTCGAAACATGAAGGTGAAAACGAACGTGACAGCTTGTTGGGTCATCGATCAAGATTATAGGAAACACCATAGTTGCAGTAAGTTCGATGGTGATGGACTGTAGCAGTTCGGGCTGCTATTGTCGAGCAGAAATCACGAGAAAACAGATGCAGTAATCAGTAGTTAAGGTGATGGATGGTTTTCATGGTGGTGTGGGAGTGGTGGTTGGTGTCATGAGGTTAATTAGGTGTTTGGTTCTACGTTAAAATAGAAAGAGAAGAGAGAGAGATGGGGTTGATGAGAGTGGCGGTTTAAATGATGGTCGGGTTGTGATGGTGGGTTGATAATCGAAGAAAATCAAAGTGTGGTGTTCTATGATCAAAGATGGTGGTTTGAGGGAAATGAACCAATGCTTCTTGTTGGTGAAGGTGGTGGCTATTTGATATGGGTGGTGTTAGTTGAAGAAACTTAAAAGAAGCAGTTTACAAAAGAAAGGATAGTTTGAGCAACATAAATGATGGGGTTTGGTTGAGGTTTGATTTCGAGCAGAAGAAAACAACATCGGTTAGCAGTGGTAGTAAGTTAATGGTTGTGAAATGAGGGTCTAGATAGTGATTGTGAATTGATGTTAATGGAAAACAGAAGGAAAGAAAGTTGTTTGTTGATTCTCTTAATCATATAAGATATATATCTATATATCCGTAATATAAGTCTCAAACTAATAATTCATAATAATATTATAATAATAAATCATATACTACTCGTGAAGGAAACGTGTGAATTAAATAGCATCCATATCATTGTGCCGACACTTATTTTACGCATAGTAATTCGTGCTCCGTTGTTAATCAGTGGCGGATAAAAGTCTTTGGAAAAATCTCAAATTTTTACATTAATTATTTTTATTTATTTTAGTCATTATTGTAAAAGAATTTGGTCATTATCAAATTTAATAAATTATAAAATTTAATAAACAGCTCCTAAATACATTTTTAATAAGTCTAAGATTTATAGAACTCATTTTTGGATCACTGTTTATTTTAAAATCATATAAGTTTGAATTTAGTTTGCCTAATATCAATCGGAACGTCAAACGAGTATTATTATCATTTAATATTTATTTTTACTATACTTTATTTATATATAGTTATGTTGTACATAATAATTATTATAATATTCTATATTTTTTTACATAATTCGTTTTAATAACAACAACATATAATGTTTCGAATTATATTTCCAATTATTACTTATATATATATACATATATTCACACATAACTATTTACAAATAGTGGTTTGTGAATCGTCTGTAGTGACCCGTCCTAATCCACCTGAACGAAGTCTTCAGCAGATGGTCCCATTGCGAGGTACTGACCTCTATATGCCATGAACGACTCCGTGTAATATCTTTAAAATGAGCAAATGCACAGCGGAAGATTTCTTTCATACCCGAGAATAAACATGATTTAAAGTGTCAACCAAAAGGTTGATGAGTTCATAGGTTTATCATAAACAATAAAATTCATCATTTTAATAGACCACAAGATTTAAATGCTGCATGGTATAAATGGGCCCGAATCCTACACCCACCTGTAATGTACATGCGATATCTTTTAAATACAGTACACCTTTCTCGTGTACGCAATCCATTTTTCATAAATCTTAGTAACCATACACATATCTCGTGCACAAAAACTAATACACATACCCTGTGTAAAAAAATCATTCTCTCGATACATAACATTCACATCAATTGGTGGAAATTATCATGTCCACATAATTCAATGGTGACAATTATCATGTCCACATAATTCAAAGGTGACAATTATCATGTCCACATAATTCAACGGTGGCAATTATCATGTCCACATAATTCAACGGTGGCAATTATCATGTCCACATAATTCAATGGTGACAATTATCATGTCCACATAATTCAATGGTAGCAATTATCATGTCCACATAATTCAATGGTGGCAATTATCATGTCCACATAATTCAATAGTGGCAATTATCATGTCTACATAATTCATTAGTGGCAATTATCATGTCCACATAATTCATTCGAGGAGTGTTTTGCTTGTGTCTATCTCGTCAAACATTTATAAAAGCATTTCATGTATTCACAGTTCAAAAATATATTTCAAAAGCATTTAATAAAGCAGTTGTAAAAACAGCGCATGTATTCTCAGTTCCAAAAATGTAAAGAGTAAAGGGAATCAAATGAACTCACTATACGATATTTTGTAGTAAAAATATGCCTACGACTGAACTGAACAATGCAGGGTTGAACTCGGATTCACGAACCTCTAAGAAGTAGTCCTTAAAAAAAAATGCCCAAGTCCGGGTTTGAACCCGCGACCTCCCGCTAACCCGATAACACCCTTGACCATCCTTCTGTCACCTCATTTTTCATTATATACCCGTATTACTTCTATTTAATCTTTTTCTTCCTGTCTCTTCCTCTTTATCCTCGTATCTTAATCATGTATCCTTATCATAATCACCTATTGGTTTAATTTCTACACCTGTGTGCGTGATGGATTTAGGCCCAACAGAAAATACAACTGAATCTCGGCCCAATAGGCCCATCTATCAAGACAGCTTCTTTTGATAAAAAAAATAGATATGCAGTTGCCTAGATTCAAACCCTCAACCTCTCACCCAACAACTTCCTTCCAAACCACTGCACCATTTGTTTATTATTGTTTTAACTCGTACATTAATTCTTTTAACATGTAATTAACTGGTATATTCTTCCTAATATCAAAACCCAAACGATTCGTATCATTTTCATAATACCCGTTACCATCATATCATGATCATTATGCGTATCATTATCATGACTAGATTATTCATCATCTCCATCATTTAATCATTGTTATTATTATTATACATATATCATCATCTTAATCTAAACTAGCATCATCCTACATATCTCCTTATTATCACTTTGATCATTATCATAATCATAATCTAACCATTATCCTACTATCTAACATCACCTCTTCATCATCATAATTACTCCGTTAATTTCTCATTATCTTTGTCTATATCTACGTAACATCATGTACAGTAAATACTATCGCCTTTTAATGAAACCGAAGTGGAAAACACGATAATAACAGGCCATATTACAAAATGCTTTTACGGCCCACCTGATTTAAAGGAACCCAATTAAAATTATGTGGACATACTTGGTTCTTTCAAGAACTCGGCAATAATAATAGAAAAATCTATACGACCATAATTGTTTAGAACTTAGTGGGTTTCCTATGTCCCACCACGATGATGAAATGATCAAACAGCAAAAAAATGTAGGCCATCATAAAATGTTGTTTTTGTTTCACTATAATTTGATAATGCATTGAATATATACTTTATCCCCATGTTGATGTTTATAAACCGTGAGCTAATCTTATTCCCATCATTTTGTTTAAGTTTCTCAACAAATGAAAATATACCTAATCAGCGAATTGCCAAATAGCAAATAAAGAATACCAGCGTGCAGCAGTAGGATGAATTAAAGTATTAAAAGGGTGGTGGTGAGTTGCAATAAAACAAGGGTATGGTGATTCGATTCTCGGTCTTGAATATATGATTTATGGTGGTGACGTGAAGTGGACGAGATGGTGGTGGTTGCCTTTGATCGTGAAGATGGTGGTTAAAAGGTGATAACAGATGATGCTATGGTGATGGAAGGTGTCGATAGTTGTGGTATTATTTTAAAGGATGATGGATGTTTATCATGGTGGTGATGATTAAGTGCTCGACAGAAAACGCAGGTGATGGTTTACGGTTAATGGTGGTTATGGTTTCATCGAGCAAATGAATTTAGCAGTAGCACAAGGATAGCTGAAACGAGCAAAAAGATTCGATGTTGGTGAAGATTGAAGAGGTGGTGAAGGTTTACGTTGGTTAAGTTTTGTGATGGTGTATGATGGTTGTGTTGGTGCTTCCAACAAAACAAGAGAAACAGAAAGTGCAATGGTGGTTTGGTTGATTGAGTTGTTTTTCTCCTCTCTGTAAGTATGTTGTTATTTATATATGAATATAGTATATACGTATGATTATAGTAATGTAAATCGAATAATTGAATTGGTAAACTTGATACGATCGATTGTTGTGTAGTGACAATGGTCGACAGATTCTTCATTCCAGAAGAAGAAGGAAAATAAAAGTAGATTCGACGTTCAACAGATTTTGTTGTATTGTGAATTCGACTGGAATCAATTGTAGACAAGAAGTACAAGAAGGACTGAAAAAAATATAAAGTAAATGAATTGATGTTGATGCCCAACTGAATTTGATTATGTATCTGATTAATATCTAGAAATCTTTGTATCTTATTGTGTAACAACTCTGCTTTTTCCATTACTTCCGTTAACCTTCCGTTAGTTTATTTAACGGCGATTATTTGACTTTTTGGTGTTTATGTGTAATAAATACATACTTGATCTTTGTAGGGTTACAATAATTAATATGGGTTGATATTAATTCAAATAAATATTTCGGATAATGAAATACGATAAAAACGATAAGATTTTGATAACTTCTTTTTGAGCAATGAAACGCTCGGGTTTATTTTAATAATTAGTTTATTAATTATTAACTTTTTAAAAATAATTAATTTATTGGGTTTTTAATAAATTAACGGTTGGTTGCGTTTTAACGATCGGTTTAGCGTTCCGGGCCTTCGGTACGTATAAACGGCACTTGAAACGAGCCACGAGTACAAAGAATTGCAAAACACGAACCCGGGACACCATGGTGGGTCCCATTTGGCCAAAACCCCATCCAAACCCCTTTTATTTTAATTATTGTAACATAAGGGACTTGTTTGTAATTTGTAATACTTAAACCTTAATATAAATTAAAGTATAAACCTAAACTGCATAATCCTTTCAGTTAATTTTTACCATTAGACATTTTTTTGGCTCCCTCCTCCCTTGGCCGTCGTTCTTCACCCCACCCAATCAACATCAAAAATTAATCTTTTGATTAAACCTTCAACATAAAGATTGTAATTCCCTTCGTGCTCTACGCGTTGGTATAAATGATTTCTTCATCAAAGGTATAATCACATGAACCCTAGCTTTAAAAATTCTGATTTCATAAAGTTTCATAGTTATGTTGTCAATTGCTCAAGTCTATACGCGTACGTGTTAATCGTTATCGTTATTTTGATTGTTTGATGCGCTAGGGTTTAAAAACGAATTTGTTTTTGCTTGATCAGAAAAATTAAGTTTTTCAAATGTTAATTATTATGTTATAATCAGATTCCTTGCGAAAAACTATTGAGTTTAGGCTTTGGATTCGCTTGATTTCGTTTCCGTATGATTAAGTTATGTCAATTTGAATTATCGTTGTGTTTTTGTTGCTTGATCAGAAATATGGTATTGATAGAGAATGATTTGGCATGTGAAACTTATACCACTGGAAATATAATTTAAAAACACTCAATTTAGACTAGGATATCATATCGTTTGCTTATGTATAGCCCAAGATATGCTTGAATTAGTGTAAAAGTAGTTTTATATAGCACTTGCATGAAAATAACCTTGTATAATAAAATGTTTTAACTTCTGTGATTAAAGCTTTTCATATTTGAAAAATAGACAAAAATTAATTCACTTTTCATGTAGATATCATAGGCTAATTGTATCTAGATCTTCAGATAATCGCGTGCGAATGTGACTAACTAAATGAGAATCGAATCTGCAAATTGCTCACTGTTTTATACTCTGTGGATTGTGTTTATTGATTGAGCATGTATGCTTATGGAAAATGAAACTTAACATGATTTGTGACTTATTGTTAGTTTATGTCAATCTCTGAAACCTTATTCATTGGGCACAATAGAGCCATACTTTATGTGAATTCTGATTTGAGGTGAAAACTGAATGTTCAAATTGCACGAATAAACTGTACAAATTGGCTAAACAAAAGTTGAAATATTTTTGATATGTGTTACCTTGATTTGTCTTTGAACTATGTCCACTGGTATTGTATCAATTGCATGTTCCTAACTCCAGTTATAGCTAAAATGAAATCAGTGCGCGGTCATAAACTGACTTGGCAAACTCCAAATGTATCCCTTCTGATTACTGACTTTTAATTGTAGTATGAGTCCCTGGATAGCCTTTTTGGAATCAATTTTAAGTATATTTATGATCTGGAGTTTGTCATGTTTACTTGAATTTTTTACTATGAGATAATGTGCTAAGTATGCTACGTGTTCATGAACTTTGTGCATAACGATAAACTGAAATTGTGAAAATGATCATTCATGACCTAAAACGTATTGTTTGACTTAGGTTTGACATGTTGACCAATATTTGACATAAAACTACTGATGTTGACTTTAGTTGACCACATTCACCAAGTTTGACTTTCTGTTTGACTTCGGTTGACTTTGTTTGACTTGCATGATATAGTTGACTTTTACTTTGAAACGCGTCGAGTCGAGCAATAAGACAACGTACACTATGAAACCACACTTATTTAAGATACATATATTGACCAACCTAAATACTTATACTTAGGTTGCATTACTCGGCTATAAACCGTACAAGTTAATTGTTCACTTTTCAATCCGAGCTTTATTCAAAGGTGAGTCTACAGTCCCACTTTTTACATGTTTTCAGGGATGAGAATACACGATGTTATACTTACAATTTCAAATGCTTTTGTATTGACATGAGTACTATATATGCATATTGAGTTTGTTCAAAAAGCCTCTAGCTTGAATACTTTTAATACCATCGGTGTAAGCACAATTTAGATGGACGGATCCGTTAGGTTGACAACCTCGCCCAAACAATATTAACCATGGCGCATTTACTTTGAACATTAAATACATTTGAACAAGTGTATAACATTTTACGAGGTAATGCGGGTATAGTGGCTTCTATTGTAGTGACCCAAACTTTTCCATGTTTATATATATTAATTGAGATTGATATTTACATGATTAAATGTTTCCAACATGTTAAACAATCAAACTTGTTAAGACTTGATTAATTGAAATATGTTTCATATAGACAATTGACCACCCAAGTTGACCGGTGATTCACGAACGTTAAAACTTGTAAAAAACTATATGATGACATATATATGGATATATATATAGTTAACATGATACTATGATAAGTAAACATATCATTAAGTATATTAACAATGAACTACATATGTAAAAACAAGACTACTAACTTAATGATTTTTAAACGAGACATATATGTAACGATTATCGTTGTAAAGACATTTAATGTATATATATCATATTAAGAGATATTCATACATGATAATATCATGATAATATAATAATTTAAAATCTCATTTGATATTATAAACATTGGGTTAACAACATTTAACAAGATCGTTAACCTAAAGGTTTCAAAACAACACTTACATGTAATGACTAACGATGACTTAACGACTCAGTTAAAATGTATATACATGTAGTGTTTTAATATGTATTTATACACTTTTGAAAGACTTCAATACACTTATCAAAATACTTCTACTTAACAAAAATGCTTACAATTACATCCTCGTTCAGTTTCATCAACAATTCTACTCGTATGCACCCGTATTCGTACTCGTACAATACACAGCTTTTAGATTTATGTACTATTGGTATATACAATCCAATGATCAGCTCTTAGCAGCCCATGTGAGTCACCTAACACATGTGGGAACCATCATTTGGCAACTAGCATGAAATATCTCATAAAATTACAAAAATATGAGTAATCATTTATGACTTATTTACATGAAAACAAAATTACATATCCTTTATATCTAATCCATACACCAACGACCAAAAACACCTACAAACACTTTCATTCTTCAATTTTCTTCATCTAATTGATCTCTCTCAAGTTCTATCTTCAAGTTCTAAGTGTTCTTCATATATTCTACAAGTTCTAGTTACCTAAAATCAAGAATACTTTCAAGTTTGCTAGCTCACTCCCAATCTTGTAAGGTGATCATCCAACCTCAAGAAATCTTTGTTTCTTACAGTAGGTTATCATTCTAATACAAGGTAATAATCATATTCAAACTTTGATTCAATTTCTATAACTATAACAATCTTATTTCAAGTGATGATCTTACTTGAACTTGTTTTCGTGTCATGATTCTGCTTCAAGAACTTCGAGCCATCCAAGGATCCGTTGAAGCTAGATCCATTTTTCTCTTTTCCATTAGGTTTATCCAATGAACTTAAGGTAGTAATGATGTTCATAACATCATTCGATTCATACATATAAAGCTATCTTATTCGAAGGTTTAAACTTGTAATCACTAGAACATAGTTTAGTTAATTCTAAACTTGTTCGCAAACAAAAGTTAATCCTTCTAACTTGACTTTTAAAATCAACTAAACACATGTTCTATATCTATATGATATGCTAACTTAATGATTTAAAACCTGGAGACACGAAAAACACCGTAAAATCGGATTTACGCCGTCGTAGTAACACCGCGGGCTGTTTTGGGTTAGTTAATTAAAAACTATGATAAACTTTGATTTAAAAGTTGTTATTCTGGGAAAATGATTTTTATTATGAACATAAAACTATATCCAAAAATTATGGTTAAACTCAAAGTGGAAGTATGTTTTCTAAAATGGTCATCTAGACGTCGTCTTTCGACTGAAATGACTACCTTTACAAAAACGACTTGTAACTTATTTTTCCGACTATAAACCTATACTTTTTCTGTTTATATTCATAAAATAGAGTTCAATATGAAACCATAGCAATTTGATTCACTCAAAACGGATTTAAAATGAAGAAGTTATGGGTAAAACAAGATTGGATAATTTTTCTCATTTTAGCTACGTGAAAATTGGTAACAAATCTATTCCAGCCATAACTTAATCAACTTGTATTGTATATTATGTAATCTTGAGATACCATAGACACGTATACAATGTTTCGACCTATCATGTCGACACATCTATATATATATTTCGGAACAACCATAGACACTCTATATGTGAATGTTGGAGTTAGCTATACAGGGTTGAGGTTGATTCCAAAATATATATAGTTTGAGTTGTGATCAATACTGAGATACGTATACACTGGGTCGTGGATTGATTCAAGATAATATTTATCGATTTATTTCTGTACATCTAACTGTGGACAACTAGTTGTAGGTTACTAACGAGGACAGCTGACTTAATAAACTTAAAACATCAAAATATATTAAAAGTGTTGTAAATATATTTTGAACATACTTTGATATATATGTATATATTGTTTTAGGTTCGTGAATCAACCAGTGGCCAAGTCTTACTTCCCGATGAAGTAAAAATCGGTGAAAGTGAGTTATAGTCCCACTTTTAAAATCTAATATTTTTGGGATGAGAATACATGCAGGTTTTATAAATGATTTACAAAATAGACACAAGTACGTGAAACTACATTCTATGGTTGAATTATCGAAATCGAATATGCCCCTTTTTATTAAGTCTGGTAATCTAAGAATTAGGGAACAGACACCCTAATTGACGCGAATCCTAAAGATAGATCTATTGGGCCTAACAAACCCCATCCAAAGTACCGGATGCTTTAGTACTTCAAAATTTATATCATATCCGAAGGGTGTCCCGGAATGATGGGGATATTCTTATATGTGCATCTTGTTAATGTCGGTTACCAGGTGTTCACCATATGAATGATTTTTATCTCTATGTATGGTATGTGTATTGAAATATGAAATCTTGTGGTCTATTATTATGATTTGATATATATAGGTTAAACCTATAACTCACCAACATTTTTGTTGATGTTTTAAGCATGTTTATTCTCAGGTGATTATTAAGAGCTTCCGCTGTCGCATACTTAAATAAGGACGAGATTTGGAGTCCATGCTTGTATGATATTGTGTAAAAACTGCATTCAAGAAACTTATTTTGTTGTAACATATTTGTATTGTAAACCATTATGTAATGGTTGTGTGTAAACAGGATATTTTAGATTATCATTATTTGATAATCTACGTAAAGCTTTTTAAACCTTTATTGATGAAATAAAGGTTATGGTTTGTTTTAAAATGAATGCAGTCTTTGAAAAACGTCTCATATAGAGGTCAAAACCTCGCAACGAAATCAATTAATATGGAACGTTTTTAATCAATAAGAACGGGACATTTCAGTTGGTATCCGAGCGTTGGTCTTAAAGAACTAGAATTTTGCATTAGTGTGTCTTATCGAGTTTGTTAGGATGCATTAGTGAGTCTGGACTTCGACCGTGTTTACTTGAAAAATGATTGCTTAACAAATTTTGTTGGAAACTATATATTTTTAACATGTGAATATTATGTGATATATTAATCTCTTAACGCGTTTGATATTATGTGATAGATGTCTACCTCTAGAACCAGTCCCATTGACTCACCTAATAATAATGAAGAGTTAAATGTAGATTGGAATGATTCGTGGACTGATTCAAAAGTTCCCGAAGAGGAACCGGAAGAAGAGTCAGAACCGGAAGAAGAATCGGAACCGGAAGAAGAATCGGAACCGGATGAAGAAATAGAACCGGTGGGGGAAATAATAAAACGGTTAAGTAAAAGAAAATCCTCAACCAACCGACCAAGGTTAATTATGGTCAATGGTGTTTCCGCCAAGGAAGCAAAATATTGGGAGGATTACCAATTCTCCGATGAATCGGATTCCGACGAGAATTCCGATGATGTTATAGAAATTACCCCAACTGAATTTAAAAAGGCAAAAGAAAATAATAAGGGAAAGGGCATAAAAATAGAGAAATCTAATTCCAACCCCGATGAACTTTATATGTATCGTCAACCCCCGAAGTTCTTAAGTTGTAACAATGACCCGGGAACCTCTAAACCAAAGGTTTTTCTAAACCAATGTGGACAACGACGGCTCGTATTAGGGGAACATCATATATCCCTAGAAACTTGGCAAAACGAACCAAAACCGAAGAAGAAGAAACGAGCGAGTCGGAATAAGATAGTTGTATTCGTGTGGTGTAATATATGTAATATAGTGTTCTTATGCTTTATGATATATGTAAAAATTGCTTGTATTAATAAGTATTTTTTTATGAATCTAACTCTTGTCTATTTTACAGTTTAAAAACACAAAATGGATAGACAACCCAATATTTTAAGAGACCTACCCGGAGACATGATTGATGAAATCTTGTCTAGAGTCGGCCAGAATTCCTCGGCACAACTATTTAAGGCGAGATCAGTTTGTAAGACATTCGAAGAACGTTCCAAGAATGTCTTGGTTTATAAGAGACTTTCGTTTGAAAGATGGGGGATATCACATTGGGAAACCCATAAGTTACGATGTGTTTACTTTGACGCATATATTGCGGGGAACCCAAATGCTATTTTACGCAACGGGTTAAGAAATTATTTTGACTCAATATATCCGAATATTGGACTTCGTGATTTAGAAAAAGCGGCTAACATGCAACATAAAGAAGCATGTTATGCTTACGGATTAGTAATGTTCGCTTCTCACCAAAGTGAGAACAAGAACATCGGGCTACAACTATTAAACAAAACGTTTCCACAAGTGACGGAGTCGGTAATTGGGGTAAGAAATGAGGTTTTTAGATTATTACGGGACTGTTGGACATTACGTAACCCTCGTCCCTTTGACGACGTTACAACACGCTGTCTTATCAACGGCCATAACAGTTATGTTGCACAAGACCAAGGATGGGAAGTAGTCCTAGTAAAACCAGAATGCATGACTTGTTTTTGGACGTATGAATTACGTGTCTTTATTGCCTTTGTTGAACGACTTGTGTACTAGCTAGAATTATCTTCACAACTATCTTGTATCAAAGTTATTGTGTGCTATATTTCATGCTTTATGTAAAATAAGCGGTATTGTAAGTTTGTAAAATATTGTATAAAAGTTTGAACGCGAAATATTATTATAATCAGTTTTTCATATAGAATTGTAGTAGTTGAATTGTATATTAGCTACTAAGTATGAACTTAACGGGTAGGTACTACCCGAATTTAAACTTATAAAACGCTAATATGAAGAAAAAGCTTTTATAAATGAATTCATATTATGCTACGAAATACTATTAACTACTCTTAATATTCTGTATGATTAACTTGTTCCATTTGACTATTTTGAAGGAAATGGCACCGACTACTCGACACACCGTGAATATGAATGAAGAGGAATTCCGTACTTTTCTAGCTTCAAACATAGCCGCAGTACAGGCTGCGCTACATACCAACAATAACCTTGGATCTAGCAGTACAGGAAATCGTGTAGGATGCACCTACAAAGAATTCACTGCCTGCAAACCTTTGGAATTTGATGGAACCGAAGGACCGATCGGATTGAAACGGTGGACCGAGAAGGTCGAATCAGTGTTTGCCATAAGTAAGTGTACTGAAGAGGACAAAGTGAAGTACGCTACGCATACCTTCACAGGTTCTGCGTTAACATGGTGGAATACCTATCTAGAGCAAGTGGGACAAGACGATGCGTACGCACTACCGTGGTCAGCATTCAAGCACTTGATGAACGAGAAGTACCGTCCCAGAACCGAGGTCAATAAGCTCAAGACAGAACTTAGAGGGTTACGAACCCAAGGATTTGATATTACCACGTACGAAAGACGATTCACATAATTGTGCTTATTGTGTCCGGGAGCATTCGAAGATGAGGAAGAGAAGATCGACGCGTTTGTGAAAGGATTACCGGAAAGAATCCAAGAAGATATAAGTTCACACGAGCCCGCCTTCATACACCAGGCATGTAGAATGGCTCACAAACTAGTGAACCAGATTGAAGAAAGAATTAAAGAACAGACTGCTGAAGAGACCAATGTGAAGCAAGTCAAAAGAAAGTGGGAGGAAAACGGTGATAAGAATCACCAATACAACAACAACAGCAATTACAACAATAATCGCAACAATTACCCCAACAATCGCAACATCAATCGCAACTACAACAAACGGCCCAACAACAACAACAAAAACAACAACAACAACAACAACAACAACGGCAACTACAACAATCATCCCAACAACAATAATAACCACAACAACAACAACAATCAGAAGCAGCTATGCCAAAGGTGTGAAAAGTATCACTCGGGGTTCTGCACCAAATTTTGCAACAAGTGTAAAAGAAATGGTCATAGCGCGGCGAAGTGTGAGGTCTACGGACCAGGGGTTAATAGAACGAAAGGAACAAATGCTGTCGGAACGAGTAATGGCGGAGCAAGTAGTGTCGGAGCAAGTTATGCCAATGTAGTTTGTTATAAATGTGGAAAACCGGGCCACATTATTAGAAATTGCCCGAACCAGGAGAACACGAATGGACAAGGCCGCGGAAGAGTTTTCAATATTAATGCGGCAGAGGCACAGGAAGACCCGGAGCTTGTTACAGGTACGTTTCTTATTGACAATAAATCTGCTTACGTTTTATTTGATTCGGGTGCGGATAGAAGCTATATGAGTAGAGATTTTTGTGCTAAATTAAGTTGTCCATTGATGCCTTTGGATAGTAAATTTTTACTCGACTTAGCAAATGGTAAATTAATTTTAGCAGATAATATATGTCGGAATCGAGAAATTAAACTGGTTAGCGAAACATTTAAGATTGATTTGATACCAGTAGAGTTAGGGAGTTTTGATGTAATAATCGGTATGGACTGGTTGAAAGAAGTGAAAGCAGAGATCGTTTGTTACAAAAATGCAATTCGCATTATACGAGAAAAAGGAAAACCCTTAATGGTGTACGGAGAAAAGGGCAACACGAAGCTACATCTTATTAGTAATTTGAAGGCACAAAAACTAATAAGAAAAGGTTGCTATGCTGTTCTTACACACGTCGAGAAAGTACAAACTGAAGAAAAGAGCATCAATGATGTTCCCATTGCAAAAGAATTTCCCGATGTATTTTCGAAAGAATTACCGGGATTACCCCCACATCGATCCGTTGAATTTCAAATAGATCTTGTACCAGGAGCTGCACCAATAGCTCGTGCTCCTTACAGACTCGCACCCAGCGAGATGAAAGAACTGCAAAGCCAATTACAAGAACTTTTAGAGCGTGGTTTCATTCGACCAAGCACATCACCGTGGGGAGCTCCTGTTTTGTTTGTCAAGCACAAAGATGGTACATTCAGGTTGTGTATCGACTACCGAGAGTTGAACAAACTTACCATCAAGAACCGCTACCCACTACCGAGAATCGACGACTTATTTGATCAACTACAAGGCTCGTCTATTTATTCAAAGATTGACTAACGTTCCGGGTATCATCAAATGCGGGTGAAAGAAGATGCTATTCCAAAGACTGCTTTCAAAACACGTTACGGTCATTACGAGTTTATGGTTATGCCGTTTGGTTTAACTAATGCACCAGCTGTGTTCATGGACCTTATGAACCGAGTGTGTGGACCATACCTTGACAAGTTTGTCATTGTTTTCATTGATGACATACTTATTTACTCAAAGAATGACCAAGAACACGGTGAACATTTGAGAAAGGTGTTAGAAGTATTGAGGAAGGAAGAATTGTACGCTAAGTTTTCAAAGTGTGCATTTTGGTTGGAAGAAGTTCAATTCCTCGGTCACATAGTGAACAAAAAAGGTATTAAGGTGGATCCGGCAAAGATAGAAACTGTTGAAAAGTGGGAAACCCCAAAAACTCCGAAACACATACGCCAGTTTTTAGGACTAGCTGGTTACTACAGAAGGTTCATCCAAGACTTTTCCATAATAGCAAAACCCTTGACTGCATTAATGCATAAAGGGAAGAAATTTGAATGGAATGATGAACAAGAGAAAGCGTTTCAGTTATTGAAGAAAAAGCTAACTACGGCACCTATATTGTCATTGCCTGAAGGGAATGATGATTTTGTGATTTATTGTGACGCATCAAAGCAAGGTCTCGGTTGTGTATTTGTGAAGACCCGTCCTAATCCATCCGGACGAAATCCATATCGATTATAAACGATTCACAACAGTTGATTACATCGCGAGGTATTTGACCTCTATATGACACATTTTACAAACATTGCATTCAATTTTAAAAGACATTCTTTCTTTACAACGAAAATTGACGGCATGCATACAATTTCAGAATATATCCAACTATAATTGACTTAATAATAATCTTGATGAACTCGACGACTCGAATGCAACGTCTTTTGAAATATGCCATGAATGACTCCAAGTAATGTTTCTAAAATGAGCAAATGCACAGCGGAAGATTTCTTTCATACCTGAGAATAAACATGCTTTCAATTGTCAACCAAAAGGTTGGTGAGTTCATTAGTTTATCATAAATAATCATTTCATAATTTTAATAGACCACAAGATTTCATATTTCCATTTCTCATAAACATACGTCCCATCCATAGAGACAAAAATATCATTCATATGTATTGAACACCTGGTAACCGACATTCACAATATGCATATAAGAATATCCCCATCATTCCGGGATCCTCCTTCGGACATGATATAAATTTCGAAGTACTAAAGCATCCGGTACTTTGGATGGGGCTTGTTGGGCCCGATAGATCTATCTTTAGAGTTCGCGTCAATTAGGGTGTCTGTTCCCTAATTCTTAGATTACCAGACTTAATAAAAAGGGGCATACTCAGTTTCGATCATTCAACCGTATAATGTAGTTTCAATTACTTGTGTCTATTTCGTAAAACAGTTATAAAAACAGCGCATGTATTCTCAGTCCCAAATATATATATTGCAAAAGCATTTAAAAAGGGATTAATGAAACTCACCTAATGTATTTTGTAGTAAAAATACATATGACTATATTGAACAATGCAGGGTTGGCCTCGGATTAACGAACCTATATCAAGTGTATATTTATTAAAACATATAATCGTAATCGAGCAAGTTTATATATATTATTATTAATAATATACTTGTTATATTTCATGTTATTTGGATCATTTTAATATATTTAATTTATATATTTTATATAGTTAATATTTATCATTATTTATATTATACATATATATGTAAGGTTTTATATATGATAACAATATATATTTGTGTATTAATTGATACATTTTATATATATAATTTAGTAATTATCATTTTAATAATAACCATATAATGATACGTAATATTAATATTATTGTAATGTATTGTTGTATAAAATATCTATTTGTAATAATACCAGTATTGACAAAAATGATAATAGTAATGATAATAATAATAGTAATAATATTAGTAGTAATAGTATCTATTTTAATGTATATGGTAATCTTAATAAAAATGCTAATTTTGATAATTTTAATTAAAATGATACTTTTAGTAAATGATAATAATATCAGTGCTAATAATACATATCAGATTTATCCTAAGTTTCTTATAATTTCTAAACTTATGACTACAGTTTCTATAACTTAAATTTGTAATCGTATTCATAATTGTACCTATATTCAAATAATTATGACCATTTTTCATAATTTTTATCGAATCACTTTTATTATTAATTTTGTAACATGAAGTTGTTAATATGTTCATAATCATCTTAATGACGATAATCATAATATTACAATAATAATCATAATAATATTAATAATAATAATAATACTAATACTAATACTAGTACTAGTAATAATTAATAATAATAATAATATAGTGATAATAATAATAATAATTCTTAATGATAATATTAGTATTAGTAATAATAATAATGATAATACTATTAATTAGATAAATGATAATAATAATAATTATACTTTAATTCTTAGGAACTAATAACACTTATCTTAATAATAACCATAATCAATAATAATGATAAAAATAATAATAATAATAATAATGATAATAATAATAATAATTATTATAATAATGAAGTAATAACAATAACAATAAAAGACTATTACCTTACAAGAATAGGTTCCAAAAAGAATATAATTGCCCTTGCCCGGACTCGAACCCGAGACCTCTCGGATACACACAAACAACCTTAACCAACTGATCCATTCGATTTTTACTGATCATAACTCTTCTAAATATTATTTAACCTATTAACTTCTGTTTCCCTTTCATCTTCTCTTCAAACATATAAATCGGCCAAGACAGTTTTAAATTGTCCCAATTAAGATATTTTAAAACATTTGTAAATAATAGAAATCAGATGTCAGATGTTAGCATTAAAAGGAAAACGAGAAAAAAAAATAAAAAATAAAAAAATAAAAATAAAAACTGCTACTGCAGTCTCGACACATACAGAAAAAAAATCTTGATTTTTAATTAGAGATCGTTTTAACAAAAACTTACTTCATGAAATAGGTTGCAAAACCCCTTTAGAAACTATCTGTGTACCTAATTGAATCTGAAACATCGAATTAAAAACGAATTTTGAGAAGAACTATTATTTTGACTTTTGAAAATATATCTTTGACTTCGAAATTCGACTTTGATTTTATGAATTAAGAACTGAAACTTTATATATAGATTAAATGAAGGATTTCTAACAATCCTCCATTTATAGATTTTTAAATGCGACACAGAATCGTGTTTTGGCTCAAAAGTTGAAGAACGGGTTTTGAAGTCTGTTTAAAAAAAAATTTATTAATTTAACTAATTTAACAGTATTGGGTTGTTGAAATTGATATTGGAAATGGAAGGTAGTTCGAATGGATCCAATATTACAATGAATTAGTCGATCTTATAATGGAATCAGTCGACAACCAGTACAAATATAACAGGAATTAAATAAGAAAAAAATATATAAAAGCAGATTACGTTATCTACTGAGTTTTGATGTTTTCTATTGATTGAATCACAATAGGGGACAGAAACAAGATAATGCTACAGATTGAGAGCTACTGATAACAGATCCTGATTCCAGATGAGTACGTTCTATAATATAATGTATATTAATATATTAATTATTAGTAATTATAATTAATTAAAATCCTATTAATAATTGAATTAATAATAATAATAGTAATAATAATAATAATGTTAATATTATCAAATAATACTAAAAATGATATCAATAATAATTTATAATAATAATAATACTAATTATTAATGGTAATAATAATATCCAATAATAATACTAATATTAATCATAAATACTAAAATTAAAATTTTATTATTAGTTATAATACTAATGATATTAATAATCTTAATAAAGATAATAATAATACATAACCATTTATAGTAATTAAAATTATAATCTTACTACTAATTATGATATGAATAATGATAACAACAATACTAATAACACTAATATTAATAGTAGTTATGTAACAATTCAGTTGTATCAATTTCATATTTATGTAATATACAAAATATTAATAATAACTTTGTTATTAATATTAACTACATATTCTAATAATAGTAGTGAAAGTAATATTAATATTAGTAAAGGTAACAACTTAATTGCATTAGATTTCTTATCTATATCTATTATCTATAACAGTATAACTAATACTGATGTTAATTATTAATATTAATATTAGTATTAATAATAATAATGAAAGTAATAAAATCTTATTTAATTTGTTTAATAATATATTGTTAATTATGTAATATTTAATAATCATATAATATATTATATAGTAACTTTTACTGAATCTTTATCATTTAACTATATATATATTATTTAATAATATACATAAATCTCATATGTCTATATATTCATTTTAAATTTTACTTAATTATTTTGTATCTTATTTAACATATCTAATTCCAATGTTTAAATTATATTTTATAATTTTAAATTACTACACATATTTATATTTACATATATATATATATGTACAATTTTATTTACAAACAATGGTTCGTGAATCATCGGAATTAGTCAGAGAGTAATTGATTACGTGACTATAGTTCCAAAACTTTTGAGGTTAAAAATTACAGACTTTGCTTATCGTGTCGGAAACATATAAAGATAAAGTTTAAATTTAGTCAGAAATTCCCGGGTCGTCACAGTACCTACCCGTTAAAGAAATTTCGTCCCGAAATTTGAGTATGGTCGTCATGGTTAACAATAAAAATGTTTTCATGACGCATATGAGTTGATAAATAGAGTTTTATCATTATTGATTAATACAGAAAAAATAATTCGATTATTCGAAGAGCACGAATGAAGCTATCACAATAAAGTGAAATGAATAAATGAAGTTTCGTTTTAATTTTTGACGTTGCCTGGGTTGAATTCCGGAATTCAAGGGATTTAAAAGAAAATCTTGGAAATCTATAAGATCTGATTCTTCGGCGATAAGGAAATTAAGATCTCTCTAATTAAATACGATGATCTGCTTCGATTACTCTATCTGATATTTCCATTATAAATTAAACTCTTCCGTTCCATTATTTTCACCATTCCTATACTTTCCTTCTTGTTTCATACATCCAAAAGATTCTGAAAGTGCTTAATCCAGTTTCGATCCTTGTCATTATCCTTTCTATCGCAACAATCATACTCCTTTTCCAACTTTCACCAGAGGAATCTGCTTTCTTCTACTTTGCCCTTGGGGTTATAGTGTTTTTAATTCTCCCGTGTCTTTATGTTGCGATAAACATCGACATACACGGTTTGTAATTTCGGTGTTGTTGTTGGGCTTTATATTTTCCCCTATGTATTGGAGCTTCATACTTTTGTTTTCTCTTCCCGACTTTAAGTCAAGCGAATAATGGTCCAGAATTCGTAGATATGAATTTCGAAATGAACATAGTTAATGTTCTAAGATAGAAATGGTAATAGCACGATCTTGATTCGTCAAATTACCAGAATATCCAGGAAAGATAGA
The DNA here is from genome assembly GCF_046630445.1 of Rutidosis leptorrhynchoides. NCBI lineage: Eukaryota > Viridiplantae > Streptophyta > Magnoliopsida > Asterales > Asteraceae > Rutidosis > Rutidosis leptorrhynchoides. Next base: position 199,590,671 of record NC_092343.1, on the reverse strand, counting down.
ACTATCAAGAAAAATATGTTCTTGATATATTTATAGATTAGACAGAACGTAAGAGTCGTGTAACATAGCACATGATGACGTTGTAATCTGTGAATCATCACATTCCATTTAGAAACTCAGCATGACTTACTGTAATATAATCACGTTGATCAAGTGTCATTATATTATACTAACTCATGCATCAGTTCCCAACACTACTTCAAAAACATTCATATTTTAAATTCGAAAGTTTACAGAATATAGAAACTAACAGTTTCTATATGATGTAACACTGATAGCACGAAGAGATTAATGATTTCATATAAGAATAGTTATGAAAATACATTCAGAAATATCAAGGATATTTATAATGAAAGATACGATAATATCTCGGAATATCTAAGATCAGAGGATGATAGAAACTATTATCCGCAAGGGTTTAGAGTAAGGAGCATGATATTCACTAAAGACTTTAGCAGACATTGAATCATTTGGATTCTTTGAAGTCAAACTTATTCTTTGTGATTTTTCCACGGCTTTCTTCATAGTTTCGCATAATCTGCTTTTCGGTACTAAATTTTTCTATTGAATGTTTCCAATATAATGACACACAGGAAGCACGAAGAGGTATATAATTTCGGACGAGAATATTTATGAAAATATCCTCAGAAATATCGAAGATATTGATGATGATATTTTGGAATTTCTAAGTTCGATGGTTGATGGAGAAAGATTTTTCGCAAGATTTTAACATGACTCCGGAGCAAGATATTCTCTAAAGATTTCAACGGATCCAGAATTACCTGAATCCTTTGAATATAGGATTTGGTCCTTGTATTTGTCCTTGGTCTCCTTCATGGGTAGCTCAATCTGTTTTTCAATACCCAATTTCGAGCGTTCCTAACACTCCTTTCTTTATCATCAAACTTTTGGCCGTTTAGACTATCTACCATTATTCTGTTTCTTCAGCATTTAATGCTATGATATCTGAATCATCGGTTATTAATCCGAGGTGGTTTCAGGAAAATTCTGTTTTTAGATGATTAAACGCTGATGGTAATATGGTGGAATATGAAAGGTTCCCTGGTAACAATAAAAGAGCACGTGTATATATCAACGTTATAATAAGGTTGTTTCGTACGAAAAGTCGAAGTTGTCTTGCTGGAGCTGTGACAAAATTTGGCTATTTTGAAGAAGAACTGCAAAGTTATTTTGAGTAATAATAACACTAAAGAAATTAGCACAGTTATGTATTGAACGTTTACTCAGTTTCCGAGAGTCTTTCAAGTGCATTACTATATGCATCAATCTTTTCTTCCGTAAATGAAGTGCAGTTGGTTCATACTCTCGATTGAGGTGTTTTCAAGAATCATGAAAGGTTTGAACGCAGAATGTAATCGTGAAGATACAAATGTTGTTTAAGACGAAATCAAGTGGCAACTTGAAGAATTGTTTAGTTTCATATGTTATAATCAATATTTTAATTCATTTTAATTGTCCAATGTTATTAGTCCACAGTCGATAGTCCACAGTTGACAGTCCAATAATTCATATATAGTTTAATATATAATATTCGTATTAATTAATACGTGTCGTGACCCGTATACGTCTCAGACTCGATCACAACTCAAACTATATATATTATTGTAGAATCAACCTCAACCCTGTATAGAGAACTCGATCATTACTGCATATAGAGTGTCTATGGTGATTCCAAATAATATATATAGATGCGTCGATATGATATGTCAAAACCTTGTATACGTGTCCCGATATTTAAAGTGCGTAAAATATATAACAGAAAATTAAATAACGATAAATAAAGTGCGTAAAGTAAATAACAGAAATTTAATGACGATAAATAAAATTGCGAGAATGTAAATTGTGATAAAATAAATTGCGATAAATAAAATGTAACCAGTTAGCTAGGATTTTGTTAGCGTGGATTCTTAACAAAATTTCTCATAGTTAATTTGTTTGTTTCTAACAAATTTTATTTTGTCCAATATTTTCTTCATTATGCCACTTGTCGGATTCTGATAGGTCAAAATCCAAATATGAAATTGAATGAAAATGGTTATTCTGTGATGAACGGATTCGTATAGCTGTGGTTGCAAGTAGGATAGTAAATGACTGTTGAATCAGATTCGAAGAATGTACAGTGTAACTTATTAATGCGAAATCTAAATATTCCTCGGGTATTACCTACCCGTTAAAATATTTTCACCATTAACAGTTTGTAAATAAAAATTTTAATTACAATCTTTATGAAAACATATATACATATATATTTTCTTCAGACGTAATTATGGATTTAATGAGTCAATATGATATTAAACTCATTTGATTTACCGTTAGAATAAGAATATATAATCTCTAAAACATTAGAGATTACCTAATCGCCATGTCGAACGAAGATAAATGATGTAGAACGATTCGTAGAACGATGATTATACTCGAGGTACAGAATGAGATGTTGAGGCATGGATTGTTGAAACTTGGGTTGTTGGTTGTACTGGTCCCATTGGTGCTGAGGCTGGTGATGGTACCGGTGTTGGTGATACAGCTGGTGCTTGCAAATTGTATATCGTGCTCTCTAAAGTTAATACTCGAGCTAGGAGTTCTCTAACTTCTTCTACTAACCCTGGTTGATTATCAGTGTGAGGTAGTGGTCGGATATCTTCTCTAGTTCCGTTAATAGTAGATTCAAGACGAAAAATTCTTGAAAATAGGGTATAAACGGTGTTGCGAACGGGTTCGCCGGTGAGCGGGTCAAGTACTCCAGGGTTAGGTGGTAGATTCGATTCATGATATGGAGTACCTTCTTCCCTTCTCCATAGGGTGAGTATGTGGCGAACCCACCCCCATTTTCTCCAGTAATCACGGTAGTTGATTGGTTGGTGTGCTCCTGTCACGCTGTCTTCGGAGTCAGAGGAACTTGGTTGATTCGTAGAGGCCATCTTACGCGATCTCAGGAAAGATTTTTGGTATGAAGAGTTTAGTGACAGCAATTTATAGTTGGATGGTATTCTCAATGCATAATTTGCATAGATATATATAGTACCAGGATCCCTTAAATTAAGGAGAAATTTACGAGAGATATCAGGCAAGGTCTACAGTAACAGATACGCTAAGATATGAATTTTCAGATACGCTAAGATATGAATTTTGTCTATACACTATTCATGCAGTCAATGCAGCAAGACGTGTCTAGACTAAGAATGATAAGCAGATAATTTTCGACACAAAATGATAAGCAAAACTTTATGACATGCAGACACGGTCGAAGTCCAGACTTACTAATGCATCCTAACGACTTATCAGTTAGACACACTAATGCAGACCTGGTTCGCTAAGACCTCTGCTCTGATACCAACTGTGAAGACCCGTCCTAATCCATCCGGACGAAATCCATATCGATTATAAACGATTCACAACAGTTGATTACATCGCGAGGTATTTGACCTCTATATGACACATTTTACAAACATTGCATTCAATTTTAAAAGACATTCTTTATTTACATCGAAAATTGACGGAATGCATACAATTTCAGAATATATCCAACTATAATTGACTTAATAATAATCTTGATGAACTCGACGACTCGAATGCAACGTCTTTTGAAATATGCCATGAATGACTCCAAGTAATGTTTCTAAAATGAGCAAATGCACAGCGGAAGATTTCTTTCATACCTGAGAATAAACATGCTTTCAATTGTCAACCAAAAGGTTGGTGAGTTCATTAGTTTATCATAAATAATCATTTCATAATTTTAATAGACCACAAGATTTCATATTTCCATTTCTCATAAACATACGTCCCATCCATAGAGACAAAAATATCATTCATATGGATTGAACACCTGGTAACCGACATTCACAATATGCATATAAGAATATCCCCATCATTCCGGGATCCTCCTTCGGACATGATATAAATTTCGAAGTACTAAAGCATCCGGTACTTTGGATGGGTATTGTTGGGCCCGATAGATCTATCTTTAGAGTTCGCGTCAATTAGGGTGTCTGTTCCCTAATTCTTAGATTACCAGACTTAATAAAAAGGGGCATACTCAGTTTCGATCATTCAACCGTATAATGTAGTTTCAATTACTTGTGTCTATTTCGTAAAACAGTTATAAAAACAGCGCATGTATTCTCAGTCCCAAATATATATATTGCAAAAGCATTTAAAAAGGGATTAATGAAACTCACCTAATGTATTTTGTAGTAAAAATACATATGACTATATTGAACAATGCAGGGTTGGCCTCGGATTCACGAACCTATATCAATTGTATATTTATTAAAACATATAATCGTAATCGAGCAAGTTTATATATATTATTATTAATAATATACTTGTTATATTTCATGTTATTTGGATCATTTTAATATATTTAATTTATATATTTTATATAGTTAATATTTATCATTATTTATATTATACATATATATGTAAGGTTTTATATATGATAACAATATATATTTGTGTATTAATTGATACATTTTATATATATAATTTAGTAATTATCATTTTAATAATAACCATATAATGATACGTAATATTAATATTATTGTAATGTATTGTTGTATAAAATATCTATTTGTAATAATACCAGTATTGACAAAAATGATAATAGTAATGATAATAATAATAGTAATAATATTAGTAGTAATAGTATCTATTTTAATGTATATGGTAATCTTAATAAAAATGCTAATTTTGATAATTTTAATTAAAATGATACTTTTAGTAAATGATAATAATATCAGTGCTAATAATACATATCAGATTTATCCTAAGTTTCTTATAATTTCTAAACTTATGACTACAGTTTCTATAACTTAAATTTGTAATCGTATTCATAATTGTACCTATATTCAAATAATTATGACCATTTTTCATAATTTTTATCGTATCACTTTTATTATTAATTTTGTAACATGAAGTTGTTAATATGTTCATAATCATCTTAATGACGATAATCATAATATTACAATAATAATCATAATAATATTAATAATAATAATAATACTAATACTAATACTAGTACTAGTAATAATTAATAATTAATAATAATAATAATATAGTGATAATAATAATAATAATACTTAATGATAATATTAGTATTAGTAATAATAATAATGATAATACTATTAATTAGATAAATGATAATAATAATAATTATACTTTAATTCTTAGGAACTAATAACACTTATCTTAACAATAACCATAATCAATAATAATGATAACAATAATAATAATAATAATAATGATAATAATAATAATAATTATTATAATAATGAAGTAATAACAATAACAATAAAAGACTATTACCTTACAAGAATAGGTTCCAAAAAGAATATAATTGCCCTTGCCCGGACTCGAACCTGAGACCTCTCGGATACACACAAACAACCTTAACCAACTGATCCATTCGATTTTTACTGATCATAACTCTTCTAAATATTATTTAACCTATTAACTTCTGTTTCCCTTTCATCTTCTCTTCAAACATATAAATTGGCCAAGACAGTTTTAAATTGTCCCAATTAAGATATTTTAAAACATTTGTAAATAATAGAAATCAGCTGTCAGATGTTAGCATTAAAAGGAAAACGAGAAAAAAAAATAAAAAATAAAAAAATAAAAATAAAAACTGCTACTGCAGTCTCGACACATACAGAAAAAAAATCTTGATTTTTAATTAGAGATCGTTTTAACAAAAACTTACTTCATGAAATAGGTTGCAAAACCCCTTTAGAAACTATCTGTGTACCTAATTGAATCTGAAACATCGAATTAAAAACGAATTTTGAGAAGAACTATTATTTTGACTTTTGAAAATATATCTTTGACTTCGAAATTCGACTTTGATTTTATGAATTAAGAACTGAAACTTTATATATAGATTAAATGAAGGATTTCTAACAATCCTCCATTTATAGATTTTTAAATACGACACAGAATCGTGTTTTGGCTCAAAAGTTGAAGAACGGGTTTTGAAGTCTGTTTAAAAAAAAATTTATTAATTTAACTAATTTAACAGTATTGGGTTGTTGAAATTGATATTGGAAATGGAAGGTAGTTCGAATGGATCCAATATTACAATGAATTAGTCGATCTTATAATGGAATCAGTCGACAACCAGTACAAATATAACAGGAATTAAATAAGAAAAAAATATATAAAAGCAGATTACGTTATCTACTGAGTTTTGATGTTTTCTATTGATTGAATCACAATAGGGGACAGAAACAAGATAATGCTACAGATTGAGAGCTACTGATAACAGATCCTGATTCCAGATGAGTACGTTCTATAATTGGTGATGTAGCGTGAGGGTACGAAATAGTATTATTTTTAATACAAAATACTACAAAATATGACACAAGTTTTATTAATTTACGGATGGGATATACCTAAACCTTGCTACAACACTATAGGCAGTGTACCTAATCATAGAGTAGTGTAGTTTTTAGTAAGTCCGGTTCGTTCCACAGGGAGCTGGTGAAGTTAACGCTATATTATTAAGTTTATTTGTAAAAATATATATATAAATAAGTAGTAGTATTATTATAAAATGGGGGTTTTACCGTTTAATGACCGGTTTGTCGATTTTAAGCGTAAAAATAAATGACAAAAATTAAAGTGTGTAAAATAAATTGCGATAAATAAAATGACAGAAAATAAAGATACGATGAGAAATATAATAAAAGAATTATGCTTATTTAAACTTCCGTAATCATGATGTTTGACGTGTTGATTTTAATTTATTACCATGGGTTAATTGTCCTTTGTCCTAGTTTATTTGATACGTCTATCTGGTTTTTGTCCATAATAGTCCATCGGTCATAAATATAAAGTGCGAGTATCCTCGTCAAATTACCCTTATACCCGAAGTCAAATATTCCAACTGATTAAGGATTTAAACTGTGACGCAGTTATCACTTCTGTCAACAATTACACCAGTTATCACTGTATGTAATTCACCCCTGTTTTAATTAGTTTATGAATATTAATTCATCCACTTGATCAGAATGAATAATCAATTACCCAACCCAATTGATTAATTAAATGATTATAACAGATTCCATATGAACATCACTAAATAGGACAACCATAATCATTATTAATTATTAGGTTAATTAATTTGAAGATAGGTTCGATAGACTCCAATGAGTTGTCACTCAATTAGACAATACCCCCCATCTATTAATAGTCAATAGTTCAATTTCCACAAGTGTCGGTCTTTTGTCCAAACCCCAATTATGGTACAAAGCCCAATTACCCAATTTTAGTAATTAGCCCAACATCATGATTACTTCGTTTTAAATAAGCATAATAATAACTTAGCTACGAGACATTAATGTAAAAAGGTTGAACATAACTTACAATGATTAAAAATAGCGTAGCGTTACACGGACAGAATTTCGACTTACACACTCAAACGATCTCTATCATAAATCTTATTATTATCATAATTTAAAATTAAAATTAAGATTATTGTTATATCTTATTAAGTTAACATTATGATAGAGATATAGAATATAGATATTGATAATTGATATAGATATTTGATTGATAAAAAAAAGATCGGAAAAAAATTCTTGCTCATTCATCGAACGTAATATAGCCTTTTATAGGCAAATTAGAAATTGAATTTTCATTTACGACCCCTGAACTATGCTCAATTAACAACTTTTTATTATTTAATATTATTCTTATTATGAATTATTTAAATATTATATTTTATTCTTGTGCATAGTTGACTCGTAATTTTTACACCGTTGCGTCGAGCGTTGAGAGTTGGTTCATGTCCCGGTTCCGGATTTTCGAACGTCCTTTCGTATAATTTAATATCTTGTACTTTGCGTTTTGTAACTTGTACTCTTGTCATTTTTAGACGTTCTTCATCAATAATTTGAACCTTTTTGATTGTATCTTGTACATTTGAGCTTTTTGGACGTTTTGGTCTTTCAAATCTTCGTTTTTGTCTTTAAATCTTCATTTTCGAGCGATTTGCGTCTTTTGTCTTCGCACTTATTTATTTAACTATTACAACTAAAAATAAGGAAATTACATTTAAAAACTTTACATATTGGAACGATATTGCTACTAAATATATGTTCATTTGGAACACTATCAAATATCCCCACACTTGAGCGTTGCTTGTCCTCAAGCAATACAGAACTTGAAATAAAAACATACATGAATCACTTTTTTATTCATCACATTTTGTACATCAGTGATTTTGATATAGCGGTATAAACAATGACAGTAATGATGGTTAAAGGTGGGTGTGTCATCCACAGTTGCCTCGGGTTTAGGTCAACGACACTTGCAATCAAATAGCCGATTTACTTTCGGTTTCCAAAGCAAAGTGCACATTTGAAAGGTGGTTTACAGTCCCACATGACTATTAAAATGTAGATCCTTAAGGAAATTGGATCTTTATGAAAACATTTGATCTTTTTTTGAAAATTTAATCTAGCTTTTACCCTAGATAAGTTTTCCGGAATAACCCTTCACCGGTGTTTGCAAAATATTTTTGTGGGTTGTGTGGGTTTCAGATTTGAAAATTTTAGCTCAACACTTGTGGTTTTGTGTTACCCACTTGCTAACCTTGTATTAGGAAAGCAACACGTCCAGTTTACTTGTCCCGTATATTACCTTTCGGCAAACTACCGTCCGGTTGTAAAGGAAAGCGATGAACAAGAAACTGTTAAGGCAATGTCCCGTGACATGCAGATGATTATGGTCTTATTAACGTGTCGGATGCTAGAACTATCCTTGGTAGGAGCGATAGTAAAGATCATCCTATAATTTTTCGGTCTGGCACAAGGTCCTGTCTCCGACCATGCTATGCAACCACCGTTCTTACGGTTGACACCCGATTTAGTTCAGGTGACCTAATGAATTCCAGGTGAATTCCTAGGATTTTACGTTCAATGGTAATGAACGCATTGAAAATGGTTTTTCAGAAAACAAATCGGTTTGTAATTTTTGATCAAAATATTTTCTCGTTCAAGCTCGAGTTTAGATATCATTGAATTCCATGAGTTTGAATTCTCAATCTTTAAGGTCAATCTCAAGGATTGAGTAATATCAGGCTTAAAAGCTGATTTTTTGATCTTTAAGGAGATTATCCTTTCTGGGGATCTGATTCATTAGTCTTATCAAGCTAATTTGCACGGTGCCTCCCCATTGTACGAGATAAATCCTTCTCATGGTTAGGATAAATCTGACCACATGGCGACCCTGTTTGATGCTGAGGTCCGTGGATTTCCTGCTGATTTTAGTGATGACTTTTCTAGATTTTTCGTCAACCTACAGCTGGTCTGGACGACAACTTCATGACCTAAATCAAGAAGCGCGTGTCTTTTTCGGAAGACTTTACTTCCTTCAAATGATGGAATTGATTCATTGTGTAGATCCATCTCTTCTTTTCTTTCATCGGATAAAACAGTTGATTATCGTTCAAAACAAAAGTATTTTCAATTGTTTGTACAAAAATATGTGATAGATAGTTTTTAATTGAATAACTTGGTACATTCTCCCCACACTTAGTTTCTTTCTTTGCCTTTTTATTCTCCTTTATTCCATTTTAAATGAATTCAAGCGTTTTAAGTTGTTTCTCAATTTATGTCCTTTTCGAGGTAACGATAATTTTGGTATTAACACCTAGTTTTCATCGTTCATAAATATGTATAAACATGATTTTGAGTTCATTTAGTTGAAAATTTTTCAAATTTTTACAAAATTTGGCAAATAAACTAAGTGTAAACCCGAGAGAATTTATAACCCTTCCCCACACTTGAGATCATGCAATGCCCTCATTTGCATGAAATCAGACTACAATTATAAATTCATGAGGGTGATTAGCGTAGAAAAGTTATTAAAAATACTGAGTTTGCAAACATATTGTTGTTATCTCATATTTGATATTGTCGTCAAAATTATTAGCTTTTGCTGAACTTAATGCTAGTCTTTGAAAGTGCGCTGTTTTACCCTGTTTTGTACATAACATAAAATACAAACATATATACATATTTTTGAAGTTTGGTATATAACCCCTTCAAAAATTTATAAAACATAGTATTTTTTTTGGCATACTTTAAATCAATAAAATTAAAAATAATGATAACAAAATTTTTCGTCCCGCCCTCGGGTAAAGCAATTTCGGTTCAACTACCTAATCTTCAACTCACGACGAATTTTAGAAATCATTTTTTTACTTAATGAAATAAAGTAAATTTTGTTTTTAAATTCACACAAAACTTAAATTTAAAAAGCATATTAATTTCATATAAAACCTACAAAATAAAAAAAAAATCAGAATGGGGGGAGAAAACTAGTTCTTTAGTGTCTGCTAGCGGAAAAGACCAATCGAATTCCATTCTCGGAACTACACGAGAACAGAACAAATAACTCTAGATAACATTTTCTTAGAACATTTGAATCTCCCCACACTTAGGTAGCTGTGGTGTCGAAATTGTGATTAACTTCATCGTCAATTTCTTTTGGTCCATAATCAACTTGCCTATCTGTGACTTTTTCTTTAAGCCAGTGCCCTGCTTCTTCCGTAATATCCCAAAATTCAACTAGTTTCGCCTTTTCTTTAGGCGACATATTGGATACTAACCGGTTACATAACTTAAAGTTCCCCTTACTTCTAGCATCGATAGCCCGTTTAAAAAGTTTCTTCATTGAACTGTTAATAACGGGGTCATTTAATTTCGTATCAACAACGGGGTTCTTTATTATCAAGTCATCATTAGGTTTTACTTCATTTTCCCCACACTTAGGCGTTTTATTATTGCTAAGCACTACCGTTGGAGTTGGTAAAACAACATGGTTATTACCAATCGTTTTTACTGGTTTAACGGTTTTAGTTGGTGGAGATTTAGACTTTCGAATCATAAAGGTGATTGATTTGTTACCACTTTTAAGTGTCATTCTTCCATTTCCTACATCAAATAACGCCCCGGTGGACGCAAAGAATGGTCGACCTAAAATTAGAGGAACGTTTGGGTCCTCTTCTATGTCAATGACAATAAATTCGACTAGAAAGGTTAAATTGCCTACTTGAACGGGTAGATTGTCAGCAATTCCAACTGGGTGCTTAATGGTTTGATCAAAGAGTCGAACACTCATATCCGTTGGACTTAACTTACCTACACCTAATCTCTTATATAAGGAAAGAGGCATAACACTTACACTTGCACCTAAATCTGCTAGTGCATCATACATGACACAATCACTAAGTAGACAAGGAACAATAAATTCACCCGGATCACCTACCCTAGGTGGAGGTTTTGGTGGAACTGTCTTCACCGGGTTTATATTTACGGCTTTTGTTTCTTGCACTTTCTTATTCTTTTTCTTCTTCTTCTTTCCAGAGGTATCACAATCTTTATTACCTATCACTTGCTCATACTCAACTCCTTTTCTTGGAAACGGGATGGGTGGTTTGTATGGTGCCACCACTGGCTTTACATACTCGGGTGGTGGTGGTGTAACTTCTTCATTGTTACTCTCATCTAAAACCTTCCCATCTTCTGGTGCTGGTTTTTCAGAATTCGTTGAAACCATATTAACATTCTCATTCCGAGGATTTACTTCAGTATTACTCGGTAGCTTTCCTTGTTCCCTCTCACTCATCATGCTAGCAAGAGTACCTACGTGTTTTTCTAGATTCAAAATGGAAGCTTGTTGAGTTCTTAATGACTGATCAAATCTCTCGTTCGTTTGGGTTTGAGTTTCAATAAATTGTGTTTGAGATTCAACTAGCTTGAATACCACGTCTTCCATATTTGACTTTTTCTCTTCGGTTTGTTGTTGTGGTTTATATAAGCCAGGTCTTTGTTGATTGAAAGTGTTGTTTTGAGTTGGTTGGTTATTCGGACCTTGTTGGTTATACCAGTTATTTTCGGGTCCTTTTGGATTGTAAAGAATGTTTTGATTTCGATTGAAGTTTAGCTTTGGCGGTTGATAATTATTTTGATAATTATTTCCAGGCCTTTGGTTCATATAGGAAACATTCTCTCGTTGTTCCAATGTTGGTTCAATGTGACAATCTTTCAATAAGTGTGGTCCACCGCATAGCTCACAACTGATTCGTATTGCGTGAATATCTTTATTCATCTTTTCCATTCGTCTTTCGAAAGCATCTATTTTTGCGGAAACGGAATCAAAGTCATGGCTAGAATCGGCTCTAGCCACTTTAGATGAACGAAAAATATCTTTTTCTTGGTGCCACTCATGCGAGTGGGAGGCTGTGTTATCAATAATTTTGTAAGCTTCAGTTGCGGTTTTCTTCATAATGGATCCACCAGCTGTTATGTCGATGTCTTTTCGTGTAGCAACGTTGACACCTTGGTAGAATATTTGTACTATTTGGTAAGTGTCTAAACCGTGTTGAGGACATCCTCTCAACATCCTTCCGAATCTTGTCCACGCCTCATATAATGTTTCATTTGGCTTTTGCGCGAACGTAACAATTTCTCCTTGAAGTCTCACGGCTTTAGATGCCGGAAAGAATTGTTTAAGAAATTTTTCAACTAAAACATCCCATGTGTCAATCGCCCCTTCAGGTAACGATTCTAACCAATCTTTGGCTTCTCCCTTTAAAGTCCAGGGAAACAACATGAGATAGATCTGCTCATCTTCCACTTCTCGGATTTTGAATAGTGTACAAATTCTTTTAAACGTACGAAGGTGTTCGTTAGGATCTTCATTCGGTGCACCACTGAATTGGCATTGGTTAGTTACCATGTGTAGAATTTGTCCTTTGATTTCATAATCTGACGCATTAACTTCTGGCTTAATAATGGCGTGACCTTGGCCCGTGCGTGTGGCTCTCATTCGATCTTCCATACTTAGAGGTTCCGTTACTTCCATAATTGAATTTGTTGAATACGAATCACTAGAGGACTCTGATTTAACGGTTTGTGGTTCAGGAGGAATAATTAGTGGTTCAGGATCTTGGAATTGTCCTTGAATATGCTCCGGGTTCTTAATTGTGAAGTCGGGTTCAAAAGATGGATTATCGGAAATTTTAGTTGGAGTTCTTGTTCGACTAGATGACGATTCTAAAGAAAAATCAACGGCGACAATATTTGCTAGATGTCTTGATCGAGTTACAGGTGGTGAACGTATGAAAGGTGGTGAACGTTTTGCTCGGTGCATTCACTGAATATCCTATTAGTTTTTAAAAAGGAAAGAAAAATTATAATAAGTTATCCAATTAATAGACTTTTCTGATTTTGCCCACGTTTCGAATAGCCAAAAGATGCAGCAGAGGGGCAGGATTCGTTTGGTCTCAATATAATTGAGTACTGTTTGGCTCCAATAACCCGGTCCACGTACAAATCCAACTATTACTACGAACCAGAAAATTTTGATGTCTATCAATTTAACCACTTAAAATAAATTTTCGTAATTTTAAGAAATTTAGAGAAGAAGTAGAAAAAAATTCTAAGTCCTAAAAACTAGAATGGCGAGAAATAAGAAAGAAATAGATTGCGCGTCGAAAAATGTCGAAAAATAAAAGGTCGAAAAATAGGCGTCGAAAAATAAAAATAAGAAAGTAGTGCGAAATACGGCGTCGTAAAATTCTAAGCACCTAAAACTTAGTCTAAGGAATAAGCACTTAAGGGATTTTACGGCAAAGCCTAAAAATTCTAGAAGTAAAAATAACTATGGCAAAACTAAACTTAATACTAAAAGTTGCGACTATAGTCTAAAAATCTAAAGGTAATAAAACTAAAAAAAACATTTTTTTTTTTATAGACAAAATTTTAAAAATATATATTTTTTTTTTATAAATTTTTTTTTTTTTTTTTTTTTTTACGTTTTTTTTTTTTTTTACGTTTTTGATTTTTTTTTTTTTTTTTTTTTTTACGTTTTTGTTTTTTTTTACGTTTTTTTTTTTTTTTTTTAATTTTTTTTTTTTAAATTTTTTAAAAAAAACGATTTTTTTTTTTTCAAATTTTTTTTTTTTTTTTTTTTTTTTTTTTTTTTTAATTCATTTACTATTCATGAATAGTAAATGAAAATAAATTAATTAATTTACTATTCACATGAAAGCGACATGATAGCAATTATTAATTATAAGTTACATAATATACCCCTGAAGTATTTAATAAATACGACTTTTTTAAAATTTACGTATAAATTTTTGATTCTTAAATATTATTATATTATTATATTCTATTTCAATATTATTATATTATTATATTCTATTTCAATATTATTATATTATTATATTTTATTTCAATATTATTATAATTAAAAATATAGCGTTTTAGCGGTCCCCGGCAGCGGCGCCAAAAACTTGGTGATGTAGCGTGAGGGTACGAAATAGTATTATTTTTAATACAAAATACTACAAAATATGACACAAGTTTTATTAATTTACGGATGGGATATACCTAAACCTTGCTACAACACTATAGGCAGTGTACCTAATCGTAGAGTAGTGTAGTTTTTAGTAAGTCCGGTTCGTTCCACAGGGAGCTGGTGAAGTTAACGCTATATTATTAAGTTTATTTGTAAAAATATATATATAAATAAGTAGTAGTATTATTATAAAATGGGGGTTTTACCGTTTAATGACCGGTTTGTCGATTTTAAGCGTAAAAATAAATGACAAAAATTAAAGTGTGTAAAATAAATTGCGATAAATAAAATGACAGAAAATAAAGATACGATGAGAAATATAATAAAAGAATTATGCTTATTTAAACTTCCGTAATCATGATGTTTGACGTGTTGATTTTAATTTATTACCATGGGTTAATTGTCCTTTGTCCTAGTTTATTTGATACGTCTATCTGGTTTTTGTCCATAATAGTCCATCGGTCATAAATATAAAGTGCGAGTATCCTCGTCAAATTACCCTTATACCCGAAGTCAAATATTCCAACTGATTAAGGATTTAAACTGTGACGCAGTTATCACTTCTGTCAATAATTACACCAGTTATCACTGTATGTAATTCACCCCTGTTTTAATTAGTTTATGAATATTAATTCATCCACTTGATCAGAATGAATAATCAATTACCCAACCCAATTGATTAATTAAATGATTATAACAGATTCCATATGAACATCACTAAATAGGACAACCATAATCATTATTAATTATTAGGTTAATTAATTTGAAGATAGGTTCGATAGACTCCAATGAGTTGTCACTCAATTAGACAATACCCCCCATCTATTAATAGTCAATAGTTCAATTTCCACAAGTGTCGGTCTTTTGTCCAAACCCCAATTATGGTACAAAGCCCAATTACCCAATTTTAGTAATTAGCCCAACATCATGATTACTTCGTTTTAAATAAGCATAATAATAACTTAGCTACGAGACATTAATGTAAAAAGGTTGAACATAACTTACAATGATTAAAAATAGCGTAGCGTTACACGGACAGAATTTCGACTTACACACTCAAACGATCTCTATCATAAATCTTATTATTATCATAATTTAAAATTAAAATTAAGATTATTGTTATATCTTATTAAGTTAACATTATGATAGAGATATAGAATATAGATATTGATAATTGATATAGATATTTGATTGATAAAAAAAAGATCGGAAAAAAATTCTTGCTCATTCATCGAACGTAATATAGCCTTTTATAGGCAAATTAGAAATTGAATTTTCATTTACGACCCCTGAACTATGCTCAATTAACAACTTTTTATTATTTAATATTATTCTTATTATGAATTATTTAAATATTATATTTTATTCTTGTGCATAGTTGACTCGTAATTTTTACACCGTTGCGTCGAGCGTTGAGAGTTGGTTCATGTCCCGGTTCCGGATTTTCGAACGTCCTTTCGTATAATTTAATATCTTGTACTTTGCGTTTTGTAACTTGTACTCTTGTCATTTTTAGACGTTCTTCATCAATAATTTGAACCTTTTTGATTGTATCTTGTACATTTGAGCTTTTTGGACGTTTTGGTCTTTCAAATCTTCGTTTTTGTCTTTAAATCTTCATTTTCGAGCGATTTGCGTCTTTTGTCTTCGCACTTATTTATTTAACTATTACAACTAAAAATAAGGAAATTACATTTAAAAACTTTACATATTGGAACGATATTGCTACTAAATATATGTTCATTTGGAACACTATCAATAATATAATGTATATTAATATATTAATTATTAGTAATTATAATTAATTAAAATCCTATTAATAATTAAATTAATAATAATAATAGTAATAATAATAATAATGTTAATATTATCAAATAATACTAAAAATGATATCAATAATAATTTATAATAATAATAATACTAATTATTAATGGTAATAATAATATCCAATAATAATACTAATATTAATCATAAATACTAAAATTAAAATTTTATTATTAGTTATAATACTAATGATATTAATAATCTTAATAAAGATAATAATAATACATAACCATTTATAGTAATTAAAATTATAATCTTACTAGTAATTATGATATGAATAATGATAACAACAATACTAATAACACTAATATTAATAGTAGTTATGTAACAATTCAGTTGTATCAATTTCATATTTATGTAATATACAAAATATTAATAATAACTTTGTTATTAATATTAACTACATATTCTAATAATAGTAGTGAAAGTAATATTAATATTAGTAAAGGTAACAACTTAATTGCATTAGATTTCTTATCTATATCTATTATCTATAACAGTATAACTAATACTGATGTTAATTATTAATATTAATATTAGTGTTAATAATAATAATGAAAGTAATAAAATCTTATTTAATTTGTTTAATAATATATTGTTAATTATGTAATATTTAATAATCATATAATATATTATATAGTAACTTTTACTGAATCTTTATCATTTAACTATATATATATTATTTAATAATATACATAAATCTCATATGTCTATATATTCATTTTAAATTTTACTTAATTATTTTGTATCTTATTTAACATATCTAATTCCAATGTTTAAATTATATTTTATAATTTTAAATTACTACACATATTTATATTTACATATATATATATGTACAATTTTATTTACAAACAATGGTTCGTGAATCATCGGAATTAGTCAGAGAGTAATTGATTACGTGACTATAGTTCCAAAACTTTTGAGGTTAAAAATTACAGACTTTGCTTATCGTGTCGGAAACATATAAAGATAAAGTTTAAATTTAGTCAGAAATTCCCGGGTCGTCACAATATTAATGCAACGAACGAAGGTGATTGCTTATGCGTCTAGACAATTGAAGATTCACGAACAAAATTATACGACGCATGATTTGGAATTAGGTGCGGTTGTTTTTGCATTAAAGACTTGGAGGCACTACTTATATGGGGTCAAAAGTATTATATATACCGACCACAAAAGTCTTCAACACATATTTAATCAGAAACAACTGAATATGAGGCAGCGTAGGTGGATTGAATTATTGAATGATTACGACTTTGAGATTCGTTACCACCCGGGGAAGGCAAATGTGGTAGCCGATGCCTTGAGCAGGAAGGACAGAGAACCCATTCGAGTAAAATCTATGAATATAATGATTCATAATAACCTTACTACTCAAATAAAGGAGGCGCAACAAGGAGTTTTAAAAGAGGGAAATTTAAAGAATGAAATACCCAAAGGATCGAAGAAGCATCTTAATATTCGGGAAGACGGAACCCGGTATAGGGCTGAAAGGATTTGGGTACCAAAATTTGGAGATATGAGAGAAATGGTACTTAGAGAAGCTCATAAAACCAGATACTCAATACATCCTGGAACAAGGAAGATGTACAAGGATCTCAAGAAACATTTTTGGTGGCCGGGTATGAAAGCCGATGTTGCTAAATACGTAGGAGAATGTTTGACGTGTTCTAAGGTCAAAGATAAGCATCAGAAACCATCAGGTCTACTTCAATAACCCGAAATCCCGGAATGGAAATGGGAAAACATTACCATGGATTTCATCACTAAATTGCAAAGGACTGCAAGTGGTTTTGATACTATTTAGGTAATAGTTGATCGTCTCACCAAATCAGCACACTTCCTGCCAATAAGAGAAGATGACAAGATGGAGAAGTTAACACGACTGTATTTGAAGGAAGTCGTCTCCAGACATGGAATACCAATCTCTATTATCTCTGATAGGGATGGCAGATTTATTTCAAGATTCTGGCAGACATTACAGCAAGCATTAGGAACTCGTCTAGACATGAGTACTGCCTATCATCCACAAACTGATGGGCAGAGTGAAAGGATGATACAAACGCTTGAAGACATGCTACGAGCATGTGTTACTGATTTCGGAAACAGTTGGGATCGACATCTACCGTTAGCAGAATTTTCCTACAACAACAGCTACCATTCAAGCATTGAGATGGCGCCGTTTGAAGCACTTTATGGTAGAAAGTGCAGGTCTCCGATTTGTTGGAGTGAAGTGGGGGATAGACAAATTACGGGTCCGGAGATTATACAAGAAACTACCAAGAAGATCATCCAAATTCAACAACGATTGAAAACCGCCCAAAGTCGACAAAAGAGCTACGCTGACATTAAAAGAAAAGATATAGAATTTGAAATTGGAGAGATGGTCATGCTTAAAGTTGCACCTTGGAAAGGCGTTGTTCGATTTGGTAAACGAGGGAAATTAAATCCAAGGTATATTGGACCATTCAAGATTATTGATCGTGTCGGACCAGTAGCTTACCGACTTGAGTTACCTCAACAACTCGCGGCTGTACATAACACTTTCCACGTCTCGAATTTGAAGAAATGTTTTGCTAAAGAAGATCTCACTATTCCGTTAGATGAAATCCAAATCAACGAAAAACTTCAATTCATCGAAGAACCCGTCGAAATAATGGATCGTGAGGTTAAAAGACTTAAGCAAAACAAGATACCAATTGTTAAGGTACGATGGAATGCTAGTAGAGGACCCGAGTTCACCTGGGAGCGTGAAGATCAGATGAAGAAGAAATACCCGCATCTATTTCCAGAAGATTCGTAAACACCGTAAACAGTTTAAAATTTCGGGACGAAATTTATTTAACGGGTAGGTACTGTAGTGAC
The DNA here is from genome assembly GCF_046630445.1 of Rutidosis leptorrhynchoides. Taxonomy (NCBI): domain Eukaryota; kingdom Viridiplantae; phylum Streptophyta; class Magnoliopsida; order Asterales; family Asteraceae; genus Rutidosis; species Rutidosis leptorrhynchoides. The sequence goes on along the minus strand of NC_092343.1, from coordinate 199,571,588 downwards.
CCAAACTTTTCCATGTTTATATATATTAATTGAGATTGATATTTACATGATTAAATGTTTCCAACATGTTAAACAATCAAACTTGTTAAGACTTGATTAATTGAAATATGTTTCATATAGACAATTGACCACCCAAGTTGACCGGTGATTCACGAACGTTAAAACTTGTAAAAAACTATATGATGACATATATATGGATATATATATAGTTAACATGATACTATGATAAGTAAACATATCATTAAGTATATTAACAATGAACTACATATGTAAAAACAAGACTACTAACTTAATGATTTTTAAACGAGACATATATGTAACGATTATCGTTGTAAAGACATTTAATGTATATATATCATATTAAGAGATATTCATACATGATAATATCATGATAATATAATAATTTAAAATCTCATTTGATATTATAAACATTGGGTTAACAACATTTAACAAGATCGTTAACCTAAAGGTTTCAAAACAACACTTACATGTAACGACTAACGATGACTTAACGACTCAGTTAAAATGTATATACATGTAGTGTTTTAATATGTATTTATACACTTTTTAAAGACTTCAATACACTTATCAAAATACTTCTACTTAACAAAAATGCTTACAATTACATCCTCGTTCAGTTTCATCAACAATTCTACTCGTATGCACCCGTATTCGTACTCGTACAATACACAGCTTTTAGATGTATGTACTATTGGTATATACACTCCAATGATCAGCTCTTAGCAGCCCATGTGAGTCACCTAACACATGTGGGAACCATCATTTGGCAACTAGCATGAAATATCTCATAAAATTACAAAAATATGAGTAATCATTCATGACTTATTTACATGAAAACAAAATTACATATCCTTTATATCTAATCCATACACCAACGACCAAAAACACCTACAAACACTTTCATTCTTCAATTTTCTTCATCTAATTGATCTCTCTCAAGTTCTATCTTCAAGTTCTAAGTGTTCTTCATATATTCTACAAGTTCTAGTTACATAAAATCAAGAATACTTTCAAGTTTGCTAGCTCACTCCCAATCTTGTAAGGTGATCATCCAACCTCAAGAAATCTTTGTTTCTTACAGTAGGTTATCATTCTAATACAAGGTAATAATCATATTCAAACTTCGGTTTAATTTCTATAACTATAACAATCTTATTTCAAGTGATGATCTTACTTGAACTTGTTTTCGTGTCATGATTCTGCTTCAAGAACTTCGAGCCATCCAAGGATCTGGTGAAGCTAGATCCATTTTTCTCTTTTCCAGTAGGTTTATCCAAGGAACTTAAGGTAGTAATGATGTTCATAACATCATTTGATTCATACATATAAAGCTATCTTATTCGAAGGTTTAAACTTGTAATCACTAGAACATAGTTTAGTTAATTCTAAACTTGTTCGCAAACAAAAGTTAATCCTTATAACTTGACTTTTAAAATCAACTAAACACATGTTCTATATCTATATGATATGCTTACTTAATGATTTAAAACCTGGAGACACGAAAAACACCGTAAAACCGGATTTACGCCGTCGTAGTAACACCGCGGGCTGTTTTGGGTTAGTTAATTAAAAACTATGATAAACTTTGATTTAAAAGTTGTTATTCTGGGAAAATGATTTTTATTATGAACATAAAACTATATCCAAAAATTATGGTTAAACTCATAGTGGAAGTATGTTTTCTAAAATGGTCATCTAGACGTCGTCTTTCGACTGAAATGACTACCTTTACAAAAACGACTTGTAACTTATTTTTCTGACTATAAACCTATACTTTTTCTGTTTAGATTCATAAAATAGAGTTCAATATGAAACCATAGCAATTTGATTCACTCAAAACGGATTTAAAATGAAGAAGTTATGGGTAAAACAAGATTGGATAATTTTTCTCATTTTAGCTACGTGAAAATTGGTAACAAATCTATTCCAACCATAACTTAATCAACTTGTATTGTATATTATGTAATCTTGAGATACCATAGACACGTATACAATGTTTCGACCTATCATGTCGACACATCTATATATATTTCGGAACAACCATAGACACTCTATATGTGAATGTTGGAGTTAGCTATACAGGGTTGAGGTTGATTCCAAAATATATATAGTTTGAGTTGTGATCAATACTGAGATACGTATACACTGGGTCGTGGATTGATTCAAGATAATATTTATCGATTTATTTCTGTACATCTAACTGTGGACAACTAGTTGTAGGTTACTAACGAGGACAGCTGACTTAATAAACTTAAAACATCAAAATATATTAAAAGTGTTGTAAATATATTTTGAACATACTTTGATATATATGTATATATTGTTATTGGTTCGTGAATCAACCAGTGGCCAAATCTTACTTCCCGACGAAGTAAAAATCTGTGAAAGTGAGTTATAGTCCCACTTTTAAAATCTAATATTTTTGGGATGAGAATACATGCAGGTTTTATAAATGATTTACAAAATAGACACAAGTACGTGAAACTACATTCTATGGTTGAATTATCGAAATCGAATATGCCCCTTTTTATTAAGTCTGGTAATCTAAGAATTAGGGAACAGACACCCTAATTGACGCGAATCCTAAAGATAGATCTATTGGGCCTAACAAACCCCATCCAAAGTACCGGATGCTTTAGTACTTCGAAATTTATATCATATCCGAAGGGTGTCCCGGAATGATGGGGATATTCTTATATGTGCATCTTGTTAATGTCGGTTACCAGGTGTTCACCATATGAATGATTTTTATCTCTATGTATGGGATGTGTATTGAAATATGAAATCTTGTGGTCTATTATTATGATTTGATATATATAGGTTAAACCTATAACTCACCAACATTTTTGTTGACGTTTTAAGCATGTTTATTCTCAGGTGATTATTAAGAGCTTCCGCTGTCGCATACTTAAATAAGGACGAGATTTGGAATCCATGCTTGTATGATATTGTGTAAAAACTGCATTCAAGAAACTTATTTTGTTGTAACATATTTGTATTGTAAACCATTATGTAATGGTTGTGTGTAAACAGGATATTTTAGATTATCATTATTTGATAATCTACGTAAAGCTTTTTAAACCTTTATTGATGAAATAAAGGTTATGGTTTGTTTTAAAATGAATGCAGTCTTTGAAAAACGTCTCATATAGAGGTCAAAACCTCGCAACGAAATTAATTAATATGGAACGTTTTTAATCAATAAGAACGGGACATTTCATCTATACTCGGGTCATTGCTAGTATTCAGGTGCTCATATATTATGCAAACGTTTTACGACTTTGTGTTGTACTTGTAAAATCTCGTGGTCAAGGGAATTAAACTGTAGTGACCCGAACTTTTCCATGTTTATATATATATTAAATGAAATTGTTATTTACATGATTAAGTGTTTCCAACATGTTAAGCAATCAAACTTGTTAAGACTTGATTAATTGAAATAGGTTTCATATAGACAATTGACCACCCAAGTTGACCGGTGATTCACGAACGTTAAAACTTGTAAAAACTATATGATGACATATATATGGATATATATATATAGTTAACATGATATTATGATAAGTAAACATATCATTAAGTATATTAACAATGAACTACATATGTAAAAACAAGACTACTAACTTAATGATTTTGAAACGAGACATATATGTAACGATTATCGTTGTAACGACATTTAATGTGTATATATATATATATATATATATATATATATATATATATATATATATATATATATATATATATATATATATATATATATATATATATATATATATATATATATATATATATATCATATTAAGAGATATTCATACATCATAATATCATGATAATATAATAATTTAAAATCTCATTTAATATTATAAACATTGGGGTAACAACATTTAACAAGATCGTTAACCTAAAGGTTTCAAAACAACACTTACATGTAACGACTAACGATGACTTAACGACTCAGTTAAAATGTATATACATGCAGTGTTTTAATATGTATTCATACACTTTTGAAAGACTTCAAGACACTTATCAAAATACTTCTACTTAACAAAAATACTTACAATTACATCCTCGTTCAGTTTCATCAACAATTCTACTCGTATGCACCCGTATTCGTACTCGTACAATACACAGCTTTTAGAAGTATGTACTATTGGTATATATACTCCAATTATCAGCTCTTATCAGCCCATGTGAGTCACCTAACACATGTGGGAACCATCATTTGGCAACTAGCATGAAATATCTCATAAAATTACAAAAATATGAGTAATCATTCATGACTTATTTACATGAAAACAAAATTACATATCCTTTATATCTAATCCATACACCAACGACCAAAAACACCTACAAACACTTTCATTCTTCAATTTTACTCATCTAATTGATCTCTCTCAAGTTCCATCTTCAAGTTCTAAGTGTTCTTCATAAATTCCAAAAGTTCTAGTTTCATAAAATCAAGAATACTTCCAAGATTGCAAGTTTACTTCCAAGTTTTCTAAATCCATTCCAAGTAATCATCCAAGATCAAGAAACCTTTGTTACTTACAGTAGGTTATCTTTCTAATACAAGGTAATAATCGTATTTAAACTTTAATTCAATTTCTATAACTATAACAATCTTATTTTGAGTGAAAATCTTACTTGAAATTGTTTTCGTGTCATGATTCTGCTTCAAGAACTTTCAAGCCATCCAAGGATCCTTTGAAGCTAGATCCATTTTTCTCATTTCCAGTAGGTTTATCCAAGGAACTTGAGGTAGTAATGATGTTCATAACATCATTCGATTCATACATATAAAGCTATCTTATTCGAAGGTTTAAACTTGTAATCACTAGAACATAGTTTAGTTAATTCTAAACTTGTTCGCAAATAAAAGTTAATCCTTCTAACTTGACTTTTAAAATCAACTAAACACATGTTCTATATCTATATGATATGCTAACTTAATGATTTAAAACCTGAAAACACGAAAAACACCGTAAAACCGGATTTACGCTGTCGTAGTAACACCGAGGGCTGTTTTGGATTAGTTAATTAAAAACTATGATAAACTTTGATTTAAAAGTTGTTATTCTGGGAAAATGATTTTTATTATGAACATGAAACTATATCCAAAAATCATGGTTAAACTCAAAGTGGAAGTATGTTTTCTAAAATGGTCATCTAGACGTCGTTCTTTCGACTGAAATGACTACCTTTACAAAAACGACTTGTAACTTATTTTTCCGACAATAAACCTATACTTTTTCTTTATAGATTCATAAAATAGAGTTCAATATGAAACCATAGCAATTTTATTCACTCAAAACGGATTTAAAATGAAGAAGTTATGGGTAAAACATGATTGGATAATTTTTCTCATTTTAGCTACGTGAAAATTGGTAACAAATCTATTCCAACCATAACTTAATCAACTTGTATTGTATATTATGTAATCTTGAGATACCATAGACACGTATACAATGTTTCGACCTATCATGTCGACACATCTATATATATTTCGGAACAACCATAGACACTCTATATGTGAATGTTGGAGTTAGCTATACAGGGTTGAGGTTGATTCCAAAATATATATAGTTTGAGTTGTGATCAATACTGAGATACGTATACACTGGGTCTTGGATTGATTCAAGATAATATTTATCAATTTATTTCTGTACATCTAACTGTGGATAACTAGTTGTAGGTTACTAACGAGGACAGCTGACTTAATAAACTTAAAACATCAAAATATATTAAAAATGTTGTAAATATATTTTGAACATACTTTGATATATATATATATATATATATATATATATATATATATATATATATATATATATATATATATATATATATATATATATATATATATATTGTTATAGGTTCGTGAATCAACCAGTGGCCAAGTCTTACTTCCCGACGAAGTAAAAATCTGTGAAAGTGAGTTATAGTCCCACTTTTAAAATCTAATATTTTTGGGATGAGAATACATGCAGGTTTTATAAATGATTTACAAAATAGGCACAAGTACGTGAAACTACATTCTATGGTTGAATTATCGAAATCGAATATGCCCCTTTTTATTAAGTCTAGTAATCTAAGAATTAGGGAACAGACACCTTAATTGACGCGAATCCTAAAGATAGATCTATTGGGCCTAACAAACCCCATCCAAAGTACCGGATACTTTAGTACTTCGAAATTTATATCATATCCGAAGGGTGTCCCGGAATGATGGGGATATTCTTATATATGCATCTTGTTAATGTCGGTTACCAGGTGTTCACCATATGAATGATTTTTATCTCTATGTATGGGATGTGTATTGAAATATGAAATCTTGTGGTCTATTGTTACGATTTGATATATATAGGTTAAACCTATAAGTCACCAACATTTTTGTTGACGTTTAAAGCATGTTTATTCTTAGGTGAATACTAAGAGATTCCGCGGTTGCATACTAAAATAAGGACAAGATTTGGAGTCCATGTTTGCATGATATTGTGTAAAAACTGCATTCAAGAAACTAATTTCGATGTAACATATTTGTATTGTAAACCATTATGTGATGGTCATGTGTAAACAGGATATTTTAGATTATCATTATTTGATAATCTACGTAAAGCTTTTTAAACCTTTATTTATGAAATAAAGGTTATGGTTTATTTTAAAAATGAATGCAGTCTTTGAAAAACGTCTCATATAGAGGTCAAAACCTCGCAACGAAATCAATTAATATGGAACGTTTTTAATCAATAAGAACGGGACATTTCATAAACTATTTTTCTGATAACCGTTTTTCAGATACTATGATACGTTACTTGAAACTGTGGTTTACAAACATTTAAAACTAGACATGGTAATGTCTACAAGTATATGAAATGAAACTATTTTGGTGTCACACATTTGGAACTTGATATCACTGATTACGAACAGTTAACACTTGACATTGCTGTATGCAAACTTTTGATATAAAACTTTGGTCGTATTCCACTATTAAACGTTTTTCGGAAATATATTATTTCCTGAACATAATGTATTGTTTAACTAAAACCTGTAGATTCACTCAACATTATTGTTGATCCGTTTTGCGTGATTTATTCTCAGGTTTTATCATCATTAAGTAATATAGATAAAACCATTTAATTTTGTGAAGAGTACGACTGAAACTATCACAAAAGAGTGAAATGAGTAAGTGTAGATTCGTCATATCCTTTGACCTAGACAAGATTAAATTCCAGAGTTCAAGGGGTTTGGAAAAAATCTTTGTAATAAGATTTGGTTCTTCGATAATTAAGGAAATTAGAATCTTCTTTGGTTAAATGTGATGATCTGTTTCGATTGCTCTGTAGGATATTCCACTATAAATCCACCCTCTTTATTTCCTTTATATTTTAGAGTTTCATCCTTTTGTTTTCTCTTTTCGACTTTAAGTCAAGCGAATAATGGTCCAGAATTTGTAGGTATGAAGGTTCATGATTCATGTTCTAAGAGAGATTGTAATAGCACGATCTTAATTGGTTAAATTACCAGAATTCAAGAGAAAAAAAAATAAAACTATCAGGAAGATAATTTATGGATATGTTTGGAGATTAGGTAGAATGTAAGAGTCGTGTAACATGGCACATGATGACGTTATAGTCTGTGAATCATCATGTTTCATTAGAAACTCAGCATGACTTATTGTAATATAATCACGTTGATCAAGTATAATTATATTATACTAACTCATGCTTCAGTTCCCAACACCATTTCAAAAACATTCATATTTTAAATTCGAATTTCTAAGAATTTAGAAACTAAGATAGTTTCCTTTCTGATGTAACTCTGATATCGCGGAGAGATAAATGATTTCAGATAAGAGTAGTTATAAAAATATTTTCAAAAATATCGAGGATATTTATAATGAAAGATACGATGATATTCATCAATGACTTCAGCAGATACTGAATCATTTGAATTCTTTGAAGTCAGGTTTAGTCTTTGTGATGTGTCTACAGCCTCCATCACGGTTTGCTCAAATTTGTTTTCCAGTTTCAACATTTCTGAGGTTTGCCAACATACTATTCTTCATTATCGAGCTTTTGGCTGTTAAGACCGTTTACAACTTTTGCTGCTTCATTCAGTTTTTTTAACATTACGAGTATTGATTCGCAGACTGGGTGCTTTTCAAAATTTCAGAATGAAAGATCATAATTCTAAGAGATAAATGTTATATATATACATATAACTGTTGATGTAAAAATGCTGCGAGATTCGAAATACTAATTGCTAATTCCCGGTAATTGGTATGGTAATTCTTGTTACAAGATGTGGATGAGTATATGAATAGGTTTTAATGAACAGAATTGTTTTTTTCGAAAAGTCAAAGATCAATGAAGTTGCTGGTAAGTTCACTGCTAATGTGGCAGAATATAAAAAGTTTCCCGGTAACAATAACAATGGCAAACGTATATATCAAAGTTATAATAAGGCTTATTCGAATGAAAAATTGAAGTTGATTTCTTGTAACTGTGACAAAATTGGCTAATTTGAAAAATATTTGCATTGTTATTTTCGGTAATAACAATGCCAAAGAAGCTAGCACAGATACGTGTTAAACGTTTACTCAGGTTCCGAGTGTTTTCAGGTGCATAACTATATGCATTAATCTTTTCTTCCATAGATGAAGTGCGGTTGGTTCATCCTCTCGATTGAGGTGTGTTCAAGAATTATGAAAGGTTTGAACGCAGATTTGTAATCGTCAAGATACAAATGAGGTTTAAGATGAAATCAAGTGGCAAACTTGAAGAGATGTTTAGTTTCATATGGTATAATCAATATTTTAATTCATTTTAATTGTCCAATGTTGGTAGTCCACAGTTAGTAATTCAATAATTCATATATAATATTCGACTTAATTAATACGTATCGTGACCCATTGTATACATGTCTCAGACTCGATCACAACTCAAAGTATATATATTATTGTAAAATCAACCTCAACCCTGTATAGCTAACTTAAGCATTACTACATATAGAGTGTCTAAGTTTATTCCAAATAATATATATAGATGCGTCGATATGATATGTCAAAACCTTGTATACGTGTTCCGATATTTAAAGTGCGTAAATTAAATAACAGAAATTAAATGACGATAAATAAAATTGTGAGAATATAAATTGCGATAATTAAATTGCGATAAATAAAATGTAACCAGTTAGCTAGGAACAGTTAGCTAGGAACAGTTAGCGTGGATTCTTAACAAAATTTTTCTCATAGTTAATTTGTTTGTTTCTAACAAATTTTATTTTGTCCAATGTTTTCTTCATTATGCCACTTGTTGGATTCTGATAGATCAAAATCCAAATATGAAATTGAATGAAAATGGTCATTCTGTGGTGAACGAATTCGTATATCTGTGGATGTAAGTAGGATAGTAAATGACTGTTGAATCGGATTCGAAGAATGTATAGTGTAACTTATTAATGTGAAATCTAAATATTCCTCGGGTATTACCTACCCGTTAAAATATTTTCACCATTAACAGTTTGTACAAAAGAATTTTTTATTACAATCTTTATGAAAACATATATACATATATATTTTCTTCAGATGTAATCATGGATTTAATGAGTCAATTATGATATTAATCTCATTTGATTTATCTTTAGAACAAGAATATATAATCTCTAAAACATTAGAGATTACATAATCGCTATGTCAAACGAGGATAACTGATGTTGAACGTCATGTAGAATGATGATTATGCTCGAGGTATAGATTGTGGTGTTGAGGCGTGTGATGTTAAAACTTAAGTTGTTGGTGGTACTGGTTATGCTACTGGTGCTGCTGATGTTGCTGAAGCTGGTACTTTTTGCACCATATTTTCCAAGGCTATAACTCGTGCGCGAAGTTCGTTGACTTATTACTCCGGGATGATTGTCGGTAGGAACGAACGAATGAATAAGGTTTAGAATCTGAGTTGTGATATAGTTGTAGCGACCCGACAAAATCGTCATTGACGGCGCCGTCTACTTAGGTCCCGTTACGTGGTCATAAGCCTTTAAAACAACGTTTGACCAAAAGTACGACGCATTCATTTCAAAAGTAAAGATGTTTCATGGTTTACAAAGTAGTTCGACAACTAGATACATTACAAAGTTTAAAGTACAATTGAAACATATGCGACACAATTTAAAAGTAGCCAAAAGACGCTCCACGTATGCATGTATACTCGACATCCAAGCAAGTATCAAAAGTAATGAGCGGAAGCATGTATCACAAAACGTTCAAGGACCTGAGAAAAACATAGAAATCTGCCAACGAAAACGTTGGTGAAATCATAGGTTTAAGTATGTAAGAACTAGTGAACCACAAGATTTGTAACATTGATTTAATAGTAATACATTCTAAAAGTTAATATTCACGAGCACCCAATTATCAATGCTTAACATTCCTTCCATAGAACCCCATCACAATAGTGTTAGAACATACACTGTTTCTCAAAAATATATTTCATTCGTAAACGGTAGCGGACTGTCTGAATGAGGGTTTGTCAAACCCATATGGATCCATACAACATAAGTTCTCGCTTACACCCGACAAGTGTAACTAATGATAATCGAATTGAGGATTTTGTTCTAAACTCGTATGTAGAATATTTGTTTTCCTGTACTTGTGTTCACTTAGTAAAAAGAAACGTTTATATTTTCTCATCCTAATTGTAAGTTCAAAAGAGTGAAAGTGGGACTATGATCTCACCTTGAGTGCACGTATGTACAAGTACTTCAACAAGTAAACGTCTGCAAGAACGAATGCTAGTCTTGACCTAAACAAGTAGGTTTGTATCAATATCGGTAAACACGGTCGGTCAAAGTGTTCAATTAGTCCTATGGTTCGTTACGACTCGATTACTATAGCATGTGAGTCAAGTTGTCATGTTTCATACAAGATACAAGTATAAAAGCATGTTAGAACGATTGCACAAACATTTGGTTAAGTTTGATTAAAAGTCAACTTTGGTCGGGTCAAAGTCAACGAAAATTCAACACGTTCGGGTCGGGTCCCGAACTATTTTTTTGAGGTTTTTAATCATATATGAGCATGTTAGAGCAAGTTACATGTGAATCGGAGGTCCATAGCATGGCAAACATTTTTCGTAAAATGACCAAACCAAACAGATTCTGATAGTGCATCTGGACGGCGTCCAGATTTGCTGGATGGCATCCAGCATTGAAGGCCTAGATGGCGTCCAATAATCTGGACGGTGTCCAGATTGGTATACAGGTCTGCTATGCTGAAGACACACAAGTGCACGAATCAAAATGCAACCAAACATAATTTATGATCCGCAAACATTTAAAACATATATCTTATATCATCGGAAAGGTATTTTGACAAGAAAAACAACTAAGCATATTTCATCAATCAATCTACCACTTACAACAACCAAAATCACATTGAATGCTCAACATTTATTACATTCAAGTTCATAAATGCGGTTTGGTGATTCGGGAACTTACTACCTACATACAACACGCTATTTCGTAGGTAATCAAGCATACAATCCAACTAAACACTTACCAACAACAACTCATGGCATTCAATACATCAAATGTTCACATTTAGTTCTATCAAACCCTAACCAATCATCACCAAAATTAATAATCAAGTTTATGAAATTTTCTAAAGCAACCTATATGAAAGGACCCGTTCATATACATTATAAATGATTCTCAATAGTTGATTACATCGCGAGGTATTTGACCTCTATATGATACATTTTTTAGACATTGCATTCGTTTTTAAAAGAAAAACTTTATTTACATCAAAAATTGACAGGCATGCATACCATTTCATAATATCCAATCATAAATGACCTAATCTGTCATTTACTTAATAATAATCTCTATTGAACTCAACGACTTGAATGCAACATCTTTTGAAATATGCCATGAATGACTCCAAGTAATATCTTTAAAATGAGCAAATACACAGCGGAAGATTTCTTTAACACCTGAGAATAAACATGCTATAAAGTGTCAACCAAAAAGTTGGTGAGTTCATTAGTTTATCATAAACAATCATTTCCATTAATTTAATAGACCATAAGATTTTCATTTTATTTCTCATAAACATCATCTCATATCAGGCATTTCGCAAACTGCATAGAGATAAAAATCATTCATATGGATTGAACACCTGGTAACCGACGTTAAATTAATGCATAGAATATCCCCAAAACAGAACCTCTCGTCTGTATTATAATCTCGAAGTACTAAAGCATTCGTACCCCGAATGGGACTTGTCAAGGTCCATAGATCTATCTTTAGGATTCGCGTCAATCAGGGGCCATTTCCCTAAATTCTTAGGTTACCAGACTTGAAGGGCGATATTCGGTTTAATAATCTAACCATAGAATGTAATTTTAAGTACTTGTGTCTATTTCGTAAAACAGTTATAAAAGCAGTGCATGTATTCTCAGTCCCAAAAATATATATTGCAAAAGCATTTAAAAGGAGAGCAAATGAAACTCACCATACTGTATTTCGTAGTAAAAATACATATAACTTCATTGAACAATGCAAGGTTGGCTTCGGATTCACGAACCTAAATTAATTATGTATATTTATATGTTGGTTAAGATTCGTCTAACAATTTAGGTTAAGTCATAGTATACCACATTCCTAATGCTCGAGATTAATATGAAAAGTCAACAAAAGTCAATTTGACTCACAATGATTTCTAAAATCTATACATGATTAATATATAGTTTAAATATCGTCGTTTTATATTTTTTTTAAATATCTTTAAAAGATTTATTAGAGTAAATAATATAATTCATTTATTAATAAATAAGACTTTATATAAAAAAAATACTTTTATATATCTTAAGTAATAAAATTTATAAAGTTCATTTAATATCATAAAGATAATATGATAGGTATTATTAAAGAAATTTTATTACACGTAGTAAAAATATATTTGTATCTCATATGTATTTGATAAAATAATATCTATAATAATAGTAAGTAAAAGTTGCATTATTTTGTAATAATTATTATTATTATTCTATTACTTAAAATATCAATATTTATAATTACTAAAATAAAATGATAATTCTAATTATGATAACATTAATATTTATGATACTTTTTAATATTATCTTTTAAAATAATAATTCTATTTAAAATGATAATAATAATGATATTTTATAGGAACAATGACATTTCTATTAAAATGGTAATTTTTGTTAAAATCATAGTTTTAATATAACGATACTTTTAATAATAATAGTAATGATAAAAAAAAATAATAAGAACAATAATTTTATCTAAATCATTATCTTACAATATTTAAATTTCATCATGATACACATACTCATTATTTCTTAATTGATTCGTTAAATAGCTTTTAATCGTCTTTTATATCGTTTTCATGTTAATGATAATATTAGTAATCATAATAATTAAGTATTACTAATATAAGTTTTAATCATAATAATACAAATGATAATAAATATTATGAATATATTAATGATAATACTAATTATAACTATAACGATAATAACGATAGTAATAATAATAAAAATAACAATTTTTAATGATAATACTTTTTATAGATAATGATAATAATAATAATAATAATAATAATAATAATAATAATAATAATAATAATAATAATAATAATAATAATAATAATAATAATAATAATTAAATAAAAATTAGGACGACGATAGTAACGATGATAATAATAATCATTTCTAATAATAATACAAAAAATTCAATTGATTATAACTTCTAACCCGTTCATCGAATCCATTCGATATCTAAATGAAAAGTTTATAGTTTTTCGCCAGCTTCCTAACGACATGCATATCTTATACCTTATATCAACCGCATATGTAACTAATTCAGGATTCAACATAACCTATCTAACGGCAATATCAAAAGTACAAGCATGCATAATTCTATATACTCGAGCACTAGTCATGGATACACTATTAATATATAAAAGTTAAGTTATGAGTGCTCACGTATCAATATTGAGGTTCAATATTGCAGGAAAGTACGTAGATGCAACGGAGATGATAAATACTAGATTGACCTTACGAGCATACCCCCGAACATTACACATAACCTCCATAGCTATAACCCATAATTTTCTTAGCTCTATCCCACTCATAAAACCCGTTTTGAAAAGACGCGAGCAGAACCCCGTCGTAGTATTTTATGTATAATACTAATAATAATACTACTACTAATAATAATAAGATTAATAATAATAATATTAATCTTAATAATAATATTAATCTTAATAATAATAAAAATAATTTAATAATATAAGTAATACGGAGTAATATGAGTGTTTGATGAAATGAATCTCTTAAAACTGCTCGAACTCGATTTATAGGTAAATGTAGTCCACCAACCCCTTCCATGCGAGTGCATGGGGTATGTGAGGTATTTGCATGCGAGTGCATGGCTTGAAAATGTGGCAACATTTGTTTTCTTCATCTGCCGACACCCATATTATATTATTTATATTTTTATATATTAAATCTATATAATTAATTATATATTATATTATAATTACGCTCATGGTAAAAATATATTTTTTACAAAAATGACACGGACGTGGTCTCATGACTCATGTACCACTTTCGGTTTTTTGAGCGCACTTTCGTACGTTTAGAAAACTAGCCTTTTACGTTACGCGACGTGTACCTTTAGTAATAGTTTGATTTATTCATCAAAAAAATTACTTTCTAAAAATGTATCTTATAAAATTTGAGCGTCGTGGTCATTTGCTTCTATAAATAAGTGACTCGTTGTTTAACAAAATATTTTATTTTAAATTAAGTCGTTTTATGACTAGATTAAAATATATAGATATATATATATACCATTTTAGAAATATAAATTTTGTATCCAAAATCTTTCATCTAACAATATAACATTTAGTTTTTCAAAACTATTTATTTTTCAAAGTTTATTTTCATTTCATTTAGGAAAATAGTTTAGCGCGTAACGTTTTTCTTTTTAAGAATTTAAATGGATACAAGTACTAATCGTTTTTAAATATCAAAAGCGTCACTAGGCGGGTGTTACTACCGTATACTTAATTTGAAAACATATATTTTAATGAGCATGTTTTAAATACACGTTACAACCAATATTCCAACTTACGTTTATTTAATCAACTGCAGTTTAGATAGACAAGTCCTGTTATATGAAAAAGTGTTTTCGTACAGTTGAAAACTACATCATTTGATTACTATGGAATTCCATCAACAAACATATGGAACCAAATACTATACTTTAAAGTATTTATACTTAATATTTCGTTAACGTTATCAAGTTATAATATATACGCGTATTCGTATATAATCATTTACGTTCGTATAATATAACTCATTTTAAATAGTAGTCGTTATCTTACTAAATAATATTTTTAATATGAAAACTAAATAATGGATTTATCAAGGGATATGAGTTAATCAAAGTGAAACACACTTTTGAAGTTTAAATGAGAATGTTTACTAATTTTTGACTAACTCTCGTTAACGACACTTTGTTCTTATTTGTAGAGTCACTTTACCAATTTCCGAATATGGTTAAAAAGAATAGATTTCTTAAATCAAAGTGGACCTCTCAACAGAGACTCGTAAATCGTAATTCAATGTATCTGATAATTCAATCCGTCGATAGTTATTTTAAATATATTTTAAAACAACAACGTTCATGTAAAGTATTATATGTCTAATACTTGTTAACGTTTTCAAGTTATAACATATATATATATATATATATATATATATATATATATATATATATATATATATATATATATATATATATATACATATATATACATACATATATAACCATATCCGTTCCTATAATGGTTCGTGAATCTTTGGAATTTGTTCGAGGTTAAATGAATGTATGGACACAGTTTAAAATTCTTGAGATTCAACTTACAAACTTTGCTTATCGTGTCGGGAATATATAAAGATTAAAGTTTAAATTTGGTCAGAAATTTTCGGGTTGTCACAGTACCTACCCGTTAAAGAAATTTCGTCCCGAAATTTGATTGGAATGGTCATGGCTGACAATAAGTATGTTTTCATGACGCATATAAGCTGAAGATTAGGGTTTTATCATCATTGAGTAATATGGATAAAATCGTTTGATTTTTGTGAAGGGTACGAGTGAAGCTATTACCAAAAGAGTGAAATGAGTAGGTATAAATTCGTCATATCTTTTGACGTAGATAGAATTGATTTTTAAGTTCAAGAGATTTGGAGGAAATCTTCGTAATAAGATTTGATTCTCCGGTAACCAAGGGAGTTTGGACCCGCTTTAAATGTGATCGGCCATTTTGATTGCTCTGTCAGATATTTTACTATAAATCCACTCCCTTCGTTTCCTTACAACTCACACCTTCTCTTCTTTCTCCCTCAGCTCATACTTTAAAGTATCCGTTAATATACTCCATCCAGTTCTGGTTCTTGATATACTCCTTACCTTCATATCTGTCATTCTTCTTTTTCATTTGCTGCCGGAAGAATCTATTTACTTTTGCTATACCCTTGGGTTTATAGTGTTTTTAGTTCTCCCGTGTCTTTATATTGCTATTTGCATCGATATATATGGTTTATAATTTTTGGGTGGTTGTTGGATTTTATATCTTCTCTTATATTTCGATGTCTCTAATTGTGTCTCCCATAATCATTGTCATCTTCAGTTAACGCTCTCTTTTATTTGCTGCGATTTATACCCTAATTTATATTTCGGAATTTTGTCCTTTCGTTTCTTCTTCTTGCAATTAAGCACCGCTTGTAATGATCCAGAATTCGCAGATATGAATTTCGGAATGAACATTGTTAATGATTTAGGAAGGAAATTGTAATGGCACAATCTTGACTTGTCAAATTACCAGAATACCTCAGAAAAATCCGAATCATCAAGAAATATTTTCTTGATATTTTAGAGGTTAAATAGAATACAAGAGTCGTATAACATGGCACATGATGATGTTATGATTTGTGAATCATCACATTCCATTTAGAAACTCAGCATGACTTACTGTAATATAATCACGTTGTTCAAGTGTCATTATATTATACTAACTCATGCTTCAGCTCCCAACACTACTTCAAAAAAAAAAATATTCCTATTTTAAACTCGAATTTTTCAGAATTTAGAAACTAAAATAGTTTCTTTTATGATGTAATACAGATAGCACGAAGAGGTAAATGATTTCAGATAAGAATAATTAAGAAAATTTCTTTAGAAATATGGAGGATATTTATAATAAAAGATACGATGATATCTTAGAATTTCTAATATCAGAGGATGATGAAGAATATTGTCCACAGGGGTTTAGAGTCAGGAGCAAGATATTCGTTAATGATTTCAGCAAATGCTGAATCCTTTGGATTCTTTGAAGGCAGGTTTCATCCTTGTGATTTGTCCACAGCCTCCTTCATATTTTGCTCAATCCTTTTTCCAACTCCAAGACTTCTCTTTTTTTGTGCGCTTTGCCAACACACTTCTTCATTATCATCCAACTTTTACTGTTAAAGTTGTTTATAGTTTTTGCTGCTTCATCAGCATTTTTCCATTTTCGGAGAACCAATTCGTAGTTCGGAGTGTTTTTCAGAAACTTCACATTCAAATTAAGTCCAGAAGATAGACGTTATATATACACATATAACTGTTGGCGTAGACATGCTGTGATATTTCAAAATACTGATTGCTAATTCCCGATGATTCGTATGGCAATCCTCGTTACAAGATACGAATGAATAAATGATGGGGTTTCGGTAATTATAATGATTCTTCGGAAGGTCAATGATCAGTGAAGTTGTGAATAAGTTTATTGCTAATGTGGTGGAATATGAAAGGTTCCCCAGTAACAATAAAAGAGCACGCATATATATTAGGGTTATAATAAGATTGTGTCGAATGAAGAGTCGAAGTTGACTTGCTAGAGCTGTGACAAAACTGACTACTTTGGAAAGGAATTGAAAAGTCATTTTTTGCTAATAAATGCCAAAGGATTTGACACAGATATGTGTTGAATTATGACTTTGGTTTTGAGAGCTTTTTAAGTACATAACTGTGGGTAATTTGTGGTTGGATCATCATCTTGATTGCTCATTATTTGAAGTGTCTTCAGAAATTTTCGAAGGGTTTGAACACAGATTGTAATCATTAATATACATTTGATGTTCTAACACAGTTTTGAAGTCAAAGTATAGCTTCGAAAGATGGAGGAATCTAAAAGTGATGGTACCGGTTATATCTCGAATTGAATTCTGAGGTTTCAAAATCAGAATATGTAATTGAGTTTGAATGAGTATGGTTGTTTTGATTTCTATAAAAGAATGTGTATTGTTGAGAAAACAGTGTGTATAGTTGATGATTGCTGAATCAGATTCGAAGAATGTACCACATTAATTGTGAATTTAATATCTCTCGGGTATTACCTACCCGTTAAAAGTTTTTTCACAATTAATATTTTGTACAAAAGAATTTTATTACAATCTTTACGAAAATATATATGTATATATTCTACTCAGATGTAACATAGATTTAAATACTAAATTAAACTCATTCGATTTACGGTTGGAACTAGAATTGAATAATCCCTTGAAGGCTTTAGAGATTACATAAGTATTTCTTGAATAATATTATGAATCAATACTTCGTTATTTGTTGAGATGTGATGTTAGTTTTCGTTAAATTCTTGTGAACTTCGCAAAGTACGAATGATGTTATCTGAAAAGTTTCGGTTACATCAATGATGAAGTGTAAAATCAAATATATACTTGATTTATTAGGAATTGAATTTGTTGAATTGAGACAGAGATTGTAGTTAACTCTGGTTAAGTTGCGGCCGAAGGATGTACATTATTACATATTTGTAATATGAATTAACCGATTAGTTAAGATTCACACACAATAGCTTAGTACGGAAAGATTTATTATTATTTTTTTATTTCAAAATATATATATAAATATACATATAATTTCTTCAGAAGGAATGAGTTAATTCTTCATAACTCGTTGATACAATATACGCGTTATTGATTCATAATGATGTCCACAGTGATTCTTGAACTGACAGAGTTTGTGATGTTATAGGTGTTGTTGATTCTGATGTTGACTGTACTGACGATGCTGGTGACGCTGACGGTACTGTTGATGCTGTTGGTAGAACAAGTTTAGCTTGTTAATCACACACCATTTTTGTCAGAGTTTTTTTTTTTTTTTTTACTCTTCCTTCTATCATTTTGGTTCGCTTAACTGATTTATGGTTAGGGTTAGATTAGATAATCTCTAAGACTTTAGAGATTACATAATCGCCGCAGAATGTTTCTCCAATGAGGTTATGAGTTAATACTTCGTCAGTTATTGTTGTTGGTACTCCTTGGTATCTATGGTGCGTATGACGTTGATGCTCGTGGGACAGATTGTGAAGTTGAGGTTTACGACGCAGTTTTGATTGGGGTTGGTAATGGTACTGTTGGCGTTGATAATGGTGGTATTGGTTATGCTGCTGATGCTGCTGCTGGTGTTTGTAACCTTTGCACCATGTTCTCCAAAGCCACTACCCGAGCGCGAAGCTCGTTGACTTCTTCTATTACACCGGGGTGATTGTCGGTTCGGACGAGTGGATAAATAAAATCTAGAATTTGATGTAGTATATAATCGTGACGAGATACTCTGGAAATGAGAGAGAAAATGGTGTCTCGAACAGGTTCGTCGGTAAGTGCTCCAGGTTCTTCGCCAAGAGGGCAATGTAGTGGATGGAAAGGATCGCCTTCTTCTTGTTTCTAATGATTGAGGAGGCTACGAACCCATCCCCAATTCATCCAGAATAGGTGATGACTGATTGGTTGATCCATTCCGGTCACACTGCTTTCGGAGCTTGAGTGAGATTCCATTTCGGAATCTGAGTGACTTGAACTAACGACGAATTCCATTTCGTACGATTTGATATAGGATTTTTCGATATAAAATGATTTTTCCGGCTATCGGGTGATATTCTATTTACATAGGATATCTATATATATAGATCAAAAGATTTCATAGATTACGGAGGAATTTGCGGGATATGTCATGTAACAACCCGAATTTTCCCTTATATTTTTCTAACGACCATTAAGAATTTAACGAAACTTAAACTTAGGATTTGAGTCCTAAGCTATTCGAAGCGGAAAAAAAAAAAAACTAAACACTTTCGGTTAGGAAACCTAGACTAGGTCATTTGAGACCAACGAAACATACGGTAATTTAGTTATCCACTTAACGACCTTAGATCATTATCAAATGATTAGATAATTAAACCCTACGATAATCATCATCAATAAAATTTCTTAACGCAATTTAATTAAACTAAGTGCAAGAGCTTAACCCGTACTTTATTTATTAAAAGGTTATGTTAATTAAATAATTAATTTAAAAAAAAAAATTATATATATATATATATATATATATATATATATATATATATATATATATATATATATATATATATATATATATATATAAAATAAATCGCCTCATATAAATAATAAATATAAAAATATTTAATCTTTATCCTAATGAAGTCCTAGCCACATTCAAACTCCATCTCTAGATTAATTAGAATCCTATCCTAAAACTAATTGGGTTTTAGCTAAACTTTAAGAAATTGTAGTCTTATCTTAACTCTAAATATTAATCTATTAAAGGGTCCTTAGACCTCATAATCTCTCGTTCATAATCACAACAATTGCCCTCTTGCTCTTTTTGACCAACGACCCACAACCCTCCCACCTTCCTTGTTTTGTTCGGCAAATTTTGGAGGCTTCAACAGCCATATTCTCGTAGCTTTGTGCAGCCCATCACAGCCTCTCATCATTGGTGTTTTTGCTGCTATAGCAACCCTCCATACGCCACCCAAAACCGCCCCATCACAGCCCCCCAAAAACCACCTTCTCCTGCTGCGTTTTTGCAGCCAAGAAACACCACATCATCGCCACTTTTTGCAGCCCTTTTGCTGCTACTTCGTCCTTCTGTTTCTGCTCGAAATAACAGCCCAAAAGCCAAGATTTTAGCGCTGTTTTTGCTGCTGTTTTGCAGCTGGAAAACCGCCACCTAGCTGCTATATTTAGCAGCCCAAACCGCCACCCAACAGCAGTTTTCTGCTGCTGTAGAACCGCCACCAACACCTCTCGGTTGCTGCTGCTTTTCGTGATCCAAAACCAACTCGAAACAACCCGTTTTGCCACCTTTTTGCTGCGGTCTTATTGTTGCTGCTACTCACGACTTTCTGGCGATCCCGAAGCTCACAAACCTCACTCGGTCGTCTCTAACATTCAACCTGAAGGTATAAAATACAACCTACTTCTTAAGTTTGATACCACTAAATTATAGTTAATATAATAATTATTATGTTATACGAATTTGAATATGAATGATTAATATATGTAAATCATCTCCTCGTAAAATTTGCAACTTAAGAGAATGTAAATACACTCCGCTTAAGCATCATACACAGAAAAGAAAAAAAGGGGGATTTAAAATACACTTGTTCTTATTTGTGTACGAATCCAAATAGGTAATATTAGCTCAGTACGAATTCAAATAAAAATGGTGACATGATTTTCATAACTTTAGATTTTAACCCTGGACTACAAGCATGTTTACAAAACATCAACTAGAATTAAAAGTGCATGTATAATCTTTCGTATGAACTGTAATAGAAACAAGAAGATCTGATCTTTTCATAATATACGTTTTGGAGCCCCTTATATATATAGTGTTAAAATATTAAATTACAAGAATATCATGTTAGTGTTTACTCCCCTGAACATTATACAATTTTAAAGACAAAATTAAAGCATATAAATATAAAGAATATATGGTTATGAATATGGATATAAAGATGATAAGAGATGAATGTTCATAGATAATAATTATATTATAATATAACTTTATGATATTACGAAAACTTATATAAAGTTTATAAAGACGATACAATTGAACATAAACTATGAGTTACATATAAAGTTATAAACTTTAAAACAAACTATATAAACATTATGCATATATATATATATATATATATATATATATATATATATATATATATATATATATATATATATATATATATATATATATATATATATATATATTGATATGAATATGAATTAGATCAAAGTTGTGAGCTTTAATGATAACACTAATATTATGATAATGAATATGAACTTGTAATATGAGTAACGAATATAATGAAAGCTAATGTATAAGTGTGAGGATTTGATTATAATAAAAGGGTAAATAAACTTGATATCTTATAATGTATACTTAAAATATAGCGAATAACTTAAAGACTATAACTAATAAACTAAAACTTATTATATATGTTAAGATTATATGTATCACATAAACATTATCATAAGACTTAAACTTTAATGTTATGATAAGTAACTATAATGTATGCTTAATACGTATGATATTATAACATGAACACATCTACTCAATGAAGTAATAATGATAAGTTTAAGCACATGGGATGAGATAAAAGTTAGGACTTATCTAGGTCAATTAAATATATATGTTATAAAATTATAATGAAGTGATAAGATTAAAAGGTTAAATAAAAGTGATAGTAATATAATAATAATAATAAACATATAAACTATTATATTAAAACATTTTTATTTAACTAAATTATTATATAATATTATACTAATTAATAAAACTATAAAGTCTAATAATACATAAATAATTATAAGAATAACTTATACATAAAAATATACATAAACATGTACAAGTATATAAAACTATATGATATACACACGGACTATATGTATATAAAGGCACATAAAATATATATCATAAAAGATATAATATATATAAGAAGAACTATAACAGAAGGATGATGTATAACACAAATGAACTTCATCGCTAATTAAGACTTGATAGCACCGAGGTTTGTTGCTAGTTGATAACATTCGACCGTGAACATAGTAATCACACGAACGTTAATAATTAACTTAAATGAAACAAGTAACTATTAATATATTTTATATATTAATAAAACGTTATTTAAATAGAAGATATTTATTTAAATACATAAATGTCAATTAAACTTTATTATAATTGACACACTCTTTGTCAGATTGAACAAACTAATGACCAAACTTATACCTCTAGGTTGAGATCCCGGTCGTTTATTCCCGTTCATTCTTCTCTTTCGTGCAATAACTTCAACTACTGTTAATGTGAACTTCATAGCCCCACTTTTTACTATTTATTAACTGTTTTACAACTTTTGGGGTGAGGCACATGCTTGCTTTAAAATGATTTACAATTTAGACACAAGTACCTAAACTATTTGATATGCAATTTCGTGAGACTTTTGTTAAACATGTATTTAGTGTTACATGCAAATCCCCGCCATAATATCGTTAATTGCTGGAATTGGAATTTGCAAGCTTAATTATTGTGAGTAGGCCTATTGAGAGTGACGTCTCTACCCACTGGCGTAATCGTCAAGGGGTACATAATAATGATTGCCGACACCCGTACAGTGTCAGGGGTTAATGTTTACTTCGATATTATAACTCATGGCATATTGAATATTCTGATATTTTGAACTACATCTTGTGGTCTAAAAACTTATTATGATTATTAAACCTATGTTGTTCACTCAACCATTTTTGGTTGACACTTTAAGCATGTTTTGTCTCAGGTACTTAGATATATTGCTTCCGCTGTAGAACTTTGCTGTTATTTAGAAGCCAAGCCATGCACTGGGACCAGAGTTAACATCAACATCAATGGCGATTTTGACAGGGTGTTAAATGTCAGGCAAAGTTTAAAGTAATAGATACGATAAGATATGATTTAGCAGATACACTAAGATATGAATTTTGTCTATACACTACTCATGCAATTAATGTAGCAAGACGTGTCTAGACTAATAATGATAAGCAGGTAATTTTCTAAGGATGATAAGCAGATGATTTCCAACTAAAAATGATAAGCAAAACTTTTGACATGCAGACACGGTCGAAGTCCAGACTCACTAATGCATCCTAACGACTTATCAGTTAGACACACTAATGCAGACCTGGTTTGCTAAGACCACCGCTCTGATACCAACTGAAAGGACCCGTTCATATACATTATAAACGATTCTCAATAGTTGATTACATCGCGAGGTATTTGACCTCTGTATGATACATTTTTCAGACATTGCATTCATTTTTAAAAGAAAAACTTTCTTTACATCGAAAATTGACAGGCATGCATACCATTTCATAATATCCAATCATAAATGACCTAATCAGTCATTTACTTAATAATAATCTCTATTGAACTCAACGACTTGAATGCAACGTCTTTTGAAATATGCCATGAATGACTCCAAGTAATATCTTTAAAATGAGCAAATACACAGCGAAAGATTTCTTTAACATCTGAGAATAAACATGCTTTAAAGTGTCAACCAAAAGATTGGTGAGTTCATTAGTTTATCATAAACAATCATTTCCATTAATTTAATAGACCACAAGATTTTCATTTTATTTCTCATAAACATCATCTCATATCAGGCATTTTGCAAACTGCATAGAGATAAAAATCATTCATATGGATTGAACACCTGGTAACCGACGTTAACTTAATGCATAGAATATCCCCAAAACAGAACCTCTCGTCTGTATTATAATCTCGAAGTACTAAAGCATTCGCACCCCGAATGGGACTTGTCAAGGTCCATAGATCTATCTTTAGGATTCACGTCAATCAGGGGCCATTTCCCTAAATTCTTAGGTTACCAGACTTGAAGGGCGATATTCGGTTTAATAATCCAGCCATAGAATGTAATTTTAAGTACTTGTGTCTATTTCGTAAAACAGTTATAAAAGCAGTGCATGTATTCTCAGTCCCAAAAATATATATTGCAAAAGCATTTAAAAAGGGAGCAAATGAAACTCACCATACTGTATTTCGTAGTAAAAATACATATAACTTCATTGAACAATGCAAGGTTGGCTTCGGATTCACGAACCTAAATTAATTATGTATATTTATATGTTGGTTAAGATTCGTCTAACAATTTAGGTTAAGTCATAGTGTACCACATTCCTAATGCTCGAGACTAATATGCAAAGTCAACAAAAGTCAATTTGACTCAAAATGATTTCTAAAATCTATACATGATTAATATATAGTTTAAATATCGTCATTTTATATATATTTTTTTAAATATCTTTAAAAGATTTATTAGAGTAAATAATATAATTCATTTTTTAATAAATAAGACATTATATAAAAAAAATACTTTTATATATCTTAAGTAATAAAATTTATAAAGTTCATTTAATATCGTAAAGATAATATGATAGGTATTATTAAAGAAATTTTATTACACGTAGTAAAAATATGTTTGTATCTCATATGTATTTGATAAAATAATATCTATAATAATAGTAAGTAAAAGTTGCATTATTTTGTAATAATAATTATTATTATTCTATTACTTAAAATATCAATATTTATAATTACTAAAATAAAATGATAATTCTAATTATGATAACATTAATATTTATGATACTTTTTAATATTATATTTTAAAATAATAATTCTATTTAAAATGATAATAATAATGATATTTTATAGTAACAATGACATTTCTATTAAAATGGTAATTTTTGTTAAAATGATAGTTTTAATATAACGATACTTTTAATAATAATAGTAATGATAAAAAAATAATAAGAACGATAATTTTATCTAAATCATTATCTTACAATATTTAAATTTCATCATGATACATATACTCATTATTTCTTAATTGATTCGTTTAATAGCTTTTAATCATCTTTTATATCGTTTTCATGTTAATGATAATATTAGTAATCATAATAATTAAGTGTTACTAATATAAGTTTTAATCATAATAATACTAATGATAATAAATATTATGAATATATTAATGATAATACTAATTATAACTTTAACGATAATAACGATAGTAATAATAAAAAAATAACAATTTTTAATGATAATAATTTTTATAGATAATGATAATAATAATAATAATAATAATAATAATAATAATAATAATAATAATAATAATAATAATAATAATAATAATAATAATAATAATAATAATAATAATTAAATAAACATTAGGACGACGATAGTAACGACGATAATAATAATTATTTTTAATAATAATACAAAAAATTCAATTGATTATAACTTCTAACCCGTTCATCGAATCCATTCGATATCTAAATGAAAAGTTTAGTGTTTTTCGCCAGCTTCCCAACGACATGCATATCTTATACCTTTTCTCAACCGCATATGTAACTAATTCAGGATTCAACATAACCTATCTAACGACAATATCAAAAGTACAAGCATGCATAATCCTATATACTCGAGCACTAGTCAGGGATACACTATTAATATATAAAAGTTAAGTTATGAGTGCTAACGTATCAATATTGAGATTCAATATTGCAGTAAAGTACGTAGATGCAACGCAGATGATAAACACTAGATTGACCTCACGAGCATACCCCCAAACATTACCCATAACTTCCATAGCTATAACCCATAATTTCCTTAACTCTATCCCACTCATAAAACCCGTTTTGAAAAGACGCGAGCAGAACCCCGTCGTAGTATTTTATGTATAATACTAATAATAATACTACTAATAATAATAATAAGATTGATAATAATAATATTAATCTTAATAATAATAATAAAAATAATTTAATAATATAAGTAATACGGAGTAATATGAGTGTTTATGAAATGAATCTCTTAAAACTGCTCGAACTCGATTTATAGGTAAATGTAGTCCACCAACCCCTCCATGCGAGTGCATGGGGTATGTGAGGTATTTCCATGCGAGTGCATGGCTTGAAAAATGTGGCAACATTTGTTTTCTTCATCTGCCGACACCCATATTATATTATTTATATTTTTATATATTAAATCTATATAATTAATTATATATTATATTATATTTACGCTCATGGTAAAAATATAATTTTTTCAAAAATGACACGGACGTGGTCTCACGACTCATGTACCACTTTCAGTTTTTCGAGCTCATTTTCGTACGTTTAGAAAACTAGCCTTTTATGTTACGCGACGTGTACCTTTAGTAATAGTTTGATTTATTCATCAAAAAAATTACTTTGTAAAAATGTATCTTATAAAATTTGAGCGTCGTGGTCATTTGCTTCTATAAATCAGTGACTCGTTGTTTACCAAAATATTTTATTTTAAATTATGACATTTTATGACGAGATTAAAATATATAGATATATATATACCTTTTTAGAAATATAAATTTTGTATCCAAAATCTTTCATCTAACAATATAACATTTAGTTTTTCAAAACTATTTATTTTTCAATGTTTATTTTCATTTCATTTAGGAAAATAGTTTAGTGCGTAACGTTTTTCTTTTTAAGAATTTAAATGGATACAAGTACTAATCGTTTTTAAATATCAAATGCGTCACTAGGCGGGTGTTACTACCGTATACTTAATTTGAAAACATATATTTTAATGAGCATGTTTTAAATACACGTTACAACCAATATTCCAACTTACGTTTATTTAATCAACTGCAGTTTAGATAGACAAGTCGTGTTATATGAAAAAGTGTTTTCGTACAGTTGAAAACTACATCATTTGATTACTATGGAATTCCATCGACAAACATATAGAACCAAATACTATACTGTAAAGTATTTATACTTAATATTTTGTTAACGTTATCAAGTTTTAATATATACGCGTATTCGTATATAATCATTTACGTTCGTATAATATAACTTGTTTTAAATAGTAGTAGTTATCTTACTAAATAATATTTTTAATATGAAAACTAAATAATGGATTTATCAAGGGATATGAGTTAATCAAAGTGAAACACACTTTTGAAGTTTAAATGAGAATGTTTACTAATTTTTGACTAACTCTCGTTAACGACACTTTGTTCTTATTTATAGAGTCACTTTACCAATTTCCAAATAGGGTTAAAAAGAATAGATTTCTTAAATCAAAGTGGACCTCTCAACAGAGTCTCGTAAATCATAATTCAATGTATCTGATAATTCAATCCGTCGATAATTATTTTAAATATATTTTAAAACAATAACGTTCATGTAAAGTATTATATGTCTAATACTTGTTAACATTTTCAAGTTATAACATATATATATATATATATATATATATATATATATATATATATATATATATATATATATATATACACACACACACACACACATATATAACCATATCTGTTCCTATAATGGTTCGTGAATCTTTGGAATTTGGTCGAGGTTAAATGAATGTATGGACACAGTTTAAAATTCTTGAGATTCAACTTACAAACTTTGCTTATCGTGTCGGGAATATATAAAGATTAAAGTTTAAATTTGGTCGGAAATTTTCGGGTTGTCACACTACACATCAAATTGAAGCTAGTGATACTAGTAACACAATTAAAATATGCACTTATAACATTTAACAACATTCAAGCAACCAAATCACCAAATCAAACACACCAAAATTCAAGTTCATGCTAGTTGCTTAAAATAACGAGATCGAGCATACAAATCATATATTCATGTTAGACTTGAGCCATAGACACTAATTAACACTTCTATAAGTTAAAAACATCAAGAACACAAAATCTAGTGATTTTAGAAAGTTACCCAAATGTAATAAAATCGGTATGGAATCGAAGAGGAAGTTACAAGGATTCCAAATATGTAATTTGTTTGGATTGAAGCTTGCTCGATTTGAAATAGATGATGATTCTTGTTGGAAGATTTGAGAGTAAAAAGTGGAAGTATTGGAAGAGTTAGGAGATGAATGAATGGATGAGGAAAGTGTTGACCATTTGACCTAGTCACACTTTTGGTCTCTTGGCAAAATTGGTCCCTCAAGTTTCATTCGGGTGCGTGAATTACCTAAACGAGATAATTTAAATGCGTATGAATGGGAGATGTTATAAATATATAACGGACTTTAAAATAGTTAAACTGTAAGTAAATGGAAAAAGGCGGGATGTTACATTACCTACTCCTTAAAAGAAATTTCGTCCCGAAATTTAAGTAGGCGTAGTAGTCGTTGTTTCTTCCTCGAGATCTTGCATTTCCGAATTCGCGAATAAATGAGGGTATTTCTTTTGCATTTGATCTTGCCTTTCCCAAGTAAACTCGGGCCCCCTTTTGGCGTTCCAACGGACCTTGACAATTGGAATTCGGCTTTATTTTAACGTTTTGATGGAGGTGTCCACAATTTCAACCGGTTCCTCCACGAAATCAAGTTTGTCATCAATGGTAAGCTCCTCGAGAGGGATGACGATATCGGGTTCGGCAAGGCACTTTTTCAAGTTGGATACATGGAAAGTGGGATGGACGGAGCTCAATTGAGGCGGGAGATCTAAACGATAAGCAACGGTTCCAACACGCTCCAAGATTTCGAAAGGACCAATATACCGTGGATTTAGCTTCCCGCATTTCCCGAAACGAATTACACCTTTCCAAGGCGCGACTTTTAAGATTACGCGGTCACCGACTTGAAATTCAAGGTCGTTGCGTCGTTTGTCGATATAGCTCTTTTGACGACTTCGGGCCGTCCTAAGCCTATCTCGGATTTGAACGATCTTCTCGGTTGTTTCATGAATGAGTTCGGGTCCGGTGATTTGCGTGTCGCCTACTTCGGCCCAACAAAGAGGTGAACGACATTTTCGGCCATATAAAGCTTCGAAAGGTGCGGCGTTAATACTCGCGTGATAACTATTGTTGTAGGAGAATTCGGCGAGAGGCAAGTGCTTATCCCAAGCTTTACCAAAGTCGATAACACAATCTCGTAGCATGTATTCCAAAGTTTGAATTGTGCATTCGCTTTGTCCGTCGGTTTGTGGATGATATGCGGTGCTCATGTCTAAACGCGTTCCCAACGCTTCTTGTAAGGTACGCCAAAATCTAGAAACAAAACGCCCATCTCGGTCAGAAATAATCGATAAGGGTACACCGTAACGGGCTAAGATTTCTTTAATGTAAAGTTGTGCGAGTTTCTCCATGTTGTCGGTTTCCTTCATGGCTAGGAAGTGCGCGGATTTGGTGAGACGGTCAACAATAACCCAAATAATATCATAACCGCCAACCGTCTTTGGTAGTTTGGTGATAAAATCCATCATTATCCTTTCCCACTTCTATTATGGGATTTCGGGTTATTGAAGTAGTCCGGACGGTCTTTGATGTTCGGATTTGACTTTGGAGCAAGTTAGGCATTTTCCAACGTAAGTAGCGACGTCCCTTTTAATGTTCGGCCACCAACATTGTTCTTTGAGGTCGTGGTACATCTTATTGGCACCGGGGTGAATCGAATACCTTAACTTATGGGCCTCGTCTAAAATAAGGCTTCGCAAGTCCCCATAACTAGGTACCTAAATTCTTCCGGCAAAATATCGGAGTCCGGTTTCTTTAACTTCAAATCGAGAGGTGAGGACATTCAAGTGTTCGAGAGAGATGTTTTCATCCTTGAGAGCCTCGTCTTGGGCTACACGAATTTGACTATTGAGTTTGGTGTGAATGGTGATGTTTAAAGCTCGAACACGAAGAGGCACCGCTCTTTCTTTTTGACTTAAGGCATCGGCTACTACGTTTGCCTTCCCAGGATGGTAACGAAGCTCACAATCATAATCGTTTACAGTTTTAATCCACCATCGTTGTCTCATGTTTAGTTTCTTTTGATCGAAGATGTGTTGGAGGCTTTTGTGATCGGTGAAGATGGTACTTTTGGTTCCATAAAGATAGTGTCTCCACATTTTCAGTGCGAAGACAATGGCTCCGGGTTCGATATCATGTGTCGTGTAGTTTCGTTCATGAATTTTGAGTTGTCGAGAGGCATAAGCAATGACTTTCTTTCGTTGCATCAATACGCACCCAAAAACATGTTTCGAGGCATCGTAATATACAACAAAATCATCATTGCCTTCGGGAAGTGACAAGATAGGAGCGGTGGTTAGCTTTGTCTTCAAGATTTGAAATGAGGATTCTTGTTCGGTTGACCAAATGA
This sequence comes from Rutidosis leptorrhynchoides, assembly GCF_046630445.1. NCBI lineage: Eukaryota > Viridiplantae > Streptophyta > Magnoliopsida > Asterales > Asteraceae > Rutidosis > Rutidosis leptorrhynchoides. Next base: position 199,540,451 of record NC_092343.1, on the reverse strand, counting down.
ATTTCTTTCCCTTGTGAGTTAACGTGGTTAGAGGACGAGCAACCAAGGAGAAGTTTTCGATGAATCTACGATAGTACCCGACGAGACCCAAAAATTGACGGATGTGAGTAGGAGTAGTAGGAGTCTCCCATTTACTAATGGCTTCGATTTTTGTGGGATCAACTTTAATACCTTGATCACTTATGACCAAGAAATTGAACTTCCTTCAACCAAAATTCACACTTGGAGAATTTAGCATAGAGTCGTTCTTGTCTCAAGAGTTCAAGCACAAGTCGGAGATGTTGCTCGTTCTCGTCTTCGCTTTTAGAATAGACCAAGATGTCATCGATGAACACAATAATGAATTTATCGAGATACGGTTTGCACACACGGTTCATAAGGTCCATGAACACCGCCGGTGCGTTAATGAGACTAAATGGCATAACAAGAAATTCATAACTACCATAACGAGTCCGGAAAGCAGTTTTGGAGACATCTTCCCCCTTAACCCTTAATTGAGGATAACCCGCGCGAAGATCGATTTTCGAATATACACAAGACCCTTGTAGTTGATCAAAGAGGTCATCGATGTGAGGAAGAGGATATCAGTTCTTAACCGTCAATTTATTTAGTTCATGATAATCAATGCACATTCGTAGGGATCTGTCTTTCTTCTTAACGAACAAAATCGGAGCACCCCATGGTGAATGGCTAGGTTGGATGAAACCACGGTCAAGTATTTCTTGGAGCAAGTCTATACGATGCACGCGCTACGGGTGCGGCTCCCAGAATAAGATCGATTTGGAATTCAACCGGTCGATGAGGTGGGAGACCCGGCAATTCATCGGGAAATACATCGAAAAAGTCACTAACAATTGGTACATCATCGATATGCTTCTCATCGGACTCGACTTTCTTAACATGGGCAAGGATCGCGAAACAACCCTTACGGAGTAGTTTTCTAACTTTAAGGCATGAAACAAGGTTGAGTCCGGAGCAACTCTTATCACCATAAACAATCAAGGGTTCACCATTCTCGATAGGAATTCGGATTGCGTTAAGATCACAAAGGATGTGAGATTTCTTTTTGGCTAACCAATTCATACCGATTATTACATCGAAGCTTCCTAGTTCCATGGGTATCAAGTCAATTTCAAACTCATTACCCAAAATGTTTAACGTACACCCCCGGTAATATGTGTCGGCACTCAATAGTTTCCCGTTGGCCACTTCAATGGTATAAGTGGTATCTAGTGGAAGTGGTGGAGTGCTAAATGAATGAGTCAAAGTCTTGGATACAAAACTCTTATCGGCACCTGAATCGAATAAACAAGTAACATAAGTGTTGTTGAGAAGAAACGTACCCGTGACTAATTCATTGTCATCTCGGGCTTCCTCGGTGTTGATGTTTAAAGCTCGGCCACACATATTGGGGTTATCTTTCTTCTTCGGGCATGCATTTCTATAATGGCCCGTTTAGCCACATTCGTAACAAGTGACCGTCTTTGGTGCATTGGGCCCCTTTCGAGCGACGGGGGCGACACTTTTACATTCGTTGGCCTTATGACCAACTCCTTGGCACCGATGGCAAATTAGCTTGCCACATTCACCAAAGTGATACTTGTTGCATTTGTTGCAAAGAGGTAGGTTTCCGGCATAACCCTTCTTGCTGTCAGAGGTGAAAGGCTTCTTGGCAAAGTTGTTGTTGCTTGATTGGGGGGCTTCCCATTTTCTTTTGTTGTTACCCGACTTATCCTCGGCTTTAGGTACCAGCGCTACAATTTCGTCCACCGTTGCTATCAATTTGATGGCCATGTTCAAAGCTTCTTGATGATTAGTGGGTTTGGATGACATTACTCCGTGTTTGATGCTCTTTGGAAGACCATCCATGTAAAGTTCAACCCTTAAAGATTCGGGGTTCACAAGGTTTGGGCACATCAAGTCTAGTTCGGAATATCGTTGATTATAAGCCTTGAGGTCGTTTTCGACCGCTTTCAAAGTTCTTAGCTCTTGTTCGAACCTTCAGGTTTCTTCACGAGGGAAATATTCGACGATCATCTTTTCCCTTAAGTCGGCCCAAGAGAGGGCGTGAGATTCATCGGTACCCACCGATTGTACATAGGTGTTCCACCATGTGAGGGCTACACCGGCGAAATTGTGAGTGGAGTATTTGACCTTATCTTGGTCCCGACAACTGCTTATGCTAAAAACGACCTCCGTTTGTTCGAACCATCGAGTGAGAGTAACCGGTCCCCCGGTCCAATCAAAAGTATGAGGTTTGCACCCCATGAAGGCTTTGTAGGAGCACCCTTCGCTTGAGTTACCGGCCCCTTGATTGTTGTTGTGGTTGTTGTTATTGTTGTTGTTGGAGGAGTGACCGGCCATGGCCGCATCCACGGTGGTGGCTATCATCCGTTGAAGGGCTTGTTCGGAAGTCTCATGGCGTGGCACGCGACGAGGAGGCATTGTTCCTTCAAAACACAAGAATACCGTTGATTAGTATTTTCAATAATACTAATCATGATATGGAATAAGGATAGAGAGAAAATTTTCCTTGACTCGCCTTAAATTCTTTATGTCATAATGTCGGAACGTTCATATGAGTCACCGTAATATAATCCCGGAAATTGTCTTACACTAATTCATATGTGCATTCGACATTATTTCACTAAGTCAAGGTAGCGCGTCAATCAAATTAAACAGCGTGAGATTAAGATGAAATAAGAGTAGATATGAGTAGAAACGTTCGAGTATAAATGCACAAGGAGTCAAGTAATTCCTACTTCAAGTCTATATTCCGGTTGTAGTCTAGACTCACTAATGTACCCTATGACTCGGGGTTGACACCAATGAACTCTAAATCCCTACAACCAACACTCTGATACCATCTGTAGCAACTCGACAAAATCGTCATTGACGGCGCCGTCTACTTAGGTCCCGTTACGTGGTCATAAGTCTTTAAAACAACGTTTGACCAAAAGTATGTCGCATTCATTTCAAAAGTAAAGATGTTTCAAGGTTTACAAAGTAGTTCGACAACTAGATACATTACAAAGTTTAAAGTACAATTGAAACATATGCGACACAATTTAAAAGTAGTCAAAAGACGCTCCAGGTATGCATGTATACTCGACATCCAAGCAAAAATCAAAAGTAATGAGCGGAAGCATTTATCACAAAACGTTCAAGGACCTGAGAAAAACATAGAAATCTATCAACGAAAACGTATGTGAAATCATAGGTTTAAGTATGTAAGAACAAGCGAACCACAAGATTTGTAACATTGATATAATAGTAATACATTCTAAAAGTTAATATTCACGAGCACCCAATTATCAATGCTTAACATTCCTTCCATAGAACCCCATCACAATAGTGTTAGAACATACACTGTTTCTCGAAAATATATTTCATTCGTAAACGGTAGCGAACCTTCTGAATGAGGGTTTGTCAAACCCATATGGATCCATACAACATAAGTTCTCGCTTACACCCGGCAAGTGTAACTAATGATAATCGAATTGAGGATTTTGTTCTAAACTCATATGTAGAATGTTTGTTTTTCCTGTACTTGTGTTCACTTAGTAAAAAGAAACGTTTATATTTTCTCATCCCAATTGTAAGTTTAAAAGAGTAAAAGTGGGACTATGATCTCACCTTGAGTGCACGTATGTATAAGTACTTCAATAAGTAAACGTGTGCAAGAACAAATGCTAGTCTTGACCTCAACAAGTAGGTTTGTATCAATATCGGTAAACACGGTCGGTCAAAGTGTTCAATTAGTCCTATGGCTCGTTACGACTCGATTACTATAGCATGTGAGTAAAGTTGTCACATTTCATGCAAGATACAAGTATAAAAGCATGTTAGAACGATTGCACAAACATTTGGTTAAGTTTGATTAAAATTCAACTTTGGTCGGGTCAAAGTCAACGAAAAGTCAACACATTTGGGTCGGGTCCCGAACTATTTTTCTGAGGTTTTTAATCATATATGAGCATGTTAGATCAAGTTACATGTGAATCGGAGGTCCATAGCCTGGCAAACATTTTTCGTAAAATGACCAAACCAAACAGATTCTGGTAGTGCATCTGGACGGCATCCAGATTTGCTGGACGACATCCAACATTGAAGGCCTGGACGGCGTCCAGATTGGTATACAGGTCTGCTATGCTGAAGACACACAAGTGCACGAATCAAAATGCAACCAAACACAATTTATGATCCGCAAACACTTAAAACATGTATCTTATATCATCGGAAAGGTATTTTGACAAGGAAAACAACTAAGCACATTTCATCAATCAATCTACCACTTACAACAACCAAAATCACATTGAATGCTCAACATTTATTACATTCAAGTTCATAAATACGGTTTGGTGATTCGGGAACTTACTACCTACATACAACACGCCATTTCGTAGGTAATCAAGCATACAATCCAACTAAACACTTACCAACAACAATTCATGGCATTCAATGCATCAAATGTTCACATTTATTTCTATCAAAACCCTAACCAATCATCACCAAATTCAATAATCAAGTTTATGAAGTTTTCTAAAGCAACCTACACATCAAATTGAAGCTAGTGATACTAGTAACACAATTAAAACATGCACTTATAAAATTTAACAACATTCAAGCAACCAAATCACCAAATCAAACACACCAAAATTCAAGTTCATGCTAGTTGCTTAAAATAACGAGATCGAGCATACAAATCATATATTCATGTTAGACTTGAGTCATAGACACTAATTAAAACTTCTATAAGTTAAAAACATCAAGAACACAAAATCTAGTAATTTTAGAAAGTTACCCAAATGTAATGAAATCGGTATGGAATCGAAGAGGAAGTTGCAAGGATTCCAAATATGTAATTTGTTTGGATTCAAGCTTGCTCAATTTGAAATAGATGATGATTCTTGTTTGAAGATTTGAGCGTAAAAAGTGGAAGTTTTGGAAGAGTTAGGAGATGAATGAATGGATGAGGAAAGTGTTGACCATTTGACCTAGTCACACTTTTTGTCTCTTGGCAAAATTGGTCCCTCAAGTTTCATTCGGGTGCATGAATTACCTAAACGAGATAATTTAAACGCATATCAACGGGCGATGTTATAAATATATAATGGACTTTAAAATAGTTAAACGGTAAGTAAACGAAAAAAGGCGGGATGTTACAATAGTCATGGAAAGATACTCTGGAAATGAGAGAGAGAAAATGGTGTTTCGAACAGGTTCGTCGGTAAGTGCTTCAGGTTCTTCGCCAAGAGGTGAATTCGGTTGGTGGAAGGGATAGCCTTCTTCGGTGACGCATGCTTTCGGAGCTCAGGTGGATGTCCTTATCAGAATAGTTGTCAGAATCCGAGGAATTCGAACTGGTTGAGGGATCCATCTTGTACGATCAGATGGAGGATTTTCGATATGAATTAGGTTATAGGATGTAGATTAGTATCCTACAATACATAATTTACATATGCATATATAATACTAAAATCCCATAAGTTACAGAGAAATCTACGGAATATGCCAGGCAAAGTTACAGTAACAGATACGCTAAGATATGAATTTTGTCTATACACTATTTATGCAATCAATGCAGTAAGATGCATCTAGACTAAGAATGATAAGCAAGTGATTCCCTAAGAAAGATAAGCAGGTAATTTTCGATAAGGAATGATAAGCAAAACTTTTGACATGTAGATACGATCGAAGTCCAGACCCACTAATGCATCTAAATAACTATCAGTCAGACACACTAATGCAAGACCTGATTCGCTAAGACCACCGCTCTGATACCAACTCTAACGATCCGTCCTAATCTATCTGGACGAATACATTACGATTGGTTACATCGAGAGGTACTTGACCTCTATATGATACATTTTACAAACATTGCATTCGTTTTTAAAAGATAAACTTTCATTACATTGAAAGTTGACGGCATGCATACCATTTCATAATATATCCAACTATAATTGACTTAATAATATTCTTGATGAACTCAACGACTCGAATGCAACGTCTTTTGAAATATGCCATGAATGACTCCAAGTAATATCTCTAAAGTGAGCAAATGCACATCGGAAAATTTCTTTCATACCTGAGAATAAACATGCTTTCAAGTGTCAACTAAAAGGTTGGTGAGTTCATAAGTTTAACATAAACAATAAAATTGATCATTTTGATAGACCACAAGATTTAAATACGGTACACCTATCTCGTGTACGAAACCATTTTTCATAATGCTTAGCAGAGTAGGTTCGTATCCTTTTCTCCCCCGTAGGTTGCCTCGCGATTTTTAATAACCGTACACATATCTCGTGCACAAAAATAACATACACATAACCTGTGTATAAAATCATTCTCTTGATACATAACATTCACTTTGCTTTCATTGCTTGGCTTGGTAACCGACCTTAACATATAATGAGCATCAATAATATCACCAAAAACAGAACATCTCGTCTGTATAATATATAAACCTCGAAGTACTAAACACCACACCCACTAGCTCTTCTGTCTAGTGAACATTCTGGGTGGCGGTGTTAAACTCGGTAGCTACCTTTAGGATTCGCGTGAATTAGGGCCATACCCATTTCTAATTCTTAGGTTACCAAGCAATAATAATCAGGGGAAAATATTCACAATAATTAGTGGCAATTATAACGTCCAACTAATTCAATAATAATCCACAGAACTTCTGTCAGCATAATAATTCATTCGAGGAATGGTTTGCTTGTGTCTATCTCGTCAAACATTTATAAAAGCATCTCATGTATTCCAAAAATATAGATTTCAAAGGCATTTAATAAAGCAGTTGTAAAACAGTTATAAAAACAGCGCATGTATTCTCAGTTCAAAAAATGTAAAGAGTAAAAGGGAGCAAATGAACTCACTATACTGTATTTTGTAGTAAAAATACATATGACGGCATTGAACAAGTGCAAGGTTGGCCTCGAATTCACGAACCTATATCATTTATATATATTAACACATATCACATTTAATTGACTGTGTTTATTTATATAATATAACGTATTAAGATTAATATCTTTATATATATAGGATTGTATTAAAAATATGTTTTTATATAACTAATACTTTATTTGGTTAAATGATATTTATAATAGAAAGTTGTAATATTTTTTATAATAATAGTAATACTAACAATAATAATAAATAATAGGAGTGATAGTAAAAATAATGATAATAATATATAAAAATCTTGATAATGATGATATTACTAATAATAATAAGTTATTTTATTTTTTTATAAAACAATAATATTGTTAATAATACCTAATACTAATAATGATTAATAATAATACTAATTATGATAATAATAATAATAATAATAATAATAATGATAACAATGATAATTTTACTAAGAATATTAATTTTAATAAGTTGATTATTTTAATTAATAATAATAATAATAATAATAATAATAATAATAATAATAATAATAATACTTATCTTTCTAATAATGATATGATAATAATAATAATAATAATAATAATAATAATAATAATAATAATAATAATAATAATAATAATAATAATAATAATAATAATAATAATAATAATAATAATAATAATGAGTAATAAGTAAACTACCTCAAAGAAATAGTCCTTAAGAAAATGCCCAAGTTCGGGTTTGAACCCGCGACGTCCCGCTAACCCGATAACACCCTTAAACATTACGCTATGTGTTTCGATTCTGAAATAATACCCAACTTAAATTGTTTTTACTTTTACTTCTGCATCCTCCTTCTTCTTTTCTTAAAAAAAAATGACCGAGCCCAGGCTCGAACCCACGACCTCTCGTATAGCAAACAACCCTTAAACCATTGATCTACCTCTTATTTTCTGTGTTAAACCATATCTAAAATCTATTTAAACATTTTTTGACTGTTTTCCTTTTCATCATAATTATCATCACTGCACTCATGATAATAACATTATATCATCATCATCAATCTAGCTTATGTATCATATTCGATATCACCCATCATGTATCATCCTAATTACGGTTCATTATCATCATTGTTATCTTCATTACATATCATTATCATAATCTCCATCATCAACATAAAATCACAGTTTTACGTTCACCCTTTCTTGTCACCTTATCATCATAATCTAATCGTCTATATCGTAATCTATTTATAATACACTTGCATCTTAATCCTAAACCCTTAATTGATTTAATAGTTCTCTTTCACCTTATCAAATTTTAATCCGAAACAGGAAAAAAAAATGGGTCACAGCCCAACTTGCAACAAGATTCACGGCCCCATGGTATGTTTACAATCCCAATTTGATAACCCATTTAAACGGCCCAAGTTACTAAATAACTAATCGACCCTAATTAATAATATGCAAGTGGTGTGAGGTCGACAGATAAAAGGAAAAAAAATAATTGGAACGAAAATGGACACAAGTAGGGTTACTGGTTTCATGTTTGTCAACCAACAAGTCCCACTTGTTCCACATACAGCAGCGTACACAGACAATAATATAGCAGCTGTGAAAATGGCGGTTTCAAGGTGTTGTTGTGGAATCATGGTGGTAACCTTCGATGGGTGTTGAACAAGAAAAACAGAAAAGGTTATGACATCAAATAAAACGATTTTGGTGATGGTTGTTTTAAGGTGATGGTTAGATTTTAGTGATAGAGATGGTGGTAGTTACTTAGTCTGTTCAAAACATGAAGGCAAAACAAATGTGACAGCTTGTTGGGTTTTCGATCAAGATTATAGGAAACGCCATAGTTGCAGTAAGTTTGATGGTGATGGACTGTAGCAGTTTGGGCTGCTATTGTCGAGCAGAAATCACGAGAAAATAGATGCAGTAATCAGTAGTTGAGGTGGAGGATGGTTTTCATGGTGGTGTGGGAGTGGTGGTTGGTGTCATGAGGTTAATTGGGTGTTTGGTTCTACGTTAAAATAGAAAGAGAAGAGAGAGAGAGAGAGAGAGAGAGAGAGAGAGAGAGAGAGAGAGAGAGAGAGATGGGGTTGATGAGAGTGGCGGTTTAAATGGTTGCCGGGTTGTGATGGTGGGTTGATAATCGAAGAAAATCAAAGTGTGGTGTTCTATGATCAAAGATGGTGGTTTGAGGGAAATGAACCGATGGTTCATGTTGGTGAAGGTGGTGGCTATTTGATATGGGTGGTGTTAGTTGAAGAAATGTAAAAGAAGCAGTTTACAAAAGAAAGGATAGTTTGAGCAACATAAATGATGGGGTTTGGTTGAGGTTTGATTTCGAGCAGAAGAAAACAACATCGGTTAGCAGTGGTAGTAAGTTAATGGTGGTGAAATGAGGGTCTAGATAGTGATTGTGAATTGATGTTAATGGAAAACAGAAGGAAAGAAAGTTGTTTGTTGATTCTCTTAATCATATAAGATATATATCTATATATCCGTAATATAAGTCTCAAACTAATAATTCATAATAATATTATAATAATAAATTATATACTAATCGTGAAGGAATAGTGTGAATTAAATAGCATCTATATCATTGTACTGACACTTATTTTACGCATAGTAATTCGTGCTACGTTGTTAATCAGTTGCGGATAAAAGTCATTGGAAAAATCTCAAAATTTTACATTAATTATTTTTATTTATTTTAGTCATTATTGTAAAAGAATTTAGTCATTAACTATTTAGAATTATTAAATAAAAATTAAATCAACTGCCCGCGCTCGATCCTGGGTAAAATAGAAAAAATTCTAAAATTTAATAAACAGCTCCTAAATACATTTTTAATAAGTCTATGATTTATAGAACTCATTTTCGGATCACTGTTTAATTTAAAATCATATAAGTTTGAATTTAGTTTGGCTAATATCAATCGGAATATCAAACGAGTATTACAATCATTTAATATTTATTTTTGCAATACTTTATTTATATATAGTTATGTTGTACATAATAATTATTATAATATTCTATATTTTTTTTACATAATTTGTTTTAATAACAACAACATATAATGTTTTGAATTATATTTCCAATTATTATTTATATATATATATATATATATATATATATATATATATATATATATATATATATATATATATATATATATATATACATACATATATTCACACATAACTATTTACAAATAGTGGTTCGTGAATCGTCGGGGATGGTCGATGGTCAAATGAATATATGAAAACAGTTCAAAAATTTAGAGACTCAATATTACATACATTGCTTATCGTGTCGAAATCACATAAAGATTAAGTTTAAATTTAGTCGGAAATTTCTGGGTCGTCACATCAAAGGACCTAAAATTACAAGTCAACTAGGCACAAGAATATAATATAATATAATTATATAATTATATAAAATTATATATATTATATTATATATTATTTTTAAATCGAGCAGCCCACGTTTAAATGAAGGATGGTTTCTGGACAGCCTGTCCATGCGATCGCATGGGATTTGGGCATCACAGCCATCGATCGCATGGCCACCAGATACTTGCCAGGTCTATAAATTGCAACGAATTCTGGCCAGATTACACACACCTTCTTCTATCTGATCTCTCACGCTCTCAGTTTATATTTATATTTATATTCTAATTTTAATTTTAAGTTAATAATAATAAGGTTATTGTTGCGAATGTTTTACGATTTTGTAAGTCGAAACTCTGTCCGTGTAACACTACTCGATAAATAATCATTGTAAGTTATGTTCAACCTTTTTAAATTAATGTCTCGTAGCTAAGTTATTATTATGCTTATTTGAGCCAAAGTAATCGTGATGTTGGACTAAATATTAAGACGGGGTTATTGGGCTTTGGACCATAATTTGGGTTTGGACAAAAGACCGAAACTTGTGGAAATTGGACTATGGGCTATTAATGGGCTTTATATTTGATTAACTAAATGATATCTCGTTAATTTAATATAGAGATTTATAATTTAACGTATTTATATATAACCACATACGCTTGATCGGGTACGGTGGGCGAGATATTTATAAATACTAATAATTGTTCATTTGACCGGAGACGGGGATGGATTAATAGTCAATGGACTCATTAAAATAGGGGTGGATTACATTCAAGGGTATTTGGTGTAATTGTTAACAAAGTATTAAAACCTTGGATTACACAGTAGATAACCTGGTGCAATCATTAACAAAGTATTAAAACCTTGTTATGGTTTAAGTCCCCAATTAGTTGGAATATTTGACTTCGGGTATAAGGTTAATTTGGCGAAGACTCTCGAACTTTATAATTTTGAATGATGGACTATTATGGACAAAACCATATGGACATATCAAATAATTCAGGACAAAGGACAATTAACCCATGTTAATAAAATAAAATCAAAACGTCAAACAACATGATTATGGAAGTTTAAATAAGCATAATTCCCTTATTTTATATCTCATCGTACTTTTATTTACCGTCATTTTATTTATCGTACTTTAAATTATCGCACTTTTAGTTATCGCACTTTTATTTATCGTCATTTACTTTATGCTTTAAATTAAATTATATTTATATTTAATATTTTGGATTAGGTTTTAACTGTGATATAAGACTTAAAATCGACAAACCGGTCATTAAACGGTAAAATCCCCCTTTTATAATAATATTAATACTTATATATATATATATATATATATATATATATATATATATATATATATATATATATATATATATATATATATATATATATATATATATATATATATATATACAAATATAGTTGTCGAAAAATATAGTGTAAAATCATCTGGATCCTTGTGGAACGAACCGGACTTACTACAAACTACACTACTCTACGATTAGGTACACTGCCTATAAGTGTTGTAGCAAGGTTTAGTTATATCCATTCTATAAATAAATAAACTGTTGGAATTCAATATAACACCATGTTCTTAATGTTAACATAATTACTAAACCAATTTAGTAAGATATATAGCAAGCGGAAGCATGATCTATTAAGAAAACAAGTGTATATATTTAACCAATTAATTTGAATTCCAAGTAGATATCAAGTCTTGATTATATGCTTACATATATAACAAGAAAAGAAGAGTGTTTATACCTCCTCAATGATGGATTTAGTGCTAAATTTGGATAGCAGCAAGTTTGGAAGATGATGATGAAAGCAAGCTCCAAAACTATGAAACCTCAAGAGATAATACCCCAAACTTATCACCAACACCCTAGCCTTTAGTTAGGATTTTATTAGACACTTGATAAGAGCTTGAAAAACAAGAAATGAACCCTCTTTTGCAGCTGCAAACCCACGATAGAAAATGGAAGCAGGAAGCTGAATTTTCTTGTTTATTTCTCACTTGAAAGAGTGTGTATGCATGTGTGTTTTTTTTCTTTGATCAAGGGACATGCATCTATATAATTGTGCTATGTTGAAAGCAACAAAAGTAGGCATGGGTGGACTCTCTTGGAGTCCAAAATCTGCCACTCAAGTTTGTTTTATAAAATGTTGCACTTTTTTTTATAAAACTTGTATAAAAACATATATTTATATATGTTACTTTCATATTCTTATAAACCATTTATAATATATAGCACAATATAGTTATTTAGACCTACAAATAACTAAATCCATATCATATATAAATTATCCAAATAATTTATCTCAAGTAATATTATTTCAGAAACCCCATTTTCTAAAATCCAAGTGTCGCGTATTTGTTTAATGATCCAATCCTTAAGATCAAATACGTATAAGGCATAGGTAAGTTTGTTATTGGGTATGACCTGACTTGGATCATAACATATTAGCCACATTAATTTAATATGTCTCTCGGGCATACGAAAAACCTTCAATCTCCCACTTGCACGAGAAACATAAGAAATTAATGCAAGCGATGGATACCACCTAACGACCGTCCATCACCCCAACATGTTATGACTTTGTGCCATTCAATAACATCATCCCTTTCGAGTTCCCACCTCGAATATGAATATGTGAATCTTTTATTATTTCCTTTCGTCCTAGATGTCATGTTAAATCTAAGAGACACAGAGTGATCACTCTCTTCTAGATTTAACTTTATCAGGCCTTAGACATCTGACTCTCAACGAATAAGAGGGACAAATTCCATCTTGACTACATACGTCCTAGATATATACTTTATATTATACCTGAGCTCTTCCTTATGAACTACCATATTTCAGAATAGCGAAGGAAAGAATCAAGGCACAATACTTGGTAAATATCCGAACCCAATATGTATCTCAGTTCAGAGGATACAATGATATTCGCCTTTACTCAAGATTACATGTGATCAACCACAAAGGCTCCATTTAGTAAATCTTGAGAGCGGGTCTTCCAATATTTGTGTCCAACAAATATCTATGAACCTTGGTTGCAACCACGCCCCACATTCATCCCGTGAATGTATACCAATCCAAGTTCATAATAGTCTAAACCTCACATTTGCTCCCACAAATGTGACCGACTACGGAATTTAGAATAATTACTTATTCATGGATAAAATATGCAAAATTGGAACATAACTCAAAATAAATTAATGCCATAATTATATTAATGAGTTTGAACAACTTCGTTCCATTACAATACTTAAAACAGATCACAACCAATCACTAGAATATCGAAGCCCTAATGCACTAACATGCCCTTGATGTTTTGCACCATGTAAGAGCTTAGTGAGTGGATCCGCTATATTAAGATCTGTGTGAACTTTGCGAATACATATCTTTCCCTTTTCAACTTCATCCCTAATGTAGTTGAATATCCGCTCAATGTGACGGGTCTTTTGGTGAGCACGAGGTTCCTTGATTTGAGCAATCGCACCCTCGTTGTCACAAAAGATCTCAAGAGGGTCCTGAATGGAAGGGACTACTCCTAAGTCGTCGATTAATTTCTTCATCCATGCAGCTTCCTGAGCTGCCAATGAGGCGGAAATGTACTCCGACTCTTTAGTGGATAATGCAACAACATCCTGTTTTGAACTCTTCCAAGAGACCGCACCTCCATTTAACGTGAAGACATAACCGGATTGTGATCGAGAATCATCTCGATCAGTTTGGAAACTCGCATCCACGTAACCTTTTACAACGAGTTCCTCTTCACCAGACCCATATATTAGAAACATATCCTTAGTTCTCCTAAGGTATTTTAATATACTTTTGACAGCAATCCAATGACTGTTTCCTAGGTTATTCTGGTATCTACTTGTCAAGCTAAGAGTGCATGACACATCCGGTCTAGTGCATATCATTGCATACATGATTGACCCAATAGTAGATGCGTATGGGACTTTCTTCATTCTCTCTTGTTCATCTTTCGTGGTAGGATACTGAGATGAACTGAGAAGCGTTCCCTTTTGAATAGGTACCAAACCTTTCTTAGAGTTGTCCAAATCTTGAACCTTTTTAAGATCTTTTCAATGTATGCACTTTGATTCAAACCTATCAGTTTCTTGGATCTATCCCTGTAGATCCCAATCCCCAAAACGTATTGTGCTTCTCCAAGATCCTTAATGGAGAAGCATTTACTTAACCAAGTTTTAACTCCTTGCATTGCCGGAATATCGTTTCCAAATAACAATATATCATCCACATATAGTACAAGGAACATGATTGTGCTCCCACTAGCTTTCTTGTATACACAAGCTTCATCACCATTTTTAATGAAGCCAAATTTCTTGGCCCCCTCATTAAAACGATGATTCCACATTCTAGATGCTTGTTTCAATCCGTAGATTGACTTCTTTAACTTGCATACCTTTTTAGGATATTTCGGATCAAAAAAACCTTCAGGCTGAGCCATATAGACATCTTCCTCAAGATGTCCATTTAGGAAAGCGGTCTTGACATTCATTTGCCATATTTCATCATCATAATGAGCAGCAATGGCAAGTAATATCCTAATAGACTTTAGCATTGCCACAGGCGAAAAAGTTTCATCATAGTCAACCCTTTGAGTTTGAGTGAAACCTTTTGCAACAAGTCTAGCTTTATATGTATCCAAGTTTCCATGTATGTCGGTTTTCATTTTGAAAAGCCATTTACAATCAACTAGCCTTGAGCCAGTAGGTTGTTCAACAAGTTCCCAAACTTGGTTGTCATACATGGATTGCATCTCAGCGTTCATGGCTTCCTGCCATTTATCCTTATCAATCCTTGATAAAGCATCTTGGTAGTTTGTTGGTTCATCTAAATCAACGACGTAGCAACCATCCATGAGAAACCCATATCTCTCAGGAGGATTACTAATCCTACCAGATCTGCGAACGTCTTATGTATTTTGATCATCCATTTGATCACTCTCAACATTTTCATGTTGAGTGCTAGTGTCAACCAATTGTGTGTCATCTACTTGATCTTGAACCTCGTCAAGATTTATCTTCCTTTCACTATTTCCTTCCATTAGGAACTTAGTTTCAACGAATTCAGCCTTTCGAGCAACAAATACATTTTGCTCGGTTGGATCATAGAAATAGTATCCCATATCATCCTTGGCATATCCTATGAAGATACACTTCGTGGATCGAGCATTCAACTTATTAGGGACGTAACGCTTATGATAAGCTTCACATCCCCATACCTTTAAGTATGATAGAGTTGGAGGTTTTCCAAACCATATCTCATGAGGTCTTCGTTCCACTTTCTTGGTTGGGGACATATTTAGAATACGAGCCGCGGAGCATAGACAATAACCCCAAAATGACAGAGGTAACGAGCTTCTTGCCATCATAGATCGAACCATATCCATTAGGGTTCGGTTCCTCCTTTCGCCACCTTCATTAAGTTGTGGTGTTCCAGGAGGAGTAAGTTGTGAGATAATCCCACAACCTTTAAGATGATCTTGGAAGGCATCGCTTAGGTATTCACCTCCTCTATCGGTACGAAGTACCTTGATTGTCTGATTGAGTTGATTTTGTACTTCGTTTTGATATTCCTTGAATGCTTCAAAAGTTTCGTCCTTGTGTCTTAACAAGTAGACATATCCGAAACGACTGAAGTCATCAATGAAAGTGACGAAGTATCTTTCACCATTCCTAGTTATGGGTTTAAAGGGTCCACATACATCCGAATGTATTAATCCCAATAAGTCCTTAGCCCTTTCATAGGTCCCTTTGAAAGGTGCTTTAGTCATTTTGCCTTGTAAACATGATTCACATACATTAAATGAGTCCAGTTCATTTGATTTCAAAAGGCCATTCTTTTGAAGTGTATGCATTCGATTCTTGTTTATGTGACCAAGGCGACAATGCCATAAGTAGGAATCACTCAAATCCCTTTTGAGTTTCTTGGTGTTTGCATGGAACATTGAGCTGTTGTATGATGTGTCATCATGAACCAATTCATAAATACCATTTGAAGGCGAAGCCTTAAAATAGAACACATTATCTAAAGAAACATGGATATCATCATTAATGAAATTAAGATTAAAACCATATTGTTTCAAACGGGATACAGAAATAATGTTTCGTGATAAATCGGGTGCATACAAAACATTTTTCAAAATAAGCTCCAAACCACTTGGTAGCATCAAAACGAAGTCTCCTTGAGCTTTCACTTGCACCCTTGCTCCATTTCCCATGAAGAGACTTGTTGTTCCCGCTTCTTGATCACTTCTTTTGTACCCCTGCAAGGAATTGCAAATATGAGTTCCACATCCTGTGTCTAATACCCATGTATTAGAAGAAGTAATACTAAGCTCAATGTATACCATATATACATTACCTGAGGTTTGCCCTGCATCCCTCTTTTCTTTCAACTCCTTTAGGTAGACTGGGCAGTTGCGTTTCCAGTGACCCATTTCACCGCAACCAAAGCACGGATATTCCTTGGGGTTAGCCTTTCTGGCAACCTTTTGCTTCTTGTTGTTGTTGGTTGGGGTAACCATCTTCCCCTTTCCCTTGCCCTTGCCTTGGTAGGTGGGTCCTTTCCTCTTAGCCGCCATCGGCTTAGAAGTGTTATTGTTTTTGGACCCGCCTTCATTGATCGTAAACATGGGTGAAGCCCTTTTACCTATGCTCACTTCGGCCGTCTTAAGCATGGCATGTAATTCGCCAATGCTCTTATCCCATCCATTCATGTTATAATTTAACATGAATGTGTCAAACCTCTTTGACAATGAGTTAAGGATAAGGTCTGTGGCTAATATATTAGACACGTTGCAATTTAGACGGTTCGCTCGATCAATTATGCTTTTCATCTTAAGGACATAAGATGAAACGGATTGGGTGTCGTCCATCCGACATGCATGAAGCGCTCGGACCGTTTTAAGGCGCTCGACACGAGATTGTTGAAGGAACATCTCCTTCAACTGTGTGATCATGTCATATGCACTATGATGCTCAAAATCCTTTTGGAGTTCGGGTATCATAGTCCCAAGCATGAGGCAAGAAACTTGCAATGAATCGGTACAATATTTCTCCCAATAAGCCATGCCTTCTGTAGCATCCTCGTCCGGTTGATCGGGAATGGGGTCTTCCAACACATACGCCCTGTCCTCTAGTTTGAGGACAATTCTTAGATTGCAAAACCAATCCATGAAGTTCGTATGGTTGAGTTTTTCCTTTTCGAGGATTGACCTCAACGATAGGTTGTTAAAGTTGATGGGTCCGTTTGGAATGTTGTTGTTATTGGCGGCTATCTACAAAATTTAACAAAGTTGTTTAAGTATTAATATTAATTTAACAATCAATACCCTTTAAATCCAATTGATATTTATTAAATTTTAGAATCCAACGGTAAACCAAATTTCGGTTAGGTGACCTTTATCCCGTCATTTGATATAGCTAGATAGTCATTATATGACAATTGCAATCCTTTTGCAACTTCTAAGTTATGGGATCATGCAATCCTTTTGCATGGCATATATATCCCATCAACGCCTATTTGTTCCTCATGCTTTGGTGACCCTAAGTTCATGATTCCCAAATCAAGTCTTCCTACTTGTGTAAACGTGTAAATTTAACATACAAGTGGTTAGGTGACCTTTATCCCACAAGTGTGCGAAATTTACCTTAATCATATTAGTTTGCTCATAGCGGTTAGGTGACCTTTATCCCATTATAAGTTCCCTAATACGTCTAAGTGTCATACAATAGGATGGTGTTTAAACTTGTTAACCTAGTGTGTAAAGAGTTTTAAGTTTTCTTTAATTCTAGTTTGAGAAAACTTTTATACCATACACCAACATGCATTTAGTGTATGGTTCATTTGAAATCCATTTTCATGTCATGTAATAAATCCAATTTTACTACTTTGATAATAAACCATTTATTATGTTTTAATAAAAAAATTATAAATCCTTTTAGCCATTCCTAATTTAACCAATTAAATTATCATTTTGCATGTGTTAATAATGTCTAATTTAACCAATTAAATTGTCATTTTGCTTGTTGTTAATTTGAGATTTACTTGTAGCAACCAAACATACAAAATATAATCAAACAAATAAACAACCACACATGCAAAATAATTATGTTCACAATCAAGCCTTTTGGTGGACATTTGTTTAGCCGAAAACAAATGTCACCGGTTAATAGGTTATAACATAAAGTAGGAGATTTTAAATCTCCCACTTAATCTTGCATTCAAATGCTCCTTCTTGTGTTCTTCAAGTCTTCATCATCTTCATCATTTTTACAAAATATATCCTAATACATTTTGTCTAAAAAAATGAAATTACAACCTAATCTATTTTACATACCAAACATAAAATGAATTACATAACCTAAATTAATAATATTACAAACCAAATGAATGAATTAATATTACAAATCAAATGAATAAATACAAATCATTCAAACACACATGCATTCAAACACAAGGTCAGGGCATTGATTGTGAACTACTACATACAACAAATATGACCAATTTGCAAGTTCCAAACCCTCTTGGAAACTCTTTAGAAATCGGCCAAACACACAAACCCACCCAAACCCGAACATTTTTACATTCTATATTCATGCATGTACATGGAATGCAAATATAGTGGGTTTAAAGACCATATAGGAGCATATTTCAACGACTTCGGCTCTAGATACCATTGTTGGAATTAAATATAACACCATGTTCTTAATGTTAACATAATTACTAAACCAATTTAGTAAGATATATAGCAAGCGGAAGCATGATTTATTAAGAAAACAAGTGTATATATTTAACCAATTAATTTGAATTCCAAGTAGATATCAAGTCTTGATTATATGCTTACATATATAACAAGAAAAGAAGCGTGTTTATACCTCCTCAATGATGGATTTAGTGCTGAATTTGGATAGCAGCAAGTTTGGAAGATGATGATGAAAGCAAGCTCCAAAACAATGAAATCTCAAGAGATAATACCCCAAACTTATCACCAACACCCTAGCCTTTAGTTAGGATTTTATTAGACACTTGATAAGAGCTTGAAAAACAAGAAATGAACCCTCTTTTGCAGCTGCAAACCCACGACAGAAAATGGCAGCAGGAAGCTGAATTTTCTTGTTTATTTCTCACTTGAAAGAGTGTGTATGCATGTGTGTTTTTTTTCTTTGGTCAAGGGACATGCATCTATATAATTGTGCTATGTTGAAAGCAACACAAGTAGGCATGGGTGGACTCTCTTGGAGTCCAAAATCTGCCACTCAAGTTTGTTTTATAAAATGTTGCAATTTTTTTATAAAACTTGTATAAAAACATATATTTATATATGTTACTTTCATATTCTTATAAACCATTTATAATATATAGCACAATATAGTTATTTAGACCTATAAATAACTAAATCCATATCATATATAAATTATCCAAATAATTTATCTCAAGTGATATTATTTCAGAAACCCAATTTTCTAAAATCCAAGTGTCGCGTATTTGTTTAAGGATCCAATCGTTAAGATCAAATACGTATAAGGTGTAGGTAAATTTGTAATTGGGTATGACCCGACTTGGATCGTAACATATTAGCCACATTAATTTAATATGTCTCTCGGGCATACGAAAAACCTTCATAAATAACTTGTATAAATTGTATCGTATTAAATAGTATTTTATAGTAAACTATAATAGTATTTCACGTACCACCTCTCGCACATCAAGTATTTTTGGCGCCGCTGCCGGGGAACTCGGTGAAAAATGCTATATTTTTGTAATCTATATTTTTGTATAAATATATAATTTCTTATTTTCATTTTGTATTTATATAATAAGTGTTAAAAAATATTTATATTTTTTAAGATTTTGTAAAATTAATAAGTATTTTTATTAAGTTTTTAAAATATAAGTTTTTTATATTTTATATAAATATTTTATATAAATTAAAATCAGAAAAAAATAATAATAATTAAAACAGAAATTGGGCCTGACCTGATCGAAGCCAAAGACTTATCTGGACTGCACGCCCATGTAATCGCATGATTTGGACACATTAAATCCATGCGAATGCATGTATTAGGCTGACAGGCAAAGAACCTCAGACCACATTAATTACGGGTAGGGTTTTAATTTATTTATTATTATTTCTTTAGGGTTTTAATTAATTTTAATTAGTTTAATTTTGTTTTTAATATATTATTAGTAATATTAAGTTTAATTATTATTATTATTTATATAAATTAATATTTTAATAAACTAATAATATAAAAATAATTTTTTTATATAAATTTTATCTTATCATTTTTATATTATATCTTTTTATTATTTGTGTCTTTTTAATCGTTTATTTCGTAATTGTAATTTTATTTTGTTTTCGCCCTAGCTTAGTTTATGTTTAGTTTTTAAATTTTTCCGTAATTTTCCCTTAAGATCTTTTTCTTAGATCTAGATTTTAGAAGCCTTAGAAATTTACGACATCGTTTTTTGCTCTAATAGATTTTAGTGCCTTATAAGTAATTGCCGATTTCCTTTTAGAATTATATTTTTACTTTTAGTAACTTTAGATTTAAGTTTTTAGACGCTAAACTTTAGACGTAAAACTTTAGTTCTTTTGTTTTTCGACGTTTATTTTTTTGACTTTTGTTTTCCGACGTGCTTTTTCTTTTTCATTTCTACGCTCTAGTTTTTAGGACATAGATTTTTTTTATCTTCTTTAAATTTTCGACGAAAAATATTTTAAGCAATTAAATCAATAGACATCCAAAATTTTCTGGTTCGTAGTAATAGTTGGATTTGTTATTGGCGAGTTGTGGATATCCAATTTAAAGGGTCCTGGCTAAATGTTGCATCTATTGACTATTCGAAACGTGGGCAAAATCAGAAAAGTCTATTAATTTGATAACTTATATAATTTTTATCTTTATAACTAATAGGATATTCAGTGAATGCACCGAGCAAAACGTTCACCACCTTTCATATGTTCACCAACTATAACTCGATCAAGACATCTAGCCAATATTTGTCGCCACTGATTTTTCTTTAGAATCGTCATCTAGTCGAAAAAGTACTCCAATTCAAATTTTCGATAATCCATTTTTTGAACCCGACTTCACAATTGAGGACCCGGATGATATTCAAGGACAATTCAGAGATCCTGAACCACTAATCATTCCTCCTGAACCACAAATTATTCATCCAGAGATTATCGAGGAAGAAACCGTTAAATCAGATTCATCTAGTGATTCAGATTCAACAAATTCAGATATGGCAGAAACGGAGCCTCAAAGTATGGAAGACCGAATGAGAGCCACACGTACGGGCCAAGGTTACGGAATTAATCAGCCAGATGTTAATGCACCAGATTTTAAAATCAAAGGACAAATCCTACACATGATCACTAATCAATGCCAATTTAGTGGTGCAACAAAAGAAGATCCAAATGAACATCTTCGAACTTTTAATAGGATTTGTAATCTATTTAAAATCCGAGAAATTGAGGATGAAACTATTTATCTTATGTTGTTCCCCTGGACTTTAAAGGGGGAAGCCAAAGATTGGCTAAAATCGTTACCTGAAAGAGCGATTGATACATGGGATGTTTTAGTTGAGAAATTTCTTAAAAGATACTTTCCGGCATCTAAAGCCGTGAGACTTCAAGGAGAAATTGCCACGTTTGTGCAAAAGCCAAATGAAACGTTAAGAGGATGTCCTCAACATGGTTTAGACACTTTTCAAATAGTTCGAATAGTTTACAATGGAGTCGACGTCGCTACACGAAAAGACATCGACACATCAGCTGGTTGTTCCATTATGAAGAAAACCGCAACCGAAGCTCACAAAATTATTGATAACATAGCCTCCCACTCACATGAGTGGCATCAAGAAAAAGATATTTTTTGTTCATCTAAAGCGGCTAGAGCCGATTCTAGCCATGACTCTGATTCCATTTCTGCAAAGTTAGATGCTTTCGAAAGACGAATGGAAAAGATGACTAAAGATATTCATGCAATACGAATCGGTTGTGAGCAGTGTGGAGGACCACATTTGATAAAAGATTGTCTAAGTGTTGAACAAACAATGGAACAAAGAGAGAATGTTTCATATATGAACCAAAGGCCGGGAAATAATTATCAAAATAATTATCAACCGCCAAGGCCAAACTACAATGGAAATCAAAACGTTCCGTACAATCCAAATTCTCAGCACAACAACCAACAAGGTCCTAGTAATCAACAAGTATATAACAATACTTACAATCAGCAAAGACCTGGTTATTTTAATAAACCACCACAAACCGATGAGAAAAAGACAAATTTGGATGAAATGATGGCAAAGCTAATAGAATCTCAAAACCAGTTATTTACATCTCAGAAACAAACTAATAAAAAAAATGCTCAAGCATTTAGAAATCAAAAAGCTTCAATCCAAAATCTAGAACAAGAAGTAAGTAACCTAGTAAGGTTAATTGGTGAAAGAAAATCGGGGAGTCTACCTAGAGATACAAATGCTAACCCACGAAATAAAACAGCTAAAGCCATTACCACAAGAAGTGGTATTACACTTAAACCCCCTGAAATGCCTGTAATTTCTGATTACTCTATTCCTACTACACAGGCACCATAGACTGAGCAAGATAAGGAAACAGAACCGGTAGTTGAAAAGGTTAATGAAAATAACACAGTTAAGGTAAGGCCTTATGTTAAAACATACCAACCACCACTTTTGTAATGACCCAGGAATTTCCGACCAAATTTAAACTTTAATCTTTATATGTTTCCGACACGATAAGCAAAGTCTGTAATGTTGAGTCTCGAAAATTTTGAAATCTATATTCATGTAATCAATCATCCTTTGACTGTGCCCGACGATTCACGAACAATTGTTTGTAAATAAATATATAGATATAAATATAAATATAAGTATGCATATATATTATGTTGAATTAATAAAATGTACTCCAACTAATTGTAATCAATAATATAAAAATAAAATACGGAATAAATAAGTTGTTATTAAAATATATATTTATATATATGAATTATGAACATCAGTAATATTAAATATATTTTAAATTATAAATATTAAATATTTAATATAAGTTATTATATAATATATAACTAGGATAAAAATTATGAATTATGATATATTAAAATTTAATTACAAGTTTGAATATAACTGTTATATTAACAATAATTTCATTATAAATATTAATATGAATATTTGAATAATTAATATTATTATATAAAATATATATATGAATATGTAAAATTTTATATGTGCAAATAAAATTAATATTATTAATATTATTATTAATATCATTATTATTGTTAGTTTCATTATTATTATTAAAAATTAATCTTGATAATTAATATTAGTATGTTTCCTTATATATTTAATATACAAATATATATAATTGATATATATAATATTACAAACACTGTTATATATAATTATATAAATATAAATTACGGTTATATATATATATAAATAGGTATATTCAGTTAAATAATTATATATGTACCAGATACGTATATTGATATATACATGTATAAGTTTTAGATAAATACGCATTATTGTATTAGAATCCAAAATCAATTGAGCATCATAATCGACCTGTATTGAGCTTTGTTTTTATGTTCCAATTCAGTACAAATCAAAGTCCAATCACAGACAAAATCCACATTCTGTTAGACATCTACTTCACCTTTTCTTTTGTTTATTATTTTGGTTCTTAACAATAATTCCTGTCGACCATATCTTGTTAGAAAACGAATGCATATCTCATAATGGTTTGGCACAAGCATAAAATTCATCATTCCCACTATCAGTTACAATTATACATTACTGTGTTTCAAAGAAAATTAAAACAGAAATATCAAGCTGAACCATTTATCCCTGTTCTTAATTCAATCCTGCAAAAGCTCTATTTAAAATCAATTATCAAAAGTAATAGTGAGATTTTGTTAGGATTTTTATACTCAATCTATCTGCAACTTTTGAGCTCTCAATTCCTCAAACCGAAATTGTATTTTGGAGTCAAAGTTTTGTCTTAAAAGTCAAACGAATCGTTCATCGCGAAATTCGAATTCGTGTTTGTGTTTCAAGGTAAATCGATGATTTCAATAGTTTCTATATATGATTTACAAACTATTTTATATTGTAATCATAATCTAATACGTACTCAAATTCAAAATCTAATTATTATATTTTTTGTATTTACCGTAACCTGCTGTATAGCAGTTTTAATTTTTTTTTACGATATCAGATAATCCAAATACTTATATAGCACGTTTATATATTGTTTGATAATCCTAAAAATGTTTTGGTGAATGATTATCATGTTCGTTTAATTCCTGGTCGATTGGGTTGTTGATAAAGAAGATGAAAATCATTAAAAATATACGGGCTAAATAAATAACGGTGGGATTTTAATTCAAAAAAACATCACTGGTTCAACGGTTAGGAGAGTGTCGGGTTAACGAGAGGTCTCAGGTTCGAAATCGCTGTGCATTTGCTCATTCTAGAGATATTACATGTAGTCGTTCAAGGCATATAGAGGTCAGAACCACGCAATGGGACCAACTATTGAAGACTTCGTCCAGATGTATTAGGACGGGTTGTTTCAGTTGGTATCAGAGCGGTGGTCGTAGCGAACCAGGTCGACATTAGTGTGTCTAACTAGGAGTTGTTAGGATGCATTAGTGAAGTCTGGACTTCGACCTAGTAGTTGTTAGGTTATATTAATGGGTCTGGACTTGAACCTAGTCTGCATGTCAAAAGTTTTTCTTATCATTTCTTGTCGAAAATTACCTGCTTATCATTCTTAGTCTAAACACATCTTACTGCATCGATTGCATGAATAGTGTATAGACAAAAATTCATATCTTACCGTGTCTGCTAATTCATATCTTAGTGTATGTGCTACTGTAAACTTTGCCTTACAGCTTCCGAAAGTTCCTCCGCAATCTACGGAATCTTCTAAACTATATATAGGTATTCTATGTAATTAGAATATCATCCGATATCCAAAAATAATTTCATATCGAAAAATCCTTTATTCAATCGTACGCAATAGAACTCACCACTAGTTCAAGTCCCTCGGATTCCAATATGGAGTCCCACTCCAGCTCTAAAAGCAGCGTCACCAGAATGAATCAACCAATCATCCATCCCCAATTCATCTGGTGGGTTTGTAGCCTACTCAATCATCGAAGACAAGAAGAAGGTGATCCCTTCCCTCCACCACATTCCCCTGTTGGAGAAGAACCTGAAGCGCTAACCGGCGAACCTGTTCGAGACACCATTTTCTTTCTCATTCCAGAGTATCTCATCACGATCATATACTATCTCAGATTCTAAACCTCATTCATTCGCTCGTTCCTACCGACAATCATCCCGGCATAATAGAAGAAGTCAAAGAACTTCGCGCTCGAGTAATGGCTTTGAAAAAAATATGGTGCAAAACTTACCAGCTTCAGCAACATTACCGGCATCAACAGTACCACCAACAACAACATCCGCATTCCAAACCTTAATTTCACAATCTGTCCCCCGAACATCAACATCATACGCACCATGGATACCAAGGAGCACCAACAATAATTAACAATGAAGTATTGAACCATAACTTCATTAATATTCTGCGAAGAATATGTGGATCCTAATAATTAACGATGAAGTATTGATCCATAACTTCATGAATATTCTGCTAAGAATATGTGATTCCTAATAGTTTTAGAGATTACTTATTCTAGCTCAAATCAAAAATCATATGAGTTTAATATCATACTAACTCATTAAATCCATGATTTCATCTGAAGAAAATATATATGTATATATATTTTCATAAAGATTGTGATTAAAAATTCTTTCGTACAAACTGTTAATGGTGAAAATATTTTAACGGGTAGGTAATACCCGAGGAATATTTAGATTTCACATTAATAAGTTACACTGTACATTCTTCAATTCAGATTCAGCAGTCATTAACAACACTGCTCAAATTCACACATATACGTATCCGTTCACCAAAGAACAACTATTTTCATCCAAGTTCAATTTCATATTTGGATTTTGACCTATCAGAATCCAACAAGTGGCATAATGAAGAAAACATTTGACGGAATAAAAATTGTTAGAAACAAACAAATTAACTATGAGAAATTTTGTTAAGAATCCACGCTAACAAAATCCTAGCTAACTGTTCCTAGCCAACTGTGGACTAATCAACTAAGGACTACCAATAGTGGACAATTAAAATGAATTAAAATATTAATTATAACATATGAAACTAAACAATTCTTCAAGCTTGCCACTTGATTTCATCTTAAACCTCATTTTTATCTTGACGATTACAATCTATGTTCAAACCTTTCATGATCCTTGAAACCCCTCAATTAAGAAACAATCGAGAGGATGATCCAACCACATGTATCTGTGTCAGATCCTTAACATTGTTATTACTGAAAATAACTTTGCAATTTTCTTTCCAAATTAGCCAATTTTGTCACAGCTCCAGCAAGTCAACTTCGACATTCATTCGGATTAGTCTTATTATAACCTTGATATATAAGTTTGCCTTTCGTCATCGTTACCGGGGAATCGTATATATATCCCACCACATTAGCAGTAAACTCATCAGCACTTCATTCCTCATTGGCTTAAGTCTCTCCGAAGAACCATTATAGTTGTTCGTTAAAACCAATTCATGTACTCATTCACATCTTATAACGAGAATTGCCATACCAATTATCGAGAATCCGCAATCATTATTTTGAATCTCGTAGCATTTCTACATCAACATTTATATGTATACATATAAAATTTATCTCGTAGAATTATGAACTTTAATTCTGAAATTCTGAAAAGCACTCTAGCATACGAATCAGATCTCTGAGTTCTGAAAAATGAATTGAGCAAATATGAAGGAGGAGACCAAAGACAAATACAAGGACCAAACCCTATATTTAAAGAATCCTGATGATTCTGTTTTTGATGAAATCTTTAACGAATACCTTACTCCTTAACCACTCTAAATCATCGTGAATGAATTTCTTCATCACAATTTGATTCTGAAATCCTAAGATATCGTCGTACCTTTCTTTATTAATATCCTCAATAATTTCTGAAGATATCTTCATAAATATTCTTGTCCGATATTAATTACCTCTCCACGCTATCTGTGCTATCTTACAAAAGGAAACTGTTTTAGTTCCTATATTCTATAAATCTTTGAATTTAAAAATATGAATGTTATTGAAGTAATGTTGGGAATTGATGCATGAGTTAGTATAATATAATGACACTTGATCAACGTGATTATATTACAGTAAGTCATGCTGAGTTTCTAAATGGAACGTGATGATTCACATATCATAACGTCATCATGTGTCATGTTATATAACTCTTTCATTCTGCTAAATTTCTAAACACATCAAGAAAGTATATTCTTGACAGTTCTATTCTCAGTGATTCTGGTAAATTGACAAATCAAATTGTGCTAATACGTTCTTTCCTATTTAGAACATTAAGATCATTCGAAACTCCATACTTACGAATTCTGGACCATTACTCGCTTTACTAGAGGTCGATAGGAGAATAAAAAGGCAAAGAGCTCCAAAATGTAAGAGAAGATATAAAGCTCAATCACAACCCGGAGGTTACAATCCGTGGATATTAATACGAATAACAATATAAAGGCACGGTATAATTAAGAATAGTATCACCCCAAGGTTATATTAAAGTAAACAGATTTTCAGGTGGAAGATTAAAAAGAAGGATGACAGAAATGATAACTAGGAAAATATATCAAGGTTTAGAATTGGATTAAGTATTTTCATAACCTTTTAAATTTGAGGAATTGTATAGAAATAGTGAGAAGAAGGGAACGGAAGGGCTTAAATTTATAATGGAAATATCAGACAGAGTAATCGAGGTGAATCACCGTATTTAAATTTAGAGATCTTAATTTTCCTTACTCGCCGAAGAATCAAATCCTTTAGATTACGAAGATCTTATTTAAATCCCATGAATTCCGGAAAACAATCATAACTACGTCATCAGTTAAAACGAATATACGTTACTCATTTCACTCTATTGCGATAGCTTCATTTATACTCTTCGCGTAATCAAATGGTTTTATCCATATTACTCAATGATGATAAAACCCTATTTATCAACTCATATTTGTTATAAAAACATTCTTATGATTATCCATGATGACCTCTACCAAATTTCGGGGACGAAATTTCTTTAACGGGTAGGTACTGTAATGACCCAGGAATTTCTGACCAAATTTAAACTTTAATCTTTATATTTTTCCGACACGATAAGCAAAGTCTGTAATGTTGAGTCTCGAAAATTTTGAAATCTATATTCATGTAATCAATCATCCTTTGACTGTGCCCGACGATTCACGAACAATTGTTTGTAAATAAATATATAGATATAAATATAAATATAAGTATGCATATATATTATGTTGAATTAATAAAATGTACTCCAACTAATTGTAATCAATAATATAAAAATAAAATACAGAATAAATAAGTTGTTATTAAAATATATATTTATATATATGAATTATGAACATCAGTAATATTAAATATATTATAAATTATAAATATTAAATATTTAATATAAGTTATTATATAATATATAACTAGGATAAAAATTATGAATTATGATATATTAAAATTTAATTAAAAGTTTGAATATAACTGTTATATTAACAATAATTTCATTATAAATATTAATATGAATATTTGAATAATTAATATTATTATATAAAATATATATATGAATATGTAAAATTTGATATGTGCAAATAAAATTAATATTATTAATATTATTATTAATATCATTATTATTGTTAGTTTCATTATTATTATTAAAAATTAATCTTGATAATTAATATTAGTATGTTTCCTTATATATTTAATATACAAATATATATAATTGATATATATAATATTACAAACACTGTTATATATACTTATATAAATATAAATTACGGTTATATATATATATAAATAGGTATATTCAGTTAAATAATTATATATGTACCAGATACATATACTGATATATACATGTATAAGTTTTAGATAAATACGTATTATTGTATTAGAATCCAAAATCAGTTGACCATCATAATCGAACTGTATTAAGCTTTGTTTTTATATTCCAATTTAGTACAAATCAAAGTCCAATCACAGACAAAATCCACATTTTGTTAGACATCTACTTCACCTTTTCTTTTGTTTATTATTTCGATTCTTAACAATAATTCCTGTCGACCATATCTTGTTAGAAAACGAATGCATATCTCATAATGGTTTGGCACAAGCATAAAATTCATCATTCCCACTATCAGTTACAATTATACATTACTGTGTTTCAAAGAAAATTAAAACAGAAATATCAAGCTGAACCATTTATATATATATATATATATATATATATATATATATATATATATATATATATATATATATATATATATATATATATATATATATATATATATATATATATATATATATATATCCTGTTCTTAATTCAATCCTGTAAAAGCTCTATTTAAAATCAATTATCAAAAAGTAATAGTGAGGTTTTGTTAGGATTTTTATACTCAATCTATCTGCAACTTTTGATCTCTCGATTCCTCAAACCGAAATTGAATTTTGGAGTCAAAGTTTTGTCTTAAAAGTGAAACGAATCATTCATCGCGAAATTCGAATTCGTGTTTGTGTTTCAAGGTAAATCGATGATTTCAATAGTTTCTATATATGATTTACAAACTATTTTATGTTGTAATCATAATCTAATACGTACTCAAATTCAAAATCTAATTATTATATTTTTTGTATATACCGTAACCTGTGTATAGCAGTTTTAATTTTTTTTTACGATATCAGATAATCCAAATACTTATATAGCACGTTTATATATTGTTTGATAATCCTAAAAATGTTTTGGTGAATGATTATCATGTTCTTTTAATTCCTGGTCGATTGGGTTGTTGATAAAGAAGATGAAAATCATTAAAAATATACGGGCTAAATAAATAACGGTGGGATTTTAATTCAGAAAAACATCACTGGTTCAACGGTTAGGAGAGTGTCGGGTTAACGAGAGGTCTCAGGTTCGAACCATGGCAGGGTCACTTTATCTGTTTTGGGCCGATTTTTTAGAGGTAGCTTCCTTATTATCATTATTATTATTATTATTATTATTATTATTATTATTATTATTATTATTATTATTATTATTATTATTATTATTATTATTATTATTATTATTATTGTTGTTGTTATTTGTTATCATTAATTATTGTTATTATTATGTAACATAAATATTATGGTTAATAATATTAACATTTTTGTTATTAAGAAACATCACTAAGTATTATTATTAGCGTAATTATTAGTATGAATATTAATATAATTATTATTATGAGTAAGATTATTATTATTATTGTTAGTATGAAATTAATACAAACTAGTATCATTAATAATATTATTTGTATCATTTTTGAATTATTATTATTATTACTATTAACAAGAGTATTATCATTAAGATTAACATTAGTAATAAGATTGATACAATTATTATTGTTTTTATGGTTAAGTTAAGTATTAATATAACTATCATACTATAAGTTATTATTATAATCATTAAAAATTAATATTAAGATATAATATAAGTATAGGTTTTAAATGGAATTTAGTATAAATTCTATATAACTACAAATATATATATATATATATATATATATATATATATATATATATATATATATATATATATATATATATATATATATATAAATGAAATTATGTGATAGTTCTATTATATGTTTTAATAGATATACAATTGATATAGGTTCGTGAATCCGAGGACAACCCTATATAAAATACATTAGGTGAGTTTCATTTGCCCTTTTTTTTACTCTTTACATTTTTGGGCTGAGAATACATGCAAATGCTTTATTAACTGTTTTACAATATTTATATGCGTGAGTTTCATTTGCCCTTTTTACTCTTTACACTTTTGGGCTGAGAATACATGCAACTGCTTTATTAAATATTTTACAATATTTATATGCGTGAGTTTCATTACTCCCTTTTTAAATGCTTTCGCAATATATATTTTTGGGACTGAGAATACATGCGCTGTTTTTATAACTGTTTTACGAAATAGACACAAGTAATTGAAACTACATTATATGGTTGAATGATCGAAATCAAATATGCCCATTTTTAGTCTGGTAATCTAAGAATTAGGGAACAGACACCCTAACGCGAATCCTAAAGATAGATCTATCGGGCTCAACAAGCCCCATCCAAAGTACCGGATGCTTTAGTACTTCGAAATTTATATCATGTTCGAAGGAGGATCCCGGAATGATAGGGGATATTCTTATATGCATATTGTGAATGTCGGTTACCAGGTGTTCAACCCATATGAATGATATTTTTGTCTCTATGCATGGGACGTATGTTTATGAGAAATGGAAATATGAAATCTTGTGGTCTATTAAAATTATGAAATGATTATTTATGTTAAACTAATGAACTCACCAACCTTTTGGTTGACACTTTAAAGCATGTTTATTCACAGGTATGAAAGAAACTTGCCACTGTGCATTTGCTCATTCTAGAGACATTACATGGAGTCGTTCAAGGCATATAGATGTCAGAACCTCGCAATGGGACCAACTGTTGAAGACTTCGTCCAGATGGATTAGGAGGGGTTGTTTCAGTTGGTATCAGAGTGGTGGTCGTAGCGAACCAGGTCGACATTAGTGTGTCTAACTAGGAGTTGTTAGGATGCATTAGTGAAGTCTGGACTTCGACCTAGTAGTTGTTAGGTTATATTAATGAGTCTGGACTTGAACCTAGTCTGCATGTCAAAAGTTTTTCTTATCATTTCTTGTCGAAAATTACTTGCTTATCATTCTTAGTCTAAACACATCTTACTGCATCGATTGCATGAATAGTGTATAGACAAAAATTCATATCTTAGCGTGTCTACTAAGTCATATCTTAGCGTATCTGCTACTGTAAACTTTGCCTTACAGCTTTCGAAAGTTCCTCCGTAATCTACGGAATCTTCTAAACTATATATAGGTATTCTATGTAATTAGAATATCATCCGATATCCAAAAATAATTTCATATCGAAAAATCCTTTATTCAATCGTACGCAATGGAACTCACCACTAGTTCAAGTCCCTCGGATTCCAATATGGAGTCCCACTCCAGCTCTGAAAGCAGCGTCACCAGAATGAATCAACCAATCAGCCATCCCCAATTCATCTGGTGGGTTCATAGCCTACTCAATCATTGAAGACAAGAAGAAGGTGATCCCTTCCCTCCACCACATTCCCCTGTTGGCGAAGAACCTGAAGCGCTTACCGGCGAACCTGTTCGAGACACCATTTTCTCTCTCATTCCAGAGTATCTCATCACGATCATATACTATCTCAGATTCTAAACCTCATTCATTCGCTCGTTCCTACCGACAATCATCCCGACATAATAGAAGAAGTCAACGAACTTCGCGCTCGAGTAATGGCTTTGAAAAAAATATGGTGCAAAACTTACCAGCTTCAGCAACATTACCGGCATCAACAGTACCACCAATAACAATATCCGCATTCCAAACCTTAATTTCACAATCTGTCCCCCGAACATCAACATCATACGCACCATGGATACCAAGGAGCACCAACAATAATTAACAATGAAGTATTGAACCATAACTTCATTAATATTCTGCGAAGAATATGTGGATCCTAATAATTAACGATGAAGTATTGATCCATAACTTCATGAATATTCTGCTAAGAATATGTGATTCCTAATAGTTTTAGAGATTACTTATTCTAGCTCAAATCGAAAATCATATGAGTTTAATATCATACTAACTCATTAAATCCATGATTTCATCTGAAGAAAATATATATGTATATATATTTTCATAAAGATTGTGATTAAAAATTCTTTCGTACAAACTGTTAATGGTGAAAATATTTTAACGGGTAGGTAATACCCGAGGAATATTTAGATTTCACATTAATAAGTTACACTGTACATTCTTCAATTCAGATTCAGCAGTCATTAACAACACTGCTCAAATTCACACATATACGTATTCGTTCACCAAAGAACAACTATTTTCATCCAAGTTCAATTTCATATTTGGATTTTGACCTATCAGAATCCAACAAGTGGCATAATGAAGAAAACCTTTGACGGAATAAAAATTGTTAGAAACAAACAAATTAACTATGAGAAATTTTGTTAAGAATCCACGCTAACAAAATCCTAGCTAACTGTTCATAGCTAACTGTGGACTAATCAACTGAGGACTACCAATAGTGGACAATTAAAATGAATTAAAATATTAATTATAACATATGAAACTAAACAATTCTTCAAGCTTGCCACTTGATTTCATCTTAAACCTCATTTGTATCTTGACGATTACAATCTACGTTCAAACCTTTCATGATCCTTGAAACTCCTCAACTAAGAAACAATCGAGAGGATGATCCAACCACATGTATCTGTGTCAGATCCTTAGCATTGTTATTACTGAAAATAACTTTGTAATTTTCTTTCCAAATTAGCGAATTTTGTCACAGCTCCAGCAAGTCAACTTCGACATTCATTCGGATTAGTCTTATTATAACCTTGAAATATAAGTTTGCCTTTCGTCATCATTACCGGGGAATCGTATATATATCCCACCACATTAGCAGTAAACTTATCAGCAACTTCATTCCTCATTGGCTTAAGTCTCTCCGAAGAACCATTATAGTTGTTCGTTAAAACCTATTCATGTACTCATTCACATCTTATAACGAGAATTGCCATACCAATTACCGAGAATCCGCAATCAGTATTTTGAATCTCGTAGCATTTCTACATCAACAGTCATATGTATACATATAAAATTTATCTCGTAGAATTATGAACTTTCATTCTGAAATTCTGAAAAGCACTCTAGCTTAAGAATCAGATCTCTGAGTTCTGAAAAATGAATCGAGCAAATATGAAGGAGGAAACCAAGGACAAATACAAGGACCAAACCGTGTATTTAAAGAATCCTGATGATTCTGTTTTTGATGAAATCTTTAACGAATACCTTACTCCTTAACCACTCTAAATCATCGTGAATGAATTTCTTCATCACAATTTGATTCTGAAATCCTAAGATATCGTCGTACCTTTCTTTATTAATATCCTCAATAATTTCTGAAGATATCTTCATAAATATTCTCGTCCGATATTAATTATCTCTCCACGCTATCTGTGCTATCTTACAAAAGGAAACTATTTTAGTTCCTATATTCTATAAATCTTTGAATTTAAAAATATGAATGTTATTGAAGTAATGTTGGGAATTGATGCATGAGTTAGTATAATATAATGACACTTGATCAACGTGATTATATTACAGTAAGTCATGCTGAGTTTCTAAATGGAACGTGATGATTCACAGATCATAACGTCATCATGTGCCATGTTATATAACTCTTTCATTCTGGTAAATTTCTAAACACATCAAGAAAGTATATTCTTGACAGTTCTATTCTCAGTGATTCTGGTAAATTGACAAATCAAATCGTGCTAATACGTTCTTTCCTATTTAGAACATTAAGATCATTTGAAACTCCATACTTACGAATTCTGGACCATTACTCGCTTTACTAGAGGTCGATAGGAGAATAAAAAGGCAAAGAGCTCCAAAATGTAAGAGAAGATATAAAGCTCAATCACAACCCGGAGGTTACAAACCGTGGATATTAATATGAATAACAATATAAAGGCACGGTATAATTAAGAATAGTATCACCCAAGGTTATATTAGAGTAAACAGATTTTCAGGTGGAAGATTAAAAAGAAGGATGACAGAAATGATAATTAGGAAAATATATCAAGTTTTAGAATTGGATTAAGCATTTTCATAACCTTTTAAATTTGAGGAATTGTATAGAAATAGTGAGAAGAAGGGAACGGAAGGGCTTAAATTTATAATGGAAATATCAGACAGAGTAATCGAGGCAAATCACCGTATTTAAATTTAGAGATCTTAATTTTCCTTACTCGCCGAAGAATCAAATCCTTTAGATTACGAAGATCTTCTTTAAATCCCATGAATTCCGGAAAACAATCATAACTACGTCATCGGTTAAAATTAATATACGTTACTCATTTCACTCTATTGCGATAGCTTCATTTATACTCTTCGCGTAATCAAATAGTTTTATCCATATTACTCAATGATGATAAAAACCTATTTATCAACTCATATTTGTCATAAAAACATTCTTATGATTATCCATGACGACCTCTACCAAATTTCGGGGACGAAATTTCTTTAACGGGTAGGTACTGTAATGACCCAGGAATTTCCGACCAAATTTAAACTTTAATCTTTATATGTTTCCGACACGATAAGCAAAGTCTGTAATGTTGAGTCTCGAAAATTTTGAAATCTATATTCATGTAATCAATCATCCTTTGACTATGCCCGACGATTCACGAACAATTGTTTGTAAATAAATATATAGATATAAATATAAATATAAGTATGCATATATTTTATGTTGAATTAATAAAATGTACTCCAACTAATTGTAATCAATAATATAAAAATAAAATACAGAATAAATAAGTTGTTATTAAAATATATATTTATATATATGAATTATGAACATCAGTAATATTAAATATATTGTAAATTATAAATATTAAATATTTAATATAAGTTATTATATAATATATAACTAGGATAAAAATTATGAATTATGATATATTAAAATTTAATTACAAGTTCGAATATAACTGTTATATTAACAATAATTTCATTATAAATATTAATATGAATATTTGAATAATTAATATTATTATATAAAAATATAGATATGAATATGTAAAATTTGATATGTGCAAATAAAATTAATATTATTAATATTATTATTAATATCATTATTATTGTTTTTTTTTTTTGAAAGGCAATATCATTATTATTGTTAGTTTCATTATTATTATTAAAATTTAATCTTGATAATTAATATTAGTATGTTTCCTTATATATTTAATATACAAATATATATAATTGATATATATAATATTACAAACACTATTAAATATACTTATATAAATATAAATTACGGTTATATATATATATATATATAAATAGGTATATTCAGTTAAATAATTTTATATGTACCAGATACGTATACTGATATATACATGTATAAGTTTTAGATAAATACGTATTATTGTATTAGAATCCAAAATCAGTTGAGCATCATAATCGAACTGTATTAAGCTTTGTTTTTATGTTCCAATTCAGTATAAATCAAAGTCCAATCACAGACAAAATCCACATTCTGTTAGACATCTACTTCACCTTTTCTTTTGTTTATTATTTCGATTCTTAACAATAATTCATGTCGACCATATTTTGTTAGAAAACGAATGCATATCTCATAATGGTTTGGCACAAGCATAAAATTCGTCATTCCCACTATCAGTTACAATTATACATTACTGTGTTTCAAAGAAAATTAAAACAGAAATATCAAGCTGAACCATTTATCCCTGTTCTTAATTTAATCCTGCAAAAGCTCTATTTAAAATCAATTATCAAAAGTAATAGTGAGGTTTTGTTAGGATTTTTATACTCAATCTATCTGCAACTTTTGAGCTCTCAATTCCTCAAACCGAAATTGAATTTTGGAGTCAAAGTTTTGTCTTAAAAGTCAAACGCATCGTTCATCGCGAAATTCGAATTCGTGTTTGTGTTTCAAGGTAAATCGATGATTTCAATAGTTTCTATATATGATTTACAAACTATTTTATGTTGTAATCATAATCTAATACGTACTCAAATTCAAAATCTAATTATTATATTTTTTGTATATACCGTAACCTGCTGTATAGCAGTTTTAATTTTTTTTACGATATCAGATAATCCAAATACTTATATAGCACGTTTATATATTGTTTGAAAATCCTAAAAACGTTTTGGTGAATGATTATCATGTTCGTTTAATTCCTGGTCGATTGGGTTGTTGATAAAGAAGATGAAAATCATTAAAAATATACGGGCTAAATAAATAACGGTGGGATTTTAATTCAAAAAAACATCACTGGTTCAATGGTTAGGAGAGTGTCGGGTTAACGAGAGGTCTCAGGTTCGAACCATGGCATGGTCACTTTATCTATTTTGGGCCGATTTTTTAGAGGTAGCTTCCTTATTATCATTATAATAATAATAATAATAATAATAATAATAATAATAATTATTATTATTATTATTATTATTATTATTATTATTATTATTATTATTATTATTATTATTATTATTATTATTATTATTATTATATTTATTATTATTGTTATTTGTTATTATTAATTATTGTTATTATTATGTAACATAAATATAATGATTAATAATATTAACATTTTTGTTATTAAGAAACATCACTAAGTATTATTATTAGCGTAATTATTAGTATGAATATTAATATAATTATTATTATGAGTAAGATTATTATTATTATTGTTAGTATGAAATTAATACAAACTAGTATCATTAATAATATTATTTGTATCATTTTTGAATTATTATTATTATTACTATTAACAAGGGTATTATCATTAAGATTAACATTAGTAATAAGATTGATACAATTATTATTGTTTTTATGGTTAAGTTAAGTATTACTATAACTATCATACTATAAGTTATTATTATAATCATTAAAAATTAATATTAAGATATAATATAAGTATAGATTTTAAATGGAATTTAGTATAAATTCTATATAACTACAAATATATAAATAATATATATATATATAAATGAAATTATGTGATAGTTCTATTATATGTTTTAATAGATATACAATTGATATAGGTTCGTGAATCCGAGGCCAACCCTATACTTGTTCAATGTTGTTGTATGTATTTTTTCTACAAAATACATTAGGTGAGTTTCATTTGCCCTTTTTTTTTACTCTTTACATTTTTGGGCTGAGAATACATGCAAATGCTTTATTAACTGTTTTACAATATTTATATGCGTGAGTTTCATTTGCCCTTTTTACTCTTTACACTTTTGGGCTGAGAATATATGCAACTGCTTTATTAAATATTTTACAATATTTATATGCGTGAGTTTCATTACTCCCTTTTTAAATGCTTTCGCAATATATATTTTTAGGACTGAGAATACATGCGCTGTTTTTATAACTGTTTTACGAAATAGACACAAGTAATTGAAATTACATTATATGGTTGAATGATCGAAATCGAATATGCCCCTTTTTAGTCTGGTAATCTAAGAATTAGGGAACAGACACCCTAATTGACGCGAATCCTAAAGATAGATCTATCGGGCTCAACAAGCCCATCCAAAGTACCGGATGCTTTAGTACTTCGAAATTTATATCATGTCCGAAGGAGGATCCCGAAATGATAGGGGATATTCTTATATGCATATTGTGAATGTCGGTTACCAGGTGTTCAATCCATATGAATGATATTTTTGTCTCTATGCATGGGACGTATGTTTATGAGAAATGGAAATATGAAATCTTATGGTCTATTAAAATTATGAAATGATTATTTATGTTAAACTAATGAACTCACCAACCTTTTGGTTGACACTTTAAAGCATGTTTATTCACAGGTATGAAAGAATCTTTCCGCTGTGCATTTGCTCATTCTAGAGACATTACATGGAGTCGTTCAAGGCATATAGAGGTCAGAACCTCGCAATGGGACCAACTGTTGAAGACTTCGTCCAGATGGATTAGGACGGGTTGTTTCAGTTGGTATCAGAGCGGTGGTCGTAGCGAACCAGGTTGACATTAGTGTGTCTAACTAGGAGTTGTTAGGATGCATTAGTGAAGTCTGGACTTCGACCTAGTAGTTGTTAGGTTATATTAATGAGTCTGGACTTGAACCTAGTCTGCATGTCAAAAGTTTTTCTTATCATTTTTTGTCGAAAATTACCTGCTTATCATTCTTAGTCTAAACATATCTTACTGCATCGATTGCATGAATAGTGTATAGACAAAAATTCATATCTTAGCGTGTCTGCTAATTCATATCTTAGCGTATCTGCTACTGTAAACTTTGCCTTACAGCTTCCGAAAGTTCCTCCGTAATCTACGGAATATTCTAAACTATATATAGGTATTCTATGTAATTAGAATATCATCCGATATCCAAAAATAATTTCATATCGAAAAATCCTTTATTCAATCGTACGCAATGGAACTCACCACTAGTTCAAGTCCCTCGGATTCCAATATGGAGTCCCACTCCAGCTCTGAAAGCATCGTCACCAGAATGAATCAACCAATCAGCCATCCCCAATTCATCTGGTGGGTTCGTAGCCTACTCAATCATCGAAGAAAAGAAGAAGGTAATCCCTTCCCTCCACCACATTCCCCTGTTGGCGAAGAACCTGAAGCGCTTACCGGCGAACCTGTTCGAGACACCATTTTCTCTCTCATTCCAGAGTATATCATCACGATCATATACTATCTCAGATTCTAAACCTCATTCATTCGCTTGTTCCTACCGACAATCATCCCGGCATAATAGAAGAAGTCAACGAACTTCGCGCTCGAGTAATGGCTTTGAAAAAAATATGGTGCAAAACTTACCAGCTTCAGCAACATTACCGGCATCAACAGTACCACCAACAACAACATTCGCATTCCAAACCTTAATTTCACAATCTGTCCCCCGAACATCAACATCATACGCACCATGGATACCAAGGAGAACCAATAATAATTAACAATGAAGTATTGAACCATAACTTCATTAATATTCTGCGAAGAGTATGTGGATCCTAATAATTAACGATGAAGTATTGATCCATAACTTCATGAATATTCTGCTAAGAATATGTGATTCCTAATAGTTTTAGAGATTACTTATTCTAGCTCAAATCGAAAATCATATGAGTTTAATATCATACTAACTCATTAAATCCATGATTTCATCTGAAGAAAATATATATGTATATATATTTTCATAAAGATTGTGATTAAAAATTCTTTCGTACAAACTGTTAATGGTGAAAATATTTTAACGGGTAGTTAATACCCGAGGAATATTTAGATTTCACATTAATAAGTTACACTGTACATTCTTCAATTCAGATTCAGCAGTCATTAACAACACTGCTCAAATTCACACATATACGTATCCGTTCACCAAAGAACAACTATTTTCATCCAAGTTCAATTTCATATTTGGATTTTGACCTATCAGAATCCAACAAGTGGCATAATGAAGAAAACATTTGACGGAATAAAAATTGTTAGAAACAAACAAATTAACTATGAGAAATTTTGTTAAGAATCCACGCTAACAAAATCTTAGCTAACTGTTCCTAGCTAACTGTTGACTAATCAACTGAGGACTACCAATAGTGGACAATTAAAATGAATTAAAATATTAATTATAACATATGAAACTAAAAAATTCTTCAAGCTTGCCACTTGATTTCATCTTAAACCTCATTTGTATCTTGACGATTACAATCTACGTTCAAACCTTTCATGATCCTTGAAACCCCTCAATTAAGAAACAATCGAGAGGATGATCCAACCACATGTATCTGTGTCAGATCCTTAGCATTGTTATTACTGAAAATAACTTTGCAATTTTCTTTCCAAATTAGCCAATTTTGTCACAGCTCCAGCAAGTCAACTTCGACATTCATTCGGATTAGTCTTATTATAACCTTGATATATAAGTTTGCCTTTCGTCATCGTTACCGGGGAATCGTATATATATCCCACCACATTAGCAGTAAACTTATCAGCAACTTCATTCCTCATTGGCTTAAGTCTCTCCGAAGAACCGTTATAGTTGTTCGTTAAAACCTATTCATGTACTCATTCACATCTTATAACGAG
The DNA here is from genome assembly GCF_046630445.1 of Rutidosis leptorrhynchoides. Lineage (NCBI taxonomy): Eukaryota > Viridiplantae > Streptophyta > Magnoliopsida > Asterales > Asteraceae > Rutidosis > Rutidosis leptorrhynchoides. The sequence continues at coordinate 199,499,156 of NC_092343.1, read as the reverse complement.
AATTGCCATACCAATTACCGAGAATCCGCAATCAGTATTTTGAATCTCGTAGCATTTCTACATCAATAGTTATATGTATACATATAAAATTTATCTCGTAGAATTATGAACTTTCATTCTGAAATTCTGAAAAGCACTCTAGCTTACGAATCAGATCTCTGAGTTCTGAAAAATGAATCGAGCAAATATGAAGGAGGAGACCAAGGACAAATACAAGGACTAAACCCTGTATTTAAAGAATCCTGATGATTCTGTTTTTGATGAAATCTTTAACGAATACCTTACTCCTTAACCACTCTAAATCATCGTGAATGAATTTATTCATCACAATTTGATTCTGAAATCCTAAGATATCGTCGTACCTTTCTTTATTAATATCCTCAATAATTTATGAAGATATCTTCATAAATATTCTCGTCCGATATTAATTATCTATCCACGCTATATGTGCTAACTTACAAAAGGAAACTATTTTAGTTCCTATATTCTATAAATCTTTGAATTTAAAAATATGAATGTTATTGAAGTAATGTTGGGAATTAATGCATGAGTTAGTATAATATAATGACACTTGATCAACGTGATTATATTACAGTAAGTCATGCTGAGTTTCTAAATGGAACGTGATGATTCACAGATCATAACGTCATCATGTGCCATGTCATATAACTCTTTCATTCTGCTAAATTTCTAAACACATCAAGAAAGTATATTCTTGACAGTTCTATTCTCAGTGATTCTGGTAAATTGACAAATCAAATCGTGCTAATACGTTCTTTCCTATTTAGAACATTAAGATCATTGAAATTTCCATACTTACGAATTCTGGACCATTACTCGCTTTACTAGAGGTCGATAGGAGAATAAAAAGGCAAAGAGCTCCAAAATGTAAGAGAAGATATAAAGCTCAATCACAACCCAGAGGTTATAAACCATGGATATTAATACGAATAACAATATAAAGGCACGGTATAATTAAGAATAGTATCACCCCAAGGTTATATTAAAGTAAACAGATTTTCAGGTGGAAGATTAAAAAGAAGGATGAAAGAAATGATAATTAGGAAAATATATCAAGGTTTAGAATTGGATTAAGCATTTTCATAACCTTTTAAATTTTAGGAATTGTATAGAAATAGTGAGAAGAAGGGAACGGAAGGGCTTAAATTTATAATGGAAATATCAGACAGAGTAATCGAGGCGAATCACCGTATTTAAATTTAGAGATCTTAATTTTCCTTACTCGCCGAAGAATCAAATCCTTTAGATTACGAAGATCTTCTTTAAATCCCATGAATTCTGGAAAACAATCATAACTACGTCATCGGTTAAAATGAATATATGTTACTCATTTCACTCTATTGCGATAGCTTCATTTATACTCTTCGCGTATTCAAATGGTTTTATCCATATTACTCAATGATGATAAAACCCTATTTATCAACTCATATTTGTCATAAAAACATTCTTATGATTATCCATGACGACCTCTACCAAATTTCGGGGACGAAATTTCTTTAACGGGTAGGTACTGTAATGACCCAGGAATTTCCGACCAAATTTAAACTTTAATCTTTATATGTTTCCGACACGATAAGCAAAGTCTGTAATGTTGAGTCTCGAAAATTTTGAAATCTATATTCATGTAATCAATCATCCTTTGACTGTGCCCGACAATTCACGAACAATTGTTTGTAAATAAATATATAGATATAAATATAAATATAAGTATGCAAATATATTATGTTGAATTAATAAAATGTACTCCAACTAGATGTAATCAATAATATAAAAATAAAATACAGAATAAATAAGTTGTTATTAAAATATATATTTATATATATGAATTATGAACATCAGTAATATTAAATATATTGTAAATTATAAATATTAAATATTTAATATAAGTTATTATATAATATATAACTAGGATAAAAATTATGAATTATGATATATTAAAATTTAATTACAAGTTTAAATATAACTGTTATATTAACAATAATTTCATTATAAATATTAATATGAATATTTGAATAATTAATATTATTATATAAAATATATATATGAATATGTAAAATTTGATATGTGCAAATAAAATTAATATTATTAATATTATTATTAATATCATTATTATTGTTTTTTTTTTTGAAAGGCAATATCATTATTATTGTTAGTTTTATTATTATTATTAAAAATTAATCTTGATAATTAATATTAGTATGTTTCCTTATATATTTAATATACAAATATATATAATTGATATATATATAATATTACAAACACTGTTATATATACTTATATAAATATAAATTACGGTTATATATATATATATATATATATATATATATATATATATATATATATATATATATATATATATATATATATAAATAGGTATATTCAGTTAAATAATTATATATGTACCAGATACGCATACTAATATATACATGTAAAAGTTTTAGATAAATATGTATTATTGTATTAGAATCCAAAATCAGTTGAGCATCATAATCGAATTGTATTGAGCTTTGTTTTTATGTTCCAATTCAGTACAAATCAAAGTCCAATCACAGACAAAATCCACATTTTGTTAGGCATCTACTTCACCTTTTCTTTTGTTTATTATTTCGGTTCTTAACAATAATTCCTGTCGACCATATCTTGTTAGAAAACGAATGCATATCTCATAATGGTTTGGCACAAGCATAAAATTTTTCATTCCCACTATCAGTTACAATTATACATTACTGTGTTTCAAAGAAAATTAAAACAGAAATATCAAGCTGAACCATTTATCCCTGTTCTTAATTCAATCCTGCAAAAGCTCTATTTAAAATCAATTATCAAAAAGTAATAGTGAGGTTTTTTTAGGATTTTTATACTCAATCTATCTGCAACTTTTAAGCTCTCAATTCCTCAAACCGAAATTGAATTTTAGAGTCAAAGTTTTGTCTTAAAAAGTCAAACGAATCGTTCATCGCGAAATTCGAATTCGTGTTTGTGTTTCAAGGTAAATCGATGATTTCAATAGTTTCTATATATGATTTACAAACTATTTTATGTTGTAATCATAATCTAATACGTACTCAAATTCAAAATCTAATTATTATATTTTTTATATATACCGTAACCTGCTGTATAGCAGTTTTAATTTTTTTACGATATCAGATAATCCAAATACTTATATAGCATGTTTATATATTGTTTGATAATCCTAAAAACGTTTTGGTGAATGATTATCATGTTGGTTTAATTCCTGGTCGATTGGGTTGTTGATAAAGAAGATGAAAATCATTAAAAATATACGGGCTAAATATATAACGGTGGGATTTTAATTCAGAAAAACATCACTGGTTCAACGGTTAGGAGAGTGTCGGGTTAACGAGAGGTCTCAGGTTCGAACCATGGCAGGGTCACTTTATCTGTTTTGGGCCGATTTTTTAGAGGTAGCTTCCTTATTATCATTATTATTATCATTATTATTATTATTATTATTATTATTATTATTATTATTATTATTATTATTATTATTATTATTATTATTATATTTATTATTATTGTTATTTGTTATCATTAATTATTGTTATTATTATGTAACATAAATATTATGGTTAATAATATTAACATTTTTGTTATTAAGAAACATCACTAAGTATTATTATTAGCGTAATTATTAGTATGCATATTAATATAATTATTATTATGAGTAAGATTATTATTATTATTGTTAGTATGAAATTAATACAAACTAGTATCATTAATAATATTATTTGTATCATTTTTGAATTATTATTATTATCACTATTAACAAGAGTATTATCATTAAGATTAACATTAGTAATAAGATTGATACAATTATTATTGTTTTTATGGTTAACTTAAGTATTACTATAACTATCATACTATAAGTTATTATTATAATCATTAAAAATTAATATTAAGATATAATATAAGTATAGGTTTTAAATGGAATTTAGTATAAATTCTAAATAACTACAAATATATAAATAATATATATAAATATATATATATATATATACATATATATATATATATATATATATATATATATATATATATATATATATATATATATATATATATATATATATATATATATATAATGAAATTATGTGATAGTTCTATTATATGTTTTAATAGATATACAATTGATATAGGTTCGTGAATCCGAGGCCAACCCTATACTTGTTCAATGTTTTTATATGTATTTTTACTACAAAATACATTAGGTGAGTTTCATTTGCCCTTTTTTTACTCTTTACAATTTTGGGGTGAGAATACATGCAAATGCTTTATTAACTGTTTTACAATATTTATATGCGTGAGTTTCATTTGCCCTTTTTACTCTTTACACTTTTGGGCTGAGAATACATGCAACTGCTTTATTAAATGTTTTACAATATTTATATGCGTGAGTTTCATTACTCCCTTTTTAAATGCTTTCGCAATATATATTTTTGGGACTGAGAATACATGCGCTGTTTTTATAACTGTTTTACGAAATAGACACAAGTAATTGAAACTACATTATATGGTTGAATGATCGAACTCGAATATGCCCCTTTTTAGTCAGGTAATCTAAGAATTAGGGAACAGAGACCCTAATTGAAGCGAATCCTAAAGATAGATCAATCGGGCTCAACAAGCCCCATCCAAAGTACCGGATGCTTTAGTACTTCGAAATTTATATCATGTTCGAAGGAGGATCCCGGAATGATAGGGGATATTCTTATATGCATATTGTGAATGTCGGTTACCAGGTGTTCAATCCATATGAATGATATTTTTGTCTCTATACATGGGACGTATGTTTATGAGAAATGGAAATATGAAATCTTGTGGTCTATTAAAATTATGAAATGATTATTTATGTTAAACTAATCAACTCACCAACCTTTTGGTTAACACTTTAAAACATGTTTATTCTCAGGTATGAAAGAAACCTTCCGTTGTGCATTTGCTCATTCTAGAGACATTATATGGAGTCGTTCAAGGCATATAGAGGTCAGAAACTCGCAATGGGACCAACTGTTGAAGACTTCGTCCAGATGAATTAGGACGGGTTGTTTCAACTTCCATACCCGAGTAAAATGAGAAAAGATAGACTTGAAGCTGAGCAATCCAAATTCTTGGATATGTTCAAACAAATAAATGTCAATCTTCCTTTCATTGATGTGATTTCAGGAATGCCAAGATATGCTAAATTTCTAAAAGATCTAATCACAAATAGAAAAAAATGGAAGAGTTCTCGACTATTACAATGAATGCTAATTGTTCTGCAGTGTTTTTGAATAAGATACTAACAAAATTATCAGATCCAGGAAATTTCACAATTCCATGTTTTCTGGGTAGTCTTAGTTTAATAAAAGCATTGGCAGACTTAGGTGCTAGTATAAATTTAATGCCATATTCATTATACGCTAAACTAGACCTTGGAGAATTGAAACCAACACGAATAAGCATACAACTAGCGGATTGATCAATAAAATATCCTAGAGGGATAATGGAGAACATACTAGTTAAAGTTGGTACTTTAGTATTTCAAGTAGACTTTGTTATTCTGGACATGGAAGAAGATTCTAGAGTTCCTCTTATATTAGGAAGACCATTCTTAAACACGGCTAAAGCAATAATAGACGAGTTTGGTAAGAAACTGACCTTAAGTATAGAGGACAAGACTGTTACTTTTTCTGTTGATAGAGCCATGCAACAACTGCAATCTGCAGATGATACATGTTATTATGTTCAAACTATAGATTCACATGCAGAATTGTTACAAGAATTTCCAGAATTACAAGGAACAGGAGAATGTTTTTTAGGAGAAGGAACTGAACCAATTGATGAAGCTGAAATGTTAGCCACACGCATAGCTAATGAATACGAACCAACAATAGAAGAACTTCAAGTACTGAAAGAGGAAGACATATATCGATACAAATCATCGATAGAAGAACCACCAATATTAGAGTTAACGCCACTTCCAAACCATTTGGAATACGCTTATTTACATGGTGAATCTAAATTACCTGTAATAATCTCGTTTTCTCTTACGAAAAATGAAAAATCTCAACTCATTTCTGTGCTAAAAGCTCATAAACCAGCTATTGCATGGAAGATTCATGACAATAAAGGAATAAGTCCTTCATATTGCACACATAAAATCCTTATGGAAGAAGGTCATAAAACATATGTGCAACGCCAATGAGAACTAAATCCAACTATGCAACATGTTGTTAAGAAAGAAATTATTAAACTGCTCGATGCAGGTTTAATTTATCCAATCTCTGATAGTCCATGGGTAAGCCCAGTTCAACGCGTACCTAAGAAGGGTGGCATCACTGTCATCACAAATGAAAAAGATGAGCTTAATCATACTAGGACTGTAACAGGATGGCGTGTTTGTATTGATTATGGATAATTAAATGATGCCACCAGAAAAGATCACTTTCCCTTACCTTTCATTGATCAAATGTTGGAAAGGTTAGCTGGGAACAGTTACTATTGTTTTCTCGACGGTTTCTCCGGATACTTTCAAATTCCAATCGCACCCGAGGATTAAGAGAAAACCACCTTCACGTGCCCTTATGGTACTTTTGCTTAAAAACGCATGCCATTTGGACTTTGCAACGCCCCTGCAACCTTTCAAAGGTGCATGATGGCAAATTTTCACGACATGATAGAAGAATGCATGAAAGTTTTCATGGATGACTTTTCAGTCTTCGGTGATACTTTTGAAACATGTCTAGTTAATCTTGAACGAATGCTTATTAGATGCGAGAAATCAAATCTAGTACTTAATTGGGAGAAATGCCATTTCATGGTTAAAGAAGGCATCGTTCTTGGTCATAAAATTTCAAGTGAGGGAATTGAAGTGGATAGAGATAAAGTAGATGTAATTTCTAAACTTCCACATCCCACCAATGTTAGAGGAGTTAGGAGTTTTCTAAGGCAGGCCGGTTTTTACCGACGTTTCATAAAGGATTTTTCTAAAATTGCCACTCCAATGAATAAACTCCTAGAAAAAGATGCTCCATTCATCTTTTCGGATGAATGCATCAAATTTTTTAATATTCTTAAAGAAAAACTCACTAATGCGCCGATCATGATAACTCCAAATTGGAATCTACCATTTGAACTCACGTGCGATGCAAGTGATTTTGCAATGGGAGCCGTTTTAGGTCAAAGAATTGAAAAACGATTTCAACTTATTTATTACGCTAGTAAGACGTTACAACAAGCACAAACGAATTACACAACTACTAAAAAAGAACTCCTTGCTATTGTCTTTACTTTTGACAAATTTCGTTCATATCTCGTTCTAGCTAAAAAGGTGGTCTATACTAATCATTCTACTCTTAGATACCTATTTTCAAAACAAGATGCCAAACCACGATTAATCCGTTGGATCTTACTGTTACAAGAATTCGATATTAAAATCCGAGACAAAAAGAGAGCAGAAAATCTCGCCGCTGATCATCTTTCTCGTCTTGAAAATCCTGAATTAGAAGTTCTAAATGAATCAACCATACAAGATAACTTTCCTGATGAATATCTCTTTCAAATCGATTATAGTGAAATTCCATGGTTTGCAGACTTTGCAAACTACGTAATATGTGTATTCCTCAAAAAAGGGTTCTCGTACCAAAAACGAAAGAAATTCTTTAGTGATATAAAACAATATTTTTGGGAGGATCCACATTTGTTTAAGAGTTGTCTTGATGGAATAATACGCCGATGCGTATTCAGAGATGAAGCTAGTCAAATATTAAACCATTGTCACACAGGACCAACAGGAGGGCATTATGGGCCTCAAATCACAGCAAAGCAGGTCTGCGAAGCTGGATTCTATTGGCCTTCAATTTTCAAAGACGCGCATATTCTTTGTAAATCCTGTAATGCATGTCATAGGGCCGAAAAAATAAGTCAACGTGATGAAATGCCATAAAATGTCATTCAAGTATGTGAAGTATTCGACGTTTGGGGTACTGACTTTTGTGACGACCCGGGAACTTCCGACCAAATTTAAACTTAATCTTTATATGATTTCGATACGATAAGCAAAGTATGTAATGTTGAGTCTAGAAAATTTTGAAACGATGTTCATATATTCAATTGACCTTTGACTGTCCTCGACGATTCACGAACAACTAATTGTAAACAGATACTTTTATAAATATAAATATATATAAATATATATATGGAAATATAGGATGACATATGATTTATTTGTAGAATAGTAAACGATATAATAAAGCTGATATTTTAAAATGAATCTATATATAAATATATACATAAATATTAAATATTCGAATATATTATAAGTATTACATAATTAATGAAATGTAACATTAATATATCAAATGATGTTGCAAGTTTAATTTTAGTTGTTATATTGTCAATATTAGTATGGATATAAATACTAACATCAATATTAGTTTTGTGCATATATTATAATTGTAATTTAAATATTATCAATTATTATTAGTATTATTAGTATTATCATTACATATTATTATTACCATTACCATTAAGAATTATTAGTATTATGAATTATTATTATTATTTATATAATTTTTATTAGTTTTAATATTACTATTAATATACTTAGTTATTTATTAATAACTAATATATAGGGTTAAATTCTGTAAAGATCACGACTAAATTTCTATCCGACATTAAAATCTTTGATTGTACTAATCCAATAAGAAATTGCAGTAGTTTCATTTTTTTCTTCTTTGTTTTCTTCTTCTGCTATTTTCTCTGATTGATCAATTGTTGACCAAGTTGATCACTAAATTACAACACCAATCAATTCTTGTTACAGTATCCTTTGTGTACCCATCCTTTATCTAAATTTAGTACTAAAATTCGTTAATAAAGGATAAATTAAAAAGCCCTGCACCAAAACACCCTGTTCTTGAGTCAAAATACCAAACCCATGAATTCGAATATAATTACAAAAAGTAATATTGCAATTCTGTTAGGAATGATCACTTCTAAACTATCTGTAAGTTTTCAATCCTCAATTCTTTCTATTGAATTCTAATTTTGGAGTCAAAATTTTGGTTTTAAAAGTCAACTGGGTGTTCTTGAATCAAATTCGAATTTGTTTTGATGTTTCCAGTTAATTTGATAATTCATAAAGATTATAGGGATGATTTGCAACACAATTCATGTTGTAATCATAATCTATAACAGTCTTAATCTAAAAATCAACTTTTGAGTTCATGGGTTCTTGACAGTGATATACAAAAACTTGAACTCGAAACAAATTTCAAAAACTAAAAATGCAGAGTTGTTAGGAATCGTTTACTTAAACTTTCTGTAAAATCTCAAGTTCCAATTCTTAATAACGAATTCGAATTTGCGAGTCAAAGTTATTTTGTCAAAAGTCAACTAATTTGTTCAACGAGAAATTAGAGCTTGTTTTGATGTTTTAAGTCCAATTGACGATTCCAATAGTTTTTAGGAATGATTTAAAACATATTTCATGTTGTAAAGATTGTCCAAAACGAACTCAAAAGTAAAAACATTTTTTTTTTGAAGCTACGAGCTTCAGCAGTAGGCTCTTTTTCAGTTTTTTTTGAATTTTCTTAATTACAAGAACACTTTTATTTCTTTATTTCATGTTGTTTACAAGTCATAAATGAAAACCCGAATTCGTTATTTTGATTTTTGAAGTTCCATGGTTGAATGGATTTAAGGTAGAAGATGAAGAAGATAGTCAAGTTGAAATAGATAATAGATATATATATTTGGGTTGCATACTAAATAAGAAAGACATGAATGGCAGAATGGTTAAGGGTGTTTGTGAGTGAGCGAGAGGTCTCGGGTTCAAATCCGGTTCGGGACATTTTTTTAGAAAGGCTTTTGAAGGTAGATTTCATTACCAAAATTATTATTATTATTATTATTATTATTATTATTATTATTATTATTATTATTGTTATTGTTACTAAAATTATGATTTTTATCATTATCATTATTACTAATATATGTATTATTACTATTATTATGATTAGGATTATTATTATCAAAATAACACAAACTATTATTATTATTATTAATATTAGTATTAGTATCATTATGTACTTATTAGTATTATTAAAATCATTTATATATATATATATATATATATATATATATATATATATATATATATATATATATATATATACAAAATAAATATATATAACACATAATTTAAGATATAATATAAGTATACGTTTTTAATGGAATTTAGTATAAATTCTATATAACTACAAATACATAAATAATATATAGTAATAAATGAAATTATGTGATTTCCATTATATGTGTTAATAGATATATAAATGATATAGGTTCGTGAATCCAAGGTCAACCCTACACTTGTTCAATGTCGTCATATGTATTTTTACTACAAAATACAGTATGGTGAGTTTCATTTGCCTTTTTACCCTTTATATTTTTGGGCTGAGAATACATGCGCTGCTTTTATAACTGTTTTACGAAATAGACACGAGTAAATGAAACTACATTCTATGGTTGAATTATCGAAATCGAATATGCCCCTTTTTATTAAAGTCTGGTAATCTAAGAATTAGGGAACATACACCCTAATTGACGCGAATCCTAAAGATAGATCTATCGGGCCCAACAAGCCCCATCCAAAGTACCGGATGCTTTAGTACTTCGAAATTTATATCATGTCCGAAGGAGGATCCCGGAATGATGGGGATATTCTTATATGCATCTTGTTAATGTCGATTACCAGCTGTTCAATCTATATGAATGATATTTTTGTCTCTATGCATGGGACGTATATTTATGAGAAATGAAAATCTTGTGGTCTATTAAAATGATGGAAATGATTATTTATGTTAAACTAATGAACTCACCAACCTTTTGGTTGACACTTTAAAGCATGTTTATTCTCAGGTATGAAAGAAATCTTCCGCTATGCATTTGCTCATTTTAGGGATATTACTTGGAGTCATTCATGACATATTTCAAAAGACGTTACATTCGAGTCGTTGAGTTCATCAAGATTATTATTAAGACAATTATAGTAAGATATATTACGAAATGGTATGCATGTTGTCAACTTTCGATGTAATGAAAGATTGTCTTTTCAAAAACAAATGCAATATTTGTAAAATGTATCATATAGAGGTCAAGTACCTCGCGATGTAATCAACTGTTGTGAATCGTTTATAATCGATATGGACTTCGTCCGGATGGATTAGGATGGGTCTCTACAGTTGGTATCAGAGCGGTGGTCGTAGTGAACAAGGTCTTGCATTAGTGTGTCTAACTTGTAGTCGTTAGGATGCATTGGTGAGTCTGGACTTCGACCGTGTCTGCATGTCAAAAGTTTTGCTTATCATTTCTAGTCGGAAATCATCTGCTTATCATTCTTAGTCTAGACACATCTTATTGCATTGACTGCATGAATAGTGAATAGACAAAATTCATATCTTAGCGTATCTGCTAATTCATATCTTAGCGTATCTGCTAATTCATATCTTAGCGTATCTGTTATTGTTATCTTTGCCTGACAGCGTCCGTAGATTCCTCTGTAAATTACGAGATTTTAGTATTATATATGCATATGTAAATTATGTATTGCAGGATACTAATCTACATCCTATAATCTATTTTTTATCGAAAATCCTTCATATGATCATACGAGATGAATCCTTCAACTAGTTCGAGTCCCTCGAATTCCGATATGGAGTCCCACTCCAGCTCCGAAGGCAGCATCACCAGAATGAATCAATCAATCATCCATCCTCAATTCACCTGATGGACTCGTAGTTGACTTAATCAATGGAGACGCGCAGAAGGCGATCCCTTCCACTAATCGAATTCACCTTTTGGCGAAGAACCTGAAACACTTACCGACGAACCTGTTCGAAACACCAATTTCTCTCACAGAGTATTTCACCACGACTATATCATAACTCGGATTCAAAACTTTATTCATCCGCTCGTTCCGACCGACAATCATCCCGGAATAATATAAGAAGTCAACGAACTTCGTACACTAGTTGTAGCCTTGGAAAAATATGGTGCAAAACATACAAGCTCCAGCAACATCACTTGCACCAACAGTACCATCAGTAACAGCAACCGTACCATCAATAAAACACGCCTCAACATCTCATTCTGTACATCGATTATAATCAACAATCTACGTATCGTTCTACATCAATTACCTTCGTTCTTCATGGCAGTTATGTAATCTCTAATGTCTTAGAGATTATTTATTCTAGCTCAAACCGAAAAGTAAATGAGATTAATATCATATTAACTCATTAAATCCATGATTACATCTGAAGAGAATATGTATGTAAGTATATTTTCATAAAGATTGTAATTAAAAATTCTTTTGTACAAACAATTAATGGTGTAAATATTTTAACGGGTAGGTAACACCCGAGAAATATTTAGATTTCACATTAATAAGATACAATGTACATTCTTCGAATCTGATTCAACAGTCATTTACTATCCTACTTACAACCACCGACATACGTATCCGTTCATCACAGAATAACCATTTTCACTTAATTTCATATTTGGATTTTGACCTATCAGAATCCAACAAGTGGCATAATGAAGAAAACATTTGACGAAATAAAAATATGATAGAAATAAATAAATTAACTACGAAAAACTTTGTTAAGAATCCACGCTAACTGTTCCTAGCTAACTGATTACATTTATTTATCGCAATTTATTTATCGCAATTTATTTATCGCATTTTAATTATCGCAATTTACATTCTCGCAATTTTATTTATCGTTATTTAATTTCTGTTATTTACTTTACGCACTTTATTTATTGTTATTTAATTTCTGTTATTTATTTTACGCACTTTAAATATCGGGACACGTATACAAGGTTTTGACATATCATATCGACGCATTTATATATATTATTTGGAATAACCATAGACACTCTATATGCAGTAATGATCGAGTTCTCTATACAGGGTTGAGGTTGATTCTATAATAATATATATAATTTGAGTTGTGATCGAGTCTGAGACGTATACGGGTCACGACACGTATTAATTAATTCGAATATTATATATTAAACTATATATGAATTATTGGACTGTCAACTGTGGACTATCGACTGTGGACTAATAACATTGGACAATTAAAATGAATTAAAATATTGATTATAACATATGAAACTAAACAATTCTTCAAGTTGCCACTTGATTTCGTCTTAAACATCATTTGTATCTTCACAATTACATTCTGCGTTCAAACCTTTCATGATTCTTGAAAACACCTCAATCGAGAGGATGAACCAACCGCACTTCATTTACGGGAGAAAAGATTGATGCATATAGTTATACATCTGAAAAACTCTCGGAAACTGAGTAAACGTTTAACACGTAGTTGAGCAAATTCCTTTAGTGTTATTATTACCCAAAATAACTCTGCAGTTCTTTTACAAAATAACCAATTTTGTCACAGCTCCAGCAAGACAACTTCGACTTTTCATTCTAAACAACTTTATTATAACTTTGATATATATGCGAACTCTTTTATTGTTACCGGGGAACCTTTTATATTCCACCATATTACCATCAGCGTTTAGTCATCTAAAAACACAATTTTCCTGAAACCACCTCGGATTAATAACCGATGATTCAGATATCATAGCATTAAATGCAGAGGAAACAGAAAAATGGTAGATGGTCTAAACGACCAAAAGTTTGATGATAAAGAAAGGAGTGTTAGGAACGCTCGATAGAAGATTGGGTATTGAAAAACAGATTGAGCTACCCATGAAGGAGACTAAGGACAAATACAAGGACCAAACCCTATATTCAAAGAATTCAGGTAATTCTGGATCCGTTGAAATCTTTAGAGAATATCTTGCTCCGAAGTCATGTTAAAATCTTGCGGAAAATCTTTCTCCATCAACCATCGAACTTAGAAATTCCAAAATATCATCATCAATATCTTCGATATTTCTGAGGATATTTTTATAAATATTCTCGTCCGAAATTATATACCTCTTCGTGCTTCCTGTGTATCATTATATTGGAAACATTCAAGATAAAATTTAGTACCGAAAAGCAGATTATGCGAAACTATGAAGAGAGTCGTGGACAAATCACAAAGAATAAGTTTGACTTCAAAGAATCCAAATGATTCAATGTCTGCTAAAGTCTTTAGTGAATATCTTGCTCCTTACTCTAAACCCTTGCAGACAATAGTTTCTATCATCCGCTGATCTTAGATATTCCGAGATATTATCGTATCTTTCATTATAAATATTCTCCATATTTCTGGAGATATTTTTATAACTATTCTTATCTGAAATCATTAATCTCTTCGTGCTATCAGTATTACATCATATAGAAACTGTTAGTTTCTATATTCTGTAAACTTTCGAGCTAAAAATATGAATGTTATTGAAGTAATGTTGGGAACTGACGCATGGGTTAGTATAATATAATGACACTTGATCAACGTGATTATATTACAGTAAGTCATGCTGAGTTTCAAATGGGACGTGATGATTCACAAATCCTAACGTCATCACGTGCCATGTTACATAACTCTTTCATTATGCTTAACTTCTGAACATATCAAGAAAGTATATTCTTGATAGTTCTATTCTCAGTGATTCTGGTAATTTGATAAATCAAATCATGCTAATACATTAGTTCTTATTTAGAACACGATGTTTATTCGAAATTTCATACTTACGAATTCTAGATCGTTACTCACTTTACTAGATGTCGGGAGGATAATAAAAAGGTAAAGAGCTCCAAAATATAAGAGAAAATATAAAGCCCAACAACAACACCAAAATTACAAATCGTGGATATCAGTGCGTATAGCAATATAAAGACACAGGAGGATTATAAATACAATAATCCCTAAAGCATAGTAGAAATAAACGGATTCCTCCGGTGGAAGTTGGAAAAGAAGAATGATTGTTGCGATAATCAGGATAAGGACAAGGATCAGAACTGGATTAAGCATTTTCACGATCTTTTGAATTTGGGAATTTAGTATTGAAGTGGTGAAAATTAATGGAACGGAAAAGGTAAAATTTATAGTGAAAATATCAGACAGAGGAATCGAGGCAGATCACCGCATTTAATTATAGAAATCTAAATTTCCTTATTCGCAGGAGAATCAAATCTTTTAGATTTCGAAGATTTTCTTCAAATCCCTTAAATTCTGGAATTCAACCAAAACAACGTCAAAAGTTAAGACGCATCCTGTTTTCTAAATTCAATCGAGACTACATCAAAAGTTAAGATGTATCTTACTTTCAAAATTCAACTCTGACTCTGTCAAAAGTTACGACGAATCTTTACTTATCCTATTTCAACCTTTTGTGATAATTTCACTCGTACACTTTGAATAATTGAGTTGTTTTATTCAAATCACCTGATGGTGATAAAACTTTAATTATGGACTCATATTCGTCATGAAAACATTTTTATTGTTAGCCATGACGACCACACTCAAATTTCGAGACGAAATTTCTTTAACGGGTAGGTACTGTGACGACCCGGGAACTTCCGACCAAATTTAAACTTAATCTTTATATGATTTCGATACGATAACCAAAGTATGTAATGTTGAGTCTAGAAAATTTTGAAACGATGTTCATATATTCAATTGACCTTTGACTGTCCTCGACGATTCACGAACAACTAATTGTAAACAGATACTTTTATAAATATAAATATATATAAATATATATATGGAAATATAGGATGACATATGATTTATTTGTAGAATAGTAAACGATATAATAAAGTTGATATTTTAAAATGAATCTATATATAAATATATACATAAATATTAAATATTCGAATATATTATAAGTATTACATAATTAATGAAATGTAAGATTAATATATCAAATGATGTTGCAAGTTTAATTTTAGTTGTTATATTGTCAATATTAGTATGGATATAAATACTAACATCAATATTACTTTTGTGCATATATTATAATTGTAATTTGAATATTATCAATTATTATTAGTATTATTAGTATTATCATTACATATTATTATTACCATTACCATTAAGAATTATTAGTATTATGAATTATTATTATTATTTATATAATTTTTATTAGTTTTAATATTACTATTAATATACTTAGTTATTTATTAATAACTAATATATAGGGTTAAATTTTGTAAAGATCACGACTAAATTTCTATCCGACATTAAAATCTTTGATTGTACTAATCCAATAAGAAATTGCAGTAGTTTCATTTTTTTCTTCTTTGTTTTCTTCTTCTGCTATTTTCTCTGATTGATCAATTGTTGACCAAGCTGATCACTAAATTATAACACCAATCAATTCTTGTTACAGTATCCTTTGTGTACCCATCCTTTATCTAAATTTAGTACTAAAATTTGTTAATAAAGGATAAATTAAAAAGCCCTGCACCAAAACACCCTGTTCTTGAGTCAAAATACCAAACCCATGAATTCGAATATAATTACAAAAAGTAATATTGCAATTCTGTTAGGAATGATCACTTCTAAACTATCTGTAAGTTTTCAATCCTCAATTCTTTCTATTGAATTCTAATTTTGGAGTCAAAATTTTGGTTTTAAAAGTCAACTGGGTGTTCTTGAATCAAATTCGAATTTGTTTTGATGTTTCCAGTTAATTTGATAATTCATAAAGATTATAGGGATGATTTGCAACACAATTCATGTTGTAATCATAATCTATAACAGTCTTAATCTAAAAATCAACTTTTGAGTTCATGGGTTCTTGACAGTGATATACAAAAACTTGAACTCGAAACAAATTTCAAAAACTAAAAATGCAGAGTTGTTAGGAATCGTTTACTTAAACTTTCTGTAAAATCTCAAGTTCCAATTCTTAATAACGAATTCGAATTTGCGAGTCAAAGTTATTTTGTCAAAAGTCAACTAATTTGTTCAACGAGAAATTAGAGCTTGTTTTGATGTTTTAAGTCCAATTGACGATTCCAATAGTTTTTAGGAATGATTTAAAACATATTTCATGTTGTAAAGATTGTCCAAAACGAACTCAAAAGTAAAAACATTTTTTTTTGAAGCTACGAGCTTCAGCAGTAGGCTCTTTTTCAGTTTTTTTTGAATTTTCTTAATTACAAGAACACTTTTATTTCTTTATTTCATGTTGTTTACAAGTCATAAATGAAAACCCGAATTCGTTATTTTGATTTTTGAAGTTCCATGGTTGAATGGATTTAAGGTAGAAGATGAAGAAGATAGTCAAGTTGAAATAGATAATAGATATATATATATATTTGGGTTGCATACTAAATAAGAAAGACATGAATGGCAGAATGGTTAAGGGTGTTTGTGAGTGAGCGAGAGGTCTCGGGTTCAAATCCGGTTCGGGACATTTTTTTAGAAAGGCTTTTGAAGGTAGATTTCATTACCAAAATTATTATTATTATTATTATTATTATTATTGTTATTGTTACTAAAATTATAATTTTTATCATAATCATTATTACTAATATATGTATTATTACTATTATTATGATTAGGATTTTTATTATCAAAATAACACAAACTATTATTATTATTATTAATATTAGTATTAGTATCATTATGTACTTATTAGTATTATTAAAATCATTTATATATATATATATATATATATATATACAAAATAAATATATATAACACATAATTTAAGATATAATATAAGTATACATTTTTAATGGAATTTAGTATAAATTCTATATAACTACAAATACATAAATAATATATAGTAATAAATGAAATTATGTGATTTCCATTATATGTGTTAATAGATATATAAATGATATAGGTTCGTGAATCTAAGGTCAACCCTACACTTGTTCAATGTCGTCATATGTATTTTTACTACAAAATACAGTATGGTGAGTTTCATTTGCCCTTTTACCCTTTATATTTTTGGGCTGAGAATACATGCGCTGCTTTTATAACTGTTTTACGAAATAGACACGAGTAAATGAAACTACATTCTATGGTTGAATTATCGAAATCGAATATGCCCCTTTTTATTAAAGTCTGGTAATCTAAGAATTAGGGAACAGACACCCTAATTGACGCGAATCCTAAAGATAGATCTATCGGGCCCAACAAGCCCCATCCAAAGTACCGGATGCTTTAGTACTTCGAAATTTATATCATGTCCGAAGGAGGATCCCAGAATGATGGGGATATTCTTATATGCATCTTGTTAATGTCGATTACCAGGTGTTCAATCTATATGAATGATATTTTTGTCTCTATGCATGGGACGTATATTTATGAGAAATGAAAATCTTGTGGTCTATTAAAATGATGGAAATGATTATTTATGTTAAACTAATGAACTCACCAACCTTTTGGTTGACACTTTAAAGCATGTTTATTCTCAGGTATGAAAGAAATCTTCCGCTGTGCATTTGCTCATTTTAGGGATATTACTTGGAGTCATTCATGACATATTTCAAAAGACGTTACATTCGAGTCATTGAGTTCATCAAGATTATTATTAAGTCAATTATAGTAAGATATATTACGAAATGGTATGCATGTTGTCAACTTTCGATTTAATGAAAGATTGTCTTTTCAAAAACAAATGCAATATTTGTAAAATGTATCATATAGAGGTCAAGTACCTCGCGATGTAATCAACTGTTGTGAATCGTTTATAATTGATATGGACTTCGTCCGGATGGATTAGGATGGGTCTCTACAACTTTATGGGTCCATTTCCAAAATCTCATAATAATCTCTACATTCTCGTTACCATTGATTATGCATCTAAATGGGCGGAAGCACAAGCTCTCCCAACTAACGATGCACGAGTTATAGTCAACTTATTATAACATCTTTTTGCTAGGTTCGGAACACCAAAAGCTTTAATAAGTGATCGGAGTACACATTTCAGTAATAATCAACTTGAGAAAGTTCTCAAAAGATATGGAGTAACTCATAAAATCTCAACCGCTTATCATCCACAAACAAGTGGACAAGTTGAAAATACCAACCGAGCATTAAATGTATTCTAGAAAAAACTGTAGGAGTAAATCTGAAGGAATGTTCCATGAAATTGGAGGTTGCACTTTGGGCTTTTCGAACAGCCTAGAAATATCCAATTGGCACCATGCCTTTTAAACTCGTTTACGGAAAAGCATGTCACCTTCTAGTAGAAATAGAGCACAAAACATTTTGGGCTTTGAAGACATGTAATCTTGATTTGCATGAAGCTGGTCGTCTACGGTTAAGTCTACTAAACGAATTAGAAGAATTAAGACATGATGCATATATAAATTTGTTAATCTATAAGGAAAGAATGAAGAAATGACATGATAAAAGAATCAGAAGTTCAAAAGAATTTATGGAAGGAGACAGAGTTCTTCTTTTCAATTCATGATTCAAGCTATTTCCTGAAAAATTGAAATCAAGATGGTCTGGACCATTCATAGTCAAAAGAGTTTTTCCATACGGAACAATAGAGCTGATAAATTCAAACGAGATTGAAAAGTTAATAGTCACAGAGTTAAAAATTACATACATGGTCCGATGGAAGTTGACAATGAAGTTAATCACAATTTCACCACCAAAGCAAACTCTCAGAATGAAAATATAAATATGTTTTCAATGACATCTGAAAAGCCAATATTGGAAGTTGGGGAGGTTTCAAATTGGAGTGATGAAGAAGAATTTTTACATAGGCCTCCCATTCCAAGAAAAAGGGTAAAATATGAACAAGAAGTTCAAGTAGAAGTGGAAGGACCAAGAAAAGAGCACCAGAAAAAGGTTAACAAACCAATTCCACCTCCTAAATTAAGAGACCTAGGTGAATTTATCATTTCTTATTTGCTTAGTGATTGTGTTATGTACAATGCGCTCGCAGATATAGGAGCAAGTGCGAATGTTTTGCCTCTTTCCTTATACAAAAGATTAGGTGTGGGTAAATTAAGACCAACCAGCAAAGGTGTTCAATTATTTGACCAAACCATTAAACACCCACTTGGAATAGACAACAATTTACCCGTTCAAGTGGGAAGTTTGTGTAGTGACCCGAACTTTTCCATGATTATATATTATATGAGATTAATATTTACATGAATAAATGTTTCCAACATGTTAAGCAATCAAACTTGTTAAGACTTGATTAATTGAAATAGGTTTCATGTAGATAATTGACCACCCAAATTGACCGGCGATTCACGAACGTTAAAACTTGTAAAAGCTATATGATATATATATATATATATATATATATATATATATATATATATATATATATATATATATATATATATATATATATATATATATATATATATATATATATATATATATGTAGTTAACATGATATTTTGATAAGTAAGTATCTCATTAGGTATATTAACAATGAGTTATATACATAATAATGAGACTACTAAGTTAAGAAACTCGAAACGATATATATAACCATTATCGTTATAACAATGTTTTACTAAATACATATGTATCATATTAAGATATTGTTACACTATATTTAACATTATAAAATGATAATTATATATATCATTAAGTATGTTAACAGTGAACTACATATGTAAAACAAGACTACTAACTTAAGAATTTTGAAACGAGACTTATATGTAACGATTATCGTTGTAACGACATCTTAATGTATATATATCATATTAAGATATATTCATACATTATAATATCATGGTAATGTAATAATTTAACATCTCATTAGATATAATAAACAATGGTTTAACAACATTAAATGAGATCGTTAACTTAAAGGTTTCAAAAGATCACTTACATGTAACGACTAACGATGACTTAACGACTCAGTTAAAATGTATATACATGTAGAATATTTAGATGTATTAGTACACTTTTGAAAGACTTCAAGACACATATCAAAGTACTTCTACTTAAAAAAAATGCTTACAATTACATTCTCATTCATTTTCATCAACAATTCTACTCGTATACACTTGTATTCGTACTCGTACAATACACAGCTCCTAGATGTATATACTATTGGTATATACACATAAAAATCTGCTCCTTAGCAGCCCTAAATGATTAATAACATGTGGGACTCAAAGCTTTGTCATCTAATACCAAATATCTAATTAGAAAACAAGTTACATGTTTTATATCATGAATTATTAAACTAAAATACAAACTAGAATTTCCTTTAAATCCCATCCATGATTCACGACCAAAAACATATACAAACACTTTCATTCTTTAATTTTCTTCATTTAATTAATCTCTCTCAAGTTCTATCTTCAAGTTCAAAGTGTTCTTCATAAATTCTTTAAGTTCTAGTTTCATAAAATCAAGAATACTTTCAAGTTTGCAAGTATACTTCCAAGCTTTCTAATCCATTCCAAGTAATCATCTAAGATCAAGGAACCTTTGTTACTTATAGTAGGTTATCATTCTAATTTAAGGTAATACTCATATTCAAACTTTGATTCAATTTCTATAACTATAACTATCTTAATTAGAGTAGAAAATCTTACTTGAATTAGTTTTCGTGTCATGATTCTACTTCAAGAACTTTCAAGCCATCCAAGATCTTTTGAAGCTAGATCATTTCTTTTCACTTCCAGTAGGTTTACCTACTAAATTTGAGGTAGTAATGATGTTCATAACATCATTCGATTCATATATATATAACTATCATATTCGAAGATCTAAACTTGTAATCACTAGAATATAGTTTAGTTAATTTTAAACTTGTTCGCAAACAAAGTTAATCCTTCTAACTTGACTTTCAAAATTAACTAAACACATGTTATATATCTATATGATATGCTAACTTAATGATTTAAAACCTGAAAACATGAAGAACACCGTAAAACCGGACATACGCCGTCGTAGTGAAACCGGGGGCTGTTTTGGGTTAGATAATTAAAAACTATGATAAACTTTGATTTAAAAGTTTTCCTTCTGGGAAAATGATTTTTCTTATGAACATGAAACTATATCCAAAAATCATGGTTAAACTCAAAGTGGAAGTATGTTTTTCAAAATGGTCATCAAGACGTCGTTCTTTCGACTGAAATGACTACCTCTTACAAAATTGACTTGTAACCTGTATTTCCGACTATAAAGTTGTACTTTTTCTGTTTAGTTTCATAAATTTCAGTTTATTATGAAACCATAGCAACTTGAATCACTCAAAACGGATTTAAAACGAAGAAGTTATGGGTAAAAGAAAATTGGATAATTTTTCTTGTTGTAGCTACGTGAAATTTGTAACAAATCCATAATAACCATAACTTAACTAACTTATATTGTACTCTAACATATTATGTAACCTTGATAGACCATAGACACATATGAAATGTTTTGACATATCATATTGATGTCATCTATATATATTATTTGGGACAACCATAGACACTCTATATGCGGTAATGATCGAGTTAGCTATACAGAGTTGAGGTTGATTCCAAAATAATATATATACTTTGAGTTGTGATTGAGTCTGAGACTTCTATGCACTGGGTCATGGATTGATTCGAGATAATATATATTGATTTATTTCTGTACTACTAACCGTGGACAATTATTTGTGCACTACAAACGTTGGACTATCAACATAACAAACTTAAATCGTTAAAACATAATAAAATATGGTATAATTATATTTCGATCATACTTTGATATATATATATATATATATATATATATATATATATATATATATATATATATATATATATATATATATATATATATATATATATATATATATATATATATATATATATATTTGTTATAGGTTCGTGAATCGACCAGTGGCCAAGTGTTATTTTCCGACGAAGTGATAATCTTTGAAAGTGCGTTATAGTCCCATTTTTACTGTCTAATATTTTGGGATGAGAATACACGCAGTTTTGTAAATGTTTTACAAAATAGACACAAGTACTTGAAATTACATTCTTTGTTAGATTATGAATACCGAATATCACCTTTTTAGCTTGGTAACCTAAGAATTAGGGAACAGACACTCTAATTGACGTGAATCCTAAAGGTAGATCTACGGGCACTAACTCCCCCCATACTGGAAAATGGTATGCTTTAGTACTTTGTGTTATTAATACAGATGTATTTCTGTTTTGGGGATATTCTATATGCATTTTGTTAATGTCGGTTACCAGGTGTTCAAAATATGAATGGTTCTTATGCAGTTTGCATGTTATTGAAAAATAGAAATGGAAATCTTGTGGTCTATTATTATGATTTGATAAATATATAGGTTAAACCTATAACTCACCAACATTTTTGTTGACTTTTAAGTATGTTTATTCTCAGGTGATTATTAAGAGCATCCGCTGTTGCACGCTAATTTAAAGACAAGAATTGGAGTCAGCATGCTTGTAATATATTGTTTAAAAACTGCAATCGGAGATTTAAATTGATGTGTAATATTATTGTAAACCAATATGTAATATTCGTGTGTAAAACGTTATCTTTTAGATTATCATTACTTGATAATCTACGTTATGGTTTTTGTGCCTTTATTGATAAAATAAAGGTTATGGTTTGTTTTAAATAAAACGAATGCAGTCTTTGAAAAGCGTCTCATATAGAGGTCAAACCTCGCAACGAAATCAATTAATATGAAACGTTTATATTCGATATGAACGGGATATTTCAGTTGGTATCCGAGCGTTGGTCTTAGAGAACCAGAAATTTGCATTAGTGTGTCTAACCGAGTTTGTTAGGATGCATTAGTGGGTCTAGACTTCGACCGTGTTTACTTGAAAAACGATTGCTTAACACTTTTGTTGGAAACTACATATTTTTTTACATGTAAATATTATGTGATATATTAATCTTTTAATGTGTTTGATATTGTGTGATAGATGTCTACCTCTAGTACAAATCCCATCGACTGCCTTAATAATAATGAAGAGCCGAATGTATTTTGGGAAGATTCACAAATTCCCGAAGAGGAACCGGAAGAAGAGGAACCCGAAGAGGAGGAACCCGAAGAGGAGGAACCAGACGAAGAAGAGGTTCCGGAGGAAGAAATATTAATAACTACAAAAAAACGGTTAAATAAAAGAAAATCCTCAACCAATGGACTAAAGTTAAAAATGGTCAATGGTGTTTCCGCCGAGGAAAAAAAAATATTGGGAAAATTACCAATTTTCCGATGAATTGGATCCCGACGAGGATTCCGATTATGTTATAGAAATTACCCCGGCTCAATTTAATAAGGCAAAAGAAAATAATAAAGGAAAAGCTATCAAAATAGAAAAACTCGAGTCCAAAACAGAGGAACTCTATGTTAACATGAAATATCCCGATGGGATATATCGTAAACACCCGTATTTCTTAAACTTTCACTATAACCAGGGAACATATAAGTCACTAGGTTTTTCTAGACCATTTGTGAAAAGGACGGCTCGTATTAGAGGAGCACCATCTATCCCTAGAAAATTAGCAAAACGAAATGAGTCTGAAGAAGAAAAAACAAATGAGTCGGAATGAAGAGTAGTAACCATGATGTGTAATATATGTATTGAAGTGTGCTTGTACTTTTATGTTATATGTAAAAATTGCTTGTATTGTGTGTTAATTATCTTTTATGAATCTAATCCTCGTATATTTTACAGTATAAAAACACACAATGGACGTTAAGGATATACAACCAAATATTTTAGAAGACTTACCAGGGGATATGATTGATGAAATCTTGTCTAAAGTAGGTCAGAATTCATCGGCACAATTATTTATGGAGAAATTAGTTTGTAGGACATTTGAAAGAAGTTCCAGGCATGCCTTGGTTTATAAAAGGCTTTCCTTTAATAGATGGTATATATCACATTGGGGAGAACCTAAGTTACGACGTGTTTTCTTTAAGGCATTAAGTGCGGGAAACCCTACTGCAACTTTCCGCTACGGGTTGAGAGCCTATTTTGACTCCACCTATCCCAACATAGGACTTCGTTCTTTAGAAAGAGCTTCAAACATGCAACATAAAGAAGCATGTTATGTTTACGGGTTATTGATGTTCGCTTCTCACCAAATTAAAAAAAAGAACATCGGGTTGCAACTTCTAAATAAAACATTCCCACAATTGACGGATTCAGTAGTTGAAGTGATAAATAAGGTTTTTAGATTGTTACGGGGCTGTTGGGCATTACGTAACCCTCGTCCTTTTGATGACGTTACAACATGCTGCCTAGCCAACGACCATAACGGTTATTTTCCACAAGACCAAGGATGGGAAATAGTATTAGTAAAACTCGAATGCATGACTTGCTTCTGGACCTATGAATTACGTATCTTTATTGCCTTCGTGGAATGACTTGCGTTAAAGTAGAATTGTCTTCGCAATTGCCTTGTATCAAAGTTATTTCATGCTATATGTAAAATAGCGGTATTGTACGTTTGTAATTTATTGTATAAAGTTTGAACGTGAAATTTATTGTAATCAGTTTTTCGTATAGAATTGTAGTAGTTGAATTGTATGTTAGCAACTAAGTATGAACTTAACGGGTAGGTACTACCCTAATTAAAACTTATAAAACGCTAATATGAAGAAAAAGCTTTTATAAATAAGTTCATATTATGCTACGAAATACTATTGACTACTCTTAATATTCTATATGATTAACTCAATTTTTTTGGCTATTTTTGAAGGAAATGGCACCGACGACTCGTCAGAACTTAAACATGAGCGAGGAAGACTTCCGTGCTTTTCTTGCTACGAACATAGCCGCAGTGCAGGTCGCAATGCAAAATAACAACAATAACTCCGGATCTAGCAGTGGAATTAATTCCACAAGGAATCGTGTAGGATGCTCCTACAAAGAATTCACTGCCTGTACACCTCTAAAATTCGATGGAACCGAAGGACCAACCGGATTGAAGCGGTGGACCGAGAAGGTCGAATCGGTGTTTGCCATAAGTAAGTGCACTGAAGAAGACAAAGTAAAGTACGCTACGCATACCTTCATAGGTACTGCGTTAACATAGTGGAATACCTATCTCGAGCAGGTGGGACAAGATGATGCTTACGCACTACCGTGGTCAGCATTCAAGCACTTGATGAACGAGCAGTATCGTCCCAGAAACGAGGTCAATAAGCTCAAGGTAGAGCTTAGAGGATTAGGAACGCAAGGTTTCGACATCACCACGTACGACTCACAGAGTTGTGCCTATTGTATCCTAGAGCGTTCGAAGATGAAGAAGAGAAGATCGACGCATTTGTAAAAGGGTTACCAGAAAGAATTCAAGAAGATGTGAGTTTGCACGAACCCGCCTCCATACAAAAGGCAAGTCGAATGGCTCACAAACTCATAAATCAGATTGAAGGAAGGATTAAAGAACATGCGGCCAAAGATACCAACACGAAACAAGTCAAGAGAAAGTGGGAAGAAACCAGTGATAAGGGTCACCAATACAACAATGACAAAATCACAATCACAATCGCAAAAACTATCCCGACAATCGAAACATCAACCACAACAACAAAAATCGCAACCCCAACAACAACTATAAAAACCGATTCAACAACAACAACAACAAACACAACAACAAATATCCCAACAATAATAACAAAAGGCAGAAGCCATACCAGAGGTGTGAAGGATACCATCCGAATGGGTTCTACCCGACAACGTGTACTAAGTGTAAAAGAAGTGGTCATGGCACGACGAAGTGTGAAGTCTACGGACCGGTGATTAACAAAAATAATGCAACAAATAATGTCGGGACAAATAATGCCGCCTTTATTTGTTATGGATGTGGGAAATCGGGCCACGTCAAGAGTATATGCCCAAACCAACGGAATAAAAATGGGCAAAGTCATGGAAGAGTCTTCAACATCAATACGGCAGAAGAGCAGGAAGACCCGGAGCTTGTTACGGGTACGTTTCTTATTGATGAAAAACCTGCCTATATTTTATTTGATTCGGGTGCGGATAGAAGCTATATGAGTAGAGATATTTGTGCTAAATTAAGTTGCCCAGTGACACCTTTGGATAATAAATTTTTACTCGAATTAGCAAACGGTAAATTAATTACAGCAGATAATATATGTCAGAATCGAGAAATTAAACTGGTTAGCGAAACATTTAAGATTGATTTGATACCAGCAGAGTTAGGGAGTTTTGATGTGATAATTGGCATGGACTGGTTGAAAGAGGTGAAAGCAGAGATCGTTTGTTACAAAAATGCGATTCGTATTATACGCGAAAAAGAAAAACCTTTAATGGTGTACGGAGAAAAGAGCAACACGAAGTTAAATCTTATTAGTAGTTTGAAGGCGCAAAAACTAATAAGAAAAGGTTGCTACGTCATTCTAGCACACATCGAGGAAGTCAACCCGAAGAAAAGAACATCAGTGATGTTTCCGTCGCAAAAGAATTTCCCGATGTATTTCTGAAAGAATTACCGGGACTACCTCGACACCGATCCGTTGAATTTCAAATAGATCTTGTACCGGGAGCTGCACCAATAGCCCGTGCTCCATACAGACTCACACCCAGTGAAATGAAGGAACTCCATATTCAATTACAAGAAATTTTAGAGCGTGGTTTCATTCGAACAAGCACATCACTGTGGGGAGCACCTGTTTTATTTGTCAAGAAGAAAGATGGTACATTCAGGTTGTGTATAGACTACCGAGAGTTGAACCAATTTACCATCAAGAACCGTTACCCACTACCGAGAATCGACGACTTATTTGATCAATTACAAGGCTCGTCGGTTTATTCGAAGATCAATTTACGATCCGGATATCATCAAATGTGGGTGAAGGAGGATGATATTCCGAAGACTGCTTTCAGAATGTGTTATGGTCATTATGAGTTTATGGTTATGCTGTTTGAGTTGACTAATGCACCAGCTGTGTTCATATACCTCATGAAGCGAGTGTGTGGACCATATCTTGAAAAGTTTGTCATTGTCTTCATCGATGACATACTTATTTACTCTAAAAATGATCAAGACCACGAAGAACATTTGAGAAAAGTGCTAGAATTGTTAAGAAAAGAAAAATTGTATGCCAAGTTTTCAAAGTGTGCATTTTGGTTAAAAGAAGTTCAATTGCTCGGTCACATAGTGAGCAAAGAAGGTATTCAGGTTGATCCGGCAAAGATTGAAACCGTTGAAAAGTGGGAAACACCGAAAACTCCGACGCAGATACGCCAATTTTTAGGATTGGCTGGTTACTACAGAAGATTCATCTAAGATTTTTCCAAAATAGCAAAACCCTTGACTGCATTAACGCATAAAGGGAAGAAATTTGAATGGAAGGATGAGCAGGAGAAAGCGTTTCAATTGTTGAAGAAAAAGTTAACTACGGCACCTATATTGTCATTGCCTGAAGGGAATGATGATTTTGTGATATATTGTGACGCCTTAAAGAAAGGCCTCGGTTGCGTATTAATGCCACGAATGAACGTAATTGCTTATGCGTCTAGACAATTGAAGATTCATGAGCAGAATTATACGACACATGATTTGGAATTAGGCGCGGTTGTTTTTGCATTAAAGACTTGGAGACACTACTTATATGGGGTCAAAAGTATCATATATACTGACCACAAAAGTCTCCAACATATATTAGTCAAAAACAGTTGAACATGAGGCAATGTAGGTGGATTGAACTATTGAACGATTACGACTTTGAGATTCGATATCACCCGGGGAAGGTGAATGTGGTAGCCGACGCTTTGAGTAGAAAGGACATAGAACCTGTGCGGGTAAAAGCTATGAATATAATTATTCGTAATAACCTTACTACTCAAATAAAGGAGGCGCATCAGGGAGTTTTAAAAGAAGGAAATTTGAAGAATGAAATACCTAAAAGATCGGAGAAACATCTTAATATTCGGGAAGAATGAACCCGATATAGAGCTGAAAGAATTTGGATACTAAAGTTTGGAGATGTGAGAGAAATGGTACTTAAGGAAGCACATAAGACCAGATATTCAATACATCCCGGAGCGGGGAAGATGTACAAAGATCTCAAGAAACACTTTTGGTGGCCAGGTATGAAAGCCGATATTGCTAAATATGTAGGAGAATGTTTGACATATTCTAAAGTCAAAGCTGAACATTAGAAACCATCAGGTCTACTTCAACAACCTGAAATCCCGGAATGGAAATGGGAAAACATTACCATGGATTTCATTACTAAATTGCCAAGGAGTGCAAGTGGTTATGATACTATTTGGGTAATAGTCGATCGTCTCACCAAATCAGCACACTTTTTGCCAATGAGAGAAGATGATAAAATGGAGTAGTTGGCACGTTTATACTTGAAGGAAGTCATCTCCAGACATGGAATACCCGTCTCTATTATCTCTGATAGGGATGGAAGATTTGTTTCAAGATTCTGGCAGACGTTACAACAAGCATTGGGGACTTGTCTAGACATGAGTACTTCCTATCACCCACAAATTGATGGGCAACGTGAAAGGATGATACAGACCCTTGAAGACATGCTACAAGCATGTGTCATTGATTTCGGAAACAGTTGGGATCGACATCTACCATTAGCAGAATTTTCCTACAATAACAGTTACCATTCGAGTATTGAGATGGCACCGTTTGAGGCACTTTATGGTAGAAAGTCCAGGTCTCCGATTTGTTGGAGTGAAGTGGGGGATAGACAGATTACGGGTCCAGAAATTCTCCAAGAAACTACAGAGAAAATCATTCAAATTCAACAACGGTTGAAAACCGCCCAAAGTCGACAAAAGAGCTACGCGGACAGTAAAAGAAAAGATATAGAATTTGAAATTGGTGACATGGTCATGCTTAAGGTATCACCTTGGAAAGATGTTGTTCGATTTGGTAAACGGGGGAAACTGAATCCGAGGTACATTGGACCATTCAAGATTATAGATCGTGTCGGACCAGTAGCTTACCGACTTGAATTACCTCAACAACTCGCTGACGTACATGATACTTTTCACGTATCGAATCTGAAGAAATTCTTAGCCAAATAAGATCACACTATCCCTTTAGTCGAAATAAAAATCAATGAAAAACTTCAATTCATTGAAGAACCCGTTGAAATAATGGATCGTGAGGTTAAAAGACTTAAGCACAACAAGATACCAATTGTTTAGGTTCGATGGAATGCTCGTAGAGGACCTGAGTTCACCTGGGAATGTGAAGATCAGATGAAGAAGAAATACCCGCACCTATTTCCAGAAGATGCGTCAACACCTCCAATAGCTTGAAATTTCGAGACGAAATTTATTTAACGGGTAGGTACTCTAGTGACCTGAACTTTTCTATGATTATATATTATATGAGATTAATATTTACATGAATAAATGTTTCCAACATGTTAAGCAATCAAACTTGTTAAGACTTGATTAATTGAAATAGGTTTCACGTAGACAATTGACCACCCAAATTGACCGGCGATTCACGAACGTTAAAACTTGTAAAAGCTATATGATGATGATGATGATATATATATATATATATATATATATATATATATATAGTTAACATGATATTATGATAAGTAAGTATCTCATTAGGTATATTAACAATGACTTATATACATAATGATGAGACTACTAAGTTAAGAAACTCGAAACGATATATATATAACGATTATCGTTATAACAACGTCTTACTAAATACATATGTATCATATTAAGATATTGTTACACTATATTTAACATGATAAAATGATAATTATATTGATGTTTTAGCAGAGTAGTATATAAAATAGCTTATATTTTTACAGGAAATACTATTAAATACGATACAATTTTACACAAGATATTTATTTATTTAGAGAATGGATATACTTAAACCTTGCTACAACACTTATAGGCAGTGTACCTAATCGTACAGTAGTGTAGTTTTTAGTAAGTCCGGTTCGTTCCACAGGGAATCTTTTTAAACAAAGCTTAACGCTATATTAGTTTACTTTTATAAAAATACAAATATATATATAAGTAATATTATTATTATAAAGGGGGGTTTTTACCGTTTAATGACCGGTTTGTCGATTTTAAAACTTTAGTCGCAGTTAAAACCAAATGTAAAATATTAAAAATAAATACAAGACTTAAATTAAAGCGTAAAGTAAATAATGATAATGAAATTGCGAATAATAAAAGTGCGATAAAATAAACTTGCGATAATTAAAAAGTACGATAATTAAAAGTGAAATTAAATAAAATAACAATAAAAATGCGATAATTAGAAGTGCAATTAAATATAAAATAAAGGAAATTAAATATGAAATAAAAGAATTATGCTTATTTAAACTTCCGTAATCATGATGTTTGACGTGTTGATTTTAATTTTATGCCCATGGGTTAATTGTCCTTTGTCCTGGATTATTTAATATGTCCATACGGATTTGTCCATAATAGTCCATCAGTCATAAATATAAAGAGCGAAAGCCTTCGTCAAATTATTCTTATTCCCGAAGTCAAATATTCCAACTAATTGGGGATTCGAATTGTAACAAGGTTTTAATACTTTGTTTAATGAATACACCAGGTTATCGACTGCGTGTAAACCAAGGTTTTACTAACTTTGTTAACAATTACACCAATTACCCTTGAATGTAATTCACCCCTATTTCAACAAGTCTATTAACTATTAATCCAGTTCCGTGTCCGGTAAAATGAATAATTATTGGTATTTATAGATATCCCGCCCACCGTACCCAGTCAAGCGTATGTGGTTATATATAAATACGTCGAATTATAAGTTTGTATATTAAATTAACAAGGTATTGTTTAATTAATATAAAACCCATTAATAACCCATAGTCTAATTTCCACAAGTGTCGTTCTTTTATCCAAACCCCAATTATGGTACAAAGCCCAATTACCCAATTTTAGTAATTAGCCCAACATCATGATTACTTCGGATTAAATAAGCATAATAATAACTTAGCTACGAGACATTAAATTAAAAAGGTTGAACATAACTTACAATAATTAAAAATAGCGTAGCGTTACACGGACAGAATTTCGACTTACACCCTTACGATATTCGCTAACATACCCTTATTATTAGAATTATAATTAAAATTAAAATTAAAATTAAAATATAAATATAAATATTTACGTATTATGAGAGAAGAAGAAAAAGGATGGTGAAAAATGATCAGAATTCGGTTGGCTTTATAGGGAGTTTCAAACTCTGGGCCTCCGCGACTCGCGGCCCTTTTGGCCTTCAAACTCCGCGAGTCGCGGAGTTTGCTTTTACAGCTCACACAAGTTTGGCTCTTTGTTTACCGACGGTTTTATAAATAAATATAATATATTAAATAATTATAAGAATTATTTAAATATTATATTATATTTATGTGCATAGTTGACTTGTAATTTTTAGTCCGTTGCGTCGAGCGTTGAGAGTTGACTCATGTCCCGGTTCCGAATTTTCGAACGTCCTTGTGTACAATTTAATATCTTGTACTTTGCGTTTTGAATCTTGTACTCTTGTAATTTCGAGACGTTTCTTATCAATAATTGGAACCTCTTTGATTGTCTTTTGTACTTTTGAGCTTTTTGGTTGTTTGCATCTTCAATTCGTAGAATCTGTCTTTTGTCTTCACCTTTTATTATTTAAACGAATATCACTTGTAAATAGATCAATTGCAACTAAAAGCTTGTCTTTCTTGAGGAATAATGCTATGAAATATATGTTCGTTTTTAGCATTATCAAATATTCCCACACTTAAGCTTTGCTTGTTATCAAGCAATATCGTCTTGAAATACTAGAATCACTTCTTTATTCTTCACACTTTGTACATCAGTGATTTCTATACGGCGGTATAAACAATGGTAGTAACGATATGGTTTACAGTCCCACATGACTATAAAAATTTAGATCCATTAAGGAAATTGGATCTTTATGAAAACATTTAATCTTTTGAAATTTAAATCTAGTTTTTACCCTAGATAAGTTTTTCGGAATAACCCTTTATCGGTGTTTGCAAAATATTTTTGTGGCTTTAGTGGGTTTCAGATTTGAAAATTTTAGCTCAAAACTTATGGTTTTGTGTCACCCACTTGCTAACCTTGTATTTGGAAAGCAACACGTCCAGTTTACTTATCCCGTATATTACCTTTCGGTAAACTACCGTCCGATTGTAAAGGAAAGCGTTGAACAAGCAACTGTTAAGGCAATGTCCCCTGACATGCTTTTAATTATGGTCTATAACGTGTCGGACGCAATTACTATCCTTGGTAGGAGCAATAGTAAAGCTCACCCTTATAATTTTTCGGTCTGGCACAAGGTCCTGTCTTTGACCACTATGCAACCACCATTCTTACGGTTGACACCCGATTTAGTTCAGGTGACCTAATGAATTCCAGGTGAATTCCTAGGATTTTACGTTCAATGGTAATGAACGCATTGAAAATAGGGTTTTCAGAAAACAAATCGGTTTGTAATTTTGATCAAAATATTTTCTCGTTTAAGCTCGAGTTTAGATATCATTGAATTCCATGAGTTTGTAATTCTCAATCTTTAAGGTCAATCTCAAGGATTGAGTAATATCAGGCTTAAAAGCTGATTTTTGATCTTTTAAGGAGATTATCCTTTCTGGGGATCTGATTCATTAGTCTTATCAAGCTAATTTGCATGGTGCCCCCCATTGTACGAGATAAATCCTTCTCATGGTTAGGATAAATCTGACCACTTGGCGACCCTGTTTAATGCTGAGGTCCGTGGATTTCCTGCTGATTTTAGTGATGACTTTTCTGGATTTTTCGTCAACCTACAGCTGGTCTGGACGACAACTTCCTGACTTAAATCAAGAAGCGCGTGTCTTTTTCGGAAGACTTTACTTCCTTTTAATGATGGAATTGATTCATCGTGTAGATCCATCTCTTCTTTTCTTTCATCGGGTAAAACAGTTTAGTTTAGTCCAAAGCAAAAGTATTTTCAGTTATTTGTTACAGATATATGTGACATATGTTTAAGATAACTTGGGAAATTTTCCCACACTTGGCTTTTATTTTCCTTTTTATCGTCCTCTATTCCATTTTAAATGAATTATAACATTTTGGTTTGTTTCTCAATTTATGTCCTTTCTGAGGTAACAATAATTTCGGTGTTAAAACCTAGTTTTATCGTTCATAAATATGTATAAACATGATTTTGAGTTCATTTAATTGAAAATTTTTTAAAAATTTTACTAGAATTGGGTAGTCAGTATATAAGAGTAGGGCTGTTCTTTATTATCAGAGAGCACTAGATTCTAATACAACTACTGCTTTACTAGTATTTTTAATGGTAACCAAGTGTATAAAGTAAAAATTTTAAAATCTGAAAGAATTTAACCCCTTCCCACACTTAAGATCTTGCAATGCCCTCATTTACAAGAAATCAGTAACAATTTAAATTATTGAGGGTGATTTGTGTGAAAATGATTAAATTTTTACCAAAGTTTCCAAATATATTGGCGTTTGTTTGCTGAATGATAAATGGTGCAAATCATTTGTTCATTCCATCTTGTTGTTATTTCACATATATTTTGCATCTTGTCGTCAAAATTAGTTGCTTTTGCTGAACTTAATGCCAGTCTTTGAAAATGCGTTGTTTTACCCTGTTGTGTACATAAGATAAACTGCAAACATATATACATATTTTTGAAGTTTGGTATATTACCCCACATTCAAAAATTATTAAAATCTAAGAATAAAAGTTAGAAAATTATAAAAACTATTACAATATTAACATAAGTATTAAACGTATCAACATTACAAATTACAAAATAAATAAAACTAAGTAGACTAGGGATGATACTGATACCAATAGGGGTTCCATGCATAACCATAGGTGCTATAAAATGCTTCGGCTGGGTTATACGTAGGATATGGTGGTTGCATCTCTATAGACCAGGGAGGGAATATGGGTTTCGGAGTAGGAATATAATTTCTACCTATATGTTGGCAATGAGCTATGATTTGGTTTTGATGAACTTGCCAATCTTCAAATGCTCTTTGTCTAGCATTTTCGTACTCCTGTGAAGCTATAAACCTTTGCATTTCTTGCATTTCATTTCCCCCTCCTACATTACCTTGCTGTTGGTTTCTCTCAACCTGTGGATGTCTACCATGGTATTCTACTGCGGCATTATTTCGCCTCTTCAAAACTTTCGCACCATGGTATACATTTAAACCTATAGTATCGCGGGGTTCTGGTTCTTCGACTAATAGTCCCCCCCGAGTTATATCCACACCGAGATATTCAGCAATCAAAGTAATAAAAATACCACCTCCTATTATGCTATGCGGTCTCATCCCCCTAACCATAGCTGATAAATAATAACCCACACAATAAGGTATACTTACAGCGCTTTGTGGGTCTCGAATACACATATGGTAAAACAAATCCTGTTCATTTACCTTTTCCTTGTTCTTACCTCTTTGTGTAATCGAATTAGCTAAAAACCTATGAATCACTCTTAATTCAGCTCTATCTATATCCAAATAAGAGTAATTTCCCCCTTTGAATCGGTGATGGCTTGTCATTTGACTCCATACACCGTGCGTATCAAAATTTTCATCTATCTTTCTACCATTTAGTATCAAGCCTCTACAATCGGCAGATGCTAACTCCTCAGGCGTATATATACGTAAAGCCTGAGCCATGTCTTGTAAAGACATGTGGCGCATCGAACCTCCTAACAAAAATCTAATAAAAGATCGATCGGTTAAACTAGCTACCCAATCGTTTAATTCTATACTACACAACAATTCTTCACACCATACTTTATATACAGGTCTACGCATGGTGAATAAACGTACCCAGTCATTAAAAGTAGAATTACCATACCTCTGTGCAAGTAATTCCCTAATTGGCCCGGCCAAATCTACTGCTTCTAATGGTCCCCATTCTATGACCCTAGGTACCTCAACAACCTTAAAATGAAGAGTATGCAAACCCCTTTGGTATTTTGGATAATCTATCCAAAGTCTGTCAAATCTCAGGTTCGGGTGCAAATCTTCCAAGTGCATATCAGAAAATGTCATGACTGGATGAGGTATATCTTGCTTGTAGTAGTTATCCACCTCCTGTTGTTCCGCATTCTCAGCAGGAGCATTGCGAGCTTGGGATGAAGATTCACCCCTTTCAGTCTGCAAAACACATCAAACACAATTTTTGTGCATCCAAATATGCATTAGTGTCAGCAAAATCATCAATCAAAATAATTACAATGACATGATCAATTTATATCAAACTTAAGCTCATTTTCACATTTTTATCAAATCTACACTTTTTCAAATAAGCATATACGAAAATGTTCGCCAAGTTCATAAGCATTCAACTCAAATAACATGTCAAAATAATCATTACTAGCAATTAAACAATTTTCAAATGGCATTATCTCTCAAAAATCAAGTTCATGAATTTTAGACTTGAAAAAGTCCACTTTAATTCTCAAAATCATGTTTAGGCTCAAAGTTTGGATCATTTAACTATCTAGACATGTTACACTACTTAATTTAATAACAATTCATGACAAAAATCGGCCATAACCTGTTTATATCAAAAAGTCCCAAATTTGCTCAAGAACACAAACCCTAGATTACTCAAAATTTGAAGTTTAAGACTTCTAATCATGTTAAATAGCATCAATCTAGGTTATACAAGCATAATACATAAACAATTTAAGCATAATTACACTAAAAAGCATCAAAATCAAATTGGGGAAAAAAATTGCTCAAGAACACTAATTTCGGATTAAATGGTGTTTAGGTGTAGAAATTTACCGTTTTTCTTGAGTAATTCCTTGATAGCATCCTTCTCAACATGATTTTAGTAAAAGATTTGATGATTAACGGTTAAAAAATGTGTTTTTGGGGGTGTTTTCTCGTGTATTTTCGGGTTTGTGTTCGCAGTTTTTTTTTTTAGCTGTATGTGTTTTTGTGGTGTGTGGTTTGATCAGTTCTTAGCGTTTTATTTTTTTCTGTATTTCGGTCCCTCCGCGAGTCGCGGGGTTTAAAGCTTCAAACTCCGCGAGTCGCGGAGTTTTTTTTTTTTTTTTATATCTTATACTAATTAAAACAATTAAGTAATTAATTTTAAAATTTTGTTTCCCTTGTTATTTAGGACGAGGTCATTTCGGATCGATGTCCTAGTCCGTCCTTCGACAAAATTTTAAAATTTGTCTTTTTGTAGCGATTGTTTTAAAAGTTAAGATTTTTGGGTTTTTTAAATGTTTTTGCCATACTTTAATTCAATAAGATTAAAAATAATGATAATAAAAGTTCTCGTCCCTCCCTCGGGTAAAGCAATTTCGGTTCAACGACCTAGTCTTCAACTTACGACGAATTTTAAAAATCATATTTTTAACTTAATGAGAAAAAGTAAATTTTTTTGTTTTTAAATTCACACAATTATAAAATTCAAAATTAATATTAAAAATTCACACCAAACTTAAAATTTAAAATGCATAAAATTAAAAATTCATATTTTAAAAATTAAAAATTCACACCAAACTTAATTTAAAAATTCATATTATAAATTCACACCAAACTTAATTTAATTTTTCAAATATTTACAATTTTAAAAATATTGATTTTACAAAGTTTACAATATTAATTTAAGATTTATATATTAATTTTAAAAACATGGTAAAAATAAAATTAAAAATCTTTTTGGCTTTTTATCCCACTTTAATCAATCAAATATTATCAAAAAATATGCGCCCCTCTTTTCGGTAAAGCAATTTCGGTTCCAAGACCTAATTTAACTCATGACGAATTTTTGAAATATTTTGGGTTGATTGATTAAAGATATTTATACCTTAAGAATAAACGTTAAATTTCGCAGTGATGTAATAAATTTTTGAATGATATCAATAATGTCGGTCGCCAAACCTAATTTTATTCAATACCAATTTAATACTTTATAGCGAACAAATTAGCGTTTATTATCAAAAGGTTAAAAATAAAAATAAAAATAAAGACTGTACAGACTTACCTGTGAGATAGTATTCTTAGTTATATGATCTATCCCATTCATAAGATAGTCGGTTTAATTAGTTTTCCTTAGCTACATAGGCGTAACCTCGAGCATTCAGTGTCTTTTCTTCTAAACATATGAACGGTCCGTCTCTGCATAAAGTAACAAATTCGGTATTTGAATAGGTTTGATTATTTGAACATTTACCTCCATGTGACCATTTTCCGCATTTGTGACATCTTTCTAGGTGTCGTGCTCTTCTTTTTGCTGCGGATTTTGATTTTCCTTTACCAAATTGTAACTTATTATCTTCGCATCTGGATTCTTTTCTAACTTCGTCCATTCTTTCTCTGATTACTGATACTATTTCACTCGGTAGTGTGTCATTATTACGTTTAGTGATCAAAGCGTATAGCATTAGACCATGGTTTAGTTCACAGGCAGTCTTCATTTTGTAAAAACCTAAAAAAATAAAAATTCAGAATGGGGGGAGAAGACTAGTTCTTTAGGGTCTGCTAGGGAAAGACCATTCGGGTTCTATTTTCGAGAACTACACGAAAACAGACAATCTAACTCTAACAGAAATACATAAACCCCCTATACTTAGTTGAAATTGTGATTAACATTATTTTCAATTGAATCTTCAACAACTTGTATATCTTTGACTTATTCTTCAATCCATTTGTTGATTTCCTCCGTAACTTTCACAAATTCAACTAACATTGCCTTTTCTTTTGACGATAAATTGGATATTAATCGGTTATATAACTTAAAATTTCCTTTAATCTTAGCATCGTGAATCCGTTTATAAAGTTTCTTCGTTGAACTGTTAAAAATGGGTTCATCTAATTTCGTATCATCACGGCATTCTTTGTGATTGGATCATCATTAAGTGTTTCTTCATCTTCCCCACACTTATGCGTTTTTATTGGTCTAACAGTTTTGGTTTGTGGAGATCTAAACTTTCGGTTCACAAAGGTGATCGATGTATCACCATCCCTAAGTGTCATTCTACCTTCTCTTACATCAATGAATGCCTCGGTGGTTGCTAAAAATGGGCGACCTAGAATTAGAGGAATATCAAGGTTTTCCTCCATATTAATCACTATGAAGTTTGCAACAAAGGTCAAACTTCCCACGTTAACAAGTAAATTATTTGCTATTCCAACCGGGTGTTTAATGGTTTGGTCAAATGATTGAACACCTATTTTGATTAGTTTTAATTTACCCATGCCTAATCTTTTGTATAAGGAAAGAGGCATAATATTTGCACTTGCTCCTAAATCTGCGAGTCCATTATATACAGCACCATCATTAAGTAAGCAAGAAATGATAAATTCACCCGGGTCTCCTGCTTTAGTAAGTCGAGTTGGTTTGTAAACTTTTTTCGGGTGTTCTTTCCTTGATTCTTTCATTTCTATTTGAATTTCTTGTTTACATTTTTCTTCGTTTCTTGGAATGGGAGGTTTGTATAGGAATTCTTCTTCATCACTCAAATTTGAATCCTCCCTATATTCCAGTTTTGATTTTTCATATGTTGTTGATAACATATTTATGTTTTCATTTTGAAGGTTTTCTTGGGTGGTGAAATTATGATTAACTTCATTGTCAACTTCCATCGGACCATGTATGTAATGTTTAACTCTGTGACCATTAACTTTAAATTCAATCCCATTTGAATTTATTAATTCTATCGTTCCGTATGGGAAAACTCTTTTGACTATGAATGGTCCAGACCATCTTGATTTCAATTTTCCAGGAAATAGCTTGAATCGTGAATTGAAAAGAAGAAATCTGTCTCCTTCTTTAAATTCTTTTGAACTTCTGATTCTTTTATCATGCCATTTCTTCGTTCTTTCTTTATAGATTAACAAATTTTCGTATGCTTCATGTCTTAATTCTTCTAATTCGTTTAGTTGACTTAATCGTAGACGTCCAGCTTCATGTAAATCAAGATTACATGTCTTCAAAGCCCAAAATGCTTTGTGTTCAATTTCTACTGGAAGATGACATGCTTTTCCATAAATAAGTCTAAAAGGTGTGGTTCCAATTGGAGTTTTGTAGGCTGTTCTAAAAGCCCAGAGTGCATCCTCCAATTTAATGGACCATTCCTTCGAATTTGATCCTACAGTTTTCTCTAGAATACGTTTTAAAGCTCGGTTGGTATTTTCAACTTGTCCACTTGTTTGTGGATGATATGCGGTGGAGATTTTATGAGTTACTCCATATCTTTTAAGAACTTTCTCAAGTTGATTATTACAGAAATGAGTTCCCCGATCACTTATTAAAGCTTTCGGTGTTCCAAACCTTGCAAAAAGACGTTTTAAAAAGTTGACTACAACTCGTGCATCGTTAGTTGGGAGAGCTTGTGCTTCCGCCCATTTAGATACATAATCAATGGCTACGAGTATATATAGATTATTATGAGATTTTGGAAATTGACACATAAAGTCAATACCCCAAATGTCAAATACTTCACATACTTGGATGACATTTTGTGGCATTTCATCACGTTGACTTATTTTTCCGGCCCTTTGACAAGCATCACAGGATTTGCAAAGAAGGTGTGCGTCTTTGTAAATTGTAGGCCAATAGAATCCAGCATCATAAACTTTTCTTGCTGTTAGTTGAGGCCCATAATGCCCTCCTGTTGGTCCTGTGTGACAATGGTTTAATATTTTACTAGCTTCATCTCCAAATACACATCGGCGTATTATTCCATCGGGACAACTTTTAAACAGATGTGGATCTTCCCAAAAATAGTGTTTTATATCACTGAAGAATTTCTTTCGTTTTTTGTACGATAATCCTTTTTCAAGGAATCCACAAACTAAGTAGTTTGCATAGTCTGCAAACCATGGAATTTCTTTATAATCTATCTTCAATAGATATTCATCAGGAAAGTTGTCTTGTATGGCCGATTCATTTAGAACTTCTAATTCGGGATTTTCAAGACGAGAAAGATGATCAGCAGCGAGATTTTCTGCTCCTCTTTTATCTCGGATTTTAATATCAAACTCTTGTAAGAGTAAGATCCAACGGATTAATCTTGGTTTAGCATCTTGTTTTGAAATAGGTATCTAAGAGCAGAATGGTCGGTATAGACCACCGTTTTTGCTAGAACGAGATATGATCGAAATTTGTCAAAAGCAAAGACAATAGCAAGGAGTTCTTTTTCAGTAGTTGTATAGTTCGTTTGTGCTCCTTGTAACGTCTTACTAGCATAATATATAGGTTGAAATCGTTTTTCAATCCTTTGTCCTAAAACGGCTCCCATTGCAAAATCACTTGCATCGCACATTAATTCAAATGGTAGATTCCAATTTGGTGTTATCATGATCGGCGCATTAGTGAGTTTCTCTTTAAGAATATTAAAAGATTTGATACACTCATCTGAAAAGATGAATGGAGCATCTTTTTCTAGGAGTTTATTCATAGGAGTGGCAATTTTAGAAAAATCTTTTATGAAACGTCGGTAAAAACCGGCATGCCCTAGAAAACTCCTAACTCCTCTAACATTGGTGGGATGTGGAAGTTTAGCAATTACATCTACTTTAGCTCTATCCACTTAAATTCCTTCTTTTGAAATTTTATGACCAAGAACGATGCCTTCTTTAACCATGAAATGGCATTTCTCCCAATTAAGTACTAGATTTGATTGTTCGCATCTAATAAGCATTCGTTCAAGATTAACTAGACATGATTCAAATATATCACCGAAGACTGAAAAGTCATCCATGAAAACTTCCATGCATTCTTCTATCATGTCATGAAAAATCGCCATCATACACCTTTGAAAGGTTGCAGGGGCGTTACAAAGTCCAAATGGCATGCGTTTGTAAGCAAAAGTACCATAAGGGCACGTGGAATTTGAATTTCAAAAGTACCTCGGGTGCTATTGGAATTTGAAAATATCCGGAAAATCCATCTAGAAAACAATAGTAACTATTTCCGGCTAATCTTTCTAACATTTGATCAATGAAAGGTAAGGGAAAGTGATCTTTTCTGGTGGCGTCATTTAATTTTCTATAATCAATACACACACGCCATCCTGTTACAGTCCTAGTAGGAATAACCTCATTTTTTCATTTGTAATGACAGTCATGCCACCCTTCTTAGGCACACATTGAACTGGGCTTATCCATGGACTATCAGAGATTGGATAAATTAGACCTGCATCTAGCAGTTTAATAATCTCTTTCTTAACTACATCTTGCATATTAGGATTTAGTCTT
This sequence comes from Rutidosis leptorrhynchoides, assembly GCF_046630445.1. NCBI lineage: Eukaryota > Viridiplantae > Streptophyta > Magnoliopsida > Asterales > Asteraceae > Rutidosis > Rutidosis leptorrhynchoides. The sequence continues at coordinate 199,456,975 of NC_092343.1, read as the reverse complement.
CGTTGGCGTTGCACATACGTTTTATGACCTTCTTCCATAAGGATTTTATGTGTGCAATACGAAGGACTTATTCCTTTAATATCATGAATCTTCCATGCAATGGCTGGTTTATGAGCTTTCAACACAGAAATGAGTTGTGATTTCTCATTTTCAGTAAGAGAAGACGATATTATTACAGGTAATTCTGATTCACCATGTAAATAAGCGTATTCCAAATGGTTTGGAAGTGGTTTTAACTCTAATTTCGGTGGTTCTTCTATCGATGATTTATATCGATATCTGTCTTCTTCTTTTAGCATTTGAATTTCTTCTGTTGTTGGTTCATATCCATTAGCTATAAGTGTAGCTAACATTTGAGCTTCATCAATTGGTTCATTACCTTCTCCTAAAGAACATTCTCCTGTTCCTTGTAATTCTGGAAATTCTTCTAATAATTCTGCATGTGCATCTATAGTTTGAATATAATAACATGTATCATCTACAGATTGTGGTTGTTGCATTGCTCTATCAACTGAAAAGGTAACACTCTCATCCTCTATACTTAGGGTCAATTTCTTACCGAACACGTCTATCATTGCTTTAGCCGTGTTTAAGAATGGTCTTCCTAATATGAGAGGAACTTGAGAATCTTCTTCCATGTCCAAAACAACAAAATCTACTGGAAATACTAAATTACCAACTTTAACTAGCATGTTCTCCATTATCCCTCTAGGATATTTTATTGATCTATCGGCTAGTTGTATGCTTATTCTGGTTGGTTTCAATTCTCCAAGGTCTAGTTTAGCGTATAGTGAATACGGCATTAGATTTATACTAGCACCTAAGTCTGCCAATGCTTCTATTGAACTAAGACTACCCAGAAAATATGGAATTGTGAAACTTCCTGGATCAGATAATTTTTCTGGTATCTTATTCAACAGCACTGCTGAACAATTAGCATTCATAGTAACAGCCGAGAGTTCTTCCATTTTCTTTCTATTTGAGATTAGATCTTTCAAGAATTTAGCATATCTAGGCATTCCTGAAATCATATCAATGAAAGGAAGATTTACATTTATCTGTTTAAACATATCCAAGAATTTGGATTGCTCGGCTTCAAGTTTCTCTTTCTTCATTTTACTCGGGTAAGGAAGTGGTGGTTGGTATGGTTTAACATAAGGTTTAGCCTTAACTGTGTTATCTTCATTAACCTTTTCAACTACCGGTTCTTTTTCCTTATCTTGATCAGGTTGTGGTTCTTGTGGAGTAGGAATAGCTTCATCAGAAGTTACAGGTATTTCAGGTGGTTTAAGTGTTGTACCACTTCTTGTGGTAATAGCTTTAGCTGTTTCATTCTGGGGGTTAGCATTTGTATCACTAGGTAGACTTCCCGGTTTTCTTTCACCTATTATCCTTGCTAGGTTACTTACTTCTTGTTCCAGATTTTGAATAGAAGCTTGTTGATTTCTAAATGCTTGAGCATTTCGTCATCATATCTTCTAAATTCGGCTTTTTATCATCGGTTTGTTGTGGTGGTTTGTTTTGAAAATTAGGTCTTTGCTAATTGTAATTATTATTGGATACTTGTTGATTGCTAGGACCTTGTTGGTTGTTGTATGGAATATTTCGGTTATAATTCTGGTTTTGATTGTAAATCGGTCTTGGCGGTTGATAATTATTCTGATAATTATTTCCAGGCCTTTGGTTTATGTATGAAATATTCTCTCTTTGTTCCATTGTTAATTCACTACTGAGACAATCTTTTGTCAAATGTGGTCCTCCACACTGCTCACAACTAATTCGTATTGAGTGAATATCTTTAGTCATCTTTTCCATTCGTCTCTCCACAGCATCTATCTTTGCGGAAATGGAATCTAAGTCATGGCTAGAATCGGCTCTAGCTGCTTTAGATGATCTAACGATATCTTTTTCTTGGTGCCACTCATGTGAGTGGGAAGCAGTGTTATCAATAATTTTGTAAGCATCAGTTTCGGTTTTTTTCATAATAGAACCACCAGCTGCTATATCTATGTCATTTCTTGTAGTGATGTCGCATCCTTGGTAGAATATTTGTACTATTTGACAGGTGTCTAAACCATGTTGCGGACATCCTCTTAATAACTTTCCAAATCTTGTCCATGCCTCATATAGTGTTTCATTTGGTTTCTGTGTAAACGTAACAATTTCTGCTTGAAGTCTTACGGCTTTAGATGCAGGAAAGAATTGTTTAAGAAATTTGTCAACTAAAACATCCCATGTATCAATCGCCCTTCAGGTAACGATTCCAACCAATATTTGGCTTCTCCCTTTAAAGTCCAGGGAAATAACATGAGATATATCTGTTCATCCTCAACTTCTTGGATTTTAAATAGTGTGCATATCCTATTAAAGGTACGTAAATGTTCATTTGGATCTTCCTTCGGCGCACCACTAAATTGGCATTGATTAGTCACCATGTGTAGAATTTGTCCTTTGATTTCATAATCTGGCGCATTAATGTCTGGATGAGTAATTGCGTGACCTTGGCCAGTGCGTTTAGCTCTCATTCGGTCTTCCATACTTAAAGGTTCCAGATTCTCCATAATTGAATTTGTTGAATTGAAATCACTAGAGGATTCTGATTTAATGGTTCGTTCCTCAACAATCTCTGTTTGAATGATTGGTGGTTCCGGAGGAAAGTTTAGTGGTTCAGGATCTACGAATCGTTCCTGAATATTCTCCGGATTCTCAATTGTGAGGTCGGGTTCAAAAAATGGATTATCGGAAATTTGAACTGGAGTACTTGGTCGACTGGATGACGATTATAAAGAAAAATCAACGGTGGTAATATTTGCTAAATGTCTTGATCTAGTTACAGGCGGTGAACGTACACAAGGTGGTGAACGTCTTGCTCGGTGCATTCACTGAATATCCTATTAGTTTTTAAAAGAAAAGAAAAATTATAATAAGTTATCCAATCAATAGACTTTTCTGATTTTGCCCACGTTTCGAATAGCCAAAAGATGCAGCAGAGGGGCAGGATTCGTTTGGTCTCAATATAATTGAGGACTGTTTGGCTCCAATAACCCGGTCCACGTACAAATCCAACTATTACTACGAACCAGAAAATTTTGATGTCTATTAATTTAACCACTTAAAATAAATTTTCGTAATTTTAAGAAATTTAGATAAGAAATAGAACAAAAATCTATGTCCTAAAACTAGAATAGCGAGAAATAAGAAAGAAAAAGAGTTCGTCGAAAAAGGTCGAAAAAGAAAAATGGTTGAAAAATAAAAGGTGACGGAAAAATAAAAGAAACTTATAAAACTTAAAAATACTTGACTAACCTAACCTTATTACTACAACTAACTTAAAATTATAATCGCAAATTGAGATTACTAATTGGAATGATAATTGATACATAGGAAAAAGTCGTCTAAAAATATTAAAGCTTACAGGAAAAACTAAATCCCAAATGGAAATAACTTAAAAAGAAACTAAAATTTAAAAAGGCGTCGCAAAATTCTAAAGCACTTAAATCTTAGTCTAAAGAAAAAGCACTTAAGGAATTCTACGGCAAAGCCTAAAAATCTAGAAATAAAAATAACTATGGTAAAAACTAAGTTTAAAACTAAATATGAGCTAAAAATACAAATATTACGTTAAAACGATTGAAAAGGGACAAAATATAAAAATATACAAAAAGTTGTAAAAAGTACAATTTTTATAAAAATATTATTTTTATATTATTTATTCAGTAAAACTATTAATTTTACAATTTAATTAAACTAATTTAACTAAAATATAAAAAGTAACTTAAAATAAAACTAATTATAATAATAATAATAATTAGGGTTAATAATTATAATAATTAATAATCACCCGTAATTAATGCTGAATTAGGGTTCTGTCGCGTGTCAGAGTATCTCCGCGTCTTGCGGTATTTCAAGCAGTAAACCCCGCGAGTCGCGGGGTTCCAAAATTCAACTCTGGAACAGTTTAAAACTGACGCATTTTTTATTTATTTATATAATATATTTATAAAATAAATTAAATAAAACTTATATTTTTACAAACTAAAGAAACTTTATAAAACTTAAATATTTATCAAACTCCTAAAAATATTTATATTTTTGTTTTTCTTTTAATATTTTTGAATATTTAAAACGTATTTTTATAAAAACGAATTTTAATAAAAGTAAACTAAAATTTTTATTTTTTTTATTAGCGTTGCGCTTCCGGCGTTTAAGAGTTCCCCGGCAGCGGCGCCAAAAAATACTTGATGTTTTAGCAGAGTAGTATATAAAATAGCTTATATTTTTACAGGAAATACTATTAAATACGATACAATTTTACACAAGATATTTATTTATTTAGAGAATGGATATACTTAAACATTGCTACAACACTTATAGGCAGTGTACCTAATCGTACAGTAGTGTAGTTTTTAGTAAGTCCGGTTCGTTCCACAGGGAATCTTTTTAAACAAAGCTTAACGCTATATTAGTTTACTTTTATAAAAATACAAATATATATATATAAGTAATATTATTATTATAAAGGGCGGTTTTTACCGTTTAATGACCGGTTTGTCGATTTTAAAACTTTAGTCGCAGTTAAAACCAAATGTAAAATATTAAAAATAAATACAAGACTTAAATTAAAGCGTAAAGTAAATAATGATAATGAAATTGCGAATAATAAAAGTGTGATAAAATAAACTTGCGATAATTAAAAAGTACGATAATTAAAAGTGCAATTAAATAAAATAACAATAAAAATGTGATAATTAGAAGTGCAATTAAATATAAAATAAAGGAAATTAAATATGAAATAAAAGAATTATGCTTATTTAAACTTCCATAATCATGATGTTTGACGTGTTGATTTTAATTTTATGCCCATGGGTTAATTGTCCTTTGTCCTGGATTATTTAATATGTCCATACGGATTTGTCCATAATAGTCCATCAGTCATAAATATAAAGAGCGAAAGCCTTCGTCAAATTATTCTTATTCCCGAAGTCAAATATTCCAACTAATTGGGGATTCGAATTGTAACAAGGTTTTAATACTTTGTTTAATGAATACACCAGGTTATCGACTGCGTGTAAACCAAGGTTTTACTAACTTTGTTAACAATTACACCAATTACCCTTGAATGTAATTCACCCCTGTTTCAACAAGTCTATTAACTATTAATCCAGTTCCGTGTCCGGTAAAATGAATAATTATTGGTATTTATAGATATCCCGCCCACCGTACCCAGTCAAGCGTATGTGGTTATATATAAATACGTCGAATTATAAGTTTGTATATTAAATTAACAAGGTATTGTTTAATTAATATAAAACCCATTAATAACCCATAGTCTAATTTCCACAAGTGTCGTTCTTTTATCTAAACCCCAATTATGGTACAAAGCCCAGTTACCCAATTTTAGTAATTAGCCCAACATCATGATTACTTCGGATTAAATAAGCATAATAATAACTTAGCTACGAGACATTAAATTAAAAAGGTTGAACATAACTTACAATGATTAAAAATAGCGTAGCGTTACACGGACAGAATTTCGACTTACACCCTTACAATATTCGCTAACATACCCTTATTATTAGAATTATAATTAAAATTAAAATTAAAATTAAAATATAAATATAAATATTTACGTATTATGAGAGAAGAAGAAAAAGGATGGTGAAAAATGATCAGAATTCGGTTGGCTTTATAGGGAGTTTCAAACTTTGGGCCTCCGCGACTCGCGGTCCTTTTGGCCTTCAAACTCCGCGAATCGCGGAGTTTGCTTTTACAGATCACACGAGTTTGGCTCTTTGTTTACCGACGGTTTTATAAATAAATATAATATATTAAATAATTATAAGAATTATTTAAATATTATATTATATTTATGTACATAGTTGACTTGTAATTTTTAGTCCGTTGCGTCGAGCGTTGAGAGTTGACTCATGTCCCGGTTCCGAATTTTTGAACGTCCTTGCGTACAATTTAATATCTTGTACTTTGCGTTTTGAATCTTGTACTCTTGTAATTTCGAGACGTTTCTTATCAATAATTGGAACCTCTTTGATTGTCTTTTGCACGTTTGAGCTTTTTGGTCGTTTGCGTCTTCAATTCGTCAAATCTGTCTTTTGTCTTCACCTTTTATTATTTAAACGAATATCACTTGAAAATAGAACAATTGCAACTAAAAGCTTGTCTTTCTTGAGGAATAATGCTATGAAATATATGTTCGTTTTTAGCATTATCATATATATATCATTAAGTATGTTAACAATGAACTATCTTAAGAATTTCGAAACGAGACTTATATGTAACGATTATCGCTGTATCATATTAAGATATATTCATATATTATAATATCATGATAATGTAATAATTTAACATCTCATTAGATATAAAAAATAATGGGTTAACAACATTAAATGAGATCGTTAACTTAAAGGTTTCAAAAGAACACTTACATGTAACGACTAATGATGACTTAACGACTCAGTTAAAATGTATATACATGTAGTATATTAAGATGTGTTAGTACACTTTTGAAATACTTCAAGACACATATCAAAGTACTTGTACTTAACCAAAATGCTTAAATTGCATTCTCATTCATTTTCATCAACAATTCTACTCGTATACACTCGTATTCGTACTCGTACAATACACAACTCCTAGATGTATATACTATTGGTATATACACATAAAAATCTGCTCCTTAGTAGCCCTAAATAATTAATAACATGTGGGACTCAAAGCTTTGTCATCTAAAACCAAATATCTAACTAGAAAATAAGTTACATGTTTTATATCATGAATTATTAAACTAAAATACAAACTAGAATTTCCTATAAATCTCATCCATGATTCACGACCAAAAAAACCTACAAACACTTTCATTCTTCAATTTTATTCATCTAATTAATCTCTCTCAAGTTCTATCTTTCAATTCTAAGTGTTCTTCATAAATTCTTTAAGTTCTAGTTTCATAAAATCAAGAATATTTTCAAGTTTGCAAGTATACTTCCAAGCTTTCTAATCCATTCCAAGTAATCATCTAAGATCAAGGAAACTTTGTTACTTACAGTAGTTTATCATTCTAATTCAAGGTAATACTCATATTCAAACTTTGATTCAATTTCTATAACTATAACTATCTTAATTCTAGTAGAAAATCTTACTTGAATTTGTTTTCGTGTCATGATTCTACTTCAAGAACTTTCAAGCCATCCAAGATCCTTTGAAGCTAGATCATTTCTTGTCACTTCCAGTAGGTTTACCTACTAAATTTGAGGTAGTAATGATGTTAATAACATCATTTGATTCATATATATAACTAACATATTCGAAGATCTAAACTTGTAATCACTAGAACATAGTTTAGTTAATTCTAAACTTGTTCACAAACAAAGTTAATCCTTCTAACTTGACTTTTAAAATCAACTAAACACATTTTCTATATCTATATGGTATGCTAACTTAATGATTTAAAACCTGAAAACACGAAGAACACTGTAAAATCGGACATACGCCGTCGTAGTGAAACCGGGGGCTGTTTTGGGTTAGATAATTAAAAACTATGATAAACTTTGATTTAAAAGTTGTCCTTCTGCGAAAATGATTTTTCTTATGAACATGAAACTATATCCAAAAATCATGGTTAAACTCAAAGTGAAAGTATGTTTTTCAAAATGATCATCAAGACGTCGTTCTTTCGACTGAAATGACTACCTCTTACAAAATTGACTTGTAACCTGTATTTCCGACTATAAAGTTATACTTTTTCTGTTTAGTTTCATAAATTTCAGTTCATTATGAAGCCATAGCAACTTGAATCACTCAAAACGGATTTAAAACGAAGAAGTTATGGGTAAAAGAAAATTGGATAATTTTTCTTGTTGTAGCTACGTGAAATTTGTAACAAATCCATAATAACCATAACTTAACTAACTTATATTGTACTCTAACATATTATGTAACCTTGATAGACCATAGACACGTATGCAATGTTTTGACATATCATATTGACGTCATATATATATATATATATATTATTTGGAACAACCATAGACACTCTATATGCGGTAATGATCGAGTTAGCTATATAGGGTTGAGGTTGATTCCAAAATAATATATATACTTTGAGTTGTGATCAAGTCTGAGACTTGTATGCACTAGGTCATGGACTTATTCGAGATAATATATATTGATTTATTTCTGTACTACTAACTGTGGACAATTATTTGTGGACTACAAACGTTGGACTATCAACTTAACAAACTTAAATCGTTAAAACATAATAAAATATGGTATAATTATATTTCGATCATACTTTGATATATATATATATATACATATTTGTTATAGGTTCGAGAATCGACCAGTGGTCAAGTGTTATTTTCCGACGAAGTGATAATCTGTAAAAGTGAGTTATAGTCCCATTTTTACTGTCTAATATTTTGGGATGAGAATACATGCAGTTTTGTAAATGTTTTACAAAATAGACACAAGTACTTGAAACTACATTCTATGTTGGATTATGAATACCGAATATCACCCTTTTAGCTTGGTAACCTAAGAATTAGGAAACAGACACCCTAATTGACGCGAATCCTAAAGGTAGATCTACGGGCATTAACTCCCCCCATACTGGAAAATGGTATGCTTTAGTACTTCGAGTTATTAATACAGATGAATTTCTATTTTGGGGATATTCTATATGCATTTTGTTAATGTCGGTTACTAGGTGTTCAACATATGAATGGTTTTTATGCAGTTTGCATGTTATTGAAAAATGGAAATGGAAATCTTGTGGTCTATTATTACGATTTGATAAATATATAGGTTAAACCTATAACTCACCAACATTTTTGTTGACTTTTAAGCATATTTATTCTCAGGTGATTATTAAGAGCTTCCGCTATTGCATGCTAATTTAAAGACAAGAATTGGAGTCAGCATACTTGTAATATATTGTTTAAAAACTGCATTCAGAGATTTAAATTGATGTGTAATATTGTTGTAAACCAATATGTAATATTCGTGTGTAAAACGTTATCTTTTAGATTATCATTTCTTGATAATCTACGTTATGGTTTTTGAACCTTTATTGATAAAATAAAGTTTATGGTTTATTTTAAATAAAACGAACACAGTCTTTGAAAAACGTCTCATATAGAGGTCAAACCTCGCAACGAAATCAATTAATATGAAACGTTTATAATCGATATGAATGGGACATTTCAGTTTGACCTTTGTTGCAGATTTCATAGTTATTAATATGGAGGAAGACCTTGATATTCCTCTAATTTTAGGTCGCCCATTTTTAGCATCCACCGAGGTGTTAATTGATGTAAAAGAGGGTAAAATGACACTTAGTGATGGTGACGAATTGGTCACCTTTGTGAATCGAAAGTCTAAATCTCCACCAACCAAAACTGTTTAACCAATAAAAATACCTAAGTGTGGGGAAGATGAAGTAACACCTAATGATGACCTGATAACAAAGAATCCCGTTATTGATACGAAATTAGATGACCCCGTTATTAACAGATCAATGAAGAAACTTTATAAACGGATTCACAATGCTAGGAATAAGGGGAACTTTAAGTTATGTAACTGATTAGTATCCAAATTGTCGCCTAAATAAAAGGAGAAATTAGTTGATTTCGTAAACGATACAGAGGAAGCCAACCAATGGCTTGAAACAAAAGTCAGAGATATGAAAGTTGTTGATGTTCCAATTGAAATTAACAATGAAGTTAATCACAAGTTCGACACCGCAGCTAACTAAGTGTGGGGAGATTCAAATGTTTTAAAGGATAATATAATGTTGTCTAGAGTTAGATGTTCTGTTTTCTTGTAGTTCTCGAGAATGGAATCCGAATGGTCTTTCCCTAGCAGACCCTAAAGAACTAGTCTTCTCCCCCATTCTGAATTTTTGTTTTTTAGGTTTTACAAGATGAAGAATTTCTTTGATTTGAACCATGGTCTATTACTACATGCTATGATTGCTAAACGTAATAATAACAACCTCCTTAGTGAACTGGTGTCAGTAATAAGAGGCAAATGTGACTGATGATGCAGTGGAGGCGTACGAAATACTATTAAATTTAATACGAAATACGATACAAATTACACAAGTTTTATTTATTTATTTATGGGATATACCTAAACCTTGCTACAACACTATAGGCAGTGTACCTTATCGTAGAGTAGTGTAGTTTTTAGTAAGTCTGGTTCGTTCCACAGGGAGCTAGTGATTACGTACTATATTTTTAACAACTATATTTATACAAAATATATATATATATATATATATATATATATATATATATATATATAGTAATAATAAAATATAAAAGGGGGTTTTTACCGTTTAATGACCGGTTTGTCGATTTTAAATAAAGCGTAAAGATAAATGACGATAATTAAAATGCGTAAAATAAATAACAATATTTAAATGACGATATATAAAATTGCGAATAATAAAATGAAAATAATTAAAAGTACGATGAGAAATACAATAAAATAATTATGCTTATTTAAACTTCCGTAATCATGATGTTATACAATAAAATAATTATGCTTATTTAAACTTCCGTAATCATGATGTTATACAATAAAATAATTATAAAATGCTCGTCAAATTAACCATATACCCAAAGTCAAATATTTCAACTAATTAGGGATTCAAACTGTAACAAGGTTTTAATACTTTGTTAATAATTACACCAGGTTATCGACTGCGTGTAATCCAAGGTTTTAATACTTTGTTAACAATTACACCAATTACCCTTGTATGTAATCCACACCTGTTTTAATGAGATATGAATTGATCAGTTTGAATAATCAGTTACCCAACCCGAATAATTAATTAAATGATTGTAAAGGATGTCGTATAAACGTCACTAAATAGGACATTCATAATCATTTAATAATTATTAGATTAACTAATTTGAAGATAGGTTCGACAGATTCCAATGAGTTATCATTCGATTAGACAATACCCCCTCCCCATCTATTAATAGTCCAATGTCCACAAGTGTCAGTCTTTTATCCAAACCCTAATTATGGTACAAAATCCAATAACCCCATCTTAATATTTAGTCCAACATCACGATTACCTCGGCTTAAATAAGCATAATAATAACTTAGTTACAAGACATTAATTTAAAAAGGAAGAACATAGCTTATAGTAGTTATTAATCGCGTAGCGTTACACGGACAGAGTTTCAACTTTAAAACCTGTAAAACATTTCTTACAATAACCCAATTATTATTAATCTTAAATTAAAATTAATATTATAAATATAAATTACAGAAGAAAAAAAGAAAGAGTATGAAGAGGTGAAGGTGTGCTGCTCTCTCCTCGTTATTCAGTATTTAAAGGCAATTTAGATACTGTTTCAACGTTGAAAATTAGGTGTACGTTGAATTGCAAGTTGGCACAATTATCACTTTCTTTCATTCTGCATTCATTAAAATAATTTAGTCATACGAGATTGAATTATTATTATATATTATTATATATTATTAAAGTTATTATTAATATTATATTTATTTATTTCCACTTGTTGCAAATTCGTTCAATTAAATCGGTGGCTTTTTATATATAACAATCAACTTGTTGATTGTTGATTTATATATAATATTATTATATTATTAATATTGTATATTATTATATTATTACTATTATATATATATTAGATTATATTCTTGTGCATAATTGACTTGTAATTTTAGCTCCGTTGACTTGTATGTTGATGCTCGGTTCATGTATTGGTTCCGGATTTTCGAACGCCTTTTCGTATGATTTAATATCTTGTACTTTGCATTTCGCGACTTGTATTCTTATCATTTTTAGACTTTATTCATCAATAAATTGAACCACTTGGATTGTATCTTGTACATTTGAGCTTTTTGGTCATTTGCGTCTTCAAATCTTCGTTTTCTTCTTTTGTCTTCGCACTTATTTATTTAAACGAATATTATTTGAAAATAGAACAATTGTAACTAAAAATTTTACATATTGGAAGGATATTGCGCCTAAATATATGTTCATTTGGAGCACTATCAAATATCCCCACACTTGAGCGTTGCTTGTCCTCAAGCAATACAGAACTTGAAATTAAATCACACTTCACTCGAATCACTTTTTTATTCTTCACACTTTATACATCAGTGATTTTGATACGGCTGTATGAACAATGGTAGTAACATTGTGGTTTACAGTCCCACATGACTTATAAAAATTTAGATCCTTTAGGAAATTGAATCTTTATGAAAACATTTAATCTTTTGAAAATTCAAGCTAGATTTTAACCTAGACAAGTTTTCCAGAATAACACTTTACCGATGTTTACAAAATATTTTTGTGGGTTTTGTGGGTTTTAGATTTTAAAATTTTAGCTCAAAACTTGCGATTTTGTGTCACCCACTTGCTAACCTTGTATTAGGAAAGTAACACATCCAATATACAAGCAACTTTTAAGGCAATGTCTAATGACATGCAAATGATCATGGTCCACAACGTGTCGGATGCAATTACTATCCTTTGTAGGAGAAATAGTAAAGATCACCATATAATTTTTTGGTCTGGCACAAGGTCCTGTCTTCGACTATGCTATGCAACCACCGTTCTTACGGTTGACACCCGATTTGGTTCAGTTGACCTAATGAATTTCAGTGAATTCTCAGGATTTTACATTCAATGGTAATGAACGCATTAAAAATAGGTTTTCATAAAACAAATCGGTTTTATTTTTGATCAAAATATTTTCTCATTCAAGCTCGAGTTTAGATATCATAGAATTTCATGAGTTTGTAATTCTCAATCTTTAAGGTCAATCTCAAGGATTGAGTAATATCAGGCTTAAAAGCTGATTTTTAATCTTTAAGGAGATTATCCTTTCTGGGGGTCTGATTCATTAGTCTTATCAAGCTAATTTGCACGGCGCCCTCCCCATTTTACGAGACAGATTCTCTCATGGTTAGGATAAATCTGACCACTTGGTGACCCTGTTTGATGTTGAGGTCCGTGGATTTCCTGCTGATTTTCGAGATGACTTTTCTAGAATTTTTGTCAACCTGCAGCTGGTCTGGACGACAACTTCTTAACCTAAATCAAGAAGCGCGTGTCTTTTTTGGGAGACTTTACTTCCTTTTAATGATGGAATTGATTCATCGTGTAGATTGTAGAGACCCATCCTAATCCATCTGGATGAAGTCTTCAACATCTGGTTACATTGCGAGGTACTTGACCTCTATATGATACATTTTACAAACATTGCATTCGTTTTTAAAAGACAAACTTTCATTACATCGAACGTTGACGGCATGCATACCATTTCATAATATATCCAACTATAATTGACTTAATAATAATCTTGATGGACTCAACGACTCGAATGCAACGTCTTTCGAAATATGCCATGAATGACTCCAAGTAATATCCTTAAAATGAGCTAATGCACAGCGGAAGATTTCTTTCATACCTGAGAATAAACATCCTTTAAAGTGTCAACCAAAAGGTTGGTGAGTTCATTAGTTTATCATAATCGACCATTTCCAACATTTTAATAGACCACAAGATTTTCATTTCCATTTCTCATAAATATACGTCCCATACATAGAGACAAAAATCATTCATATGGATTGAACACCTGGTAATCGACCTTAACAAGTTGCATATAGAATATTCCCATCATTCCGGGACAACTTTGGACATGATAAATTCGCCATCATTCTGGGACAACTTCGGACATGATAAATTCGCCATCATTCCGGGACAACTTCGGACATGATAAATTCACCATCATTCCGGAAAAACTTCGGACATGATAAATTCGCCATCATTCCGGGACAACTTCGGGCATGATAAAAAGGGCATATTCGATTTCGATAATTCAACCATAGAATGTATTTTTGATTACTTGTGTCTATTTTGTAAAACAGTTACAAAAGTAGTGCATGTATTCTTAGTCCCAAAAATATATATTGCCAAAGCATTTAAAAAGGGAGCAAATGAAACTCACTATCCAATATTTTGGAGTAAAAATATTCATACGACGAAACTGAACAATGCAGGGTTGGTCTTGGATTCACGAACGTATATCATTTTGTAGCGATGATGATATCGATTGGTAACAAATTCCGACAGGAATATCAATCAGAGATATATAAAAAAATAGAAAAGATAATCAGATAGTGACATGATATTCTGGTTCGTACCAATTAACAGATATACACAAAAATTTATTACACTTTGATAGTTATGGGAAACATATTTATTACGATCAATTTATTACACTTTGTGTCTATTTTGTCAAACATCTATAAAAGCGCATGTATTCTCAGTCCCAAAAATATATATTGCAAAAGCATTTAAAAGGGGAGCAAATGAAACTCACCTATTATATTTCGTAGTAAAAATACATATAACGTCATTGAACAAGTGCAAGGTTGGCCTCGGATTCACGAACCTAAATTAATTATATATATATATATATATATATATATATATATATATATATATATATATATATATATATATATATATATATATATATATATATATATATATATATATATATATATATATGTGTGTGTGTGTGTGTGTGTGTTGGTCAATATTTGTCTAACAAATTAAATCAAGTCATAGTGTACCATAGTGAAAGGACCCGTTCATATACATTATAAACGATTCACAATAGTTGATTACATCGCGAGGTATTTGACCTCTATATGATACATTTTACAAACATTGCATTCGTTTTTAAAAGACAAACTTTCTTTACAACGAAAGTTAACGGCATGCACACCATTTCATAATACATCTAACTATAATTGGCTTAATAATAATCTTGATGAACTCAATGACTCGAATGCAACGTCTTTCAAAATATGCCATGAATGACTCCAAGTAATATCCTTAAAATGAGCTAATGCACAGCGGAAGATTTCTTTAATACCTGAGAATAAACATGCTTTAAAGTGTCAACCAAAAGGTTGGTGAGTTCATTAGTTTATCATAATCCATCATTTCCGTAATAGTAATAGACCACAAGATTTCAGTTTCTATAAATATCCGTACACTCGCAAGTGTATAAAAGTATTCTATAAGTTGTAGGCACCCGGTAACAAGCCTTAACGTTCATGTTTTACCCTCTGAAGTACACCAGATCAGGTGTGTTTAAAATAACCTCGAAGTACTAAAGCATCCCATAGTCAGGATGGGGTTTATCAGGCCCAATAGATCTATCTTTAGGATTCGCGCCTACCGTACATAGACAAGTAGTTTAATGTTACCAAGCTAAGGGTATATTTCTGGTTTAAACCCACATAGAATTAGTTTTAGTACTTGTGCCTATTTCGTAAAACATTTATAAATCAGCGCATGTATTCTCAGCCCAAAAATATATATAAAAAGGGAGCAAATGAAACTCACAATACTGTATTTTGTAGCAATTATGTATATGACGGCACTGAACAAGTGCAGGGTTTGTCTCGGATTCACGAACCTATATTAAGTATATATATTTATATGTTGGTCAATATCTGTCTAACAATTTAGGTCAAGTCGTAGTGTATCACAATCCTAATGCTCGAGACCGACATGCAAAAGTCAACAAAAGTCAACTTGACCCAAAATGACTTTCAAAATCTATACATGTTTAGTATATAACTTATATATAGTAGTTTTATATATTTAAATATATTTATCAGATCTTATTATACTAAATAATACAAGTCATTTATTAATAAATAAAAATTTATATTAAAATTCATATGTGATAAAAATATACTTTTATATATCTCAAGTAATAAAATTTATAAAATTCACTTAATATCATAAAAATATAGTGGTATGTATTATTAATGTAATTACATTACGTGTGGTAAAAATATCTTTGTACGCATATTTATTTGATAAAATAATATTGATAATAATAATAATGATAAAAATAATAAAATGATAGTTTCAATAAAAATATTAATTTTTAGTAATAAAGATAATTTTAGTAATAACATCAACTAATAACAGTTATAATAATCGTTTTAATAATAATATTAAAATTAATGATAATTCAGTTGACCATATCTTTTAATCCGTTCATCGAAACCACACGATTTCTAAATGAAAAGTTATTAATTTTTTTTTCTTCAGCTTTTCAATGACATGCATATCATATAACTTATCTCAGTAGCATATGTATCAAATTCGTGATTTATCATAAACTATTTAACGACGAAACTAAGCATACAAACATGCATAATCATATATACTCGAGCACTAGTCAGGGATACACTATTAATATATAAAAGATAAGATATGAATGCTCACGTATCAATATTGTGATTCAATATTGCAGGAAAGTACGTAGACGCAACGAAAATGATAAACGTTAGGTTGACCTCACGAGCAATACCCTCGATCAATACCCATAACCTTCATAGCTATAACCCATAATTTCCTTAGCTATATCCCATTTGAAAACTTATTTTGAAATCGTCTGAATATAACTCCGTCGTAGTATTTTATGTATACTAATAATATCTTGAAATAGTACTAAGTAAATATATATATATGTAATTCGATTGAGAGAGTTTAGAGAAATATATTTTCAAGTTTCTATGAAATAGTGAAACCTATTGAATTCTATTTAAAATAGATTTTTGAATTATTAAAGTGAATTATTAAAGTATGAATTATTAAAGTGAATTATTAAAGTATGAATTATTAAAGTGAATTATTAAAGTATGAATTATTAAAGTGAATTATTAAAGTATGAATTATTAAAGTGAATTATTAAAGTATAAATTATTAAAGTGAATTATTAAAGTATGAATTATTAAAGTGAATTATTAAAGTATGAATTATTAAAGTTAAAGTAAAGTAAAAGTAAAGTAAAGGTAAAGTTAAAGTATAGTAAAAGTATAAAACTATGTACGTATAATACGCGTATAAAAATATATAATATTAATTTAAATCGTTATATATATTTAATAAAATAAAATATAAATATCGTTATCTTTATCTTTATCATACTGGTTAAGCAATGAGTTGTCAAAAAGAATAGATTTCTTAAATCACAGTGGACCTCATAACATAGGCCCGTAATCATATCATAATGTATCTGATAATTCAATCATTTGATATTATCTCTTAATTCTGTCGATAAATATATCGAAACAAATATGTTCATGTAAAGTATCATATATCTAATACTTTGTTAATGTTTTCAGTTAATATTATATATTATATATACATATCTATATACACATAATTGTTCGTGAATCGTCGAACACGGTCAAAGGGTAATTGATTACATGAATGTAGTTCCAAACTTTTTAAGATTCAACATTACAAATTCTGCTTATCGTGTCGGAAACATATAAAGGTTAAGTTTAAATTTGGTCGGAAATTTCCGGGTCGTTACAGTACCTACCCGTTAAAGAAATTTCGTCCCGAAATTTGATCGAGGTCGTCATGGCTAACTATAAAAATGTTTTCATGATGAATATGAGTTGATAAATAGAGTTTTATCATCATTGAGTAATATAGATAAAATAATTTGATTACACGAAGAGTATAAGTGAAGCTATCGCAAGAGAGTGAAATGAGTAAACGTATATTCGTTTTAACCGATGACGTAGTTATGATTGATTTTCGGAATTCATGGGATTTAAAGAAAATCTTTGCAATAAGATTTGGTTCTTCGGCGATTAAGGAAATCAGGATCTTCTTTGATTAAATGCGATAATCTGTCTCGATTTCTCTGTCTGATATTTTACTATAATTCCACCCCCTTCGTTTCTTTATTTCCACATCTCACACCTTCTAGTCTTTCTCCCCAATTCATACTTTAAAGCATTCGTTAATATGCTTCATCCAGTATTGATTCTTTATATACTCTTAACTTTCATATATGTCATTCTTCTTTTTCATCTACCACCGGAGGAAGTTATTTTCTTCTACCATTACCTTGGGGTTATTGTGTTTTTCATTCTCCCGTATCTTTATATTGCTATACGCATTTATATACAAGGTTTGTAATTTCGGGGTTGTTATCGGGCTTTATATTCTCCATTATATTTCGGAGCTTCATGCTTTCGTTTTCTCTTTCCGACCTTAAGTCAAGCGGATAATGGTCCAGAATTCGTAGATATGAATTTTTGGATGAACATAGTTAATATTCCAAGAAGAAAATCGTAATGGCACGATCTTGATTTGGCAAATTACCAGAATATCCGAAAATATAGAGCTATCAAGATGATATGTTCTTAATATGTTTGGAAATTGGGTAGAATGTAAGAGTCGTGTAAACAGTACATGATGACAGTATGTTCTGTGAATCATCACGTTCCATTAGAAACTCAACATGACTTACTGTAATATAATCACGTTGATCAAGTGTCATTATATTATACTAATTCATGCTTCAGTTCCCAACACTACTTCAAAAACATTTCTATTTTAAATTCAAATTTTTTTTTTAGAATTTAGAAACAAACACAGTTTCTTTTTATGTTGTAACGCAGATATTGCGAAGAGATAAAAGATTTCAGATAAGAATAGTTGTGAAAATATCTTCAGGAATATCGAAGATATTATAATAAAAGATACGATAATATGGATGATGAAGAAGATTTGTCTGTGAAGGTTTAGAATAAGAAGTAAGTTGTTTGCTAACGATTTCAGTAGACACTGAATCATTTGGATCCTTTGAAGGCAGGTTTAGTCTTTGTGATTTGTCCACAGCCTCCTTCATGGTATGCTCAATCCGTTTTCCAGTTTCAAACCTTCTCTTTTTCTCAACTTTACCACCATACTATTCTTTATCATCAAACTTTTGACGGTTAAAGTCGTTTACAGTTTTTGCTGCTTCATCAGCATTTTTCCAATTTCGGAGAACTAGTTCATGGTTTGGGATGTTTTTCAGAAAATTCACATTCGAAGTATGTAAGTCTAGGAGATAGACGTTATATGTATAACTTTTGACGTAAAATTGTCGCGAAATTCAAAATACTGATTGCTAATTCCCAGTAGTTGGTGTGACAATTATTGTTACAGGATGTAGGTGAGTACATGATGGGGTTTTCATGAATAAGTATAGTGGCTTTTCGGAGAGGCTTAAGTCGAAGGTTAATGAAGTTGTTGATAAGTTTACTGCTAATGTGGCGAGATATGAAAGGTTCCCCGGTAACAATGATGAAGGGGTAATTGTTATAATAAGGTTTATTCATATAAACAAATGAAGGTGATTTGCTGGAGCTGTGACAAAACTGTCTATTTTGGAAAGAGATTGAAAAATTATATTTGGTAATAAATATCAAAGGATCTGACATGGATACGTGTTAAACTATAACTTTGGTTTCGAGAGCTTTTCAGATGCATGACAGTGGATAATATGTGGTTGGATCATCATCTCGCATGTCTTTAGAAATTTCGAAGTGTTTGAACACATATTGTAATTGTTAATATACATATGATGTTCTAAGATTTTGAATGATATAAATATTTTTGTGAGTTCCATGAATAGAAATGAGGTTCTAGGACAGTTTTGAAGTCAAAGTATAGTTTTGAAAGATGTAGGGATCTAAGAGTGACGATTTCGGTTATATCTTGAATCGAATTATGAGATTTCAAAATCAGAATATGTAATTAGATTTTGAATGAGTATGGTTGTTTTGATTTTTATAAAAGAATGTATATTGTTGTGAAAGTAGGGAGTATAATGGATGATTTGCTGAATCAGATTCAAAGAATGTAACATAATAATTGTGAATTTATATATCTCTCGGGTATTACCTACCCGTTAAAAAAAATTCACAATTAATATTTTGTACAAAAGAATTTTATTACAGTCTTTATGGAAATATATATGTGTATATTTCTTCAGATGTAATATTGATTTAATGAGTTAATATTAAATTAAACTCATTTGATTTATGGTTAAGGCGAGGATAGATAATTTCTAAACTTTAGAAATTACATAATCGCCGTAGAATGTTTCCCCAATGAAGTTATGAATCAATACTTCATCGTTGTGGTATTCCTTGGTATCTACATGGCGTATGATGTCGATGCTCGTGGGACAGATTGTGAAGTTGAGGTTTGCGATGCGGTTGTTGTTGGTGGTGGTAATGGTACTGTTGATGGCGGTACTGGTTATGCTGTTGGTGCTGCTGCTGGTGTTTGTAATCTTTGCACCATATTCTCCAAAGCTACTACCCGAGCGCGAAGCTCGTTGACTTCTTCTATTACACCGGGGTAATTGTCGGTTCGGGCGAGCGGATAAATAAGATCTAGAATTTGGTGTAGTATACAATCATGACGAGATACTCTGGAAATGAGAGAGAAAATGGTGTTTCGGACAGGTTCGCCGGTAAGTGCTTCAGGTTCATTGCCAAGAGGGCAATGTGGTGGATGAAAGGGATCGCCTTCTTCTTGTCTCCAATGGTTAAGTAGATTACGAACCCATCCCCAATTCATCCAGAATAGATGATGGCTAATTGGTTGATTCATCCCGGTCACGCTGCTTTCGGAGCTCATGTGGAAATCCATATCGACATAGCTGTCGGAATCCGAGGAACTCGAACTGGTTGAGGGATCCATCTTGTATGGTCAGGGAAAGAATTTTTTTGGTATGAAATAGATTGTAGAATTTAGATTTGGTATTCTTCAATACATAATTTACATATGTATATATAATACCAAAATCCCATAAATTACGGAGGAATCTTTGAAAGATGTCAGTCAAAGTTCACAGTAACAGATATGCTAAGATAAGAATTCGTCTATACACTATTATGAAATAAATGTAGGAAAACGCGTCTAGACTTAAGAATGATAAGCAGGTAATTTCCTAAGGATGGTAAGTAGATCATTTCCGACTAAAAATGATAAGCAAAAATTTTGACATGCAAACACGGTCGAAGTCCAGACTCACTAATGCATCTTAACAACTATCAGTTAGACACACTAATGCAAGACCTGGTTCGCTAAGACCATCGCTCTGATACCAACTGAAAGGACCCGTTCATATACATTATAAACGATTCACAATAGTTGATTACATCGCGAGGTATTTGACCTCTATATGATACATTTTACAAACATTGCATTCGTTTTTAAAAGACAAACTTTCTTTACAAAGAAAGTTGACGGCATGCACACCATTTCATAATACATCCAACTATAATTGGCTTAATAATAATCTTGATGAACTCAATGACTCGAATGCAACGTCTTTCAAAATATGCCATGAATGACTCCAAGTAATATCCTTAAAATGAGCTAATGCACAGCGGAAGATTTCTTTAATACCTGAGAATAAACATGCTTTAAAGTGTTAACCAAAAGGTTGGTGAGTTCATTAGTTTATCATAATCCAACATTTCCATAATAGTAATAGACCACAAGATTTCAGTTTCTATAAATATCTGTACACTCGCAAGTGTATAAAAGTATTCTATAAGTTGTAGGCACCCGGTAACAAGCCTTAACGTTCATGTTTTACCCTCTGAAGTACACCAGATCAGGTGTGTTTAAAATAACCTCGAAGTACTAAAGCATCCCATAGTTAGGATGGGGTTTGTCAGGCCCAATAGATCTATCTTTAGGATTCGCGCCTACCGTACATAGACAAGTAGTTTAATGTTACCAAGCTAAGGGTATATTTTTGGTTTAAACCCACATAGAATTAGTTTTAGTACTTGTGCCTATTTCGTAAAACATTTATAAATCAGCGCATGTATTCTCAGCCCAAAAATATATATAAAAAGGGAGCAAATGAAACTCACAATACTGTATTTTGTAGCAATTATGTATATGACGGCACTGAACAAGTGCAGGGTTTGTCTCGGATTCACGAACCTATATTAAGTATATATATTTATATGTTGGTCAATATATGTCTAACAATTTAGGTCAAGTCGTAGTGTATCACAATCCTAATGCTCGAGACCGACATGCAAAAGTCAACAAAAGTCAACTTGACCCAAAATGACTTTCAAAATCTATACATGTTTAGTATATAACTTATATATAGTAGTTTTATATATTTAAATATATTTATCAGATCTTATTATACTAAATAATACAAGTCATTTATTAATAAATAAAAATTTATATTAAAATTCATATATGATAAAAATATACTTTTATATATCTCAAGTAATAAAATTTATAAAATTCACTTAATATCATAAAAATATAGTGGTATGTATTATTAATGTAATTACATTACGTGTGGTAAAAATATCTTTGTACGCATATTTATTTGATAAAATAATATTGATAATAATAATAATGATAAAAATAATAAAATGATAGTTTCAATAAAAATATTAATTTTTAGTAATAAAGATAATTTTAGTAATAACATCAACTGATAACAGTTATAATAATCGTTTTAATAATAATATTAAAATTAATGATAATTCAGTTGACCATATCTTTTAATCCGTTCATCGAAACCACACGATTTCTAAATAAAAAGTTATTAATTTTTTTTCTTCAGCTTTTCAATGACATGCATATCATATAACTTATCTCAGTAGCATATGTATCAAATTCGTGATTTATCATAAACTATTTAACGACGAAACTAAGCATACAAACATGCATAATCATATATACTCGAGCACTAGTCAGGGATACACTATTAATATATAAAAGATAAGATATGAATGCTCACGTATCAATATTGTGATTCAATATTGCAGGAAAGTACGTAGACGCAACGAAAATGATAAACGTTAGGTTGACCTCACGAGCAATACCCTCGATCAATAACCATAACCTTCATAGCTATAACCCATAATTTCCTTAGCTATATCCCATTTGAAAACTTATTTTGAAATCGTCTGAATATAACTCCATCGTAGTATTTTATGTATACTAATAATATCTTGAAATAGTACTAAGTAAATATATATATATATGTAATTCGATTGAGAGAGTTTAGAGAAATATATTTTCAAGTTTCTATGAAATAATGAAACCTATTGAATTCTATTTATAATAGATTTTTGAATTATTAAAGTGAATTATTAAAGTATGAATTATTAAAGTGAATTATTAAAGTGAATTATTAAAGTAAATTATTAAAGTATGAATTATTAAAGTGAATTATTAAAGTATGAATTATTAAAGTGAATTATTAAAGTATGAATTATTAAAGTGAATTATTAAAGTATGAATTATTAAAGTTAAAGTAAAGTAAAAGTAAAGTAAAAGTAAAGTTAAAGTATAGTAAAAGTATAAAACTATGTACGTATAATAAGCGTATAAAAATATATAATATTAATTTAAATCATTTTATATATTTAATAAAATAAAATATAAATATCGTTATCTTTATCATACTGGTTAAGTAATGAGTTGTCAAAAAGAATAGATTTTTTAAATCACAGTGGACCTCATAACATAGGCCCGTAATCATATCATAATGTATCTGATAATTCAATCATTTGATATTATCTCTCAATTCTGTCGATAAATATATCGAAACAAATATGTTCACGTAAAGTATCATATATCTAATACTTTGTTAATGTTTTCAGTTAATATTATATATTATATATTATATATACATATCTATATACACATAATTGTTCGTGAATAGTCGAACACGGTCAAAGGGTAATTGATTACATGAATGTAGTTCCAAACTTTTTAAGATTCAACATTACAAATTCTGCTTATCGTGTCGGAAACATATAAAGGTTAAGTTTAAATTTGGTCGGAAATTTCCGGGTCGTTACACACAGTCCTAATGCTCGAGATTAATATGCAAAAGTCAACAAAAGTCAATTTGACTCAAAATAAATTCCAAAAATATATACATGATTAATATATAATTTAAATATCATCGTTTTATATTTTTAAATATTTTTTAAAAGATTTATTAGAGTAAATAATATAATTCATTTATTAATAAATAAAATTTTATATTAAAATTTATATAATAAAATATACTTTTATATATATTAAGTAATAAAATTTATAGAGTTCATTTAATATCATAAAGATAATATGATAGGTAATATTAAAGTAATTTATTACACGTAGTAAAAAGATGTTTGTATCACATATTTATTTGATAAAATAATATCTATAATAATAGTACGTAAAAGTTGTATTATTTTGTAATAATAATTATTATACTTAAAATATCAATATTTATAATTACTAAGATGACATTATGATAAAACGATAATTCTAATTATGATAATTTTAATATTTACGATACTTTTTAATATTATCATTAAAATAATAATTCTATTTAAAATGATAATAATAATGATATTTTATAATAACAATGACATTTCTATTAAAATGATAATTTTTGTTAAAATGATAGTTTTAATACTAACGATACTTTTAATAATAATAGTAATGATAAAAAAATAATAAGAACGATAATTTTATCTAAATCAATATCTTATAATATTTTAATTTCATGATGATACTCTTAATCAGAATATCATGTCACTATCAAAAATTTATTACACTTTGATAGTGACATGATATTCTGGTTCGCATCAATTAGTATTGATCATTCAGCTTATTAATAAGTTGTTCATGTTTGTATGAAATGAATGTTTATGCAGTTAAGCAGAGCTAAAAAGTCATGTGTTGGATCACATTTGAGTCAACAATTGGGTCTAATTGAGAAACCCTTCAGGTAGCATTGTCTTCTACTCTGAACCTATATTTATTTTTAAATATATATGTTAACTGATTGTTGTTGTGTTTCTATATACATGTATCTAATTTCTAATTATATTTATTAGTGCTCTAAATTTGTTGTGAAATTTGGGGTTTCTTTTTTAATTTTCTTTTCGTTCCTGTAGTGGTTTTTGTAATTTAAGATCGTTCACACTTTTGATTTGGACAGTAAAATCCTTTGAGTATCTATCACCATGATTTAAGGCATTTTTTGCGACTATGAATGATCCGTGCTTTCTTATCGAAACTAGAAGGAAGAATGTAGGCGATTTTTCAATACACTTTCGAAAAAAGACCCTCTAATCTGACACATACTATATATTTTGTTTGCTTTTAATTGCGTGGTACTATTTGCAGACACCTGATGGTGATGCTGGCTTATGTCAAGCGGCTATGCAGCTCGTTGCCTTGAACTTGAAGGTAAACAAACAATTACATAGTTTCTAATTTGAAAGTACTCTATATTTGGTTAGGGTTTCTTAATTACTATTGATTTTGTATTCTGTTTTAGCATTTTCGATTATTTGAATTGCTCTGATTATGTGTCTATACTTGCTTTTGTGTTGCTTTTCATTCGTATGGAGTTTCCATTTGTTGTGTATATCCTATACTTCCTGTTTAGGTTTGAGTGTGAAAAGGGCTTAATGCCGCCTAAGAAAAGATTGAACAAGTCTATAGAAGCTGATTTGCCATCTATTACTGATATACATAAAAATTTATTACGCCTTTTTATTATCTTCTCGATCTCTAATAAAGCGAGTAACGGTCTAGAATTCGTAATTATGGAACTTCGATTGAACTTAATGTTCTTAACAAGAAGGAACGAAATCGCACGATTTGATTTGTAAAATTACCTAAATCACTGAGAATAGAACTATCAAGAATATACTTTCTTGATATGTTCAGAAGTTAAGCAGAATGAAAGAGTTATGTAACATGGCACGTGATGACGTTATGGTCTGTGAATCATCACTTTCCATTAGAAACTCAGCATGACTTACTGTAGTATAATCACATTGATCAAGTGTCATTATATTATACTAATTCATGCTTCAGTTCCCAACACTACTTCAATAACATTCGTATTTTAAGTTCGAACTTTTTTTTCTTCAGAATTTAGAAGCTAAAACAGTTTCCTTTCTGATGTAACACTGATAACGCGAGAAGATAAATGATTTTGGATAAGAATAGTTATGAAATTATCTTCAAAAATATCGAGGATATTTATAATAGAGGATACGATAATATCTTAGAATTGTAGAATCAAATTATGATGAAGAAATTCATTCACGATGATTTAGAGCGATTAAGGAGGAAGGTATTCGCTAAAGATTTCATCAGAATCAGAATCAGAATCATCAGGATTCTTAAGTTTAGTCCTTGTGATTTGTCCACAGCCTCCTTCATAATTTCGCATAATCCGCTTTTTGGTAGAAAATTTTCTATTGAGCGTTTCCAACACTCCATTCTTTATCATCATACTTTCGACGGTTAAGGTCGTTTACAGTTGTCTACAGTTTCTGCTGCTTCATTCAGCTTTTTCAAAAGTTGGAGTATCGATTCGTAAACTAGGTGCTTTTCAGAATTTCAGAATGAAAAGTCATAATTCTAAGAGATAAATGTTATATGTATACATATAACTGTTGTTGTAGAAACGCTACGAAATTCAAAATACTAATTGCTAATTCCCGGTAATTGATGTGGTAATTCTCGTTATAAGATGTGGAAGAGTATATGAATAGTTTTTAACGAACAAATATAATCGTTCTTCGGATAGACTTAAGCCAATGAGTAATGAAGTTGCTGGTAAGTTTACTACTAATGTGGTGGAATATAAACGGTTCTCCGGTAACGATAAAAGAGCACGCATATATATCAGGGTTATAATAAGGTTGTTTCGAACGAAAAGTCGAACTTGACTTGTTGGAGCTGTGACAAAATTGGCTAATTTGGAAAGGGATTGCAAGGTTATTTTCGGTAATAACAACGCTCAAAGAGCTAACACAGATACGTGTAAAACGTTTACTCAGGTTCCGAGTGTTTTCAGGTGCATAACTATATGCATAAATCTTTCTTTCCGTAGATGAAGTGCGGTTAGTTCATCCTCTCGATTGAGGTGTTTTCAAGAATCATGAAAAGTTTGAACGCGGATTGTAATCGTCAAGATACAAATGAGGTTTAAGATGAAATCAAGTGGCAAACTTCAAGAAATGTTTAGTTTCATATGTTATAATCAATATTTTAATTCATTTTAATTGTTCAGTGTTTGTAGTCCGCAGTTGATAGTCCACATTTTGTAGTTCAACAATTCATATATAATTTAATATATAATATTCGAATTAATTAATACGTATCTTGACCCATTGTATACATGTCTCAGACTCGATCACAACTCAATGTATATATATTATTATAGAATCAACCTCAACCCTGTATAGCTAACTCGATCATTACCGCATATAGATTGTCTATGGTTATTCCAAATAATATATATAGATGCGTCGATATGATATGTCAAAACCTTGTATATGTGTCCCGATATTTAATGTGCGTAAAATAAATAACAGAAATTAAATGATGATAATTAAAATTGCGAGAATTAAAATAGCTATAAATAAATTGCGATAATTAAATTGTAATAAGGAATTAACAGTTAGCTAGGAACAGTTAAGTAGGATTTTGTTAGCGTGGATTCTTAACAAAATTTCTCATAGTTAATTTGTTTGTTTCTAACAAATTTTATTTTGTCCAATGTTTTCTTCATTATGCCGCTTGTTGGATTCTGATAGGTCAAAATCCAAATATGAAATCTCATGAAAATGGTTATTCTGTGGTAAACAGATTCGTATATTTGTGGATGTAAGTAGGATAGTAAATGACTGTTGAATCAGATTCGAAGAATGTACAGTGTAACTTATTAATGTGAAATCTAATTATTCCTCGGGTATTACCTACCCGTTAAACTATTTTCACCATTAACAGTTTGTACAAAAGAATTTTTAATTACTATCTTTATGAAAACATATATAGGTATATATTTTCTTCATATGTAATCATGGATTTAATGAGTCAATATGATATTAAACTCATTTGATTTACCATTAGAACAAGAATATATAATCTCTAAAACATTAGAGATTACATAATCGCCATGTCGAACGAAGATAAATGATGTAAAATGTCATGTAGAACGAAGATAATCGATGTAGGACATCATGTAGTATGATGATTATGCTGGAGGTACAGACTATAAGTTTGAGACGTGTAGTGTTGAGGCTTGTACTACGGATGTTGTTGTTGGTGGTACTGGTGTTGCCGGTGCTGTTGCTGGAGCTGGTAGGTTTTGCACCACGTTTTCCAAATTGATTACTCGAGCGCGAAGCTCGCTGACTTTTCCCATTATTCTGGGATGATTGTCGGTCAAAACGAGTGGATGAATAAGATTTAGAATTGTGGATAGAATATAATCATGTCGAGCTACCCTAGAAATGAGGCTGAAAATGGTGTTTCGGATAGGTTTGCCGGTAAGTGCTTCAGGTTCTTCACCAAAAGGTGAATTCGGTTGGTGGAAGGTGAAAGGACCCGTCCTAATCCATCCGGACGAAGTCCATATCGATTATAAACGATTCCCAACAGTTGATTACATCGCGAGGTACTTGACCTCTATATGATACATTTTATAAACATTGCATTCGTTTTGAAAAGACAATCTTTCATTACATCTGAAGTTGACAGACATGCATGCCATTTTATAATATATCCAACTATAATTGGCTTAATAATAATCTTGATGAACACAACGACTCGAATGCAACTTCTTTTGAAATATGTCATGAATGACTCCAAGTAATATCTCTAAAATGAGCAAATGCACAGCGGAAGATTTCTTTCATACCTGAGAATAAACATGCTTTCTAGTGTCAACCAAAAGGTTGGTGAGTTCATTAGTTTAGCATAAATAATCATTTCATAATTTTAATAGACCACAAGATTTCATATTTCCAATTCTCATAAACATACGTCCCATACATAGAGACAAAAATATCATTCATATGGATTGAACACCTGGTAACCGACATTAACAATATGCATATAAGAATATCCCCATCATTCCGGGATCCTCCTTCGGACATGATATAAATTTCGAAGTACTAAAGCATCCGGTACTTTGGATGGGGCTTGTTGGGCCCGATAGATCTATCTTTAGAGTTCGCGTCAATTAGGGTGTCTGTTCCCTAATTCTTAGATTACCAGACTATATAAAAAGGGGCATATTCGATTTCGATCATTCAACCATATAATGTAGTTTTGATCACTTGTGTCTATTTCGTAAAACATTTATAAAAGCATTTCATGTATTCGCAGTTCAAAATGTATATCAAAAGCATTTAATAAAGCAGTTGTAAAAGTAGCGCATGTATTCTCAGTCCCAAAAATGTAAAGAGTAAAAGGGAATTAAATGAACTCACCATAATGTATTTTGTAGTAAAAATACGTATTATAAAACTGAACAATGCAGGGTTGGCCTCGGATTCACGAACCTATATCATTCATATGTATATTAATACATATACTTGTAATCGAACAATTTTATATACTATTTATATATATTTAATTGGTGTATATATTCAAAACTACTAATATTTGTATGATTTATTAATATATATACTTATTATTTTAAAATATCAAATTTGTTATATATCAATATTTATATATAGATCGCTAATATGATTAGAACATATTAATATGTAATATTACTTTTTAAGTATAGTTTTGTATAAATAATATTTATTTGGTAACATAAGTTTATAATAGTAATAAAAATCGTATTTGATTATGATGATAGTAAAACTGATAATAATAATAATAATTATAATAATGTTATTGGTAATGATAATAATAATACTAATAATAATAATAACTATAAAATTAATAATTTCACTGTTAATGTTAACTGTGATAATGCTTTTTGTAATTGCATATTAATTATACTCATGATAATATAAATAATAATACTAATAATCATATTGGTGGTAGTAATAATAATAATAATAATAATAATAATAATAATAATAATAATCACAATGATAACTAATAATAATAATTATAATTATAATTATAATACATAACAATAATAACAATAATAATAATAATGATAATAATAGTAATAAGGAAAATTATAAAAACTACCTTAGTAAAACGGATTCTGGAAAAAAGAAATGCCATTGCAGGGCTCGAACCCATGACCTCTCGATACCCCAACACCCCCACAAACCATTGCACTGTCGACTACTTTTCTGTTTTATAAACAGACTTAATTTTATTTAATTCAATTTATCTGTAACCCTCTCTTTCACCACATATTCGATCAACCAGAGATTACTCCTTACAGGGAACTAATTTAATAGTTTGAGACTTTATCAATGAAACAAAAACAACCAAGATATAACTGAGTTGGATTTCATAACAGAAAAAAAATAAAAAAAAAATAGCAGTAGCAGTCGTGATGAACTATATGAACTCAAATCCCATTTGAAATTTTGAAAGACTTTTAAGACTCGATTTCTTCATGAAAGATACTCTAAATCAATCCTAGAAACTATACAGATTCTCAATTGAACCTATAACATCGAATTGAGATCGAATTTCGTGATGAACAAAAAGGTTGACTTTTGGAATTGAAAGTTTGACTCACAAATTGGAACACGATAGGTAAAATTGAATCTTTAAACTTTCCAGAAAGTTTTAATGGAAGATTTATGACAACACTGCATTAACATAATTTATATTTGATTACGAATTTGTTTATTTTGAAATATGAACTAAGAACAGGGCACATGGCCTGTGATATTATTGTTTTTAATTTAATTTCGGTGTTTGAAAGCTGAAAAAGGGTAGTCGTAATTGTTAATTGATAAGGTGGGTTTGTTGTTCATGCCTAACACTGAATTTCCTCACTTATGTACTCCAACTTGCTAGACAAAATTCATTATCAAAGTCATTGACAGAAAAAAAAATATAAAAAAAAAATAAAATCAGAAAGGATCGAGTAACAGAATTTGGAGTTACCCTCTTGTGATTTAGCACAGATTCGTACGACCAAATAAATATGAAATCAATTCCCTACAGTTATGAGAGTGATGGAAAGCAGAAAACATGGCTTTATGTAATTATCTATATCTTTTTCATTTTTTTTTATTTTTTATTTTTATAATATGTATAAATATTTATTTATATACCTATATCTGTATTTAGTTTAAGTATATGTATATATTTATATCTGTCTAGGTATAGACATATAATTCTGTATTTTATTTATATATATGTATTTATATTTATATATATATATGTATTTTATAATTTAGTTATATATATCTAAGTACATATATATCTAATTTCTTATTTTTGATAATTAATTAATATAATTATATTAACACTATTAATATTAACAATACTAATAATAATATTATTAATAGTTATATTATTGATAAAGATTAATAATGAATGATAACTAATAATATGGTAACAATAAAGATACTTTTATTTACTAGTAATAATAATAACAATGACATCTTTAATAACAATAATATGTTTAACAATAATTAATACTAATGATATATAAATATAACAATGATATTTTAACTTGTAAGTAAATTTTATTATTTAAGGGATATCTACTAATCATATAACATATTATGTAATTATTTCTATTGAATCATTTTTTGTTTACAAATTTTATATATGTTTTAATATACCTATAATAATAATTATACATAGAAATTATACATATATATATATTTACATATTAATTTACACACAATTGTTCGTGAATCATTGGGCACAGTCAAAGGGTAATTAAACATATGAACATAGTTCCAAAATTTTCGAGACTCAATATTACAGATTTTGCTTATCGTGTCGGGAACATATAAAGATTAAAGTTTAAATTTGGTCGGAAATTCCCGGGTCATCACAGTACCTACCCGTTAAAGAAATTTCGTCCCGAAATTTGAGTGAGGTGGTCATGGCTAACAATAAAAATGTTTTCATGACGAACATGAACTGATAAATAGAGTTTTCATCATTACAGAATAATACAGATAAAATAATTCGATTATTCGAAGAACACGAATGAAACTATCATGAGAGAGGTCCCAACGGGCATCGTCCACCTTCGCCCAAAAACTTGCCCAAATTTTTAGCCGTTAGTAAAATAAAAAAAAAATTCCAACGGCTATTCCAACGGTCACTTTTACACTATAAAAACACCAATCATATACATCATTTTATACACTCAAACATATATTTCTTTTATATTTCCACCTTTCTCAAAATCAAAATCAAACACTCCCAAACTGCAAAATGTTAACACTTCCCCCAATGATTGTTTCATTCAACGTTCATTACGGAGGTGATTTCCGTAATCAAATGAAGGAATATAAGTGGGGCGACAGTATTTCGTTTGAAGATATCGACATTCGTGATGTTGGTTTACAAGACTTGCTATCCTTTCTGAAGGAAAAAGTTCCGTGTGAATTCACGTCTGTGTTCTTTTATAAAGACGATTATGATGCGGATTGTAGGGCAAGTTTTCTGTGTACCGATGATCAATGGTACTTTATAAAGGATACCATTGAAGATCGCGGTAAACGCATTTCTTTGTATGCGGTTCTTGAAGATGAAGAGACGTTGGGTTATCGTTACCTCGATGAATCAGCTGAAACAGTAGTTGAGGCATCAAGAGAAATACCGATGTCTCCAGAGTACCTCACGGATGGTGAAATGACTGGTGAACGCTACTTTACAGATGACAATTGACAACAACGAGTAGTTTGATTGTAATCTTTTAATTTTTAATTGTCGTGATGTTTTAAATTTTTAATTATTGTAATTTCGGTGTTGTTGTCGAGTTTTATATCTTCCTTTATGTTTCGAAGCTCTTCGTCTTTTTAATCTCCTCTCGATCTCTAGTAAAATGAGTAATGGTCTAGGATTTGTAAGTATGGAGTTTCGAATGAATTTAATGTTATAATCAAGAAAGAACGTAATAGCACGATTTGATTCGTCAAATTACCAGGATCATTGAGAATAGAGCTATCAAAAATATACTTTCTTGATATGTTCAGAAGTTAATTAGAATGAAAGAGTTATGTAACATGATACATGATGGTGGTATGATCTACTGTGAACCATCATGTCCCATTAGAACTCAACATGACTTACTGTAATATAATCACGTTGATCAAGTGTCATTATATTATACTAACTCATGCATTAGTTCCCAACATTACTTCAATAACATTCATATCTTAAGCTTGAAAGTTTACAGAATATAGAAACTAACAGTTTCTATATGATGTAACACTGATAGCACAAATAGATTAATGATTTCGGATAAGAATAGTTATGAAAATATCTTCAGAAATATGGAGGATATTTATAATGAAAGATACGATGGTATCTTGAAATTTCTATTATCGATGGATGATGAAGAAGATTTATCCGTAAGGATTTAAATTCGAAAGCAAGGTATTCGTTAAAAATTTCATCTGAACCAGAATCATTTGGATTCTTTGAATTCAAACTTATTCTTTGTGATTTGTCCACGGCTTTCTTCATAGTTTCGTATAATCTGCTTTTTGGTACGAAATTTTCTCTTGAATGTTTCCAATATAATGATACAAAGGAAGCACGAAGAAGTATATAATTTTGGACGAGAATATTTATGGAAATATCCTCAGAAATATTGAAGATATTGATGATGATATTTTGGAATTTCTAAGTTCGATGGTTGATGGATAAAGATTTTCCGCAAGATTTTAACATGAGTACAGAGCAAGAAATTCGTTGAAGGTTTCATTGGTTTCAGAATTACTTGGATTCTTTGAATATATGGTATGGTCCTTGTATTTGTCCTTGGTCTCCTTCGTGGTTAGCTCAATTCGTTTTCCAGTTTCAACTTTTCTGAGCTTTTCCAACATACTATTCTTTATCATCAAATTTTCGATGATTAAGGTCGTTTACGGTTGTCTATGGTTTCTGCTACTTCATTCAGCTTTTTCAACATTCAGAGTATTGATTTGTGACTGAGTGCTTTTCGGAATTTCAGAATGAGAAATCGTAATTCTTAGAGATAAATGTCATACATATAACTATTGCTGTAGCTATGCTGTGAGTTTTCAAAGTACTGATTGCTGATTCCCGGTAATTGGTATGGCAGTTCTCGTTACCAGATGCGGATGAGTATATGATAGGGTTTCAATGAATAAATATAATGATTGATTAGAGAGATTTAAGCCAAGAAGTAACGAGGTTGCTGGTATGTCTGCTGGTAATATAGTGGAATATAAAAGAATTCTCCGGTATCAAAAGGGTAATCGTATATATCAGGATTATAGTAAGGCTACTTCGAATGAAAAGTCGAAGTTAACTTGCTGGAGCTGTGACAAAATTGGCTACCTTGAAAAGGGATCGCAAAGTTATTTTTGCTAATAAATGCCAAAGGATCTGACGCGGCTACGTGTTAAACTTTTACTCAGTTACCGAGAGTTTCTCAGGTGCATAACTATATGCATAAATCTTTCCTTTCGTTAATGAAGTGCGGTTGATTCATCCTATCGATTGAGGTGTTTTCAAGAATCATGAAAGGTTTGAATGCAGATTGTAATTGTCAAGATACAAATGAGATTTAGGATGAAATCAAGTGGCAAACTTGAAGAATTATTTAGTTTCATATGTTATAATCAATATTTTTAATTCATTTTAATTGTCCAAGGTTTTCTTCATTATGCCACTTGTTGGATTCTGATAGGTCAAGATCCAAATATGAAATTGAATGAAAATGGTTATTCTATGGTGAACGGATTCGTATATCTGTGGATGTAAATAGGATAGTAAATGACCGTTGAATTAGATTGGAAAGAATGTACAGTGTACTTATTAATGTGAAATCTAATTATTCCTCGGGTATTACCTACCCGTTAAAATATTTCTACCATTAACAGTTTGTACGAAAGTATCTTTAATCACAATCTTTATGAAAATATATTTACATATATGTTTTCTTCAGACGTAATTATGGATTTAATGAGTTAATATGATATTACACTCATTTGCTTTTTGGTTGGAACTAGAATAAATAATCTCTAAAACTTTAGAGATTACATATTCGCCATGTCGAACGAAGATAAATGAGGTAGAACAATACGTAGCACGAAGATCATACTCAAAGTACAGATGATGATATTGAAGCATGGATTGTTGATAGTACTGTTGGTGTCGGTGATGTTGCTGAAGCTGGTACATTTTGCACCATATTTTCCGAATTGATTATTCGAGCGCGAAGTTCGTTGACTTATTACTCCAGGATAATTGTCGATCGGAACGAGCGGATGAATAAGGTTTAGAATTGTGGATAATATATAATAGTTACGAGATATCCTAGAAATGAGGGTGGAAATGGTGTTTCGGGATGATTCGCCGGTAAGTGTTTCAGGTTCATTGTCAAGAGGTGAATTCGGTTGATGGAAGGGATTGCCTTCTGTGCGTTTCCATTAATTAAGTCAACTACGAATCCATCAGATGAATTGATAATGGCTGATTGGTTGATTCATGCTGATGACGCTGTTTTTGGAGCTTAGGTGAACATCTATGTCGGAATACCTGTCAGAATAACTATTGGAATAGCTATCGGAATCTGAGAGACTCGAACTGGTTACAGGATTCATCTCGTACGATCAGATGAAGGATTTTCGATAAGAAATAGATTATAGGATGTAGATTAGTATCCTGCAATACATAATTTACATATGCATTTATAATACTAAAATCTCATAAGTTACAGAGGAATTTACGAAAGCTGTCAGGCAAAGATAACAATAACAGATACGCTAAGATATGTATTAGCAGATACGCTAAGATATGAATTTTGTCTATACACTATTCATGCAGTCAATGCAATAAGATGTGTCCAGACTAAGAATGATAAGCAAGTGATTCTCTAAGAATGATAAGCAGGAAATTTTCGACACAAAATGACAAGCAAAACTTTTGACATGCAGACACGGTCAAAGTCCAGACTCACTAATGCATCCTAACGACTTATCAGTTAGACACACTAATGCAGACCTGGTTCGCTAAGACCACCGCTCTGATACCAACTGAAAGGACCCGTCCTAATCCATCCGGACGAAGTCCATATCGATTATAAACGATTCCCAACAGTTGATTACATCTCGAGGTACTTGACCTCTATATGATACATTTTACAAACATTGCATTCGTTTTGAAAAGACAATCTTTCATTACATCTGAAGTTGACAGACATGCATGCCATTTCATAATATATCCAACTATAATTGGCTTAATAATAATCTTGATGAACACAACGACTCGAATGCAACTTCTTTTGAAATATGTCATGAATGACTCCAAGTAATATCTCTAAAATGAGCAAATGCACAGCGGAAGATTTCTTTCATACTTGAGAATAAACATGCTTTCAAGTGTCAACCAAAAGGTTGGTGAGTTCATTAGTTTAGCATAAATAATCATTTCATAATTTTAATAGACCACAAGATTTCATATTTCCAATTCTCATAAACATACGTCCCATACATAGAGACAAAAATATCATTCATATGGATTGAACACCTGGTAACCGACATTAACAATATGCATATAAGAATATCCCCATCATTCCGGGATCCTCCTTCGGACATGATATAAATTTCGAAGTACTAAAGCATCCGGTACTTTGGATGGGGCTTGTTGGGCCCGATAGATCTATCTTTAGAGTTCGCATCAATTAGGGTGTCTGTTCCCTAATTCTTAGATTACCAGACTATATAAAAAGGGGCATATTCGATTTCGATCATTCAACCATATAATGTAGTTTTGATCACTTGTGTCTATTTCGTAAAACATTTATAAAAGCATTTCATGTATTCGCAGTTCAAAATGTATATCAAAAGCAATTAATAAAACAGTTGTAAAAGTAGCGCATGTATTCTCAGTCCCAAAAATGTAAAGAGTAAAAGGGAATCAAATGAACTCACCATAATGTATTTTGTAGTAAAAATACATATTATAAAACTGAACAATGCAGGGTTAGCCTCGGATTCACGAACCTATATCATTCATATGTATATTAATACATATACTTGTAATCGAACAATTTTATATACTATTTATATATATTTAATTGGTGTATATATTCAAAAATACTAATATTTGTATGATTTATTAATATATATACTTATTATTTTAAAATATCAAATTTGTTATATATCAATATTTATATATAGATCGCTAATATGATTAGAACATATTAATATGTAATATTACTTTTTAAGTATAGTTTTGTATAAATAATATTTATTTGGTAACATAACGTTTATAATAGTAATAAAAATCGTATTTGATTATGATGATAGTAAAACTGATAATAATAATAATAATTATAATAATGTTATTGGTAATGATAATAATAATACTAATAATAATAATAACTATAAAATTAATAATTTCACTGTTAATGTTAACTGTGATAATGATTTTTGTAATTGCATATTAATTATACTCATGATAATATAAATAATAATACTAATAATCATATTGGTGGTAGTAATAATAATAATAATAATAATAATAATAATAATAATAATAATAATAATAATAATAATAATAATAATAATAATAATAATAATAATAATCACAATGATAACTAATAATAATAATTATAATAATTATAATTATAATACATAACAATAATAACAATAATAATAATAATGATAATAATAGTAATAGTAATAAGGAAAATTATAAAAACTACCTTAGTAAAACGGATTCTGGAAAAAAGAAATGCCATTGCAGGGCTCGAACCCATGACCTCTCGATACCCCGACACCCCCACAAACCATTGCACTGTCGACTACTTTTCTGTTTTATAAACAGACTTAATTTTATTTAATTCAATTTATCTGTAACCCTCTCTTTCACCACATATTCGATCAACCAGAGATTACTCCTTACAGGGAACTAATTTAATAGTTTGAGACTTTATCAATGAAACAAAAACAACCACGATATAACTGAGTTGGATTTCATAACAGAAA
The DNA here is from genome assembly GCF_046630445.1 of Rutidosis leptorrhynchoides. Classification (NCBI taxonomy): domain Eukaryota; kingdom Viridiplantae; phylum Streptophyta; class Magnoliopsida; order Asterales; family Asteraceae; genus Rutidosis; species Rutidosis leptorrhynchoides. The sequence goes on along the minus strand of NC_092343.1, from coordinate 199,419,145 downwards.
AAAAATAAAAAAAAAATAGCAGTAGCAGTCGTGATGAAGTATATGAACTCAAATCCCATTTGAAATTTTGAAAGACTTTTAAGACTCGGTTTCTTCATGAAAGATACTCTAAATCAATCCTAGAAACTATACAGATTCTCAATTGAACCTATAACATCGAATTGAGATCGAATTTCGTGATGAACAAAAAGGTTGACTTTTGAAATTGAAAGTTTGACTCACAAATTGGAACACGATAGGTAAAATTGAATCTTTAAACTTTCCAGAAAGTTTTAATGGAAGATTTATGACAACACTGCATTAACATAATTTAAATTTGATTACGAATTTGTTTATTTTGAAATATGAACTAAGAACAGGGCACAGGGCCTGTGATATTATTGTTTTTAATTTAATTTCAGTGTTTGAAAGCTGAAAAAGGGTAGTCGTAATTGTTAATTGATAAGGTGGGTTTGTTGTTCATGCCTAACACTGAATTTCCTCACTTATGTACTCCAACTTGCTCGACAAAATTCATTATCAAAGTCATTGACAGAAAAAAATAAAATAAAAGCAGAAAGGATCGAGTAACAGAATTTGGAGTTACCCTCTTGTGATTTAGCACAGATTCGTACGACCAAATAAATATGAAATCAATTCCCTACAGTTATGAGAGTGATGGAAAGCAGAAAACATGGCTTTATGTAATTATCTATATCTTTTTCATTTTTTTTTATTTTTTATTTTTATAATATGTATAAATATTTATTTATATACCTATATCTGTATTTAGTTTAAGTATATGTATATATTTATATCTGTCTAGGTATAGACATATAATTCTGTATTTTATTTATATATATGTATTTATATTTATATATATGTATGTATTTTATAATTTAGTTATATATATCTAAGTACATATATATCTAATTTCTTATTTTTGATAATTAATTAATATAATTATATTAACACTATTAATATTAACAATACTAACAATAATATTATTAATAGTTATATTATTGATAAAGATTAATAATGAATGATAACTAATAATATGGTAACAATAAAGATACTTTTATTTACTAGTAATAATAATAACAATGACATCTTTAATAACAATAATATGTTTAAAAATAATTAATACTAATGATATATAAATATAACAATGATATTTTAACTTGTAAGTAAATTTTATTATTTAAGGGATATCTACTAATCATATAACATATTATGTAATTATTTCTATTGAATCATTTTTTGTTTACAAATTTTATATATGTTTTAATATACCTATAATAATAATTATACATAGAAATTATACATATAAATATATATATTTACATATTAATTTACACACAATTGTTCGTAAAGCATTGGGCACAGTCAAAGGGTAATTAAACATATGAACATAGTTCCAAAATTTTCGAGACTCAATATTACAGATTTTACTTATCGTGTCGGGAACATATAAAGATTAAAGTTTAAATTTGGTCGGAAATTCCTGGGTCATCACAGAAGGGATCGCCTTCTTCGCGTCTCCATTGATTAAGTCAACTACGAATCCATCAGATGAATTGGGGATGGCTGATTGGTTGATTCATTCTGGTGATGCTGCTTCCGGAGCTTAGGTGAACATCCATGTCAGAATAGCTATCGGGTTCCGAAGAACTTGAACTAGTGACGAGTTCCATTTCGTACAATTGAGTAAAGGATTTTTCGATAGGAAATGATTCCCGGCTATTGGACGGTATTCTAATTACATAGAATATCTATATATAGAGAGCAAAAGATTTCATAGATTACGGAGGAATTTACGACATATGTCAGGCAAGTCTATAGTAACAGATGTTCTAAGATATGAATTTTGTCTATACACTATTCATGCAGTCAATGCAGTAAAACGTGTCTAGACTAAGAATGATAAGCAGGTAATTTCCTAAGATTGATAAGAAGTAATTTTTGACACAAAATGATAAGAAAAACTTTTGACATGCAGACACGGTCGAAGTCCAGACCCACTAATACATCTAAACAACTATCAGTTAGAAACACTAATGCAAGACCTGGTTCACTAAGACCACCGCTCCGAGACTAACTGTAGAGACCCATTCTAATCCATCTAGACGAAGTCTTCAACATCTGGTTACATTGCGAGGTACTTGACCTCTATATGATACATTTTACAAACATTGCATTCGTTTTTAAAAGACAAACTTTCATTACATCGAAAGTTGACGGCATGTATACCATTTCATAATATATCCAACTATAATTGACTTAATAATAATCTTAATGGACTCAACGACTCAAATGCAATGTCTTTCGAAATATGCCATGAATGACTCCAAGTAATATCCGTAAAATGAGCTAATGCACAGCGGAAGATTTCTTTCATACATGAGAATAAACATGCTTTAAAGTGTCAACCAAAAGGTTGGTGAGGTCATTAGTTTATCATAATCGATCATTTCCATCATTTTAATAGAACACAAGATTTTCATTACCATTTCTCATAAATATACGTCCCATACATAGAGACAAAAATCATTCATATGGATTGAACACCTGGTAATCGACCTTAACAAGATGCGACAAAAATCATTCATATGGATTGAACACCTGGTAATCGACCTTAACCAGATGCATATAGAATATTCCCATCATTCCAAGACAACTTCGGACATGATAAATTCGCCATCATTCCGGGACAACTTCATCATTCCGGGACAACTTCGGACATGATAAAAAGGGCATATTCGATTTCGATAATTCAACCATAGAATGTAGTTTTGATTACTTGTGTCTATTTCATAAAATAGTTATAAAAGTAGCGCATGTATTCTCAGTCCCAAAAATATATATTACAAAAGCATTTAAAAGGGAGCAAATGAAACTCACTATCCAATATTTTGTAGTAAAAATATTCATACTACGAAACTGAACAATGCAGGGTTGGTCTTGGATTCACGAACCTATATCATTTGTATATTTACATTAAAACATATAATCGTAACCGAATAAGTTTTTATATAACTTATTAATTATATCATTTTTATATTAATAATATAGTTATGTTTCATATATTCTTTTTATAAAAAAAATAATATTTTTGTTATGTTATATGTGTTAAACATAATTATTTATATATTTCATTTTTTTATCTAAACAGTAGTTCTAATTATACTAAGTTAAATATTAGTAATAATAATAATAATAATGATAATAATAATATAATATTAGTAGTGATCATAATAATAATATTATTAATAATAATACTTATTAATATCTTAAGAACTTAATGGTTTTATATTTATATTTACATATGTAAAGATACTGCGTTTACAGTATGCACGATCATAGTTATATCCTAACCAATATAAATCTTATATATGTCTAAATACTTATCTGAGTCAAGATCATAAAAATTTCCATAATTTCCAAGTTTAGTTCATAAATATATAATACTTATTAATAATCATAATCATAATTGTGCTATAATAATAATAATAAATGATAAAATGATAATTAATATTTATATTTGTGATAAAATTATATATATATTTTTTAATGATAATAATAATATTAGTCATAACAAAAATGATAATAATATTAATTATACTAGTAATCTTATTTCTTATATTATTAAATAACAACAATTATAAATAATAATAGTAATAATAATAATAATAACAATGAAATAATTATAAAAATAATAATAAGATTACTACCTCACAAGAATAGGTTTAAAAAAAAATAAAGATGCCACCAGCTGGAATCGAACACTAGAACTCTCATTAACCCGACACCCACACAGACCGTTCCTCTAATTCATCATTTCTATTTTAATTCTCCACAGAAATCAATTTAACCCTTTTTATTTTCTAGTTTCCCTTCTTCTTCACTACCCTGGTCGATCAGTGCTCATACAATCATAACTATTATTTTAAGTTTGGTTTAAAACTTGTATCAGAAATAGAAACAATCGAGCCTGGGTTGTTCATGATTAACAGACAAAAGGGGAGAATTTTAAAACAGCAACAACAGGGTGTTCGTGCCCTTTTTTCTTGGTTTTTCTATTTAATTCTTGAAATGCAGTAGGTATTTTATAGAGTACTAGTTGTTGAATCATAAAATATCATTTAACTGATCGATTTTGTATGGTAGCGATGATGATATCTATTGGTAACAAATTCCGACAGGAATATCAATCAGAGATATATAAAAAATAGAAAAGATAATCAGATAGTGACATGATATTCTGGTTCGTACCAATTAACAGATATACATAAAAATTTATTACACTTTGATAGTTATGGGAAACAGATTTGAATCCAAAAATCTGTACGAACGAATTATATAAATATTATTAATAATTAATATTTATAATTATATTATTAATAATCTAATTACAAATAATAATAATAATAATAATAATAATAATAATAATAATAATAATAATAATAATAATAATAATAATAATAATAATAATAATAATAATAATAATAATAAAAGTCATAATAATATTAGTAATAAGTCACCATAAAAATAATATTAGTGAAAATAATAATAATATTATTAATGATAATAATATTAATAGTACTAAATATATTAGTATGATGATAATAAAATTAATGATAATATTTGTATATATCTAATTTTATATCTATATTTAATATAATGATATTAAAAATACTAATGTTGATATTAATATTAAAAGTAGTAATAATATTACCTTAGTAGCTATATTTTAAATTTATAATTTAATTTAATATCTTAATATTATTTATTATTAATTATGGAGTTTATTATATAATAACATATACTGAATATTTAATATTTACACATTATATATATATATATTATTATATAATTGTGTTTGCATATTAGTTATATCATGTAAATATGAATACATTAATAATGTTTACTATATTATTTTATTTCATAATAGAAATAGGTATCATAAATTTCAACACATAATATTTATATTTCTTTTATATATTACAATATACATATAATAATAATTATGTTTAGAGATCATATATGTTTATACATAGATTCTTTTTATTTATAACCTTATTATATTATATATTATTTTACATATTTATTTCCACTAATTAATTTGTATTGTATATTTCACATTATTATATATACCCATTTATTTACATTTATATATATACATATATTCCCACATTTATTTACAAACAATTGTTCGTGAATCGTCGAAAAAAGTCAAATGTTAAATGAACTCGTGAAAACAGTTTGAAAATTTTTGAGACTCTATTTTACAGACTTTTCTTATCGTCGAAACCATATAAAGATTAAGTTTAAATTTAGTCGGAAATTCCCGGGTCGTCACAATACCTACCCGTTAAAGAAATTTCGTCCCCGAAATTTGATCGAGGTCGTCATGGCTAACAATTAAAATGTTTTCATAACAAATATGAGTTGATAGATAGAGTTTTATTACAATAGAGTAATATGAATAAAACAATTCGTTTATATGAAGAGTACGAGTGAAGCTATCACAAAAGAGTGAAATGAGAAAATAAAGTTTTGTCATAACTTTTGAAGTAGATAGGGTTGATTTCTGGAGTTCAAGGGATTATAGAAAATGTTCAAAATCTAAAAGATTTAATTCTTCAGCGGGTAAGGAAATTAAGATTTCTATAATTAAATACGGTGATCTGCCTTGATTACTCTGTCTGATATTTCCATTATAAATTAAGCTCTTCCGTTCCATTATTCTCACCATTCCTATACTTTCTTTCTTAGTCCATACATCCAAAAGGTTGTGAAAATGCTTAATCCCGTTCTAATCCTTGATATTTTTCTAATTATCATTTCTGTCATCCTTCTTTTCAGTCTTCCACCAGAAAAATCTGTTTACTTCTACTATTACCTTAGGGTGATACTATTCTTAATTCTACCCTGTCTTTATATTGCTATTCATATTAATATCCACGGTTTGTAACCTCCGTGTTGTTATTGGGCTTTATATTTTCTCTTATATTTTGGAGCTCTTGGCCTTTTTATTATCTTCTCGATCTCTAGTAAAGCGAGTAACGGTCCAGAATTTTAAATGAATTCAAGCGTATTGGGTTGTTTCTCAATTTATGTCCTTTCCGAGGTAACAATAATTTCGGTATTTTCACCTAGTTTTATCGTTCATAAATATGTATAAACATGATTTTGAGTTCATTTAGTTGAAAATTTTTCAAATTTTCACAAAATTTGGCAATTAAACCAAGTGTAAACCCGGGAGAATTTATAACCCTTCCCCACACTTGAGATCTTGCAATACCCTCATTTACAAGAAATCAGTAAAAATTTAAATTCATGAGGGTGATTAGCGTAGAAAAATGATTAAAAATACCGAGTTTGCAAACATATTGTTTGTTCGAATGATAAATGGTGCACATCATTTGTTCATTCTGCAGTTATTATATCACATTTGATATTTTGCGTCTCATCATCAAAATTAGTAGCTTTTGCTGAACTTGATGATAGTCTTTGAAAGTGCGCTGTTTTACCCTGTTTTATACATAAAATACAAACATATATATACATATTTTTGAAGTTTGGTATATTACCCCACGTTCATATAATATTTTTGGCATACTTTAGATCAATAATATTAAAATAATGATAACAAAATTTTTCGCCCCGTCCTTGGGTAAAGCAATTTCGGTTCTATGTCCTAGTGTTTAACTCACGACGAATTTTAGAAATCATTTTTTAAACTTAATGAAATAAAGTAAATTTTATTTTTAAATTCACATAAAACTTAAATTTAAAAAGCATATTAATTTTATACAAAACCTACGAAACAAAAAAATTCAGAATGGGGGGAGAAAACTAGTTCTTTAGTGTCTGCTAGTGGAAAAGACTAATCGGATTCCATTCATGGAACTACACGAAAACAGAACAACTAACTCTATACAACATTTTTTTCTTAGAACATTTGAATCTCCCCTCACTTAGGTAGCTGTGGTGTCAAAATTGTGATTAACTTCATAGTCAATTTCTCTTGGACCATAATCAACTTGCATATCTGTGACTTTTGCTTTAAGCCATTGGTCGGCTTCTTCTGTATTATCCACTAATTCAATTAGTTTCACCTTTTCTTTAGGTGACAGATTAGATACTAACCGGTTACATAACTTAAAGTTCCCCTTAATTCTAGCATCGTAAATCCGTTTATAAAGTTTCTTCATTGAACTGTTAATAACGGAGTCATTTAATTTTGTATCAACAATAGGGTTCTTTGTTATCAAGTCATCATTAGGTGTTACTTCATCTTCCCCACACTTAGGAGTTTTATTATTGTTAAGCACTACCGTTGGAGTTGGTAAAAAAATATGGTTCTTACCAATCGTTTTTATTGGTTCAACGGTTTTGGTTGGTGGAGATTTAGACTTTTGAATCACAAAGGTGATCAATTTTTCACCATTACTAAGTGTCATTCTACCCTCTCTTACATCAAATAACGCCCAGTGGACGCTAAGAATGGTCGACCTAAAATTAGAGGAATGTTTGAGTCCTCTTCTATGTCAATGACAATAAAATTGACTAGAAAGGTTAAATTACCTACTTGAACGGGTAAGTTGTCAGTAATTCCAACTGGGTGCTTAATGGTTTGATCAAGGAGTCGAACACTCATTTTCATTGGACTTAGCTCACCTACTCCTAGTTATTATTGGGTCCATTTGGATTGTAAAGAATAATTTGATTTCGATTGAAGTTTGGCTATGGCGGTTGATAATTATTTTGATAATTATTTTCCGACTTTTGGTTCATGTAGGAAACATTCTCACGTTGTTATATCGTTTGCTCAATGTGACAATCTTTCGTTAAGTATGGTCCACCGCATTGCTCACAACTGATTCGTATCGTGTGAATATCTTTAGTCATCTTTTCCATTCGTCTCTCGAAAGCATCTATTTTTGCGGAAACAGAATCAAAGTCATGGCTAGAATCGGCTCTAGCCGCTTTAGATGAACGAAAAATATCTTTTTCCTGGTGCCACTCATGAGAGTGGGAGGCTGTATTATCAATTATCTTGTGAGCTTCGGTAGCGGTTTTCTTCATAATGGAACCACCGGCTGCTGTGTCGATGTCTTTTCGTGTAGCAACGTCGACACCTTGGTAGAATATTTGTACTATTTGATAAGTGTCTAAACCTTGTTGAGGACATCCTCTCAACAACTTTCCGAATCTTATCCACGCCTCATATAATGTTTCATTTGGCTTTTGCGCGAACGTAACAATTTCTCCTTGAAGTCTTACGGCTTTAGATGCCGAAAAGAATCTTTTAAGAAATTTCTCAACTAAAACATCCCATGTGTCAATCGCCCCTTCAGGTAACGATTCTAACCAATCTTTGGCTTCTCCCTTTAAAGTCCAGGGAAACAACATGAGATAGATCTGTTCATCCTCAATTTCTCGGATTTTGAATAGAGAACAGATCCTATTAAAGGTTCGAAGATGTTCGTTTGGATCTTCTTTTGGCGTACCAATATATTGGCATTGATTAGTTACCATGTGTAGGATTTGTCCTTTGATTTCATAATCTGGCGCATTAACATCTGGCCGAATAATGGTGTGACCTTGGCCAGTGCGTGTGGCTATCATTCAGTCTTCCATACTTTGAGGTTCCGTTACATCCATAATTGAATTTGTTGAATCTGAATCACTAGAAGATTCTGATTTAACGGTTTGTGGTTCAGGAGGAATGCTTAGTGGTTCAGGATCTTGGAATTGTCCTTTAATATCCTCCGGGTTCTCAATTATGAAGTCGGGTTCAAAAAATGGATTATCAGAAATTTGAATTGGAGTACTTGTTCGACTAGATGATGATTCTAAAGAAAAATCAACGGCGACAATATTGGCTAGATGTCTTGATCGAGTTATAGGTGGTGAACGTGTGAAAGGTAGTGAACGTTTTGCTCGGTGCATTCACTGAATATCCTATTAGTTATAAAGGTAAAAATTATATAAGCTATCAATTTAATAGACTTTTCTGATTTTGCCCACGTTTCGAATAGCCAATAGATGCAGCAGGTAGCCAGGACCCTTTAAATCAGAATCCCACAACTCGCCACTAACAAATCTAACTATTACTACGAACCAGAAAATTTTGGATGTCTATTAATTTAATCGCTTAAAATAATTTTTCGTGAAAATTTAAAGAAGATAAAAATCTATGTCCTAAAAACTAGAGCGTAGAAATGAAAAAGAAAAAGAAACGCGTCAAAAAACGTCGAAAAATAAAAAGAAGAAAAAACGTCGAAACTTAAAAGTCTAAAAAATAAAAATTAAAAATTGCGTCTAAAGGTATTAAAGCTTAAAAGGAATTCTATATCCAAAACGGCAATAATTTAATTAAGCACTAAAATCTAAAAACTGTGTCGCAAAATTCTAAAGCGCCTATATCTTAATCTAAAGAAAAAGCACTTAAGGGATTTTACGACAAAAGTTAAAGATCTAGAAAAACTACGGAAAAAACTAAGTTTAAAACTAATTACGAATGACAAATATTACGAAATAAACGATAAAAATACAAATTATAACTAAAATGATAAAAATACAAATTTTATAAAAATATTATTTTTATATTATTATTTTATAAAAGTATTAATTTATATAATTAATGATAATAATAACACTTAATATTACTAATTATATATAGTAAAATTAATAATATGTTAAATAATTAAACCCTAATTAGAATAAATAATAATAATTATAATTAAAACCCTACTGCCGTATTAAATGCTGTACGAGGTATGCGGCCTGCCAGCTAAACCCCACGCGAGTGCATGGAATTCGTGCTGCTGGATCATGCGATCGCATGACATTGCATGTTCAGTTTTTTGTGCAGACTCAAAATTGCAGGTTCAAAACTCGGCATCTTTTTTTACAAAATAAAAGATAAATAATTTAATAAAAATAAATTTATATTTTTAAAAGAATCTAAATAAAAATACTTTTTAAAGACAATCTCTTAAAAATATATGTGTATATATATATATATATATATATATATATATATATATATATATATATATATATATATATATATATATATATATATATATATATATATTATTTTACACTTATTATAAATACAAAATATTTTTACGAAATACGAAATAATATATTTTTACAAAAATATAGTTTACAAAAATATAGCGTTTTGCTTCGGCATCCCCGGCAGCGGCGCCAAAAACTTGATGATGCAGCGGAGGCGTACGAAATACTATTATTTTTAATACGAAATACGATACAAATAACACAATTTTTATTTATTTATTTATGGGATATACCTAAAGTTTGCTACAACACTATATGCAGTGTACCTAATCGTAGAGTAGTGTAGTTTTTAGTAAGTTCATTCCACAGGGAGCTAGTGATTACGTACTATAGTTTTAACAACTATATATATATATATATATATATATATATATATATATATATATATATATATATATATATATATATATATATATATATATATATAGTAATAATAAAATATAAAAGGGGGTTTTTACCGTTTAATGACCAGTTTGTCGATTTTAAATAAGGCGTAAAGATAAATGACAATAATTGAAATGCGTAAAATAAATAACAATATTTAAATGACGATATATAAAATTGCGAATAATAAAATGTCAATAATTAAAAGTACGATGAGAAATACAATAAAATAATTAGGCTTATTTAAACTTCCGTAATCATGATGTATGACTTTTTGATTTTAATTTATTACCCTGGGTTAATTGCCCTTTGTCCTGGATTTATTTGAAACCTATCTGGTTTTTGACCATAATAGTTCATCGGTCATAATTATAAAATGCTCGTCAAATTAACCTTATACCCAAAGTCAAATATTTCAACTAATTAGGGATTCAAACTGTAACAAGGTTTTAATACTTTGTTAATAATTACACCAGGTTATCGACTGCGTGTAATCCAAGGTTTTAATACTTTGTTAACAATTACACCAATTACCCTTGTATGTAATCCACCCCTGTTTTAATGAGATATGAATATTAATTTACCCACTTGATCAGTTTGAATAATCAATTACCCAACCTGAATAATTAATTAAATGATTGTAAAGGATGTCGTATAAACGTCACTAGATAGGACATTCATAATCATTTAATAATTATTAGATTAACTAATTTGAAGATATGTTCGACAGATTCCAATGAGTTGTCATTCGATTAGACAATACCCCCCATCTATTAATAGTCCATAGTCCAATGTCCACAAGTGTCGGTCTTTTGTCCAAACCCTAATCATGGTACAAAATCCAATAACCCCGTCTTAATATTTAGTCTAACATCACGATTACTTTGGCTCAAATAAGCATAATAATAACTTAGTTACAAGACATTAATTTAAAAAGGAAGAACATAGCTTACAGTGGTTATTAATCGCGCAGTGTTACACGGAAAGAGTTTCGACTTTAAAACCCGTAAAACATTTCTTACAATAACCCAATTATTATTAATCTTAAATTAAACTTAATATTATAAATATAAATGTGACGTGCTCCAGATAGGGTCTGGAAGAAAACGTCACTAATATCAAATAAACCAACATATTATAATACGAGAACACTTCTATATGATATAAACTTTATTGAGTAGGCAGCGGAAAATAGAATGTCGTTACAAGAATTTAAATTACAATGATGTAAATGTTTCAAATGCAAGAATAATAAATGCGATAGTTCTTGAGATCCTATGTCCAAGTAGAATCACATAAGTAGTAAGCTTGATCAATCAGTACTTGAGACAAACATGCTAAAGTGTTAACCAAAAAGGTTGAGTGAAATCATAGGTTTAACAAAAGTAGTTATCGTTGTTTTTAGAACACAAGATTTGTTTATAAAGTAGATCACACCGATCTTTAGTTGTCAAAGAAGATCACAAAGATCTTAAAAGTTGATCTCGCGGGGATCAAAAAGTTATGCCAGTTCGTGATATTTAGACTAAACGTTCAAATTTGCCCCAATGACAAGTTGTTCTGTCCTTGTCTGTTTAATTTCATTATCAAGTAATACAAAGACTTAGTTAAATGTATCGGGAACGTTACTCCCGATAGGCCTACCCCCAATAATTAAGAATTCATTTAACGAGCAATTAAAAATATCACTGTAGGGGCTTGGTCGGACATAGTCGGGTATATCATAGTTTAACGGTTGGTACTTGTGTCTAAATTGTAAATTGTAAAAGTAGCATGTGTCTCACCCCAAAAAGATAAATAAGTTGCATGCAATAAAGAGTGGGGCTATGAGTTCACCTTAATAGGAAAAGAGTTCGTTATTCCTTGGAAGAGAAAGATAAATGAGTTGGATGATCGTGAGCCGAATGTCAACCTAATGAAATTAAGAATAGTTTAGATGTTTTGCCCGAGTTAAAGAAAAGTTTAAGTATGTATGTACTTAAGCATAGTTCATTTTGCTAAGTTTCTATTCTTAGTAAGTTTCCACTTTTAGTAGAATTCCATTTTTAGAAAGTTTCCATATTTAGAAAGTTTCCACGTTTAGAAAGTTTCCATTTATAGTAAGCTTCCATTTTTAGTAAGTTAGTGTTGAACACTAATGAGTTGTCCTTAATAAGTCCACCACTTATTAAGTGTGAAAGTAACTAAGTGTATGATTATTATAGTCGGGTTGATACTGTGCACCATACCCAAACATCTATGCCGCCGCCGAGTCACTAGAATGACCAATTGTTACCGGTTGGCCCAAGATTTCTCGACCAAAATCTAAGTTTGGCATTCGAAATCCACAAGCGTCCCATAGTGGTACCAAGGATCACCCTATGCCTTAAGCAGGGTCGACGTTCGAGTAATTTCATGCTATCATGAATGACTATTGTAATTATAAGTATTATAATATAAGTAGTATATTATAAGTGTTAGTAGTAATATAAGTGTATAAGTGTTAGATAGTAGTATAAGTATAAGTAGTAGTATTTAATTAAGTAGGTTTAGATTAGGGTTTTAATTAATTAATGTAGTAGTAATAATTAATTAATGATTAGGGTTTAGTAACAGTAGGGTTTTAATAAATTAGGGTTTGGTTAATTAGGGTTTTTATTTTATTTAATTTATATATATGTAATATAAATATATATATATATATATATATATATATATATATATATATATATATATATATATGTGTGTGTCGTGTGTATATATATATATATATAGTTTTTTTATATATATATTTAGGCGTGTATATATGTAAATATATATTTCTTTTTTATAGTAAATATATGTATATGTGGTATATATATCTTGTTTCCATTTTTAAACTGTTAACAAATCTTTTAACAAATCTTCTAGAATTTAAAGATCAAACAAAAAAAATTTCTTTTAAAAAAAAAAAACGGTAGGTATGTATGTATATGTATACTTTTTTTTTATGAACAATATGATTATGGTTATGATTAAAATCAAGAACATGAATATGATTATGAACATAAACATGATTCAAAAGATAGAATTTAAAAGTTTGGATCTAGGGTTTTACCTTGATGAATGATGATGAAGATTAACAAGAAAAGATGAAGATAACTTGAAGATGAAGATCAAAAGACTTGAATATCGAAGAACACACTTGAAGATATTGATGAACACGAAGAACGCGATGAAGATTACTTGAAGATTGTTTGAAGATCACTTGAAGATGGTGGTGGTGTGGTGGTGGCTTCTTAGCTGAATTCCAAGAGAGAGAGGGAGAGAGGTTTTGTGATTTTGAGAGAGGATTGTAAGTATGTTTTGGTGCATGAAAAGCATTAGCCTAGGTCCCTATTTATACACACACACACAGAGGATTCTAGAATTAGGATTAGATTAAAAATACTTGGAGGAAAAGTTAGGGTTTAGGGTGGTGATGATGTGGGCCAATTTTTAGGAGGGTAGAAAAGTCATTTTGCCCTCTTTTTTATTAAATAAATAGGCTAGGGTTTCAAGGAATGGGCTTGGAACTTTTTTGTTTTAGTCCTTGTACTTTTGTTTGATTAAAATGGCTCCTTTAATGTTCTAGTTTAATTGTTTTAAATGCTACAAGTTATTTAGTATTACATTTTGTTCACAAAAGTTAATTAGATTATTATTTACATCTTTTATTAACTTGTCAATTATTTCACAAAGTTAATTAATATGTTTTATAATTCTTATTACTAAACAATTATTGATTAAAGTTTAATTATTAAGTTGTAATTATATTGTTTGGGCATTTAATATTGAAAAAAAAATATAGAATGGAAAAATGAGGGTCATTATAGTACCTCCCCGTTATTAGAAACTTCGTCCCGAAGTTTTAGGTAGACTTCTCGGATACATCAGCATTTGAGAAGAGATGGGGATATTTCCGTATCATTTGGTCTTTGCATTCCCATGTATGTTAGGGGCTTCTACGTGAATCCTAACGGATTTTAACGATTGAGTTTGTTTTTTCATGTTCCCTGGTATAATGGGGCCCTTACGTGAATTCCAATGAGTGCTTAACAATAAGTATATTGTTTTGTTTACATGTTTGATCTCATGATCCTTAACCTTAATAGGTCGTTTACAAAGTGCATTAAATGCGGAGATTTTCCAAGGAATAACAAGAGTTTCGTTTGACTAGTTTTCCTAAAGGAAAGATGATGCTATACCAGCAGTAAATGTGTCATTGAGCTCATTAAAGTCTTGAGTGTTCATGCCATAATAGTAGGGCAGATAAATAGAATGAAGTACATAGAGATTTCAGTTACGTAGTTTGATGCATGGATGGTGTTTGTTAGAGATAGTACCAGCTTCAAGTTTGAAAGGTAACCATAATACCTTTAGTTTTCAAGAGATGTTTAATAGACAAATGAGATGTTAGTTGAGGATTAATTGAACTCAAGATAATATGAGCGATTAAATGAAAGACATCGTTCAGTATACATGAGAACTTGTCTTTAGAAATAATTTCAAAATGTAGCTTTAAGATTTATGATTTCGGTTTCATATCGAACCATATATTAAAACTTGACTAGAATAACATCTAGTTACAATCTATGAAGGAAGAAATGTTTTAGAGTATCTTCATAAATGTTTAAGGTAACTCCTTCAGAGTAAGAAAGTGTTTTCACACAAATGGTGAGTCGGCCTATTATTTACTGATGAGTTTAAACGCGGATGCGAATGTGAATCATTGTTTATAAGATGAAGGAACCTCTGCATCCTTGTTCAAAAGATCGTAGAATTGACGTTTACGAGAGCGTTGTGGTTTAGCAGTGAAATATTGGAAGTAAAAACTTCTTAATGACTATCACAGCAAGGAAGAGATGATGTTTGTAGGGAGATAAGTTTCGTTCTTGCACGGAGAATGGGAATAAAGGTGATCCAAATAGATTGGAGAGCAATGCGAAAGTTTTAATAATAAGCCAAAGTAATTCTTGAAAAGTTGTGACATTTGATATAACAATATAAACGAAGCGGAGCTATTAGTAAAACTTGAGTTACGTACAACATGTATTATTTTAAGTGAAATAATTTGAACGATACAAAAGAGAGTTGATTAAAAGAATGTTTAATTTGATGAAACAAAGGTAAATTGATAAAAATGCGAAAATGTTTATATAATTATTGAAAGTAATTTTAGAGGAGGTGACGAAATGATGTTCATAGTAAAACTAGGGTTACGTAAAATTTGTAAAGTAATTTTGATTTAATCAAAGTGGAAATTTGTAGAAGCGAAAGTATAATTTGATATGTACTAGTCAAAATATGTATAGGTAAATTTATATATAAGATTTTATGGAACGCATCAGTGAAAAATCATTTTCTTTATAATTTCTGGGATAATTTGAAAATAAAGACACATGTAAGAAATATTTGGAAAACATGATATTTGTATTTAAGAGTTTATATTTTTGAGAAAAATTGATTGTAGATTTTAAAATTCCGGATAATTGTGTAATAATTGTTTCGAGGTAGTGAAAACTAATGAATCGACTTTTATCAGGGCACAAGTCCTTGGACTCAAAATGTTAACATTAAAGTAAGAAGGATGCTAATGTGATTATCATCGAATGAGTAAATCCCTCGGATTTAGAGTTATGTATGAAAGAACTTCAAATAAGATTTACGACTTTGAACCGTTCGAGTGATAGTGAGAGTTTGAGAACTCGGCATGAATAATCTGGCAGTCGCATAGACAAGTATAAATAAATGCTAAAGCAGTGACTTTCAACTATGTAATGATCGTTTGAATTCAGCCTTAGTTGGTCTGAGGGGAGGATACGTTAAAGTATAATGGAATCATTTCAATTGTTACAGCAGTTTTTCAGATGTGATGAGTTTAGCTCAAGCCACAACTTGAGATAGTGTATTTTACCCTTGAATTTTTGTGTTGACAATGATCGATTATTGTTTGAGTATGACACCATTACTTGCATGGTGCCAAGTAGTCTATTATAAGTAGATGTATGAGTACAGAAGTTTCTTGACTATGATAGTTAAAAGATACACGTATAAAGGTTCCATTCTTCAAAAGATTATGCTTATGAGATATTTATCATCTCGACATAGAAAATGTAATAGCGAACATGATGTTTGTGATATCGATGTTTGAGGGTTCAAATGACATGGGTTTATGAAAATCATATGTAAATTTACACCAAAAGTGTAATAACAGAGAGGATCTGGATATAATAAGTGATGATTAAGTATCAAAGATCAGGAGATATCCATTTAGGATAAATGTAAAATTTCAAGATTCGATTGTTTGTAACCTTTATGGTACATGAAAGTTTGTTAAATTAGTATGAGATAGATATATAGTTTGATTAGAATGGGTTCTTCGTATCTAATAATATCAAGATGATCATTTTCCTCCTTTCATGCCCTTGCAATTGGGTTTTTGAACAGATAGCTTGAGAGTTTTCTTTGATTCACTTTCTATTCCATACGTCATGATATTGGAATATTTCTATGAATTACCGTAATATAATCACGTTGGCCACCGTCATTATATTTCACTAATTCATATTTCCATTCCAAGGTCACTCCATAAGGTCAGGATATGTGATCAATGATGATTTCTAATAAAGTGTGTTAAGGATAGCAGTAATCTTAGCTGGATCGGCAACATGTCGGTTTTAAGCCAAAACTTGCACTTGGAAAAGTTTACGTAGAGTTGTTATTTTTCTTAAGAGTTCAAGAATAAATTTGCAAATGTTGCTCATGTTCTTTCTCACTCTTGGAGCAGATCGAAATGTCATCCATGAAAATAGTTACGAACTTATCGAGTTATAGTTCGCTAGTCTTAAGTTGCAGTCTTTATAGACTTGGTCAACTTTCATATCTTTGAAAGTTATGGAAGTCGTGAAAGTTATGAAATAGACGTGGTCAAACGAGAAAGTTATGAAACATCGTGGTAAGAGTTGGTGTAGTTGGACGAATCATGATTCTTCACTACATAAGGTTGTATAAAAGTTTGATAAATCTGATAGGTCATAAGTTTGAAAAATTTTAAGCGGGATAAAGATGAATATGATATAAACAAAATACTTTACATTGCTAAGAACGAGGCTTTAAACAAAGCTTTTTATTACACGATTCGGAAATAGAAATAGTTTAAGGCATAGCCTTTACATAGATAAGAAATTTGGAAAAATAAACTAGGGAATATTAAGATTGAAGTAGTCTTCATATTTCTTCTTCTCGTCCTTAACCTTCGTCATAAACTTCTCAACTTTCTCATTCTTCGCCTTTTGTTTCTCATGCAGGAACTCGAGATTATCATAAAGATTAGAAACACCATCGTTGATTTCATGGTACTTGTAGTCCCTCATAGAAAGTTGATCATTCACGCGGTTTTCCTCCATCTTCAATCTAAGGTCAACATCTTCTCTTAGGTAGGAGAGAGATTGCTTCCCCCATCGGGAATTTCTATCACTTTCATACTTCACCAATTTTATCTCTTTCTTTAGTTCAGCATTTTTCTCCATGTGTTTCTTGATCGATAGGTCTTTTTCCTTCATTTGAACATCGATCCTTACAATATGGTGAATTAGGCCATCGGTAGTTTTTCGCAGATTCATGATCTCGTACTTGGCATCAACTTCGTCGTTGGAAGGAGATCGGGATCTTTTCTTTGACGCACCCGTTTCTTCAAGACGTTTCCTCTTGTCTTTATTTCTCGGGGTTGGATAGTATTCAGGAGACCCATGTGAATTTAGAATAGTATTTGGGCTATATTTTGGTGAGGGAGGACCATCAAAGCCATAAGTTGGGCTTTGGACTGGTCTTTCAGTGGAAGACCTTTCAGTATCTTTTTCGATTGGCTCGAAAAGAGTCATTTTGTTCGCTTGATGAAAATTAGATATCCTATCATTAGGAAAGAGATTTCGATTAGATTTTTAGCCATGAAGGTTAGTGCAACATTTCAAGATTATAAGGAAATCCTAAGTGCTTTAAGTCTAAGGCAGGAAACGTTATAGTTTCCTAGATTGCTAAGGCACCCTAGCTAATAAGTAAGGCACACATAAAGATGCAATCCTTGTTTTCTATAACAACCTGGCTCTGATACCAATCTGTGACGTCCTTCAGATAGGGTCTGGAAGAAAACGTCATTAATATCAAATAAACCAACATATTATAATACGAGAACACTTCTATATGATATAAACTTTATTGAGTACGCAGCGGAAAATAGAATTTCGTTCAAGAATTTGAATTACAATGATGTAAATGTTTCAAATGCAAGAATAATAAATGCAATAGTTCTTGAGATCCTATGTCCAAGTAGCATCACATAAGTAGTAAGCTTGATCAATCAGTACCTGAGACAAACATGCTAAAGTGTCAACCAAAAAGGTTGAGTGAAATCATAGGTTTAACAAAAGCAGTTATCGTTGTTTTTAGAACACAAGATTTTTTTATAAAGTAGATCACACAGATCTTTAGTTGTCAAAGAAGATCACAAAGATCTTAAAAGTTGATCTCGCAGGGATCAAAAAGTTATGTCAGTTCGTGATATTTAGACTAAACGTTCAAGTTTACCCCAATGACAAGTTGTTCTGTCCTTGTCGGTTTAATTTCATTATCAAGTAATACAAAGACTTAGTCAAATGTATCGGGGACTTTACTCCCGATATGCCTAGCCCCAATAATTAAGAATGCATTTAACGAGCAATTAAAAATATCACTGTAGGGACTTGGTCGGACATAGCCGGGTATAGCATAGTTTAACGATTGGTACTTGTGTCTAAATTGTAAATAGTAAAAGTAGCATGTGTCTCACCCTAAAAAGATAAATAAGTTGCATGCAATAAATATTGGGGCTATGAGTTCACCTTAATAGGAAAAGAGTTCGTTATTCCTTGGAAGAGAAAGATAAATGAGTTGGATGATCGTGAGCCGAATGTCAACCTAATGACATTAAGAATAGTTTAGATGTTTTACCCGAGTTAAAGGTAAGTTTAAGTATGTATGTACTTAAGCATAGTTCGTTTTGCTAAGTTTCTATTCTTAGTAAGTTTCCACTTTTAGTAGAATTCCATTTTTAGAAAATTTCCATATTTAGAAAGTTTCCACGTTTAGAAAGTTTCCATTTATAGTAAGCTTTCATTTTTAGTAAGTTAGTGTTGAACACTAATGAGTTGTCCTTAATAAGTCCACCACTTATTAAGTGTGAAAGTAACTAAGTGTATGATTACTATAGTCGTGCACCATACCCAAACATCTATGCCACCGCCGAGTCACTAGAATGACAAATTGTTACCGGTTGGCCCAGGATTTCTCGACCAAAATCTAAGTTTAGCATTCGAAATCCACAAACGTCCCATAGTGGTACCAAGGATCACCCTAGGCCTTAAGCAGCGTCGACGTTCGAGTAATTTCACGCTATCGTGAATGACTATTGTAATTATAAGTATTATAATATAAGTAGTATATTATAAGTCTTAGTAGTAATATAAGTGTATAAGTGTTAGATAATAGTATAAGTATAAGTAGTAGTATTTAATTAAGTAGGTTTAGATTAGGGTTTTAATTAATTAATGTAGTAGTAATAATTAATTAATGATTAGGGTTTAGTAGTAGTAGGGTTTTAATAAATTAGGGTTAGGTTAATTAGGGTTTTTATTTTATTTAATTTATATATATGTAATATATATATGTTTCGTGTATATATATATATATATATAGTTTTTTTTATATATATATAGGCGTGTATATATGTATATATATATTTCTTTTTTATAGTAAATATATGTATTAGTGGTATGTATATCTTGTTTCCATTTTTAAACTGTTAACAATTCTTTTAACAAATCTTCTAGGGTTTAAAGATCAAACAAAAAAAATTTCTTTTTTTTAAAACCATAGGTATGTATGTATATGTATACTTTTATTTTTATTTTTTTATGAACAATATGATTATGATTATGATTAAAATCAAGAACACGAATATGATTATGAACATAAACATGATTCAAAAGATAGAATTTAAAAGTTTAGATCTAGGGTTTTACCTTGATGAATGATGATGAAGATTAATAAGAAAAGATGAAGATAACTTGAAGATGAAGATCAAAACACTTGAATATCGAAGAACACACTTGAAGATCTTGATAAACACGAAGAACGCGATGAAGATTACTTGAAGATTGTTTGAAGATCACTTGAATATGGTGGTGGTGTGGTGGTGGCTTCTTGGCCGAATTCCAAGAGAGAGAGGGAGAGAGATTTTGTGATTTTGAGAGAGGATTGTAAGTATGTTTTGGTGCATGAAAAGTATTAGCCTATTTCCCTATTTATACACACACATGGAGCATTCTAGAATTAGGGTTAGATTAAAAATACTTGGAAGAAAAGTTAGGGTTTAGGGTGGTGATGATGTTGGCCGATTTTTAGGAGGGTAGAAAGGTCATTTTGCCCTCTTTTTTTATTAAATAAATCGGCTAGGGTTTCAAGGAATGGGCTTGGAACTTTTTTGTTTTAGTCCTTGTACTTTTGTTTGGTTAAAATGGCTCCTTTAATGTTCTAGTTTAATTGTTTTAAATGCTACAAGTTATTGAGTATTACATTTTTTTCACGAAAGTTAATTAGATTATTATTTACATCTTTTATTAACTTGTCAATTATTGCACAAAGTTAATTAATATGTTTTATAATTCTTATTACTTAACAATTATTGATTAAAGTTTAATTATTAAGTTGTAATTATATTGTTTGGGCATTTAATATTGAAAAAAAATATAGAATGGAAAAATGAGGGTCGTTATAATAAATATAAATATAAATTACAGAAGAAAGAAAGAAAGAGTATGAAGAGCTGAAGGTGTGCTGCTCTCTCCTCGTTGTTCAGTATTTATAGGCAATTTAGATACTATTTCAACGTTGAAAATTAGGTGTATGTTGAATTACAAGTTGGCACAATTATCACTTTCTTTCATTCTGCATTCATTGAATATAATTCCATCATACGAGATTGAATTATTATTATATATTATTATATATTATTAAAGTTATTATTATTATATTTATTTATTTCCACTTGTTGCAAATTTGTTCAATTATATCGGTGGCTTTTTATATATAACAATCAACTTGTTGATTGTTGATTTATATATAATATTATTATATATTATTATATTATTACTGTGACAACTCAGAAATTTCCGACCAAATTTCAACTTTATCTTTATATTATTTCGACACGATAAGCAAAGTTTGTTAAGTTAAATCTCAAGAATTTTAAACTATGTTCATACATTCATTTAACCTCGACCAAATTCCGACGATTGACGGACCATTATATAAATGAATATGATTATATATATATATATATA
This sequence comes from Rutidosis leptorrhynchoides, assembly GCF_046630445.1. NCBI lineage: Eukaryota > Viridiplantae > Streptophyta > Magnoliopsida > Asterales > Asteraceae > Rutidosis > Rutidosis leptorrhynchoides. Next base: position 199,397,312 of record NC_092343.1, on the reverse strand, counting down.
TATATATATATATATATATATATATATATATATATATATATATATATATATATATATATATATATATATATATATATATATATGTGTGTGTGTGTGTGTTTGTGTGTGTGTATGTGTGTGTGTAGATATATTATAACTTGAGAATGTTAACAAAGTATTAAACGTATAATACTTTACATGAACATAATTGTTCAATATATTTATCGACAGAATTACAATATGATATCAAATGATGGAATTATTAAGATTCATTATGATATGATTTACGTGTCTCTGTTGAGAGGTCCACTTTGAATTAGGAAACCTTTCTTTTTAACGGTATTCGGAATAATTGGTAAAGTGATCTATATATGAAAATAAAGTGTCAAATAACGAGAATTAGACAAAAGTTAGTGGAAGACTAAATTACATAATAATCAATTGATTTAGTTTCAAAATGCTCTTCGATATAATAGAACTTGATTATTTAAAATATCTTTGATTAAATAACGTATATTCGTTGTTAACTTGCAATGTGTATTTAAAACGTGTTTATGTATATTAGATATATTTGATTTCAAATTAATTAAGTAAACGATTGTAACACTCGCTTATTGATTCGATTGATATTTAGATATGTCAATTAATATGTTAAGAAGTTAAAATTAACGTTAGCACATAAATGAACTATACTTAGTTAAGTTTTAAAATGAAAACGTTATATAATATAATAATTACTATTATGTAAACAATCTAAAATGTTACTTTGAAATATAATTAGTATTTTAAAAACTAAATATTATTAAATAGATATTTCAAAAATATATAAATTAATATTTCTAAATGAATATGTATGTAAATATTTATATTTTTACAAAATGATAAAATATAATATTAACCTTGATATATAAACGTCTTGAATTAAAAATACTATTTTATATATATGTATATATATCGAAACGATGATTTACAGAAGCAAATGACTAAAACACTAAAAAGATTAAGTTACACTTTGAGTGGGTTAGTTTTTCATTAATTTAAGTCTAATTATTTATAAAGGTACTCGTCACAAAAAGTAAAGTGCTAGTTTCATTGCGTACGAAAGGACCTTCGAAAAACCGGAACCGGTACGCAAGTCGAGCGTCAACGTACAATTCATAAGTGCTAAAATTACAAATCAACTATGCACGAGAATATAATATAATATTTAATTAATTCTAAAGATTAAATATATTATATATTAAATATTATATATATTATTAAATGGTGTCGGCAATCGAATGTAGAATGAAAAAGAAGCTCATGCGATCGCATGGCTTCTCTCCTTGCCTCCCATACGATCGTATGAGGTGGTAGGTGGGATTACATCTCTTTAAATTGATCGATTTCAGTTTTACCCGATTCATTTCTCATCAATCTATCTCTCGACTACTCTTGATATATATATATATATATATATATATATATATATATATATATATATATATATATATATATATATATATATATATATATATATATATATATATATATATATATATACATATATATATATATACATACATATATATATATATATACATACATACATATATATATATATACATACATATATATATATATATATATATATATATATATATATATATTTATATATTATTAAGATTAATATTATTATTATTCTTATTATTAGTAGTAGTATTATTATTATGATACATAAAATACTACGACGAGGTCATGAGCGAGTTATTTCAAAACGGGTTTTTCGAGCGGCATAGAGCTAAGGAAATTATGGGTTATAGCTATGGAGGTTATGGGTATTATTCGGGGTATGCTCGTAAGGTCAATCTAGTGTTTATCATCTCCATTGCATACTTTCCTGCAATATTGAATCACAATATTGATACGTGAGCACTCATAACTTAACTTTTATATATTAATAGTGTATCACTGACTAGTGCTCGAGTATATATGATTATGCATGCTTGTATGTTAAATTTTTGTTGTTACATAGTTATGATAATTCATGAATTTGATACATATGCGATTGAGATAAGGTATATGATATGCATGTCGTTGGAAAGCTGTCGAAAAATTATTAACTTTTCATTTAGAAGTCGTGTGATTTCGATGAACAGATTTAAAGATATGGACAACTGAATTATCGTTAACTCTAATATTATTATTATTATTATTATTATTATTATTATTATTATTATTATTATTATTATTATTATTATTACGATCGCCATTATCGTTATCTTTATCGTTATCGTTATCGTTATCGTTATCGTTATCGTCGTTATTATCATCATTATTATTATTAATATTATTATTATCATTATCGTTATTAATATAAGTATTATCATTAAAAATTGTTATTGTTATTACTATTACTATCGTTATTATCATTAAGGTTATTATTAATATTATTAATATTATCAATATTATTATTATTATTATTATTATTATTATTATTATTATTATTATTATTATTAAAATAATTAATATTTTTATCAAAACTATCATTTTATTATTTTTATCGTTATTATTATTATTAAAAGTAACATTAATATTAAAACTATCATTTTTATTAAATCATCATTTTAATAGAAATATCATTGTTATTATAAAATATCATTATTATTATTATTATTTTAGTATTATTATTATTATTAAAAATTATCATTTTGAATAAAATTATTATTTTTATAAAATATTATTATTATTATTACAGTTAATAATAAAAAGTATCGTTATTATTAAAATTATCATGATTAGAATAATCATTTTATTATAATTAATATCATCATTAGCAAATATAAATATTGTTATTATTATTATTAATAGAATAATAATAATTATTATTATCATTACAAAATAATACAATTTTTATCAATATTATTTTATCAAATAAATATGTAATACAAAGATATTTTTATCATGCGTAATATAATTACATTAATAATACATACCACTATATTTTTTTTATGATGTTAAGTGAACTTTATAAAATTTATTACTTAAGATATATAAAAGTATATTTTGATCATATATAAATGCCTTTTATTATTTACTTTAATAAAATCTGATAAATATATTTAAATAAATAAAACGACTATATTTAAGTTATATAACGAACATGTATAGATTTTGAGAATCATTTTGAGTCAAATTAACTTTTGCATATCGATCTCGAGCATTAGGATTGTGGTACACTATGACTTGGCGTATTTTGTTAGAAAGATAATGACCAACATATAAATATATATACTTATTATAGGTTCGTGAATCCGAGGCCAACCCTGCACTTGTTCAGTGCCGTCATATGCATAATTGCTACGAAATACAGTATTGTGAGTTTCATTACTCCCTTTTATATAAATTTTTGGGACTGAGAATACATGCGCTGTTTTATAAATGTTTTACGAAATAGACACAATAATCGAAACTACATTCTATGGTTGGATTATCGAAATGGAATATCACCCTTTTTAGTGTGGTAATCTAAGAATTAAGGGACATACACCCTAATTGACGTGAATCCTAAAGATAGATCTATTGGGCCTAACAAACCCCATCCGGGTTACGGATGCTTTAGTACTTCGATTTTATCATGTCCGATGAGAGTCCCGGAATGATGGGGATATTCTAGACGCATATTGTTAATGTCGATTACCAGGTGTTCACCATATGAATGATTTTTAATTTGCGGGTTACGCGTATTATTTTGTACTCTACGTGTACAATTAAATATCTGGAAATCTTGTGGTCTATTAAAATGATGAAAATGAATGATTATGATAAACTAATGAACTCACCAACCTTTTGGTTGACACTTGAAAGCATGTTTATTCTCAGGTATTAAAGAAATCTTCCGCTGTGCATTTGCTCACTTTAAAGATATTACTTGGAGTCATTCATGGCATATTTCAAAAGACGTTGCATTCAATTCGTAGAGTTTAGTAAAGATTATTATTAAGTAAATGACAGATTAGGTCAATTATAGTTTGAATATTATGAAATGGTATGCATGCCTGTCAACTTTCGATGAAATGAAAGTTTGTCTTTTAAAACGAATGCAATGTTTGTAAAATGTATCATATAGAGGTCAAATACCTCACAATGTAACCATATGTTATTGTATTCGTCCTTATAGATTAGGACGGGTCACTTCATGTGGTATCAGAGCAGTGGTCTTAGTGAACCAGGTCTGCATTAGTGTGACTAACTGATAGTCGTTAGGATGCATTAGTGAGTCTGGACTTCGACCTTAGCTGCATGTCAAAACTTTTGCTTATCATTTTCTGTCGAAAATTACCTGCTTATCATTCTTAGTCCAGACACATCTTACTGCTTGATTGCATGAATAGTGTATAGACAAAATTCATATCTTAGCGTATCTATTAATTCATATCTTAGCGTATCTGTTACTGTAAACTTTGCCTAACATAGTCCGTAAATTCCTCCGTAATCTACGAAATCTTTTGCTCTATACAAATAGATATTCTATGTAATTAGAATATCATCCAATAATCGAAAATCATTTCATATTGAAAAATCCTTTATTCAATCATACGAAATGGAACTCTTCACTAGTTCAAGTCCCTCGGATTTTGATATGGAGTTTCACTTGAGCTCTAAAAGCAGTGTGACCGGAATGGATCAACCAATCAGCCATCACCTATTCTGGATGAATTGGGGATGGGTTCGCAGTCTACTTAATCACTGGAGATAAGAAGAAGGTGATCCCTTCCATCTACCACATTGCCCTCTTGGTGAAGAACCTGAAGCACTTACCGGTGAACCTGTTCGAGACATCATTTTCTCTCTCATTTTCAGAGTATCTCGGCACGATTATATACTATCTCACATTCTAGATCTTATTCACTGTAGTGACCCGAACTTTTCCATGTTTACATATTTTAAATGAAATTGATATTTACATGATTAAATGTTTCCAACATGTTAAGCAATCAAACTTGTTAAGACTTGATTAATTGAAATAGGTTTCATATAAACAATTGATCACCCAAGTTGACCGGTGATTCACGAACGTTAAAAACTTGTAAAAACTACATGATGATATATATATATATGGATATATATATGGTTAACATAAAATTATGATAAGTAAGTATATCACTAAGTATATTAACAATGAGTGATATACATAAAAATGAGATTATTGAATTAAGAAACTCAAAACGATATATATAACGATTATCGTTATAACAACGACTTACTAAATACATATGAATCATATTAAGATATTGATACATCATGTTTAACATGATAAAATGATAATTAAGTATATCATTAAGTGTGTTAACAATGAACTACATATGTAAAAACAAGATTACTAACTTAAGGATTTCGAAACAAGTTATATATGTAACGATTATCGTTGTAATAACGTTTTAATATATATATATATCGTACTAAGATATATTCATACACCAGGTTTTCATGATAATATAATAATTTAAAATCTCATTAGATATAATAAACAATAAATTAACTACATTAAATGAAATCGTTAACTTAAAGGTTTCAAAACAACACTTACATGTAATGACTAACGATGACTTAACGACTCAGTTAAAATGTATATACATGTAGTATATTAAGATGTATTAGTACACTTTTGAAAGACTTCAAGACACATATCAAAGTACTTCTATTTAACAAAAATGCTTACAATTGCATTCTCATTCATTTTCATCAACAATTCTACTCGTATACACCCGTATTGGTACTCGTACAATACACAGCTTTTAGATGTATTTACTATTGGTATATACACTTCAATGATCAGCTCTTAGCAGCTCTTGTGAGTCAAAAACATATGTGGGAACCATCATTTGGCAACTAGAATGAAATATCTCACAAAATTACAAACTAATGGAGGCTATATGACAAGCCTCCATTCACATGAATGAGCATCACCAATAACACTTTCATTTTGCAACTTACATGCATTAAACTACTCTCTCTCAAGTTCTCTCAAATTTTTCTAAGTGTTCTTCATTATCTTCATCAAAATCTAGCTCAATCTAGCTCAAAAATCCATACATAGATCAACATACAAAACAACTACTCAAGAACACTTCATAAACACTTCCAAGTTTACAAGATTGCTTCCAAGCTTTCTAATCCAATCCAAGTAATCATCCAAGATCAATAAACCTTTTTTATTTATAGTAGGTTATCTTTCTTATTCAAGGTAATACTCATATTCAAAATTTGAGTCAATTTCTATAACTATAAACTATCTTAATATGAGTGATAATCTTACTTGAACTTGTTTTCGTGTCATGATTCTACTTCAAGAACTTTCAAGCCATCCAAGATCCTTTGAAGCTAGATCATTTCTTATCACTTCCAGTAGGTTTACCTACTAAACTTGAGGTAGTAATGATGTTCATAACATCATTAGATTCTTATATATATATAACTATATTATTCGAAGATTTAAACTTGTAATCACTAGAACATAGTTTAGTTAATTCTAAACTTGTTCGCAAATAAAGTTAATCCTTCTAACTTAACTTTTAAAATTAAATAAAAACATGTTCTATATCTATATGATATGCTAACTTAATGATTTAAAACCTGAAAACACGAAGAACACCGTAAAACCGAACATACGCCGTCGTAGTAAAACCGCGGGCTGTTGTGGGTTAGATAATTAAAAACTATGACAAACTTTGATTTAAAAGATTATCTTCTTGGAAAATAATTTTTCTTATGAACATGAAACTATATCCAAAAATCATAGTTAAACTCAAAGTGGAAGTATGTTTTTCAAATTGGTCATCAAGACGTCGTTCTTTCGACTAAAATGACTACCTCTTACAAAAATGACTTGTAACTTATATTTCTGACTATAAACTTATACTTTTTCTATTTAGATTCATAAATTTCAGTTCAATATGAAACCATAGCAATTTGATTCACGCAAAATGGATTTAAAACGAAGAAATGATGGGTAAAACAAAGTTGGTTAAAAATGGTTAATTTGACTACAGGATGAATTTACAAAAACCTATACTAACCATAACTTAACTAACTTATATTGTATTATACATGTAGCCTAACATATATTATGTAACCTTGATAGACCATAGACACGTATACAATGTTTTGACATATTATATCTACGTCATCTATATATATTATTTGGAACAACCATAGACACTCTATATGCGGTAATGTTCGAGTTAGCTATACAGGGTACTTGAGGTTGATTCCAAAATAATATATATACTTTGAGTTGTGATCGATTCTGAGACTTGTATACACTGGGTCGTGGATTGATTCGAGATAATATATTGATTTATTTCTGTACTACTAACTGTGGACAACTAATTGTGGACTACTAACGTGGACAGTTAACTTAACTAATTTAAATCGTTAAAACATAATAAAATATTTTTTGAATATATTTCAATCATACTTTGATATATGTGTATATATTGTTATAGGTTCGTGAATCGACCCGTGGCCAAGTCTTATTTTCCGACGAAGTGAAAATCTGTGAAAGTGAGTTATAGTCCCACTTTTAAACTCTAATATTTTTGGGATGAGAATACATGAATTTTTTTAAATGTTTTACAAAATAGACACAAATACGTGAAACTACGTTCTATAGTTGAATTATTAAACCGAATATGCCCCTTTTAGTTTGGTAATCTAAGAATTAGGGAACAGACACCCTAATTGACGCGAATCCTAAGGATAGATCTACTGGGCTCAACAAACCCCATCCATGTTGTGGATGCTTTAGTACTTCAAAATTATCATGTCCGATGGATGTCCCGGAATGATGGGGATATTCTATATGCATCTTGTTAATGTCGGTTACTAGGTGTTCACCATATGAATGATTTTTATCTCTATGCAGTTTGCGAAATGCCTGATATGAGATGTGTATTTATTGAAATGTCCCGTTCATATTGATTATAAATGTTCCATATTAATTGATTTCGTTGCGAGGTTTTGACCTCTATATGAGACGTTTTTCAAAGACTGCATTCGTTTTTAAAACAAACCATAACTTTTATTTTATCGACAAGGTTAAAAAGTCACCACCTACATTATCCAGAAATGATAATCTAAAATATCACACTTACACACTACCAATACATATTGGTTTACAATATTAATATGTTACAACAAAGTAAATCTCGAATGCAGTTTTAAACAATATTATACAAGCATGCTGACACCAAATCTTGTCCATATTTTAGCATGCAACAGCGGAAGCTCTTAATAATCACCTGAGAATAAACATGCTTTAAACGTCAACAAAAATGTTGGTGAGTTATAGGTTTAACCTATATATTTATCAAATCGTAATAATAGACCACAAGATTTCATATTTCAATATACATCCCATACATAGAGATAAAAATCATTCATATGGTGAACACCTGGTAACCGACCTTAACAAGATGCATATAGAATATCCCCTATCATTCCGGGACTCCCTTCGGACATGATGAATTCGAAGTACTAAAGCATCCGGTACTTTGGATAGGGCTCGTTGGGCCCAATAGATCTATCTTTAGGATTCGCATCAATTAGGGCATCTGTTCCCTAATTCTTAGATTACCAGACTAAAAAGGGCATATTCGGTTTAATAATCCAGCCATAGAATGTAGTTTCATTTACTTGTGTCTATTTTGTAAAACATTTATAAAACTGCATGTGTTCTCATCCCAAAATATTAGATTTTAAAAGTGGGACTATAACTCACTTTCACAGATTTTTACTTCGTCGGGAAGTAAGACTTGGCCACTGGTCGATTCACGAACCTATAACAAATATGTACATATATATCAAAGTATGTTCAGAATATATTTACAACATTTTTAATACGTTTTAATGTTTTAAGTTTATTAAGTCAGCTATCCTCATTAGTAACCTACAACTAGTTGTCCACAGTTAGATGTACAGAAAAATAAAGCAATCTATATCATCTCGAATTAATCCACGACCTCGTGTATACAAGCCTCAGGCTATATCACAACTTAAAGTATATATAATATTTTGGAATCAACCTCAACCCTGTATAGCTAACTCCAACATTACTGCATATAGAGTGTCTATGGTTGTTCCGAAATATATATATAGATGGGTCGATATGATATGTCAAAACATTGTATTCGTGTCTATGGTATCCCAAGATTACATAATATATTAGAATACATGTATAATACAATATGAGTTAACTAGGATTTGATTAATATAGATTTGTTACCAATTTTCACGTAGCTACAACAAGAAAAATTATCCAATCTTGTTTTACCCATAACTTCTTCGTTTTGAATCCGTTTTGAGTGATTCAAGTTGCTATGGTTTCATATTGAACTTAAGTTTATGAATCAAAATAGAAAAAGTATAAGTTTATAGTTAGAAATACAGATTACAAGTCGTTTTTGTAAAGGTAGTCATTTCAGTCGAAAGAACGACGTCTAGATGACCATTTTGGAAAACATACTTCCATTTTGAGTTTAACTATGATTTTTGGATATAGTTTCATGCTCATAAGAAAAATCATTTTCTCAGAAGAACAACATTTAAATCAAAGTTTATCATAGTTTTTAATTAACTAACCCAAAACAGCCCGCGGTGTTACTACGACGGCGTATATCCGGTTTTATGGTGTTTTTCGTGTTTTCAGGTTTTAAATCATTAAGTTAGCATATCATATAGATATAGAATATGTGTTTAGTTGATTTTAAAAGTCAAGTTAGAAGGATTAACTTTGTTTGCGAACACGTTTAGAATTAACTAAATTATGTTCTAGTGATTACATGTTCAAATCTTCGAATAAGATAGTCATACATATATGAATCGAATGATGTTATGAACATCATTACTACCTCAAGTTTAGTAGGTAAACCTACTGGAAATGATAAAAAAATAACTTAAGCTTCAAAGGATCTTTGATGGCTTGGAAGTTCTTGAAATAGAATCATGACACAAAAACAAGTTCAAGAAAGATTATCACTCGAATTAAGATAGTTATAGTTATAGAAATTGAATCAAAGATTGAATATGAATATTACCTTGATTTAGAAAGATAACCTACTATAAATAACAAAGGTTTCTTGATCTTAGATGATTGCTTGGAATGGATTAGGAAATTTGGAAGTAAACTTGTAAACTTGGAAGTGTTCTTGATGTGTTCTTGAGTAATTGTTTTTATGATGATTATAGGTAATAACCAAAGCTTGTATTTGATATTTTTTATGGAAAAATAGTAACTTAGACGTTCATGGAAGAGTGTGTGTGTTTTGAGACAGAATTGGGAAGAAAATTGGAAGTGAAATGGAGTAGGTGGTGAAGGTGAGTGGGGTTAAAAGGAGTTATTGTTTTTGTTTCCTTGCTCATAAGTCATGCTAGTTGTCTAATTGTTGGTTCCACATGTTTGGTTCCACAAGTTTGATTGCTTAATATGTTGAAAACACTTAATCATATAAATATCAATTTCATTTAATATATCATGGAAAAGTTCGGGTCACTACAGTACCTACCCGTTAAATAAATTTAGTCCCGAAATTTTAAGCAGTTGGAGGTGTTGACGTATCTTCTGGAAATAAGTGCGGGTATTTCTTCTTCACCTGATATTATCGTTCCCAGGTGAACTCGGGTCCTCTACGAGCATTCCATAGAACCTTAACAATTGGTATCTTGTTTTGCTTAAGTCTTTTAATCTCACGATCCATTATTTCGACGGGTTCTTTGATGAATTGAAGTTTTTCGTTGATTTGGATTTCGTCTAATGGAATAGTGAGATTTTCTTTAGCAAAACATTTCTTCAAATTCAAGACGTGGAAAGTGTTATGTACAGCCACGAGTTGTTGAGGTAACTCAAGTCGGTAAGCTACTAGTCCGACACGATCAATAATCTTGAATGGTCCAATATACCTTGGATTTAATTTCCCTCGTTTACCAAATCGAACAACGCCTTTCCAAGGTGCAACTTTAAGCATGACCATCTCTCCAAATTAAAATTCTATATCTTTTCTTTTAATGTCAGCGTAGCTCTTTTGTCGACTTTGGGCGGTTTTCAACCGTTATTGAATTTGGATGATCTTCTCGGTAGTTTCTTGTATTATCTCCGGACTCGCAATCTATCTATCCCCCACTTCACTCCAACAATTTGGAGACCTACACTTTCTACCATAAAGTGCTTCAAACGGTGCCATCTTAATGCTTGAATGGTAGCTGTTATTGTAGGAAAATTCTGCTAACGGTAGTTGTCGATCCCAACTGTTTCTGAAATCAATAACACATGCTACTAGCATGTATTCAAGTGTTTGTATCGTCCTTTCGCTCTGCCCATCAGTTTGTGGATGATAGGCAGTACTCATGTCTAGACGAGTTCCTAATGCTTGCTGTAATGTCTGCCAGAATCTTGAAATAAATCTGCCATCCCCATTAGAGATAATAGAGATTGGTATTCCATGTCTGAAGACGACTTCCTTCAAATACAATCGTGCTAACTTCTCCATCTTGTCATCTTCTCTTATTGGCAGGAAGTGTGCTGATTTGGTGAGATGATCAACTATTACCCAAATAGTATCAAAACCACTTGCAGTCCTTGGCAATTTAGTGATGAAATCCATGGTAATGTTTTGCCATTTCCATTCCTGGATTTTGGGTTGTTGAAGTAGACCTGATTATTTCTGATGCTCAGCTTTGACCTTAGAACACGTCAAACATTCTCCTACATATTTAGCAACATCGGCTTTCATACCCGGCCACCAAAAATGTTTCTTGAGATCCTTGTACATCTTCCCCGTTCCAGGATGTATTGAGTATCTGGTTTTATGAGCTTCTCTAAATACCATTTCTCTCATATCTCCAAATTTTAGTACCCAAATTCTTTCAGCCCTATACCTGGTTATGTCTTCCCGAATATTAAGATGCTTCTCCGATCCTTTGGGTATTTCATCCTTTAAATTTCCTTCTTTTAAAACTCCTTGTTGCGCCTCCTTTATTTGAGTAGTAAGGTTATTGTGAATCATTATATTCATAGCTTTTACTCGAATGGGTTCTCTGTCCTTTCTGCTCAAGGCGTCGGCTACCACATTTGCCTTCCCCGGGTGGTAATGAATCTCAAAGTCGTAATCATTCAACAATTCAATCCACCTGCGTTGCCTCATGTTCAGTTTTTTTTGAATAAATATGTGTTGAAGACTTATGTGGTCGGTATATATAATACTTTTGACCCCATATAAGTAGTGCCTCCAAGTCTTTAATGCAAAAACAACCGCGCCTAATTTCAAAACATGCATCGTATAATTCTGCTCGTGAATCTTCAATTGTCTAGATACATAAGCAATTACCTTCGTTCGTTCCATTAATACACAACCGAGACCTTGCTTTGAGGCGTCACAATATATCACAAAATCATCATTCCCTTCAGGTAATGACAATATAGGTGTCTTAGTTAACTTTTTCTTTAATAATTGAAACGCTTTCTCTTGTTCATCCTTCCATTCAAATTTCCTCCCTTTATGTGTTAATGCAGTTAAGGGTTTTGCTATTCTGGAAAAATCTTGGATGAACCTTCTGTAGTAACCAGCTAATCCTAAAAATTGGGGTATATGCTTCGGAGTTTTTGGGGTTTCCCACTTTTCAACGGTTTCAATCTTTGCTGGATCCACCTAAATACCTTCTTTGTTCACTATATGACCTAGGAATTGAACTTCTTCCAACCAAAATGCACACTTTGAAAACTTAGCGTATAGTTTTTCTCTCCTTAACAACTCTAGCACTTTTCTCAAATGTTCTTCGTGCTCTTGGTCATTCTTTGAGTAAATAAGTATGTCATCGATGAAAATAATGACAAACTTGTCAAGGTATGGTCCACACACTCGGTTCATGAGGTCCATGAACACAGCTGGTACGTTAGTCAACCCAAACGGCATAACCATAAACTCGTAATGACCGTAACGCGTCCTAAAAGCAGTCTTTGGAATATCATCCTCCTTCACCCGCATTTGGTGATACCCATAACATAAATCAATCTTCGAATAAACCGATGAGCCTTGTAGTTGATCAAATAAGTTGTCGATTCTCGGTAGTGGGTAGCGGTTCTTGGTGGTAAGTTTGTTCAACTCTCGGTAGTCGATACACAACCTAAATGTACCATCATTCTTCTTGACAAACAAAACAGGTGCTCCCCATGGTAATGTGCTTGGTCGAATGAAACCATGCTCTAAAAGTTCTTGTAACTGAATTTGTAATTCTTTCATTTCGCTAGGTGCGAGTTTGTATGGAGCACGAGCTATTGGTGCAGCTCCTGGTACAAGGTCTATTTGAAATTCAATGGATCGATGTGGGGGTAATCCCGGTAATTATTTCAGAAATACATCGGGAAATTCTTTTGCGACGGAAACATCACTGATGTTCTTTTCTTCGGGTTTAACTACCTCGATGTGTTCTAGAATGATGTAACAACCTTTTCTTATTAGTTTTTGTGCCTTCATACTACAAATAAGATTTAATTTCGCGCTATTCTTTTCTCCGAACACCATTAAGGGTTTTCCTTTTTCCCGTACAATGCGAATTGCATTTTTGTAACATACGATCTCTGCTCTCACCCTTTTCAACCAGTCCATGCCAATTATCACATCAAACTTCCTAACTCTACTGGTATCAAATCAATCTTAAATGTTTCACTAACCAGCTTAATTTCTCGATTCCGACATATATTATCTACTGTAATTAATTTATATTTTCTAATTCGAGTAAAAATTTATTATCCAAAGGTGTCAGTGGACAACTTAATTTAGCACAAAAATCTCTACTCATATAGCTTCTATTCGCACCCGAATCAAATAAAACATAAGTAGATATACTGTCAATAAGAAACGTACCCGTAACAAGCTCCGGGTCTTCCTGCGCTTCAGCCGCATTAATATTGAAAACTATTCCGCGACCTTGCCCATTAGTATTCCCTTGGTTTGGGTAATTTCTAATAATGTGGCCCGGTTTTCCACATTTATAACAAACTACGTCGGCATTATTTGTTCCGACCTTTTTTGTTTCTTTATTTTTGTTGTTCTTTGGTCCGTAAACCTCAAATTTTGCCGCGCCATGACCACTTCTCTTACACTTGGTGCAAACTGTTGTGCAAAAGGCATTCGGATGGTACTCTGCACACCTGAAGCATGGTTGTTTTTGTTGTTTGTTGTTATTGAGGTTGTTGTTGGGATTGTTATTGTTGTTGAAACAGTTGTTGTAGTTGTTGTTGTTGTTGGGATGTTTGTTGTAGTTATTGTTAGGATTGCGGTTATTGTTGCGATTGTTGTTGCGGTTGTGGTTGTAATTGTTATTGTTGTTGTACTGGTGACTCTTGTCACCGTTTTCCTCCCACTTTCTCTTGAGTTGTTTCGTGTTGGCTTCTTCGGTCGCCTGTTCTTTAATTCTCCCCTCAATCTGATTTATGAGTTTATGAGCCATTCGACTTGCCTTCTGTATGGAAGTGGGCTCGTGTGAACTCATATCTTCTTGAATCCTTACTGGTAACCCTTTTACAAATGCGTCGATCTTCTCTTCTTCATCATCGAACGCTCCCGGACACAATAGGCACAACTCTGTGAATCGTCATTCAAATGTGGTAATGTCAAATCCTTGTGTTCGTAACTCTATAAGTTCTACCTTGAGCTTATTGACTGGGATGGTACTGCTCGTTCATCAATTGCTTGAATGCTGACCACGGTAGTGCGTAAGCAGCATTTTGTCCAACCTGTTCAAGATAGGCGTTCCACCATGTTAACACAGTACATGTGAAGGTATGCGTAGCGTACTTAACTTTGTCCTCTTCAGTACACTTATTTATGGCAAACACCGATTCGACCTTCTCGGTCCACCGTTTCAATCCAATTAGTCCTTCGGTTCCATCAAATTCCAAAGGTTTGCAGGCAATGAATTCTTTGTAGGAGCATCCTACACGATTTCTTATGGAATTAGTTCCACTGCTAGATCCAGAGTTATTGTTATTTTGCATCGCAGTCTGTACTGCGGCTATGTTTGCTGCAAGGAAAACACGGAAATCTTGCTCGCTCATGTTCAAATTCTGACGAGTCGTCGGTGCCATTTCCTTCAAAAATAGCCCAAAAGAATTAAGTTAATCATATAGAATTTTAAGAGTAGTCAATAGTATTTCGTAGCATAGTATGAACTCATTTATAAAAGCTTTTTCTTCATATTAGCATTTTATAGTTTTAATTCGGGTAGTACCTACCCGTTAAGTTCATACTTAGTAGCTAATATACAATTCAACTACTACAATTCTATATGAAAAAACTGATTATAATAAAATTTCGCGTTCAAATTTTTATACAATATTTTACAAACTTACAATACCGCTATTATACATATAGGATGAAATATAGCACATAATAACTTTGCTACTCGGCAGCTATAAAGGCAATTCTAATTAATACGCAAGTTGTTCAGCAAAAGAAATAAAGACACGTAATTCATAAGTCCATAAACAAGTCATGCATTCTGGTTTTACTAAGACGACTTTCCATCCTTGGTCTTGTGGAAAGTAACCATTATGACCATTGGCTAGGCAGTATGTTGTAATGTCATCAAAAGGACGAGGTTTTCGTAATGTCCAACAGCCCCGTAATAATCTAAAAACCTTGTTTCTCACCCCAACTACTGAATCCATCACTTGTGGGAAGGTTTTATTTAAAAGTTGTAATCTGATATTCTTTTTCTCAGTTTGGTAAGAAGCGAACATTACTAACCCGTAAGTATAACATGCTTCTTTATGTTGCATGTTAGAAGCTCTTTCTAACTCACGAAATCCTATGTTGAGATATGTTGAGTCAAAATAGGTTCTTAACCCGTAGTGTAAAATTGCATTTGGGTTCCCTGCATTTAACGCTTTAAAGAACACACTGCGTAACTTACGGTCTCCTCAATGTGATACACCCCACCTATCAAAGGAAAGCCTTTTATAAACTAAGGCATTTTTGGGAAGTCTTTCAAATGTTTGACAAGTTAATTTCGCTATAACTAAATGTGCTGATGAATTCTGACCGACTCTAGACAATATTTCCTCAATCATATCCTCTGGTAGGTCTTCTAAAATATTCGGTTGTCTACCCTTAACATCCATTTTGTTTTTATACTGTAAAATAGACAAGGATTAGATTCGAAAAAGATAATTAACAAACAATACAAGCAATTTTTATATAGAACCTAAAAGTACAAGCACACTATAATACATATAATACACAACATGATTACAACCCTCTAATCCGAATCACTGGTTTCATCTTCTTCGGACTTGGTTCGTTTTCCTAATTTTCTAGGCATATATGGTGTTCCTCTAATACGAGCCGTCGTTTTCCACAATGGTTTAGAAAAACCTGGTGGTTTAGAGGTTCCTGGGTTATTGTAACATTTTAGGAAATACGGACGTTGCCGATACATATAAAGTTCATCGGGGTTGGAATCAGGTTTCTCTATTTTTATACCTTTTCCCTTATTATTTTCTTTTGCTTTATTAATTTGGGTCGAGGTAATTTCTATAACATCATCGGAATCCTCATCGGGATCCGATTCATCGGAAAATTGGTAATCTTCCCAATATTTTGCTTCCTTGGCGGAAGCACCATTGACCATTTTTGACTTTGGTCCGTTGGTTGAGGATTTTCTTTTATTTAATCGATTTACTGTAGGTATCAATATTTCTTCCTCCGAAACCTCTTCTTCTTCCGGTTCTTCCTCTTCCGGTTCCCCCTCTTCCGGTTCCTCTTCTTCCGGTTCCTCCTCTTCTGGTTCCTCCTCTTCCGGTTCCTCTTCGGAAATTTGTGAATCTTCCAAAAGTATATTCGACTCTTCATTATTATTAGGTGAGTCGATGGGATTTGTACTAGAGGTAGACATCTATCACACAATATCAAACTTTCATGACCCGTCCTAATCCATCTGGACGAATACATTACAATTGATTTCACCGCGAGGTACTTGACCTCTATATGATACATTTTACAAACATTGCATTCGTTTTTAAAAGACAAACTTCCTTTACATCGAAAGTTGACGACATGCATACCATTTCATAATATATCCAACTATAATTGACTTAATAATAATCTTGATGAACTTGACGACTCGAATGCAATGTGTTTTGAAATATGTCATGAATGACTCCAAGTAATATCCTTAAAATAGGCAAATGCACAGCGGAAGATTTCTTTCATACATGAGAATAAACATGATTTCAAGTGTCAACCAAAAGGTTGGTGATGTTCATAGGTTTATCATAAAACAATAAAATTCATCATTTTGATAGACCACAAGATTTAAATCCTGCATGGTACAAATGGGCCCGAATCCTATACCCACCTGTAATGTACATGCTATATATTTTAAATAAAGTACACATTTCTCGCGTACGAAATCATCTTTCATAAATCTTAGTAACCACATATCTTGTGCACAAAAAATAACATACACATAACCTGTGTATAAAATCATTCTCTCGATACATAACATTCACTTTTCATTGCTTTCATAGCTTGGCTTGGTAACTGACCTTAACATATAATGCGCATAATAATATCCCCAAAACAGAACATCTCGTCTGTATAATAATCATATAAACTTTGAAGTACTAAACACCACGCCCACTAGCCCTTCCGTCTAGTGATTATTCTGGGTGGGGGTGTTAAACCCGGTAGCTACCTTTAGGATTCGCGTCAATTAGGCGTGCACTAATTCTCAAAATTAGTGATGTTCCCTAATTCTTAGGTTACCAAGCAATAATAATCAGGGGAAAATATTCATATCAATTGTGGCAATTTTCACGTCCACATAATTCAATGGTGGCAATTATCACGTCCACCTAATTCATTCGAGGAATGTTTTGCTTGTGTCTATCTCGTCAAACATTTATAAAAGCATTCCATATATTTGCAGTTCAAAATGTATTTCAAAAGCATTTAATAAAGCAGTTGTAAAAGTACCGCATGTATTCTCAGTCCCAAAAATGTAAAGAGTAAAAGGGAATCAAAGGAACTCACCATACTGTATTTTGTAGTAAAAATATATATGACGTCATTTAACAAGTGTAGGGTTGACCTCAGATTCACGAACCTATATCATTTGTGTATATATTAAAACATGTTCTTGTAATCGAACAATTATGTATATATTATTATTGGTAATATAACTTATATATATATATATATATATATATATATATATATATATATATATATATATATATATATATATATATATATATATATATATATATATATATTCCTTTTATTTGTTAAAATAGTAATTATAATAATACCAAATAATATTAATAGTGATTAAAATAACAATAATTGTAATACTAGTATTAATAATAATGATATTAACAGTAATTTTTAATAAAATGAAAAATTTATTAGTAATGTTAATGAAAATAATAACTTTTATATTAGTACATAATACTTAATAATAAGCAATTTTAACAACAATACTTATGTTAACCATTATCATAATCTTCATGTTTAATTTTTTAAACTAATATCTAAAGCTGTTATAACATAAATTCGTAATTCTAACCATATTAATAATGGTAATACTTATTTCAATAATAATCCTAATAATAATAATATTTAGTGATAATACTAGTACTAGTAATAATAATGATATTATTTATTAGTGATAAACCATAATACTAAATAATAATACTTTGTAAGGGTGATAATATTAATAATATCAGTAATAATTATAATAATCATACTTGTAATTATGATAATAATATTAAAAGGGTAACTACGACTTTTATTTGTAAAAATATTAATACTAATACTTAACATACTAGTAATAATAACAATAGCAAATAATAACAATAATATTAACAATAATAATAATAATAATAATAATAATAATAATAATGATAATAATAATAATAACGAAAATAAACTACCTCTTAGAGTTAAAAAAAAAATGCAGTCCTTGCAGGGAATCGAACACGGGACGACTTGCAAACCCGAACAAACAGCCCACCACTCGACCATTTCTGCTTTTCTGAAATCATTCTATCCTAATTTAAGTTAAACCCATTTTTGTTTCTGTTTCCTGTTTTCTCTCCCTCTTCTTCTTTAAAATTTCAATCGATATAAAGCTTCCACAAATTACTAACAGCGAATACTAAGTTGTGTTTTATAGACTTGCAACCGAATTATCATCAATCTTTAATAATTTAAAATCTCATTAGATATAATAAACAATGAATGAACTACATTAAATGAAATCGTTAACTTAAAGGTTTCAAAACAACACTTACATGTAACGACTAACGATGACTTAATGATTCAGTTAAAATGTATATACATGTAGTATATTAAGATGTATTAGTACACTTTTGAAAGACTTCAAGACACATGTCAAAGTACTTCTACTTAACAAAAATGCTTACAATTGCATTCTCATTCATTTTCATCAACAATTCTACTCGTATACACCCGTATTCGTACTCGTACAATACACAGCTTTTAGATGTATTTACTATTGGTATATACACTTCAATGATCAGCTCTTAGCAGCCCTTATGAGTCACCAACACATGTGGGAACCATCATTTGGCAACTAGCATGAAATATCTCACAAAATTACAAACTAATGGAGGCTATATGACAAGCCTCCATTCACGTGAATGAGCATCACCAATAATACTTTTATTTTGCAACTTACATGCATCAAACTACTCTCTCTCAAGTTCTATAATATTGTTCTAAGTGTTCTTCATCATCTTCATCAAAATCTAGCTTAATCTAGCTCAAAAATCCATACATAGATCAACATACAAAACAACTACTCAAGAACACTTCATAAACACTTCCAAGTTTACAAGATTACTTCCAAGCTTTCTAATCTAATCCAAGTAATCATCCAAGATCAAGAAACCTTTGTTATTTACACTAGGTTATCTTTCTTATTCAAGGTAATACTTATATTCAAACTTTGATTCAATTTCTATAACTATAAACTATCTTAATTCGAGTGATAATCTTACTTGAACTTGTTTTCGTGTCATGATTCTACTTCAAGAACTTTCAAGCCATCTAAGATCCTTTGAAGCTAGAACATTTCTTATCACTTTCAGTAGGTTTACCTACTAAACTTGAGGTAGTAATGATGTTCATAAAATCATTCGATTCATATATATACATAACTATCTTATTCGAAGAGTTAAACTTGTAATCACTAGAACATAGTTTAGTTAATTCTAAACTTGTTCGCAAAAAAAGTTAATCCTTCTAACTTAACTTTTAAAATCAACTAAACACATTTTCTATATCTATATGATATGATAACTTAATGATTTAAAACCTAGAAACACTAAGAACACCGTAAAACCGGACATACGTCGTCGTAGTAAAACCGCGGGCTGTTTTGGGTTAGATAATTAAAAACTATGATAAACTTTGATTTAAAAGTTGTTCTTCTGGGAAAATGATTTTTCTTATGAACATGAAACTATATCAAAAAATCATGGTTAAACTCAAAGTGGAAGTATGTTTTTCAAAATGGTCATCAAGACGTCGTTCTTTCGACTGAAATGACTACCTCTTACAAAAATGACTTGTAACTTATATTTCTGACTATAAACATATACTTTTTCTATTTAGATTCATAAATTTCAGTTCAATATGAAACCATAGCAATTTTATTCACGCAAAACGGATTTAAAACGAAGAAATGATGGGTAAAACAAATTTGGTTAAAAATGGTTAATTTGACTACGGGATGAATTTACAAAAACCTATACTAACCATAACTTAACTAACTTATATTGTATTATACATGTAGCCTAACATATATTATGTAACCTTGATAGAACATAGACACGTATACAATGTTATGACATATCATATCGACGTCATCTATATATATTATTTGGAACAACCATATACACTCTATATGCGGTGATGTTCGAGTTAGCTATACAAGGTTGAGGTTGATTCCAAAATAATATATATACTTTGAGTTGTGATCGAGTCTGAGACTTGTATACACTGGGTCATGGATTGATTCGAGATAATATATTGATTTATTTCTGTACTACTAACTGTGGAAAACTAATTGTGGACTACTAACGTGGACTGTTAACTTAACAAATTTAAATCGTTAAAACATAATAAAATATGTTGTTAATATATTTCGATCATACTTTGATATATGTGTATATATTGTTATAGGTTCGTGAATCGACCCGTGGCCAAGTCTTATTTTTCAACGAACTGAAAATCTGTGAAAGTGAGTTATAGTCCCACTTTTAAAATCTAATATTTTTGGGATGAGAATACATGCAATTTTTTTAAATGTTTTACAAAATAGACACAAGTACGTGAAACTACATTCTATGGTTGAATTATTAAACCGAATATGCCCCTTTTAGTCTGGTAATCTAAGAATTAGGGAACAGACACCCTAATTGACGCGAATCCTAAAGATAGATCTATTGGGCTCAAAAAAACTCCATCCATGTTGCGGATGCTTTAGTACTTCGAAATTATCATGTCCGATGGATGTCCCGAAATGATGGGGATATTCTATATGCATCTTGTTAATGTCGGTTACCAGGTGTTCACCATATGAATGATTTTTATCTCTATGCAGTTTGCGAAATGCCTGATATGAGATGTGTATTTATGAAAAATGAAAAGGAAATCTTGTGGTCTATTATTACGATTGATAAATATGTAGGTTAAACCTATAACTCACCAACATTTTTTGTTGACGTTTTAAGCATGTTTATTCTCAGGTAATTGTTAAGAGCTTCCGCTGTTGCATACTAAATTAAGGACAAGATTTGGAGTCCATGTTTGTTTAATATTGTTTAAAAACTGCATTCGATAGTTTACTTTGTTGTAACATATTAATTATTGTAAACCATTATGTAATGGTCGTGTGTAAGCGTGATATTTTAGATTATCATTACTTGATAATCTACGTTATAATTATTAAACCTTTATTGATAGAATAAAGGTTATGGTTTGTTTTAAAAACGAATGAAGTCTTTAAAAAACGTCTCATATAGAGGTCAAAACCTCGCAACGAAACCAATAAATATGAAACGTTTATAATCGATATGAACAGGACATTTCATTCACCAACTCGTTCATATTAAATTCATATTACTAATATGCTATGATGTACATCCTTCCTTAACAACTTAACCATCGTTAACTACGATCTCTGTTTCAACTCCATGAATTCCGTTTCATAACAAACCAAGTGTGTTATTCAATTATATATTTGATTTTACACTTTCATTTTCGATATGCTCGAAACTCACCAGAAAACATCATCGTATCTTGCGAAGTTCACAAGAATTCCACGAACATCAACATCCTTCACCGAGGAATATTAATTAGTATCAATAATGAAGTGCTAGTTACATTAGTGAAACACTCCGCGGAAATTATGTAATCTTTAATGTTGTAAAGATTATTCATTTTCAATTCCAGCTATAAATCAAATGAGTTTAATATTATATTAACTCGGTAAATCTGTATTACATCTGAAGAAAATATCCATACCTATATATTTTCATAGAAACTGTAATGAAATTCATTTATGTTACTTGTGAAAAAAAAAATTTAACGGGTAGGTAATACCTGAGAGATATATAAATTCACAATTAATATGTTACATTATTCGAATCTGATTCAGCAACCATCAACTATACTCACTACTTTCACAACAATATACATTCTTTCATAAAAGTCAAAACAACCATTCTCATTCAAATTTGATTGCATAATCTGATTTTAACAAATCAAAATCCAAGTCAAGATTTAACAGAAGACATCACTCTTAGAATTTTTACATCTTTTAAAGCTATACTTTGACTTCAAAACTGTGCTAGAACGTCATTTCTATACCAAGAATCCAGAAAAATATTCGTATCATTCAAAATTCTAGAACAACATATGTGTATTGACAATTACAGCCTACGTTCAAACCCTTCAAAATTCCTGAAGGCACTTCAAATAATGAACAATCGAAGTGATGATCCAACCACATATTAACCACAGTCTTGCACCTGAAAAACTCTCGAAGCCAAAGTCGTAGTTTAACACGTATCCGTGTCAGATCCTTCGGCATTTATTAGCAAAAATAACATTTTAATCCCTTTTCAACGTAGACAGTTTTGTCACAGCTCCAGCAAATCAACTTCAATTGATCATTCGAATAAGCCTTATTATAACAATTACCCCTTCATCATTGTTACTGGGGAACCGTTTATATTCCACCACATTAGCAGCAAACTTACCAACAATTTTGTTAATCTTTGACTTTCAGAAAAATCATTATATTCATTGAAACCCTATCATATACTCACCCGCACCTTGTAACGAGAATTGCCATACCAATTATCAAGAATCAGCAATCAGTATTTTGAAATCTCGCAACATGCCTACATCAACAGTTATATATATACATATAACGTCCATCTCCTAGACTTACATACTTCGAATGTGAAGTTTCTGAAAAACATCCTAAACTGCGATCTAGTTCTCCGAATTTCAGAAAAATGCTGACGAAGCAGTAAAAATTGTAAACGACCTTAACAGTTAAAAGTTTGATGATAAAGAATAGTGTGCTGGCAAATCTCTGAAAAAGAGAAGGTTTGGAACTGGAAAACGGATTGAGTAAACCATGAAGGAGGCTGTGGATTTAATGCCCCGTTCATATACATTATAAACAATTCATAATAGTTGATTTCATCGCGAGGTATTTGACCTCTAAATGATACATTTTAAAAAAATTGTATTCGTTTTTAAAGGACAAACTTTCATTTCATCGAAAGTTAACAGGCATGTATACCATTTCCTAATATATCAAACTATCAATGTCATCTTATCAATCTTGATGAACTTAATGACTCGAATGCAACGTCTTTAGAAATATGCCATGAATGACTCCAAGTAATATCCTTAAAATGAGCAAATGCACAGCGGAAGATTTTCTTAATACATGAGAATAAACATGCTTTAAAGTGTCAACCAAAAGGTTGGTGAGTTCATTAGTTTATCAAAATTAATCATTTCCAACAATATAATAGACCACAAGATACTCATATTTAGAAAATAATCTGTGCAGGTCTACTCCTGCTGTAAAATCATTCATATGAAGAACACCGAAACCTTTCAAACCAACTCACCAACGGTAGCTAATGCGTGCGTGCAATGCAAAATCATCTCACTGTGGTAGTTAATACAATATAATTTTACAACGGGAACTAATGCGTGCGTGCAATGCAAAATCATCTCGCCGAGGGTAGCTAAAACGGTAGTTAATGCGTGCGTGCAATGCAAAATCATCTCACCATTACTGACTACTAAATCGAATACAATACAATACAATACATCGGTAGCTAATGCGTGCGTGTAATGAAAAATCATCTCACCGATGGTAGTTAAAACAGTAGCTAATGCGTGCGTGCAATGCAAAATCATCTCACCGTTACTAACTACTAAATCGAACCATTTTGGTAGCTAATGCGTGCGTGCGATGCAAAATCATCTCACTGATGGTCGATAATACAATCTTTATAGAAATCAAACCTCTGAATCCAAATAATTCTATCATAGAATATAGTTTTGAATACTTGTGTCTATTTCGTCAATCATTTATATAAAAAAAACAATTCATGTATTCTCAGTTCAAAAATATATCTCAAAAGCATTTAATAAAATAGTTATAAAAACAGCGCATGTATTCTCAGTCCCAAAAATGTAAAGAGTAAAAGGGAAGCAAATGAACTCACACTACAATATTTTGTAGTAAAAATATTCATACGACAAAACTGAACAATGCAGGGTTGGCCTTGGATTCACGAACCTATATTATATATATATATATATATATATATATATATATATATATATATATATATATATATATATATATATATATATATATATATATATATATATATATATATATATATATATATATATATATATATATATATATATAACACATATAATCGTAATTGAGCAATTTCATATATATTTTGTTATTAATAATATACTTGTTATACTATATGTTATTTAGATAAATTTAATATATTTAGTTTATATGTTTCATATAACTATTACTTATCATTAAAAATAAAAACTGTATATTACGGTTTAATATATATTTATTATTAATTGGTATAGCTTGTAAAGACATGTCCTAATGCATAAGGACGAATACAATAACATATGATTACATCGCGAGGTACTTGACCTCTATATGATACGTTTTACAAACATTGCATTCGTTTTTAAAAGACAACCTTTCATCACATCGAAAGTTGACGACATGCATACCATTTCATAATATCCAAACTATAAATGACTTAATCTGTCATCTACTTAATAATAATCTTGTTGAACTCAACAACTCGAATTCAACGTCTTTTGAAATATGCCATGAATGACTCCAAGTAATATCTTTAAAATGAGCAAATGCACAGCGGAAGATTTCTTTCATACTTGAGAATAAACATGCTTTAAAGTGACAACCAAAAGGTTGGTGAGTTCGTTAGTTTATCAATAATATTCATTTCCATCATTTTTAATAGACTACAAGATTTTCATTTTCATTTCTCATAAATATACATCCCATACATAGAGATAAAAATCATTCATATGGTGAACACCTGGTAATCGACCTTAACAAGATGCATATAGAATATCCCCCTCATTCCGGGACTCTCTTCGGATATGATAAAATCGAAGTACTAAAGCAGTTCAAATTCTCTGACTAGGGCTTGTTAGTGCCCATAGATCTATCTTTAGGATTCGCGTCAATTAGGGTGTCTGTTCTCTAATTCTTAGATTACCAGACTAAAAAGGGGCATATTCGATTCGATAATTCAACCATAGAATGTAGTTTCGATTACTTGTGTCTATTTCGTAAAACAGTTATAAAAGCAGCGCATGTATTCTCAGTCCCAAAAATATATATTGCAAAAGCATTTAAAAAGGGAGCAAATGAAACTCACTATCCAATATTTTGTAGTAAAAATATTCATTCGACGATACTGACAATGCAGGGTTGGCCTCGGATTCACGAACATATATCATTTGTGTATATATTAATACACATAGTCGTAATCGAATAAGTTTATATATATAACTTATTAATTATATCATTTTTATATTAATAATATATTTAAGTTTCATATATTCCTTTTGTATATAAAAATATTTTGTTATGTTATATGTGTTAAACATAATTATTTATATATTTCATTTGTTTATCGAAACAGTAGTTCTAAGTTATTATTAGTAATGATAAATATAATGATAATAACATTAATAATATACTTATGTTAATAATAATAATCTTATTATTTATAAAATGATACTAATACTAATATTTATGAAAGTACTAATAAATTTTATCATTTTTATAATAATATTAATAATACTAATCATAATCATAATATTGATAATAATACAAAAATGATAAGTTTGCTACTAATAATATTATTAATACTTATAATAATAATAATAATAATAATATTAATAATAATAATATAAACTATTTTAATGATAATAATTTTTAATGACCATGTTATTACTAATAATGATAATAATTAGTACTACAATAATACTAGTAAGTAATAATAATAACATAACAATAATAATAATAATAATAATAATAATAATAATAATAATAATAATAATAATAATAATAATAATAATAATAATAATAATAATAATAATAATAATAATAATAATAATAATAATAAAATAGACTACCTCAAGAGAATAAGTTTCAAAGAAAAACAGCCCTTGCCCAGGCTTGAACTCGCGACCTCTCGCTAACCGCTAACACCCCAAACCATCTGAACCAAATCCGCTTTTCGATTTTAATTAGGATTACAAACTATATAACCCATCCATCTGTCTATTCTTCATCGTTTACAACTTTCATCATCATCATCTATTAATTGATCCATCATCATCTATCTTTTCCAAAATCCTAGCATCCTCACAGTATCCTATCTTCATAATCGATAAACAATTCATCGTCTTCATCGTACATCATAGATTCATCATCATCATTCATAGTTTATTAACAGAAACAATCATTCGAGTACTATAACAGCAACTAAGTGGGTTCGTTTGATTAAAACAACGAGAAAATAGAAAGCGATGGCAATCGATTATCATCGTTATGATCATCATCGACTATCAGGGTTTCGGCCTAACTAGCAAACTGTAGGCCCAAACTTCAAAGTGTGGTAACAAAGTTTAATGGGCGGCAGCAGGAAACGATTAATAAAACGGCTGTAACAACCTAAATTCATAAAGTGTCATCATCATCTTTCTTACACCCATCATTCTTTCATCACCAATCATTATGCATCATCAACTTCCTTCATTATTATACAATCGTGATGTAACAGACTTAGATACAGAAAAACGAGTTGCAGTAGCAAGTTGTTTGGGTGGTTTATGGTTTTCGTTTACAAATAACAACGACAAGACCTTGTTACTACGAAACTTAAGTTATTTACAGGTTCATATTACGGCGAATGGGCCAAGGATTTTCCTGATTCACAAACCATATTAACTGGATCGAAAGCCCAAAATTCGAGTCCATTAATAAAAGGAAGTCCAAGTTGCATTTGATTAATGGATCCATAGTTGTCGTTAGTTAAAAGGAATAAATAGTTTAGTAAGTGGGGTATTTGATTAGGGATTGTCGGCTTTAAAGAAAAAGGGAATGCATGATAGCATTTTTAAAGAAGTGGGTCATAAGTAACATCTTCTTTTATTTGAAACATAAACGGATACAGTATATAGTACAAGTGGGTTACAGTCGAACAGAAGATACCAGATGTAGGTTCAGGCAGCAGCTTTACTCGAGACACACTAGCAGCAGCAAGTTAAATGGGTGGTGGTTGGGTTGACTTTCGAATCAAAACAGAAAACATGAACGATAATAATAAGTGATGGTGGTTTAGATGAAGGTTGTTTGGGTCTGTTGAATACGAAAATAGAAACATTGATCGAATAATAGTAGGAAATAGACGGGTTGTTTGCAGCTATTGTTGGGGTTCGATCATGGTCGTTTATGATCAATAAGAGGAGAGGGAAAAGAGAGAGAGAGAGTTATCAATGGTGGTTCACGAATTGATTCAGAGAAGAAGTAGGAGACAGACTTTGAATGATAGTGATCGATGAAGGTGGTGGTAGGATGGCGAAATGGGTTCCGATGGAGATGAACAAATACAGGGATTCTTTTGATGATAGATGTCTGCGTTTTAGTGTAATAACAGTAGTAGTATAGATCATAAATAATTAAATCAATCAAATTTGTTGTTTACCTCTGATCAAATACAGTTATATATCGATATGTATGATGTGTGTTTTAGTATATGTAAGTGGTTTGAAGAGGTGGAGGAGGGTTGCCGGATAGTGGTTGATGGTAGTGGTCTAGTGGTGGTGGACATGATGGTTGAAGTAGGGTGGTGGAGTGGAGATGGCTTTTGGTAATTCAAGGTTGAAGGTGATAGAGTTGTTTGGTTGAATTCAAAATATAGATGTGATATATCTTATGTGGTATATGCATGTATATAAGATATACTCTGTAAACAATTGTTAGTGGGGAGAAAAAGAAAGAGACAGAATCCAAACACAGTATTTACAATTTATATCACGTGAAATATATTTGTTGGTATGTTACCGACAGTTTTTTTACGGACTGTGTGTCGTCCACTATTTTAAATCAGTGGCGGATAAAAGTCTTCAGAAAAATCCCATATTTTTAAATTATCTATATTTATTTATTTTGGTCATTATGGTACAAATTTCAATCATTAACAATTAAATAAAAATTACATCAATTATTCACTCCTAACCCCAAGTAAATATAAAAAGTTTTAAAATTCAACAAATAGTTCCTAAATACATTTTTAATAAGTCTATAATTTGTAAAACTCGTTTTTGGATCATCGTTTATTTTAAAAATTACATAAGTTTAACTTGCTTAATATCAATCGGGACATCAAATGAGTATTACAATCATTTAATATTTATCTTTAATATACTTCATTTATATATAAAGATATATTTTAAATAATAATTATTATAATATCCTATTTTTATTTTATCTTACATAATTAAATTTTAATAGCAATAACATATAATATTTCAAATTATACTTTCAATTACCATTTATACATATATATATACACACATATCTATTTATAATTAATTGTTCGTGAATCATTGAAACTGGTCAAAAGGTAATTGATTATATGAACATAGTTCCACAATTTTCAAGACTCAACATTACAGATTTTGCTTATCACGTCGAATTCATATAAAGATTAAGTTTAAATTTTGTCAGAAATTTCTGAGTCGTCACATAGCTTAACTAATATCTTTTTAATAAAAAAAGTATAGCATAATGTATTTTTATATAAAAGTATCTATTTGTGAAAATATTGATAGTTTTAATGATAACAAAATAATAATTTTAGTAAGAATGATAATAATGATAATAAGATTAATAATAATAATACTAATGATTATATTAATAATAATAATGATAATATTTATAATAATACTTATGTTACTAATAATAATAATAATAATAATAATAATAATAATAATAATAATAATAATAATAATAATAATAATAATAATAATAATAATAATAATAATAATAATAATAGTACTAAAAATGATGCTAATACTAATATTAATCAGAGTATTTATGTTCTCATGATAATGCATATATTAGTCATTAAAAAAAATAAAATAATAACAATAATAATAATAATAATATTCTTATTTAGAAATATAATCATAATAATAATAATGATAACTAATACTTGAATGACAAAATTTATAATAATAAATACATTAATAATGTTAATAATAATAATAATAATGATTTTAATACTTATAACTATGATAATAATAATAAGTGTTAGAATACTAATAATAACAATAGTATTAATAACAATAATAATAATCATAGTAACAACAATAATAATAATAATAATAATAATAATAATAATAATAATAATAATAATAATAATAATAATAATAATAATAATAATAATAATAATAATAATAATAATAATAATATAAATGATAATAAAAATAATACTAATAAGAATAAGACTACCTTCAAGGAAGTAGGCCTTTAAAAAAAATGACTCATCCCGGACTCGAACCCGTGACCTCTCGTTCCTGTGACACACCCCTAAACCATCGAACCGCTGGACACTTTCTTGTAATTACCCATCCGTTTAAATATTTAATATGTACGTAGCTATTCATCATCATCTTCTCCGTTATTATCATCTCAATAATCATCTTTATCGTATCATATTTATCATCATCGACATCATTAAACTCGTTTCACCATACCACATTAACATCATCTTCATAATCATCATCATATCTTCAATTCTCCATCATCATCTATATTATCATGTATCCTATCTTCTATTTATCCTATACCATCGTCTAACTCAAAATCGTTTTCGTAATCATTATCATATAAATGTCAAATATCAACAGAACATATAAAGTGTTTACTTAAGATGCTCGTTATTGATCCAGCCCAATGAAGGAAATGATATGGATTGACACTAATACTAAATGGGCATCAACAGCGCATTTAAATTATAATTAGTAGCCCAAACTTTCAAATAGACTTGAAGCCCAATATTAGGCCATAAGAATGTTTAAAAGAAATCCATTTTGGAGTAATAAGTTCGGTAGGTTTTGAAGTAAATCAATTCACAAACCTGAAACACGAAACAAGTGATCGAGCTGAAACAGGAAGCGAATTTTTTTGCAGTAGTAGTGAGGAGTTGCAACTGTAGCAGTGAATAGCAAGGATTTGCAGCAGTTTTTGTGGGTTTCGAATGTGATTCAAACAGACAATATTGAGTAAATGATGATGGAAGATTGTTTGGCTTTCGATTTTGGTGGTTTCAAAAAGTGTCTGGGTTCATGGTGTGCTAGTGGTGTCCGTAAAAAATAAGTAGTAGTAACGAAGGCAAGTGGTTCGATGGTGGTCATTTAAAATAGAAACATGTATAGCGGCAAACCAGTTGGTTTTTTGTGGAAAGGTACTCGTTGGTGGTCATGGGTTATTGACGGTTGTGATGGTAGTTGTCGGAGGTGGTGATGATGGAGGTCACGGT
The DNA here is from genome assembly GCF_046630445.1 of Rutidosis leptorrhynchoides. Lineage (NCBI taxonomy): Eukaryota > Viridiplantae > Streptophyta > Magnoliopsida > Asterales > Asteraceae > Rutidosis > Rutidosis leptorrhynchoides. The sequence goes on along the minus strand of NC_092343.1, from coordinate 199,366,105 downwards.
GGAAGGTAGTCGGTTGTGTTATGCTTCTAGGATATAAATGAAAGAAGAAAAATGTATATCGCGATGGTGATGGTGGCGGTGAATGGTGGTTGAAAAAGCAACATAAAAATGGCAGTAGTATGATTGATGGAGGTTTCTTCATGATGGTGAAGTGGTTAACCGGTGGTTCATGTGGATGTGCACCGTAGGTGGTTATCGCCTGAAGTGGTTTGAAGTGGCGATTGGTTAGAAGAGAAAGACAAGTTAATGGGTGTGGGGTGCTGATATTCAATATCACATACCGATATATATACAGAAATAGAAAGATATATATATTATATATATAATATAATAATAATAATAATAATAATAATAATAATAATAATAATAATAATAATAATAATAATAATAATAATAATAATTATTATTATTATTATTATTATAATATAATAATAAAAATCATAATGATGAAAATTTTCAATGTTTAACAGTAAAACACGATGCTTTAAACAATGCAAGCTGTGTTATTTTGTAACTATATTACCGACAGTTTTAACGCGAAGGGTATATCATTCTCCGTTGTTAATCAGTGACGGATAAAAGTCTTCAGAAAAATCCAATATTTTTAAATTAACTATATTTATTTATTTTGGTCATTATGGTATAAAATTCGATCATAATTTATTAAATTAAAAACACATCAACTGTCCCTCTCAATTCTGGGTAAAATATAAAAAGTGTTAAAATTTAATAACTAAATCCTAAATACATTTTTAGTAAGCCTAAAATTTATAGAACTCATTTTCGGATCACCATTTATTTTAAAATCACATAAGTTCGTTTTAAATTTGATTAATAACTATCAAGATGACAAACGAGTACTACGAGCGTTTATTAAATAAATTCTAAATCATATATATATATTCAATATACTTTTCATATATATATAGATTTATAGAAATATCATATATTATTATTTTTTACACAAATGAATTAAATCACATAAGTTTCTCTTTCATATTTATATATATATATTTAAATATATATGTATTTATTTACAGATAGTGGTTCGTGAATCGTCGGGAATAGTTGAAGGTCAAGTGAATATATGAAACAGTACAAAATATTCGAGACTCAACATTACAACTTTGCTTATCTTGTCGAACTTATATAAAGATTAAGTTTAAATTTGGTCAGAAATTTCCGGGTCGTCACAATACCTACCCGTTAAAGAAATTTCGTCCCGAAATTTGATTGGGATGGTCATGGCTGACAATAAGTATGTTTTTAAGACGCATATGAGCTAGAATTCAGAGTTTTATAATAATTGAATAATATAGATAAAACAACTCGATTATGTGAAGAATACGAATGAAACTATTACAAAAGAGTGAAATGAATAAATGCCGGTTCGTCTTAACTGGTGACGTAGTCATGGTTGATTTTCGGAATTCAAGGGATTCAGAGAAAATTTTCGTAATAAGATTTGATCCTCCGGTAATTAAGGAAATTAGGATCCGCTTTAAATGCGATCATCTGTTTTGATTGCTCTGTCGGATATTTTACTATAAATCCACCTCCTTCGTTTCTTTACCACTCACACCTTCTATTCTTTCTCCTTAATTCATACTTTAACGCATTAATCAATATGCTTCATCCAATTCTGCTTCTTGATATATTCCTCACTTTCATATCTGTCATTCTTCTTTTTCATCTACCACCGGAAGAATCTATTTACTTCTACTATACACTTGGTTTTATAGTGTTTTTAGTTTTCTCGTGTCTTTATATTTCCATATGCATCGATATTTATGGTTTGTAATTTCTGGGTTGTTGTTGGGCTTTATATCTTCCCTTATATTTCAAAGTTCCGACTTCTGTCTTCTATAATCATTGTCATCCGCAGTTAATGCTCCCTTCTATTTGCTGCGATTTATACTCCCATTTTTATTTCGGAGTTTCCTTCTTTCGTTTCCTCTTCTTGCGATTAAGCACCGTTTGTAATGGTCCAGAATTCGCAGATATGAATTTCGGAATGAACATAGTTAATGTTCTAAGAAGAAAATTGTAATGGCACGATCTTGATTTGTCAAATTACTAGAATATTCCGGAAAAGACTGAATCATCAAGAAATATTTTCTGGATATTTTTAGAGGTTAAATAGAATACCAGAGTCGTGTAACATGGCACATGATGATGGTATGGTCTGTGAATCATCATGTTCCATTAGAAACTCAGCATGACTTACTGTAATATAATCACGTTGATCAAGTGTCATTATATTATGCTAACTCATGCATCAATTTTCAACACTACTTCAAAACATTATTAACTTATATTCGAATTTTTCAGACTTTAGAAACTAAAACAGTTTCCTTTTCTGATGTAATACAGATAACGCGAGGAGATAGATGATTTCAGATAAGAATAGTTATGAAAATATCTTCAGAAATATGGAGGATATTTATAATGTAAGATACGATGATATCTCAGAATTTCTAATATCAGAGGATGATGAAGAATATTGTCTGCAGGGGTTTAGAGTCAGGAGCAAGGTATTCATTTAAGGCTTCAGCAGACACTAAATCATTTGAATTCTTTAAAGGCAGGTTTAGTCTTTGTGATTTGTCCACAGCCTCCTTCATACTTTGCTCAATCCGTTTTGCAGTACTAAATCTTCTCTTTTTCTGAGCTTTGCCAACACACTACTCTTTATCATCAAACTTTTTACTGTTAAGGTCGTTTATAGTTTTTGCTGCTTCATCAGCATTTCGAGAACTAGTTCGCAGTTTAGGGTGCTTTTTAGAAACTTCACATTCGAAATATGTAAATCTTGGAGGTAGATATTATATGTATATATAACTGTTGATGTAGACATGCTGTGAGATTTCAAAATACTGATTGCTAATTTTCAATAATTGATATGGCAATTCTTGTTACAAGGTGCGGACGAGTATATGATAGGGTTTCCAATGAATAAATATAGTGATTTTTCGGAGACGCTTAAAGATCAATGAAGTTGTTGGTAAGTTTACTGCTAATGTGGCGAGATATAAAAGGTTCTCTGATAACGATGACGAAAGGGCAACGTATATATCGAGGTTATAATAAGACTGTTTCAACTAAAAAGTCGAAGTTGACTTGCTGGAGCTGTGACAAAATTGGCTACTTTGAAAAGGAATTGCAAAGTTATTTTTGCTAATAAATGCCAAAGGATCTGTCGCGGTACGTGTTAAAATTTTACTTATGTTCTGGGAGTTTTCAAGAATCATGAAGGGTTGTAATGAATTTTGAATGATACAAAAGTAGTTTTTCTGGGGTTAAGGAATAGAAACAATGTTCTATCACAGTTTCGAAGTCAAAGTATAGCTTTGAAAGATGTAGAAATCTAAGAGTGATGTCTTCGGTTTGATCTTGACTTGAATTTTTATGTGTTAAAATCAGAATATGTCATTGAATTTGAATGAGAATGGTTGTTTTGATTTCTATGGAAGTATGTATATTTTTGTGAAAGTAGTGGATATAGTTGATGATTGCTAAATCAGATTCGAAGAATATAACATATAAATGGTGAATTTATATATCTCTCGGGTATTACCTACCCGTTAAAAAAAATTTCATAGGTAATATTTTGTACAAGAGAATTTTATTATAGTCTTTATGAAAATATATGTATATATATTTTCTTCAGACATAATACAGATTTAATAAGTCAATATGATATTAAACTCATTTGATTTACCGTTAAAACAAGGATATATAATCTCCAAAAGTTTAGAAACCACATAGTCGCCAAGTCAAACGAGGATTATGATCGAGGTATCGATTAAGAGGTTAAGGTGTGTGATGTTGAGGCTTGGAATGCGGATGTTGTTGGTGGTACTGTAGGTGCCGATGATGTTGCTGAAGCCGGTAAGTTTTGCACCATATTATCCAAAGTTGTTTCTCGGGCGCGAAGCTCGTTGACTTCCTCTATTATTCCGGGATGATTGGCGGTTGGAACGAATGGATGAATAATGTTTAGAATTATGGTTATTATGTAATTGTTACGAGAAATTCTGGAAATAATAAAGAAAATGGTATTATGAACAGGTTCGCCGGTAAGTGCTCAGGTTCATCGCCGAGAGGGCAATAAGGTGGATCGAAGGGATTGCCTTCTTCTTGTCTCCAATGTTTTAGTAGACTACGGACCCATCCCCAATTCATCCAGAACTGATGATGGCTAATTGGTTGATTCATTCCGGTTACACTATCTTCTGAGCTCGATTCAAAATCCATAGCGGAATAGCTGTCGGAATCTAAGGAATAGCTATCGGAATCTGAGGGACTCGAACTGGTTGAGGGATTCGTCTCGTACGATCAGATGAAGGATTTTCGATAAGAAATAGATTATAGGATGTAGATTAGTACCCTGCAATACATAATTTACATATGCATATATAATACTAAAATCCCATAAGTTACGGAGGAATCTACGGAATATGTCAAACAAGGTTTACAGTAACAGATATGCTAAGATATGAATTTTTGTCTATACACTATTCATGCAATCAATGCAGTAAGATGTTTCTAGACTAAGAATGATAAGCAGGTAATTTCCTAAGGCTGATAAGTAGGTAATTTTTGACACGAAATGATAAGCAAAACTTTTGGCATGCAGACACGATCGAAGTCCAGACTCACTAATGCATCCTAACGACTATCAGTTAGACACACTAATGCAGACCTAGTTCGCTAAGACCACCGCTCTGATACCAACTTTAATGCCCCGTTCATATACATTATAAATGATTCATAATAGTTGATTTCATCACGAGGTATTTGACCTCTAAATGATACATTTTACAAATATTGCATTCGTTTTTAAAAGACAAACTTTCATTTCATCGAAAGTTAATAGGCATGTATACCATTTCCTAATATATCAAACTATCAATGTCATCTTATCAATATTGATAAACTTAATGACTCGAATGCAATGTCTTTTGAAATATGCCATGAATGACTCCAAGGAATATCTTTAAAATGAGCAAATGCACAGCGGAAGATTTCTTTAATACCTGAGAATAAACATGCTTTAAAGTGTCAACTAAAAGGTTGGTGAGTTCATTAGTTTTTCGAAATTAATCATTTCCAACAATATAATAGACCACAAGAGACTCATATTTAGAAAACAATCTGTGCAGGTCTACTCCTGCTGTAAAATCATTCATATGAAGAACACCGAAACCTTTCAAAACAACTCACCAACGGTAGCTAATGCGTGCGTTCAATGCAAAATCATCTCACCGTGGTAGTTAATATAATATAATTTTACAACGGGAGCTAATGCGTGCGTGCAATGCAAAATTATCTCGCCGAGGGTAGCTAAAACGTTAGCTAATGCGTGCGTGCAATGCAAAATCATCTCACTGTTACTAACTACTAAATCAAATACATATACAATATAATACATCGGTAGCTAATGCGTGCGTGCAATGCAAAATCATCTCACCGACGGTAACTAAAATGGTAGCTAATGCGTGCGTGCAATGCAAAATCATCTCACTGTTACTAACTACTAAATCGAACAATTTCGGTAGCTAATGCGTGCGTGCGATGTAAAATCATCTCACCGATGGTCGATAATACAATCTTTATAGAAATCGAACCTCTGAATCCAAATAATTCTATCATAGAATGTAGTTTTGAATACTTGTGTCTATTTCGTCAATCATTTATATAAAAAAAAACAATTCATGTATTCTCAGTTCAAAATATATCTCAAAAGCATTTAATAAAACAGTCATAAAAATAGCGCATGTATTCTCAGTCCCAAAAATGTAAAGAGTAAAAGGGAAGCAAATGAACTCACTCCACAATATTTTGTAGTAAAAATATTCATACGACGAATCTGAACAATGCAGGGTTGGCCTCGGATTCACGAACCTATATCATTTATATATATATTAACACATATAATTGTAATTGAGCAATTTCATATATATTTTGTTATTAATAATATACTTGTTATACTATATGTTATTTAGATAAATTTAATATATTTAGTTTATATAACTATTACTTATCATTAAAAATAAAAACTGTATATTAAGGTTTAATATATATTTATTATTAATTGATATAGGTTAACTAATATCTTTTTTATAATAAAAGTATAGCGTAATGTATTTTTATATAAAAGTATCTATTTGTGAAAATATTGATAGTTTTAGTGATCAAAAAATAATAATTTTAGTAAGAATGATAATAATGATAATAAGCTTAATAATAATAATACTAATCATTATATTAATAATAATAATGATAATATTTATAATAATACTTATGTTACTAATAATAATAATAATAGTACTAAAAATGATGCTAATACTAATATTAATCATAGTATTTATGTTCTCATTATAATACATATATTAGTCGTTAAAATAAATATAATAATAACAATAATAATAATAATAATATTCTTATTCATAACTATAATCATAATAATAGTAATGATAACTAATACTTGAATGACAAAATTTATAATAATAAATACATTAATAATGTTAATAATAATAATAATTTTTTTACTACTTATAACTATGATAATAATAATAATAAGTGTTATAATACTAATAATAACAATAATATTAATAAAAATTATAATAATCATAGTAACAACAATAATAATAATATAAATGATAATAAAAATAATACTAATAAGACTAAGACTACCTTCAAGGAAGTAGGCCTTTAAAAAAAATGACTCATCCAGGACTCGAATCCGTGACCTCTCGTTCCTGTGACACACCCCTAAACCATCGAACCGCTGGACACTTTCTTGTAATTACCCATCCGTTTAAATATTTAATATGTACGTATCTATTCATCATCATCTTCTCCGTTATTATTATCTCAATAATCATCTTTATCGTATCATATTTATCATCATCGACATCATTAAACTCTTTTCACCATACCACATTAACATCATCTTCAAAATCATCATCCTATCTTCAATTCTCCATCATCGTCTATATTATCATGTATCCTATCTTATATTTATCCTATACCAACGTTTAACTCGAAATCGTTTTCGTAATCATTATCATATAAACGTCAAATATCAACAGAATATATAAAGTGTTTACTTAAGATGCTCATTATTGATCCGGCCCAATGAAGGAAATGATATGGATCGATACTAATACTAAATGGGCATCAACAGCGCATTTCAAATTATAATTAGTAGCCCAAACTTTCAAATAGACTTGAAGCCCAATATTAGCCCATGAGAATGTTTAAAAGAAATCCAGTTTGGAGTAATAGGTTCGGTAGCTTTTGAAGTAAATCAATTCACGAACCTGAAACACGAAACAAGTGATCGAGCTGAAACAAGAAGTGAATTTTTGTGCAGTAGTAGTGAGGAGTTGCAACTGTAGCAGTGAATAGCAAGGATTTGCAGCAGCTTTTGTGGGTTTCGAATGTGATTCAAACAGACAATATTGAGTAAATGATGATGGAAGATTGTTTGGCTTTCGATTATGGTGGTTTCAAAAATTGTCTGGGTTCATGGTGTGCTAGTGGTGTCTGTAAAAAGAATAGGTAGTAGTAACGAAGGCAAGTGGTTCGATGGTGGTCATTGAAAACAGAAACATGTATCTCGGCAAACCAGTTGGTTTGTTATGGAAAGGTGCTCATTGGTGGTCATGGATGGTCATGGGTTGTTGACAGTTGTAATGGTAGTTACCGGAGGTGGTGATGATGGAGGTCACGGTGGAAGGTGGTCGGTTGTGTTATGTTTCTAGGACATAAAAGATAGAAGAAAAATGTATATCACGATGGTGATGGTGGCGGTGAACGGTGGTTGAAACAGCAACATAAAAATGGCAGTAGTATGATTGATGTAGGTTTCTTCATGATGGTGAAGTGGTTAACCGGTGGTTCATGTGGTTGTGCACCGTAGTTGGTTATCGCCTGAAGTGGTTTGAAGTGGCCATTGGTTAGAAGAGTGTGGGGTGGTGATATTCAATATCACATACTGATATAAATAGAAAGATATATATATTATATATATATATATATAATATAATAATAATAATAATAATAATAATAATAATAATAATAATAATAATAATAATAATAATAATAATAATAATAATAATAATAATAATAATAATAATAATAATAATTATTATTATTATTATTATTATTATTATTATTATAATAATTATAATATAATAATAAAAATCATAATGATGAAAATTTTCAAAGATTTAACTGTAAAACACGATGCTTTAAACAATGCAAGCTGTGTTTTTTTGTAACTATATTACCTAAAGTTTTAACGCGAAGGGTATATCGTTCTCCATTGTTAATCAGTGACGGATAAAAGTCTTCAGAAAAATCTAATATTTTTAAATTAACTATATTTATTTATTCTGATCATTATGGTATAAAATTTGATCATAATTTATTAAATTAAAAATACATCAACTGTCCCTCTCAATTCTGGGTAAAATATAAAAAGTGTTAAAATTTAATAACTAAATTCTAAATACATTTTTAGTAACCTTTAAATTTATAGAACTCATTTTCGGATCACCGTTTATTTTAAAATCACATAAGTTGGTTTTTAATTTGATTAATAACGATCAAGATGACAAACGAGTACTATGAGCGTTTATTAAATAAATTCTAAATCATATATATATATATATATATATATATATATATATATATATATATATATATATATATATATATATATATTCAATATACTTTTCATATATATATAGATTTAAAGTAATATCATTATTTTTTTTTACACAAATGAATTAAATCACATAAGTTTCTCTTTCATATTTATTTATATATATATATATATATATATATATATATATATATATATATATATATATATATATATATATATATATATATATATATATATATATATGAATTTATTTACAGATAGTGGTTCGTGAATCGTCGGGAATAGTAGAAGGTCAAATGAATATATGAAATAGTTCAAAATTTTTGAGACTCAACATTACAACTTTGCTTATCTTGTCGAAATTATATAAAGATTAAGTTTAAATTTGGTCGGAAATTTCCGGGTCGTCACAGTGGACAAATCACAAAGACTAAACCTGGCTTCAAAGAATCTAAATGATTCAGTGTCTGCTGAAATTATTATCGAATACCTTGCTCCTGACTCTAAACCTTTAAGGATAAATCTTCATCGTCATCCATCGATGTTAGAAATTCTAAGTTATCATCATATCTTTCATTATAAATATCTTTGATGTTTCTGAACATATCTTCATAACTATTGTTATCCGAAATCATTTATCTCTTTGTGCTATCTGTGTTACATCATAAAAGAAATTATTTTAGTTTTCTAAATTCTGAAACCTTCGAGTTTAAAATTTGAATGTTTTTGAAGTAGTGTTGGGAACTGAAGTATGAGTTAGTATAATATAATGACACTTGATCAACGTGATTATATTACAGTAAGTCATGCTGAGTTTCTAATGGGACATGACGATTCACATACCATACCGTCATCATGTGCCATGTTACATGACTCTGGTATTCTATTTAACCTCTAAAAATATCAAGAAAATATTTTCTTGATGTTTCGGTCTTTTCTGAGGTATTCTGGTAATTTGACAAATCAAGATCGTGCCATTACAATTTCCATCTTAGAATATTAACCATGTTCATTCCGAAATTCATATCTACGAATTCTGGACCATTACTTGTTGTGCTTATGGATAGAAGAGAAAACAGAGCTTGAAGCTCTGAAATAGAAATGGGAGTATAAATCGCAGCAAATAAGAGAGAGCGTTAACTGTGGATGACAATGATTATGGAAGACAGAAGCGGGGACTTTGAAATATAAGGGAAGATATAAAACCCAACAACAACCCAGAAATTACAAACCATATATATCGATGCATATAACGATATAAAGACACGGGAGAACTAAAAACACTATAAAACTAAGAGTATAGTAGAAGTAAATAGATTCTTCCGGCGGTAGATAAAAAGAAGAATAACAGATATGAAAGTTAGGAATATATCAAGAAGCAGAACTGGATGGAGCATATTGACGAATGCTTTAAAATATGAACTGAGGGAGATAGAATAGAAGGTATGAGCTGTGAAAATAAGGAAATGAAGAGGGTGTATTTATAGTGAAATATCCGATAGAGCAATCGAAACAGATTATTGCATTTAACCAAAGAAGATCCAATTTCCTTAATTACCGATGAACCAAATCTTATTACGAAGATTTTCTCTAAATTCCTTGATTTTCGAAAAACAACTGTGACTACATCACCTGTTAAGACAAACCTGCATTTATTCATTTCACTCTTTTGCGATAGCTTCACTCATACTCTTCACAAAATCAAGTTGTTTTATCTATATACTCAATGATGATAAAACTATATTTATCAACTTATATTCGTCACAATAACATTCTTTTTGTTATCCATGACAACCTCGATCGAATTTCGGGGACGAAATTTCTTTAACGGGTAGGTACTGTGACAACCCGAAAATTTCCGACCAAATTTAAACTTTATCTTTATATTATTCCGACACGATAAGCAAATTTTGTTAAGTTAAATCTCAAGAATTTTAAACTGTGTTCATACATTCATTTAACCTCGACCAAATTCCGATGATTCACGGACCATTATATATATATATATATATATATATATATATATATATATATATATATATATATATATATATATATATATATATATATATATATGTGTGTGTGTGTGTGTGTGTGTGTAGATATATTATAACTTGAGAATGTTAACAAAGTATTAAACGTATAATACTTTACATGAACATAATTGTTCAATATATTTATCGACGGAATTACAATATGATATCAAATGATGGAATTATCAAGATTCATTATGATATGATTTACGTGTCTCTGTTGAGAGGTCCACTTTGAATTAGGAAACCTTTCTTTTTAACAGTATTCGGAATAATTGGTAAAGTGATCTATATATGAAAATAAAGTTTCATATAACGAGAATTAGACAAAAGTTAGTGGAAGACTAAATTACATAATAATCAATTGATTTAGTTTCAAAATGCTCTTCGATATAATAGAACTAAATTATTTAAAATGCCTTTGATTAAATAACGTATATTGGTTGTTAACTTGCAATGTGTATTTAAAACGTGTTTATGTATATTAGATATATTTGATTTCAAATTAATTAAGTAAACGATTGTAACACTCGCTTATTGATTCGATTGATATTTAGATATGTCAATTAGTACGTTAAGAAGTTAAAATAAACGCTAGCACATAAATGAACTATACTTAGTTAAGTTTTAAAATGAAAACGTTATATACTATAATAATTCCTATTATGTAAATAATCTAAAATGTTACTTTGAAATATAATTAGTATTTGAAAAACTAAATATAATTAAATAGATATTACAAAAATATATAAATTAATATTTCTAAATGAATATATATGTAAATATTTATATTTTTACAAAATGATAAAATATAATATTAACCTTGATATATAAACGTCTTGAATTAAAACTACGATTTTATATATATGTATATTTATCGAAACGATGATTTACAGAAGCAAATGACCAAAACACTCAAAAGATTAAGGTACACTTTGAGTGGGTTAGTTTTTCATTAATTTAAGTCTAATTATTTATAAAGGTACTAGTCACAAAACGTAAAGTGCTAGTTTTCTTAGCGTACGAAAGGACGTTCAAAAAACCGGAACCGGTACGTAAGTTGAGCATCAACGTACAATTCATCGGTGCTAAAATTACAAATCAACTATGCACGAGAATATAATATAATATTTAATTAATTCTAAAGATTAAATATTATATATATTATTAAATGGTTTCGGCAATCGAATGTAGAATGAAAAAGAAGCTCATTCGATCGCATGGCTTCTCTCCTTGCCTCCCATGCGATCGAAACAAATTATTGCATTTAACCAAAGAAGATCCAATTTCCTTAATTACCGATGAACCAAATCTTATTACGAAGATTTTCTATAAATTCCTTGATTTTCGGAAATCAACTGTGACTACGTCACCTGTTAAGACAAACCTGCATTTATTCATTTCACTCTTTTACGATAGCTTCACTCGTACTCTTCACAAAATCAAGTTGTTTTATGTATATTACTCAATGATTATAAAACTACATTTATCAACTTATATTCGTCATAATAACATTCTTATTGTTATCCATGATAACCTCGATCAAATTTCGGGGACGAAATTTCTTTAACGGGTAGGTACTGTGACAACCCAGAAATTTTTGACCAAATTCAAACTTTATCTTTATATTATTCCGACACGATAAGAAAAGTTTGTTAAGTTAAATCTCAAGAATTTTAAACTATGTTCATACATTCATTTAACCTCGACCAAATTCCGACGATTCACGGACCGTTATATAAATGAATATGATTATATATATATATATATATATATATATATATATATATATATATATATATACATATATATATATATATATAGATATATATATACATATATATATATACATATACATATATATATATATGATGTGTGTGTGTGTGTAGATATATTATAACTTGAGAATATTAACAAAGTATTAAACGTATAATACTTTACATGAACATAATTGTTCAATATATTTATCGACAGAATTACAATATGATATCAAATGATGGAATTATGAAGATTCATTATGATATGATTTGCGTGTCTCTGTTGAGAGGTCCACTTTAAATTAGGAAACCTTTCTTTTTAATGGTATTCAGAATAATTGGTAAAGTGATCTTTATATGAAAACAAAGTGTCAAATAACGAGAATTAGACAAAAGTTAGTGGAAGACTAAATTACATAATAATCAATTGATATAGTTTCAAAATGCTCTTCGATATAATAGAACTTGATTATTTAAAATGTCTTTGATTAAATAACGTATATTGGTTGTTAACTTGCAATGTGTATTTAAAACCTGTTTATGTATATTAGATATATTTGATTTCAAATTAATTAAGTAAATTATTGTAACACTCGCTTATTGATTCGATTGATATTTAGATATGTCAATTAGTACGTTAAGAAGTTAAAATAAACGCTAGCACATAAATGAATTATACTTAGTTAAGTTTTAAAATGAAAAAGTTATATAATATAATAATTCCTACTATGTAAACAATCTAAAATGTTACTTTGAAATATAATTAGTATTTGAAAAACTAAATATTATTAAATAGATATTTCAAAAATATATAAATTAATATTTCTAAATGAATATGTATGTAAATATTTATATTTTTATAAAATGATAAAATATAATATTAACCTTGATATATAAACGTCTTGAATTAAAAATACTATTTTATATATATGTATATATATCGAAACGACGATTTACAGAAGCAAATGACCAAAACACTTAAAAGATTAAGTTACACTTTGAGTGGGTTAGTTTTTCATTAATTTAAGTCTAATTATTTATAAAGGTACTCGTCACGAAACGTAAAGTGCTAGTTTTCTTAGCGTACGAAAGGACGTTCGAAAAACCAGAACAGGTATGTAAGTCGAGCGTCAACGTACAATTCATCGATGCTAAAATTACAAATCAACTATGCACAAAAATATAATATAATATTTAATTAATTATAAATATTAAATATATTATATATTAAATATTATATATATATTATTAAATGGTGTCGGCAATCGAATGTAGAATGAAAAAGAAGCTCACGAGATCGCATGGCTTCTCTCCTTGCCTCCCATGCGATCGTATGAGGTGGTAGGTGGGATTACAACTCTTTAAATTGATCGATTTCAGTTTCGCCCGATTCATTTCTCATCAATCTATCTCTCGACTACTCTTAATATATATATATATATATATATATATATATATATATTATTAAGATTAATATTATTATTATTAATCTTATTATTAGTAGTATTATTATTATGATACATAAAATACCACGACGAGGTCATGAGCGAGTTATTTCAAAACAGGTTTTTTGAGCTGGATAGAGCTAAGGAAATTATGGGTTATAGCTATGGAGGTTATGGGTATTGTTTGGGGTATGCTCGTAAGGTCAATCTAGTGTTTATCATCTCCATTGCGTCTACGTACTTTCCTGCAATATTGAATCACAATATTGATACGTAAGCACTCATAACTTAACTTTTATATATTAATAGTGTATCCCTGACTAGTGCTCGAGTATATATGATTATGCATGCTTGTATGTTTAATTTTTGTCGTTAGATAGTTATGATAAATCACAAATTTGCTACATATGCGATTGAGATAAGGTATATGATATGCATGTCGTTGGAAAGCTGTCGAAAAATTATTAGCTTTTCATTTAGAAGTCGTGTGCTTTCGATGAACGAATTTAAAGATATGGACAACTGAATTATCGTTAACTCTAATATTATTATTATTATTATTATAAATTATTATTATTATTATTATTATTATTATTATTATTATTATTATTATTATTATTATTATTATTATTATTATTATTATTATTATTATTATTATTATTATTATTACGATCGTCGTTATCGTTATCGTTATCATTATCGTTATCGATATCGTTATAGTTATCGTTATCGTTATCGTTATCGTTATCGTCGTTATTATCGTCATTATTATTATTAATATTATTATTATTATCATCATTATCGTTATTAATATAAGTATTATCTTTAAAAAAGTTTATTGTTATTACTATTACTATCGTTATTATCATTAAGGTTATTATTAATATTATTAATATTATCATTATTATTATTATTATTATTATTATTATTATTATTATTATTATTATTATTATTATTACTAAAATAATTAAAATTTTTATCAAAATTAATATTTTATTATTTTTATCGTGATTATTATTATTAAAAGTATCATTAATATTAAAACTATCATTTTTATTAAATCATCATTCTAATAGAAATATCATTGTTATTATAAAATATCATTATTATTATTAATTTAGTATTAGTATTATTAAAAATTATCATTTTAAATAAAATTATTATTTTAATAAAATATTATTATTATTACAGTTAATAATAAAAAGTATCGTTATTATTAAAATTATCATGATTAGAATAATCATTTTATTATAATGAATATCATCATTAATAAATATAAATATTGTTATTATTATTATTAGTAGAATAATAATAATTATTATTATCATTACAAAATAATACAATTTTTATCAATATTATTTTATGATAAATATGTAATACAAAGATATTTTTATCACGCGTAATATAATTACATTAATATTACATACCACTATATTTTTTTATGATGTTAAGTGAACTTTATAAAATTTATTACTTAAGATATATAAAAGTATATTTTTATCATATATAAATGACTTTTATTATTTACTTTAATTAATATTGTTGTTGTTGTTGTTTAATAAAATCTGATAAATATATTTAAATAAATAAAACGACTATATTTAAGTTATATAACGAACATGTATAGATTTTGGAAATCATTTTGAGTCAAATTAACTTTTGCATATCGATCTCGAGCATTAGGATTGTGGTACACTATGACTTGACCTATTTTGTTAGACAGATAATGACCAACATATAAATATATATATATATATATATATATATATATATATATATATATATATATATATATATATATATATATATATATATATATATATATATATATATATATATATATATATATATATATATATATATATATATATATATACTTATTATAGGTTCGTGAATTCGAGGCCAACCATGCACTTGTTCAGTGCCGTCATATGCATAATTGCTAAAAAATACAGTATTGTGAGTTTCATTACTCCTTTTTTATATAAATTTTTGGGACTGAGAATACATGCGCTGTTTTATAAATGTTTTACGAAATAGACACAAGTAATTGAAACTACATTCTATGGTTGGATTATCGAAATCGAATATTACCCTTTTTAGTCTGGTAATTTAAGAATTAGGGAAGAGACACCCTAATTGACACGAATCCTAAAGATAGATCTATTGGGCCTAACAAACCCCATCCGGGTTACGGATGCTTTAGTACTTCAATTTTATCATGTCCGATGAGAGTCCTGGAATGATGGGGATATTCTAGACGCGTTTTGTTATTGTCGATTACCATGTGTTCACCATATGAATGATTTTTAATTCGCGCGTTACGCGTATTATTTTGTACTCGGGTTACGTGTACAATTAAATATCTGAAAATCTTGCGGTCTATTAAAATGATGAAAATGAATGATTATGATAAACTAATGAACTCACCAACCTTTTGGTTGACACTTGAAAGCATGTTTATTCTCAGGTATTAAAGAAATCTTCCGCTGTGCATTTGCTCACTTTAAAGATATTACTTGGAGTCATTCATGGCATATTTCAAAAAATGTTGCATTCAAGTCGTAGAGTTTCAATAAAGATTATTATTAAGTAAATGACATATTAGGTCATTTATAGTTTGGATATTATGAAATGGTATGCATGCCTGTCAACTTTCGATGAAATGAAAGTTTGTCTTTTAAAACGAATGCAATTTTTGTAAAATGTATCGTATAGAGGTCAAATACCTTGCAATGTAACCATATATTATTGTATTCGTCCTTATGGATTAGGAGGGGTCACTTCAATTACTATTATATATATATATATATATATATATATATATATATATATATATATTATATTCTTGTGCATAATTGACTTGTAATTTTAGCTCCGTTGATTTGTACGTTGATGCTCGGTTCATGTATCAGTTCCGAATTTTCGAACGCCTTTTCGTATGATTTAATATCTTGTACTTTGCATTTCGCGGCTTGCACTCTTATCATTTTTAGACGTTATTCATCAATAAATTGGACCACTTGGATTGTATCTTGTACATTTGAGCTTTTTGGTCATTTGCGTCTTCAAATCTTCGTTTTCTTCTTTTTTCTTCGCACTTATTTATTTAAACGAATATTACTTGAAAATAAAACAATTGCAATTAAAAACTTTACATATTGGAAGGATATTGCGCCTAAATATATGGTCATTTGGAGCACTATCAGTGACCAAGTGAGAAAAGAACTCAGGAACAATCATAATAAGATACATTTCGGTAAAGGAAAATCATTATCCGCAGAAAAAAAAGAGCAAGACATCTTGAAAAATGTCATAAATGTGGCAAATGGTCACACGAAGGAAAATGCTTGACGAATCAGACATATTCCAATACTGAGTTCGTTACTCTATGCAGAGAAGGACCGTTCACATGCTTAGAAGAAAAGTTGTTGAATACTCGAGGTTACGCTTATGTAGCAATGGAAAACCAAATCGAACGACTCTCCTATGAGACGAACAGAGCAGGTCACCGAGAATTCCATCTAGTAGGTAAGTTGTACAGTTTTTTATTGCTTTTAACCTTTTGTTTTTAAACGCTAAATCTTTTGCTATAAAGCATTAAATTGATATTCGGTAAAATTAGGTATAATAAATCGAAATTATTGATATCAGATAAAAATTTAATGCATCAATGCGAAATTTACCATTTATTCATAAGGTATAAATATCTTTAATCAATCAATATATAATATTTCAAAAATTTGTCAGGAGTAAAACTAGGTAATATAGCCGAAATTACTTTACCCAAAAGAGGAACGTATATTTTTGTTAATATTTGATTGATTAAAGTGGGATATAAAAATAAAAAATAAATAAGATTTTTATTTTATTTTTTCCTTATTTTTAAAATTAATATATAATTATTATATTTTTGTTAATATAAGTTTGTAAAACCAATGTATATAAATATTAATAATATTTATATGAAAGTTTATTAATATGCATTTTAAATTTAAGTTTGGTGTGAATTTAAAAACAAAAAAATGTACTTTATTTCATTAAATTAAAAAAAATTGATTTCTAAATATTCGTCGTGAGTTAAACACTAGGTCATAGAACCGAAATTGCTTTACCCGAGGGCGGGGCGACAAATTTTGTTATCATTATTTTTAATTTTATTGATCTAAAGTATGCCAAAAACATTAAAAAACCCAAAAATCTTTTCTTTAAAAACAATTGCTTTAAAATGACAATTTTTAAAATTTTGTTGAGGGACGAACTAGGTGAACGTACCGAAAGTACCTCTTCCTAAATGACACCGAAAAGAATGGAAGGCTCTTTCGCTCTGCTGGATGCGTCGGATCCCGTAGAACAAGCAAAGGAAAACAAAATTTTAAATTAATCAATTATCTGTTTTTATAAGTTAAAGGTTTAAAAAAAATATTCAATATTACACCCCATGCGATCGCATGGGGTTTGCACTGGGAAACCATGCGATCACATGGGGACCAAAGTCTGGTCAAATTGATTAAACCCAGCTCGCTGTTCTGTGTATCCACTCTACACACACACATATGAACACCATCACAAAACATACCTAAAATCATCAATTTTTTTCATCAAAATTCACCAAATTTCGTGCTACAAATCGCTATAAACATGTCTTTTCTTGGATTTGGGAAGAAAAAGGTAGAAATTTTATTCCTAAACTCTTTAATTTCTTAGTTTTAGTGATAATTACAATTAATTGCAAAAATCTTAGTTTGATGATTTCTAGCTTAATTTGAGTTAAATTGTTTGTATATTATGCTTGTATAGCCTAGATTGATGCTATTTGTCATGATTTGAAGCCTTAAACTTCAAAATTTTTAGAAATCTAGGGTTAGTGTTCTTGAGCAATTTGGGCCTTTTTGACATAAATAGGTTATGGCCAATTTTTATTGTGAGTTCATACTTAATTAAGTAATGTAACATGTTTAGGTTGCTAAATGATCCAAACTTTGATCTTAAACATGATTTTTGAGCATCAAAGTGGACTTTTTAAGTATAAAATTCATGAACTAGATTAATTTGCTATTTATGCCATTTGAAACTTGTTTAATTGCTAATAATGATTATTTTGACATGTTATTTGAGTTGAATGCTTATAAACATTGTATACATTTTCATATATGCTTAATTGAAAATTGTAGAAATGTTAAAATTTGTGAAAATGTGTATAAGTTTAATATGGAATAAACATGTCTTTATAATTGTTTTGATTTGTTATTTTGCTAACACTAATGCATATTTGGATGCAAAAATTTTTGTGTCTAATGTATTTTGCAGAAAAAAATGATGGAAGTGGATCATCATCTTCATGTAGAGCACAACAACCAGAACCACAACCGGAGCCACAACAAGAAGAATAACACCACTATGATCAACATTTAGCTTATTATGAGCCCGAACCACTATTCTCAAATATTTATCGTCAATTTTAGCCTCACGAGAGGATTATGCACCCACTTATAAATGAACAACAATTACACCCCAACCTGAGATTTGATCAATATTGGATTGATTACTCGAAATATCAAAGAAACAAGCATATCCTCTACACCAAAAATGTTGAGGTACCTAGGGTAATTGATTGGGAACCTTTGGAGACGGTTAACCTAGCCGAACCGGTTAGGAATCTTCTAATCCAAAGGTCTGGTAATTCTATGTTTTCCGTTTGGGAGCGCTTATTTACCACTCGTAGGACTGTATATAAAGAGTGGTGTGTTGAATTGCTGAGTACTATAGAATTAGATAATAGTGTAACTATGTTAAATGATAGGAATTTTATTAGATTTTTGTTAGGAGGTAGAATGTACAGGATGTCCATGTTGGACATAGCTAGAGCTTTACTAATCTACACCCCTGCTGAGATTAGTACACCTGATTGTAATAGTTTAATTTTTGAAGGTGAAAGAGTAGATAGGAATTTTGACAGTAACGCCATATGGAGGCGTATGTCAAGATTTAATGAGTTTAAGCGGGGAGGAAAACACTCCTACCTAGATATTGATAAAGCATAGCTCCGTGTTATACATAGATTTTTAGCAAACTCGATTACACAACGGGGTAGAAACAAGGAGAAAATGACTTTAAATGATTTATTTTACCTTAAGTGTATTCGAGACCCAAGGGGCTTTGTTAATATTCCTTATTGCGTTGGCCATTATTTGTCTAAAGTTGTTGAGGGAATGCAAGAAGGAAGTATAATAGGAGGAGGTATTTTTGTTACTCTCATTGGAGAGTACTTAGGTGTAGATAAAGAGCAAGGGGGTCCGATGGTCGAGATTGCGGAACAATCCGAAAGTATAGATTTGCAGGTTTATCATGGTGCGCAGGTACTATCTCGGAGAGCCAATAGGGCAATACCGTATCATGGCAGCCGACCACAAGTGGAAAGAGGGTCGGTCGAGGAGATGGAGGAAGCAGATGACATTAGGGATGTCATTAGGGATAGTTATATTGATGTTTTTCAGCGTATGGAGGAGATGGAAATAAATGTCGAAAATCGGCATAATCAGTATGTACAGTGGCATAATGAGGATGTACAGTGGAGAGCCCAGGCTATAAATGAAACATCCAGGCAGCGACAACATGATAGATGGAAAGTTCATCAGCAACAAACCATGAGCCATCTTTCCTATCAGACGCCGAATAACTACATCCCCACTCGACCTGCTTTATATCCACCATTTCAGAGTGATATGAACCCGCCCTTTGACCTATATGACCCGAACCAAGCTTACCAGGACATGTATCACCAACAATGGTACCCGAATAACAACAAGAACTGGAACCATTATCCAGATTGATTATCTGTTCCATTGTTTATTATTTATGTTTCTAACATTTTCTTTCTTTTTATGTTTTAAACAATTAATGTTTTTATTTTGTAGTTTTTAAAACTTTTATTATTATTATGTTCATATATTGTATTAATAATTTGAAAGTGGGATTCTAAGTCGAATTTCAAATTATTGCATGTTTATATTTGTATTGTATGTATATTGTCAATTGTACACAATAGGGTAAAATATGGAACTTTCAAAGACTGACATTAAGTTCAGCAAAAGCTACTAATTTTGAAGACAAGATGAAAAACAAATGTGATATAACAAATGACAGAATGAACAAATGATGTGCAACATTTATCATTCAAAAAAAACAACAATATGTTTGAAAACTTTGGTAAATTTTTAATCATTTTTCTACGCTAATAGCCCTCGTGAATTTAAATTTTTACTGATTTCTTGCAAATGAGGGCATTGCAAGATCTTAAGTGTGAGAAGGGATTAAATTCTTTGGGTTTAAACATTGGATTAATACACTTAGTTTAATTGCCAAATTTTGTGAAAATTTGAAAACATTTCAACTAATGAATTCAAAATCATGTTTATACATATTTATGAACGATAAAACTAGGTGTTAATACCGAAATTATTGTTGCCTCAGAAAGGGCATAAATTGAGAAACAACCCAAAACGTTTGAATTCATTTAAAATGGAATAAAGGAGAATAAAAAGGCAAAGAAAGAAATAAATAAAAGCTAAGTGTGGGAAGAATTTACTAAGTTCTTTAAAACATATATCACATATTCGTACAAGATTATTGCAGGTACTTTTATTTTGGACTAAACTAATCAGTTTTACCCGATTTACTGTAATACAAATGAATGAAAAGATGGATCTACATGATGAATTAATTCCATCATTAAAAGGAAGTAAAGTCTTCCAAAAAAGACACGCGCTTCTTGATTTAGGTCAGGAAGTTGTTGTCCAGACCAGCTATAGGTTGACAAAAAATCTAGAAAAGTCATCTCTAAAATCAGCAGGAAATCCACAGACCTCAGCATCAAATAGGGTCGCCAAGTGGTCAGACTTATCCTATACATGAAAGGATCTATCTCGTAAAATGGGGAGGGCGCCGTGCAAATTAGCTTGATAAGACTAATGAATCAGATCCCAAGAAAGGATAATCTCCTTAAAGATCAAAAATCATCTTTTAAGACTGATATTACTCAATTCTTGAGATTGACATTAAAGATTGAGAATTATAAACTCATGGAATTAGATGATATCTAAACTCGAGCTTGAACGAGAAAATATTTTGATCAAATTAAAACCGATTTGTTTTCTGAAAACCTATTTTCATTGCGTTCATTACCATTGAACGTAAAATCCTAAGAATTCACAGAAATTCATTAGGTCACCTGAACCAAATCGGGTGTCAACTGTAAAAACGGTGGTTGCATAGCATGGTTGAAGACAAGACCTTATGCCAGACCGAAAAATTATAGGGTGATCCTTTCTATTTCTCCTACAAAGGATAGTAATTACATCCAACAAGTTTTTGGACCATGAACATCTGCATGTCATTAGACATTGCCTTAACAGATGCTTGTTCATCGCTTCCCCTTACAACCGGAAGATAGTTTACCGAAAGGTAATATACGGGACAAGTAAACTGGACGTGTGCTTTCCTAATACAAGGTTAGCAAGTGGGTGACAAAACCGCAAGTTTTGAGCTAAAATTTTAAAATATGAAACCCACAAAACCCCCAAAAACATTTTGCAAACACCAGTGAAGGGTTATTCCGGAAAACTTGTCTAGGGTAAAATCTAGCTTGAATTTTCAAAAGATCAAATGTTTTCATAAAGATCCAATTTCCTTAAGGATAAAAATTTTTATAAGTCATGTGGGACTGTAAACCACAACGTTACTGTCATACCCCCAAATAGGGCCGGGGAAATATTACTTCATAATATCACAACACAAGTATGTATAAACGAGAACGACTCTATATGAGACGTTTTAATTAAAAACCAATGTAATATAAGCAGTGGAAAGTATTAAGTCATTACAAATGACTCTTTAAAATTTAAATGTAATCTAAAATGTTTTAATGCAACAATATGAATGATAATATGCGACTCCAAATGCAACAAAGTCCAAATAGCAAATAATCTTTAGCAATATTTACCTGAGACAAAACATGCTTAAAGTGTCAACCAAAATGGTTGAGTGAACAACATAGGTTTATCAATAATAACCAAGTTTTTAGACCACAAGATTTAATTATAAAGATTAATCAGTTCGGTAGTAGTGCTGGTGTACATGATATCGATACTAACCGTAAGTTCCCCTAAACACATCACGTCCGTGTCGTGAATCATTATTATGTATCCATTGACCAACGGTCATCCGGATAGAGACGTCACTCTCAATAGCGCTACTCACAATAACTAAGCTTGCCTTTATACGTAGCAATTAACGATATCATGGTAGGGATTTAGCATGAATCAAATCATGTTAGCACAGTTTGAACTAATCAAAATAAAGTTTGAGTACTCGTGTCTAAGCGTAAAACAGTTTAAAAGCAAGCATGTGTCTCACCCCAAAGTAATAAAATAGTTAAGAAATAGTAAAAAGAGGGGCTATGAAGTTCACCTTAGTAGCAAGTAGATATTCCACGCAAGTAGTAAGAACGGAGTATGTAATCAGAGATCTCAACCTAGAGATGTATTGTTTAATTACTTAATGTCTATTAGACATAAGTTTGTTTATTAATATAGTAAACTATATTAACAGTGACCATTTTTCGAGAAAAGTTATATTTATATAAGTGATAATATACTTAGTGTACTTAAGTGTTACTATATAGATACGTGTATAGGTTATACTAATAATAGTATTATTAATTACTTTAATAATCAACTATTATGTTACCTGTATAATTATACCTATATGATACATACATATATATTCTTTATTTATTATTATACATGTATGTATTCTTAACTTTATGATATATATATATATATATATATATATATATATATATATATATATATATATATATATATATATATATATATATATATATATATATATATATATATATATATATATATATATATATATATATATATATATATATATATATATTAGATTTAGATGTTACATATACATAAGTGTAAGATGATACATATATGTATATATATATACACTTATTACTTTTCATTATTATGTTTACTAACTTATATAACTTACACAATACACATTCATACATACATACACCCGTACATATACATACATATATACACATATATATACAGGTATGTATATATTTACATATACACACACACATATACCTATAATGTATACATGCACATACATACGTATGCATGCATGCATGCATGCATTTATATCATCTTCTTTACTGCTTATTAATTACCCTCATGCACATAAAATCATATCTTTTTATTATAACAACTTTTCATAACCATAATTCCTAATCTTACTAACCATATACTTTTAAGTTTACGATCTTTAATAATCATCATCATAACTTCCATTATATCTTTTAATCACAATCTCTAATTAATTTAATCAACTTCTTATCAAAGATCATGATCATACCTTAACCCTAATCTTTCATTATTATTTACTAATACACTTTCATATTTCACAACTAATCACATTAATCATAATCATGACCTATGAACTTATTAACATTCACAACCTTTACTCTTAATCATTATTATCTCATTAATCATTAACACATTAAATCATAATCTTTAACTTATCAAACTAGTTTTATGGGCATCATAACTTAATAACTTTAATCTTATATTTATTTAACTAACTTATTAATCCTTAAATCATAGACATACTTTTAATCCTATTCATTAATTCATAATCTTTTATTTATCATTAACTAATATCATTCATAACCTAGTATCTTATTATTCATAATCATACATCTTTTATCTTTAACCTTATTACTAACACATCATGCTTCATCATCTTCTTATTAATAATTAATCATAACACTTGATCATAATCTTTATCATTACTTAACCCTACTACTTATATCAATAACTTAAAGTAAATAAATTAGCATGATTGAACTAGGGTTTTGTGACTACCTTATCAAGATTGGAGACTAAGATTTGATGATGATGATGATGATGCAATGCAGAAACAGGAAACAGCAGCAGCAAGGACGACCCAAAAGGGGTGTTTTTGGGTCTGATTTGTCACGACAGAATGCAGGTACAGCAGCAGGCAGATTCAGCAACAATAATACGTTCAACAAGTGTTTTTCCTGGGCTGTTATGGTTTCGCAGATAACAGCAAATACAGCAACAACTATGCAGCAACAATGGACCACTGTGCAGGCTGTTTTTATCACGAAAAGCAGCAGGATAAACCAGAAAATAAGACGCAGCAACCAGGTCGATTTGTGGGACTTTTTGAGGTGTCGAAACAGAAATTGATCAGCTGCAGAAACAAACTGCAGAAAGTGGCGATTGAAGGACTGTTTGGAGGGGTTTGTAGTCGTTGCAGGTTGGGGGTTTATGGGAACTTTTTGATCGACAGAAAATTGAGAGAAAGCAGGAGAACAAGTCGACTAAACTATGAAATGTCCCGTTCTTATTGATTAAAAACATTCCATATTAATTGATTTCGTTGCGAGGTTTTGACCTCTATATGAGACGTTTTTGAAAGACTGCATTCATTTTAAAACAAACCATAACCTTTATTTCATCAATAAAGGTTTAAAAAGCTTTACGTAGATTATCAAATGATGATAATCTAAAATATCCTGTTTACACACGACCATTACATAATGATTTACAATACAAATATGTTACAACAAAATAAGTTTCTTGAATGCAGTTTTTACACAATATCATACAAGCTTGGACTCCAAATCTCGTCCTTATTTAAGTATGCGACAGCGGAAGCTCTTAATAATCACCTGAGAATAAACATGCTTTAAACGTCAACAAAAATGTTGGTGAGTTATAGGTTTAACCTATATATATCAAATCATAATAATAGACCACAAGATTTCATATTTCAATACACATCCCATACATAGAGATAAAAATCATTCATATGATGAACACCTGGTAACCGACATTAACAAGATGCATATATAAGAATATCCTCATCATTCCGGGACACCCTTCGGATATGATATAAATTTCGAAGTACTAAAGCATCTGGTACTTTGGATGGGGTTTGTTAGGCCCAATAGATCTATCTTTAGGATTCGCGTCAATTAGGGTGTCTGTTCCCAAATTCTTAGATTACCAGACTTAATAAAAAGGGGCATATTCGATTTCGATAATTCAACCATAGAATGTAGTTTCACGTACTTGTGTCTATTTTGTAAATCATTTATAAAACCTGCATGTATTCTCATCCCAAAAATATTAGATTTTAAAAGTGGGACTATAACTCACTTTCACAGATTTTTACTTCGTCGGGAAGTAAGACTTGGCCACTGGTTTATTCACGGACCTATAACAATATATACATATATATCAAAGTATGTTCAAAATATATTTACAACACTTTTAATATATTTTGATGTTTTAAGTTTATTAAGTCTTCTGTCCTCGTTAGTAACCTACAACTAGTTGTCCACAGTTAGATGTACATAAATAAATCGATAAATATTATCTTGAATCAATCTACGACCCAGTGTATACGTATCTCAGTATTGATCACAACTCATACTATATATATTTTGGAATCAACCTCAACCCTGTATAGCTAACTCCAACATTCACATATAGAGTGTCTATGGTTGTTCCGAAATATATATAGATGTGTCGACATGATAGGTCGAAATATTGTATACGTGTCTATGGTATCTCAAGATTACATAATATACAATACAATTTGATTAAGTTATGGTTGGAATAGATTTGTTACCAATTTTCACGTAGCTAAAATGAGAAAAATTATCCAATCTTGTTTTACCCATAACTTCTTCATTTTAAATCCGTTTTGAGTGAATCAAATTGCTATGGTTTCATATTGAACTCTATTTTATGAATCTAAACAGAAAAAGTATAGTTTTATAGTCGGAAAAATAAGTTACAAGTCATTTTTGTAAAGGTAGTCATTTCAGTCGAAAGAACGACGTCTAGATGACCATTTTAGAAAACATACTTTCACTTTGAGTTTAACCATAATTTTTGGATATAGTTTCATGTTCATAATAAAAATCATTTTCCCAGAATAACAACTTTTAAATCAAAGTTTATCATAGTTTTTAATTAACTAACCCAAAACAGCCCGCTGTGTTACTACGACGGCGTAAATCCGGTTTTACGGTGTTTTTCGTGTTTCCAGGTTTTAAATCATTAAGTTAGCATATAATATAGATATATAACATGTGTTTAGTTGATTTTAAAATTCAATTTAGAAGGATTAACTTTTATTTGCGAACAAGTTTAGAATTAACTAAACTATGTTCTAGTGATTACAAGTTTAAACCTTCGAATAAGATAGCTTTATATGTATGAATCGAATGATGTTATGAACATCATTACTACCTCAAGTTCCTTGGATAAACTTACTGGAAATGAGAAAAATAGATCTAGCTTCAAAGGATCCTTGGATGGCTTGAAAGTTCTTGAAGCAGAATCATGACACGAAAACAATTTCAAGTAAGATTTCCACTCGAAATAAGATTGTTATAGTTATAGAAATTGAATTAAAGTTTGAATATGATTATTACCTTGTATTAGAAATATAACCTACTGTAAGTAACAAAGGTTTCTTGATCTTGGATGATTACTTGGAATGGATTTAGAAAACTTGGAAGTAAACTTGCAATCTTGGAAGTATTCTTGATTTTATGAAACTAGAACTTTTGGAATTTATGAAGAACACTTAGAACTTGAAGATAGAACTTGAGAGAGATCAATTAGATAAATAAAATTGAAGAATGAAAGTGTTTGTAGGTGTTTTTGGTCGTTGGTGTATGGATTAGATATAAAGGATATGTAATTTTGTTTTCATGTAAATAAGTCATGAATGATTACTCATATTTTTGTAATTTTATGAGATATTTCATGCTAATTTCCAAATGATGGTTCCCACATGTGTTAGGTGACTCACATGGGCTGCTAAGAGCTGATCATTGGAGTGTATATACCAATAGTACATACATCTAAAAGCTGTGTATTGTACGAGTACGAATACGGGTGCATACGAGTAGAATTGTTGATGAAACTGAACGAGGATGTAATTGTAAGCATTTTTGTTAAGTAGAAGTATTTTGATAAGTGTCTTGAAGTCTTTCAAAAGTGTATGAATACATATTAAAACACTACATGTATATACATTTTAACTGAGTCGTTAAGTCATCGTTAGTCGTTACATGTAAATGTTGTTTTGAAACCTTTAGGTTAACGATCTTGTTGAATGTTGTTAACCCATTGTTTATTATAACAAATGAGATGTTAAATTGTTATATTATCATGATATTATGATATATAATATATCTTAGTATGATATATATATACAGATAAATGTCATTACAACGATAATCGTTACATATATGTCTCGTTTCGAAATCATTAAGTTAGTAGTCTTATTTTTACATATGTATTTCATTGTTAATGCACTTAATTTAACATAATTAACCAAGTGTATCAATATCTTAATATGATTCATATGTACCTAGTAAGACGTTGTTATAACGATAATCGTTATATATATCGTTTTCGAGTTTCTTAAATTAATAGTCTCATTTTTATGTATATAACTCAATGTTAAAATACCTAATGAGATACATACTTATAATAAAATCATGTTAACTATATATATAACCATATATATGTCATCGTATAGTTTTTACAAGTTTTAACGTTCGTGAATCACCGGTCAACTTGGGTGGTCAATTGTCTATATGAAACCTATTTCAATTAATCAAGTCTTAACAAGTTTGATTGCTTAACATGTTGGAAACACTTAATCATGTAAATAACAATTTCATTTAATATATATATATAAACATGGAAAAGTTCAGGTCACTACAGTACCTACCCGTTAAATAAATTTCGTCCCGAAATTTTAAGCAGTTGGAGGTGTTGACGTATCTTCTGGAAATAAATGCGGGTATTTCTTCTTCATCTGATCTTCACGCTCCTAGGTGAACTCGGGTCCTCTACGAGCATTTCATCGAACCTTAACAATTGGTATCTTGTTTTTCTTAAGTCTTTTAACCTCACGATCCATTATTTTGACGGGTTCTTCGATGAATTGAAGTTTTTCGTTGATTTGGATTTCATCTAACGGAATAGTGAGATCTTCTTTAGAAAAACATTTCTTCAAATTCGAGACGTGGAAAGTGTTATGTAGAGCTGCGAGTTGTTGAGGTAACTCAAGTCGGTAAGCTACTTGAAATGTCCCGTTCTTATTGATTAAAAACGTTCCATATTAATTGATTTCGTTGCGAGGTTTTGACCTCTATATGAGACGTTTTTCAAAGACTGCATTCATTTTTAAAACAAACCATAACCTTTATTTCATAAATAAAGGTTTAAAAAGCTTTACGTAGATTATCAAATAATGATAATCTACAATATCCTGTTTACACACGACCATTACATAATGGTTTACAATACAAATATGTTACATCGAAATCAGTTTCTTGAATGCAGTTTTTACACAATATCATACAAACATGGACTCCAAATCTTGTCCTTATTTTAGTATGCAACAGCGGAAGCTCTTAATATTCACCTGAGAATAAACATGCTTTAAACGTCAACAAAAATGTTGGTGAGTTATAGGTTTAACCTATATATATCAAATCGTAACAATAGACCACAAGATTTCATATTTCAATACACATCCCATACATAGAGATAAAAATCATTCATATGGTGAACACCTGGTAACCGACCATAACAAGATGCATATATAAGAATATCCCCATCATTCCGGGACACCCTTCGGATATGATATAAATTTCGAAGTACTAAAGCATCCGGTACTTTGGATGGGGTTTGTTAGGCCCAATAGATCTATCTTTAGGATTCGCGTCAATTAGGGTGTCTGTTCCCTAATTCTTAGATTACCAGACTTAATAAAAAGGGGCATATTCGATTTCGATAATTCAACCATAGAATGTAGTTTCACGTACTTGTGTCTATTTTGTAAATCATTTATAAAACCTGCATGTATTCTCATCCCAAAAATATTAGATTTTAAAAGTGGGACTATAACTTACTTTCACAGATTTTTACTTCGTCGGGAAGTAAGACTTGGCCACTGGTTGATTCACGAACCTATAACAATATATACATATATATCAAAGTATGTTCAAAATATATTTACAACACTTTTAATATATTTTGATGTTTTAAGTTTATTAAGTCAGCTGTCCTCGTTAGTAACCTACAACTAGTTGTCCACAGTTAGATGTACAGAAATAAATCGATAAATATTATCTTGAATCAATCCACGACCCAGTGTATACGTATCTCAGTATTGATCACAACTCAAACTATATATATTTTGGAATCAACCTCAACCCTGTATAGCTAACTCCAACATTCACATATAGAGTGTCTATGGTTGTTCCGAAATATATATAGATGTGTCGACATGATAGGTCGAAACATTGTATACGTGTCTATGGTATCTCAAGATTACATAATATACAATACAAGTTGATTAAGTTATGGTTGGAATAGATTTGTTACCAATTTTCACGTAGCTAAAATGAGAAAAATTATTCAATCTTGTTTTACCCATAACTTCTTCATTTTAAATCCGTTTTGAGTGAATCAAATTGCTATGGTTTCATATTGAACTCTATTTTATGAATCTAAACAGAAAAGTATAGGTTTATAGTCTGAAAAATAAGTTACAAGTCGTTTTTATAAAGGTAGTCATTTCAGTCGAAAGAACGACGTCTAGATGACCATTTTAGAAAACATACTTCCACTTTGAGTTTAATCATAATTTTTGGATATAGTTTCATGTTCATAATAAAAATCATTTTCTCAGAATAACAACTTTAAAATCAAAGTTTATCATAGTTTTTAATTAACTAACCCAAAACAGCCCGCGGTGTTACTACGACGGCGTAAATCCGGTTTTACGGTGTTTTTCGTGTTTCCAGGTTTTAAATCATTAAGTTAGCATATCATATAGATATAGAACATGTGTTTAGTTGATTTTAAAAGTCAAGTTAGAAGGATTAACTTTTGTTTGCGAACAAGTTTAGAATTAACTAAACTATGTTCTAGTGATTACAAGTTTAAACCTTCGAATAAGATAGCTTTATATGTATGAATTGAATGATGTTATGAACATCATTACTACCTTAAGTTCCTTGGATAAACCTACTGGAAAAGAGAAAAATGGATCTAGCTTCAATGGATCCTTGGATGGCTCGAAGTTCTTGAAGCAGAATCATGACACGAAAACAAGTTCAAGTAAGATCATCACTTGAAATAAGATTGTTATAGTTATAGAAATTGAACCAAAGTTTGAATATGATTATTACCTTGTATTAGAATGATAACCTACTGTAAGAAACAAAGATTTCTTGACGTTGGATGATCACCTTACAAGATTGGAAGTGAGCTAGCAAACTTGAAAGTATTCTTGATTTTATGAAACTAGAACTTTTGGAATTTATGAAGAACACTTAGAACTTGAAGATAGAACTTGAGAGAGATCAATTAGATGAAGAAAATTGAAGAATGAAAGTGTTTGTAGGTGTTTTTGGTCGTTGGTGTATGGATTAGATATAAAGGATATGTAATTTTGTTTTCATGTAAATAAGTCATGAATGATTACTCATATTTTTGTAATTTTATGAGATATTTCATGCTAGTTGCCAAATGATGGTTCCCACATGTGTTAGGTGACTCACATGGGCTGCTAAGAGCTGATCATTGGAGTGTATATACCAATAGTACATACATCTAAAAGCTGTGTATTGTACGAGTACGAATACGAGTGCATACGAGTAGAATTGTTGATGAAACTGAACGAGGATGTAATTGTAAGCATTTTTGTTAAGTAGAAGTATTTTGATAAGTGTATTGAAGTCTTTCAAAAGTGTATAAATACATATTAAAACACTACATGTATATACATTTTAACTGAGTCGTTAAGTCA
Source organism: Rutidosis leptorrhynchoides (assembly GCF_046630445.1). Classification (NCBI taxonomy): domain Eukaryota; kingdom Viridiplantae; phylum Streptophyta; class Magnoliopsida; order Asterales; family Asteraceae; genus Rutidosis; species Rutidosis leptorrhynchoides. The sequence continues at coordinate 199,334,223 of NC_092343.1, read as the reverse complement.
TCGTTAGTCGTTACATGTAAGTGTTGTTTTGAAACCTTTAGGTTAACGATCTTGTTAAATGTTGTTAACCCAATGTTTATAATATCAAATGAGATTTTAAATTATTATATTATCATGATATTATCATGTATGAATATCTCTTAATATGATATATATACATTAAATGTCTTTACAACGATAATCGTTACATATATGTCTCGTTTAAAAATCATTAAGTTAGTAGTCTTGTTTTTACATATGTAGTTCATTGTTAATATACTTTATGATATGTTTTCTTATCATAGTATCATGTTAACTATATATATATATCCATATATATGTCATCATATAGTTTTTACAAGTTTTAACGTTCGTGAATCACCGATCAACTTGGGTGGTCAATTGTCTATATGAAACATATTTCAATTAATCAAGTGTTAACAAGTTTGATTGCTTAACATGTTGGAAACATTTAATCATGTAAATATCAATCTCAATTAATATATATAAACATGGAAAAGTTCGGGTCACTACAGTACCTACCCGTTAAATAAATTTCGTCCCGAAATTTTAAGCTGTTGAAGGTGTTGACGAATCTTCTGGAAATAGATGCGGGTATTTCTTCTTCATCTGATCTTCACGCTCCCAGGTGAACTCGGGTCCTCTACGAGCATTCCATCGAACCTTAACAATTGGTATCTTGTTTTGCTTAAGTCTTTTAACCTCACGATCCATTATTTCGACGGGTTCTTCGATGAATTGAAGTTTTTCGTTGATTTGGATTTCATCTAACGGAATAGTGAGATCTTCTTTAGCAAAACATTTCTTTAAATTCGAGACGTGGAAAGTGTTATGTACAGCCGCGAGTTGTTGAGGTAACTCTAGTCGGTAAGCTACTGGTCCGACACGATCAATAATCTTGAATGGTCCAATATACCTTAGATTTAATTTCCCTCGTTTACCAAATCGTACAACGCCTTTCCAAGGTGCAACTTTAAGCATGACCATCTCTCCAATTTCAAATTCTATATCTTTTCTTTTAATGTCAGCGTAGCTCTTTTGTCGACTTTGGGCGGTTTTCAACCGTTGTTGAATTTGGATGATCTTCTCGGTAGTTTCTTGTATAATCTCCGGACCCGTAATCTGTCTATCCCCCACTTCACTCCAACAAATCGGAGACCTGCACTTTCTACCATAAAGTGCTTCAAACGGCGCCATCTCAATGCTTGAATGGTAGCTGTTGTTGTAGGAAAATTCTGCTAACGGTAGATGTCGATCCCAACTGTTTCCGAAATCAATAACACATGCTCGTAGCATGTCTTCAAGCGTTTGTATCGTCCTTTCGCTCTGCCCATCAGTTTGTGGATGATAGGCAGTACTCATGTCTAGACGAGTTCCTAATGCTTGCTGTAATGTCTGCCAGAATCTTGAAATAAATCTGCCATCCCTATCAGAGATAATAGAGATTGGTATTCCATGTCTGGAGACGACTTCCTTCAAATACAGTCGTGCTAACTTCTCCATCTTGTCATCTTCTCTTATTGGCAGGAAGTGTGCTGATTTGGTGAGACGATCAACTATTACCCAAACAGTATCAAAACCACTTGCAGTCCTTGGCAATTTAGTGATGAAATCCATGGTAATGTTTTCCCATTTCCATTCCGGGATTTCGGGTTGTTGAAGTAGACCTGATGGTTTCTGATGCTCAGCTTTGACCTTAGAACACGTCAAACATTCTCCTACGTATTTAGCAACATCGGCTTTCATACCCGGCCACCAAAAATGTTTCTTGAGATCCTTGTACATCTTCCCCGTTCCAGGATGTATTGAGTATCTGGTTTTATGAGCTTCTCTAAGTACCATTTCTCTCATATCTCCAAATTTTGGTACCCAAATCCTTTCAGCCCTATACCGGGTTCCGTCTTCCCGAATATTAAGATGCTTCTCCGATCCTTTGGGTATTTCATCCTTTAAATTTCCCTCTTTTAAAACTCCTTGTTGCGCCTCCTTTATTTGAGTAGTAAGGTTATTATAAATCATTATATTCATAGATTTTACTCGAATGGGTTCTCTGTCCTTCCTGCTCAAGGCATCGGCTACCACATTTGCCTTCCCCGGGTGGTAACGAATCTCAAAGTCGTAATCATTCAATAATTCAATCCACCTACGCTGCCTCATATTCAGTTGTTTCTGATTAAATATGTGTTGAAGACTTTTGTGGTCGGTATATATAATACTTTTGACCCCATATAAGTAGTGCCTCCAAGTCTTTAATGCAAAAACAACCGCGCCTAATTCCAAATCATGCGTCGTATAATTTTGTTCGTGAATCTTCAATTGTCTAGACGCATAAGCAATCACCTTCGTTCGTTGCATTAATACACAACCGAGACCTTGCTTTGATGCATCACAATAAATCACAAAATCATCATTCCCTTCAGGCAATGACAATATAGGTGCCGTAGTTAGCTTTTTTTTCAATAACTGAAACGCTTTCTCTTGTTCATCATTCCATTCAAATTTCTTCCCTTTATGCGTTAATGCAGTCAAGGGTTTTGCTATTCTGGAAAAGTCTTGGATGAACCTTCTGTAGTAACCAGCTAGTCCTAAAAACTGGCGTATGTGTTTCGGAGTTTTCGGGGTTTCCCACTTTTCAACAGTTTCTATCTTTGCCGGATCCACCTTAATACCTTCTTTGTTCACTATGTGACCGAGAAATTGAACTTCTTCCAACCAAAATGCACACTTTGAAAGCTTAGCGTACAATTCTTCCTTCCTCAATACTTCTAACACCTTTCTCAAATGTTCACCGTGTTCTTGGTCATTCTTTGAGTAAATAAGTATGTCATCAATGAAAACAATGACAAACTTGTCAAGGTATGGTCCACACACTCGGTTCATAAGGTCCATGAACACAGCTGGTGCATTAGTTAAACCAAACGGCATGACCATAAACTCGTAATGACCGTAACGTGTTCTGAAAGCAGTCTTTGGAATATCATCTTCTTTCACCCGCATTTGATGATACCCGGAACGTAAGTCAATCTTTGAATAAACAGACGAGCCTTGTAGTTGATCAAATAAGTCATCGATTCTCGGTAGTGGGTAGCGGTTCTTGATGGTAAGTTTGTTCAACTCTCGGTAGTCGATACACAACCTGAATGTACCATCTTTCTTCTTGACAAACAAAATAGGAGCTCCCCACGGTGATGTGCTTGGTCGAATGAAACCACGCTCTAAAAGTTCTTGTAATTGGCTTTGTAGTTCTTTCATCTCGCTGGGTGCGAGTCTGTAAGGAGCACGAGCTATTGGTGCAGCTCCTGGTACAAGATCTATTTGAAATTCAACGGATCGATGTGGGGGTAGTCCCGGTAATTCTTTCGGAAATACATCAGGAAATTCTTTTGCGACGGGAACATCATTGATGCTCTTTTCTTCAGTTTGTACTTTCTCGACGTGTGCTAGAACAGCATAGCAACCTTTTCTTATTAGTTTTTGTGCTTTCAAATTACTAATAAGATGTAGCTTCGTGTTGCCCTTTTCTCCGTACACCATTAAGGGTTTTCCTTTTTCTCGTATAATGCGAATTGCATTTTTGTAACAAACGATCTCCGCTTTCATTTCTTTCAACCAGTCCATACCGATTATCACATCAAAACTCCCTAACTCTACTGGTATCAAATCAATCTTAAATGTTTCGCTAACCAGTTTAATTTCTCGATTCCGACATATATTATCTGCTGAAATTAATTTACCATTTGCTAATTCGAGTAAAAATTTACTATCCAAAGGCGTCAATGGACAACTTAATTTAGCACAAAAATCTCTACTCATATAGCTTCTATCCGCACCCGAATCAAATAAAACATAAGCAGATTTATTGTCAATAAGAAACGTACCCGTAACAAGCTCCGGGTCTTCCTGTGCCTCTACCGCATTAATATTGAAAACTCTTCCACGGCCTTGTCCATTCGTGTTCTCCTGGTTCGGGCAATTTCTAATAATGTGGCCTGGTTTTCCACATTTATAACAAACTACATTGGTATAACTTGCTCCGACACTACTTGCTCCGCCATTACTCGTTTCGACACCATTTGTTCCTTTCGTTCTATTAACCCCTGGTCCGTAGACCTCACACTTCGCCGCGCTATGACCATTTCTTTTACACTTGTTTCAAAATTTGGTGCAGAACCCCGAGTGATTCTTTTCACACCTTTGGCATAGCTGCTTCTGATTGTTGTTGTTGTTGCGGTTATTATTGTTGTTGGGATGATTGTTGTAGTTGTTGTTGTTGTTGTTGTTGTTGTTGTTGGGCCGTTTGTTGTAGTTGCGATTGATGTTGCGATTGTTGGGATAATTGTTGCGATTATTGTTGTAATTGCTGTTGTTGTTGTATTGGTGATTCTTATCACCGTTTTCCTCCTACTTTCTTTTGACTTGCTTCACATTGGCCTCTTCAGCAGTCTGTTCTTTAATTCTTTCTTCAATCTGGTTCACTAGTTTGTGAGCCATTCTACATGCCTGTTGTATGGAGGCGGGCTCGTGTGAACTTATATCTTCTTGGATTCTTTCCGGTAATCCTTTCACAAACGCGTCGATCTTCTCTTCCTCATCTTCGAATGCTCCCGGACACAATAGGCACAATTCTGTGAATCGTCTTTCGTACGTGGTAATATCAAATCCTTGGGTTCGTAACCCTCTAAGTTCTGTCTTGAGCTTATTGACCTCGGTTCTGGGACGGTACTTCTCATTCATCAAGTGCTTGAATGCTGACCACGGTAGTGCGTACGCATCATCTTGTCCCACTTGCTCTAGATAGGTATTCCACCATGTTAACGCAGAACCTGTGAAGGTATGCGTAGCGTACTTCACTTTGTCCTCTTCAGTACACTTACTTATGGCAAACACCGATTCAACCTTCTCGGTCCACCGTTTCAATCCGATCGGTCCTTCGGTTCCATCAAATTCCAAAGGTTTGCAGGCAGTGAATTCTTTGTAGGTGCATCCTACACGATTTCCTGTACTGCTAGATCCAAGGTTATTGTTGGTATGTAGCGCAGCCTGTACTGCGGCTATGTTTGAAGCTAGAAAAGTACAGAATTCCTCTTCATTCATATTCACGGTGTGTCGAGTAGTCGGTGCCATTTCCTTCAAAATAGTTAAATGGAACAAGTTAATCATACAGAATATTAAGAGTAGTTAATAGTATTTCGTAGCATAATATTAACTCATTTATAAAAGCTTTTTCTTCATATTAGCGTTTTATAAGTTTAAATTCGGGTAGTACCTACCCGTTTAGTTCATACTTAGTAGCTAATATACAATTCAACTACTACAATTCTATATGAAAAACTGATTATAATAATATTTCGCGTTCAAACTTTTATACAATATTTTACAAACTTACAATACCGCTTATTTTACATAAAGCATGAAATATATCACACAATAACTTTGATACAAGATGGTTGTGAAGATAATTCTAGCTAGTACACAAGTCGTTCAGCAAAGGCAATAAAGACACGTAATTCATACGTCCAGAAACAAGTCATGCATTCTGGTTTTACTAGGACTACTTCCCATCCTTGGTCTTGTGCAACATAACCGTTATGGCCGTTGATAAGACAGCGTGTTGTAACGTCATCAAAGGGACGAGGGTTACGTAATGTCCAACAGTCCCGTAATAATCTAAAAACCTCATTTCTTACCCCAATTACCGACTCCGTCACTTGTGGAAACGTTTTGTTTAATAGTTGTAGCCCGATGTTCTTGTTCTCACTTTGGTGAGAAGCGAACATTACTAATCCGTAAGCATAACATGCTTCTTTATGTTGCATGTTAGCCGCTTTTTCTAAATCACGAAGTCCAATATTCGGATATATTGAGTCAAAATAATTTCTTAACCCGTTGCGTAAAATAGCATTTGGGTTCCCCACAATATATGCGTCAGAGTAAACACATCGTAACTTATGGGTTTCCCAATGTGATATCCCCCATCTTTCAAACGAAAGTCTCTTATAAACCAAGACATTCTTGGAACGTTCTTCGAATGTCTTACAAACTGATCTCGCCTTAAATAGTTGTGCCGAAGAATTCTGGCCGACTCTAGACAAGATTTCATCAATCATGTCTCCGGGTAGGTCTCTTAAAATATTGGGTTGTCTATCCATTTTGTGTTTTTAAACTGTAAAATAGACAAGAGTTAGATTCATAAAAAAAATACTTATTAATACAAGCAATTTTTACATATATCATAAAGCATAAGAACACTATATTACATATATTACACCACACGAATACAACTATCTTATTCCGACTCGCTCGTTTCTTCTTCTTCTTCGGTTTTGGTTCGTTTTGCCAAGTTTCTAGGGATATATGATGTTCCCCTAATACGAGCCGTCGTTGTCCACATTGGTTTAGAAAAACCTGGTGGTTTAGAGGTTCCCGGGTCATTGTTACAACTTAAGGACTTCGGGGGTTGACGATACATATAAAGTTCATCGGGGTTGGAATTAGATTTCTCTATTTTTATGCCCTTTCCCTTATTATTTTCTTTTGCCTTTTTAAATTCAGTTGGGGTAATTTCTATAACATCATCGGAATTCTCGTCGGAATCCGATTCATCGGAGAATTGGTAATCCTCCCAATATTTTGCTTCCTTGGCGGAAACACCATTGACCATAATTAACTTTGGTCGGTTGGTTGAGGATTTTCTTTTACTTAACCGTTTTATTATTTCCCCCACCGGTTCTATTTCTTCATCCGGTTCCGATTCTTCTTCCAGTTCCGATTCTTCTTCCGGTTCCGACTCTTCTTCCGGTTCCTCTTCGAGAACTTGTGAATCAGTCCACAAATCATTCCAATTTACATTTGACTCTTCATTATTATTAGGTGAGTCAATGGGACTTGTTCTAGAGGTAGACATCTATCACATAATATCAAACACGTTAAGAGATTAATATATCACATAATATTCATATGTTAAAAATATATAGTTTCCAACAAAAATGTTAAGCAATCATTTTTAAAGAAAACACGGTCGAAGTCCAGACTCACTAATGCATCCTAACAAACTCGATAAGACACACTAATGCAAATTTTCTGGTTCTCTAAGACCAACGCTCGGATACCAACTGAAATGTCCCGTTCTTATTGATTAAAAACGTTCCATATTAATTGATTTCGTTGCGAGGTTTTGACCTCTATATGAGACGTTTTTCAAAGACTGCATTCATTTTTAAAACAAACCATAACCTTTATTTCATAAATAAAGGTTTAAAAAGCTTTACGTAGATTATCAAATAATGATAATCTACAATATCCTGTTTACACACGACCATTACATAATGGTTTACAATACAAATATGTTACATCGAAATTAGTTTCTTGAATGCAGTTTTTACACAATATCATACAAACATGGACTCCAAATCTTGTCCTTATTTTAGTATGCAACAGCGGAAGCTCTTAATATTCACCTGAGAATAAACATGCTTTAAACGTCAACAAAAATGTTGGTGAGTTATAGGTTTAACCTATATATATCAAATCATAACAATAGACCACAAGATTTCATATTTCAATACACATCCCATACATAGAGATAAAAATCATTCATATGGTGAACACCTGGTAACCGACCATAACAAGATGCATATATAAGAATATCCCCATCATTCCGGGACACCCTTCGGATATGATATAAATTTCGAAGTACTAAAGCATCCGGTACTTTGGATGGGGTTTGTTAGGCCCAATAGATCTATCTTTAGGATTCGCGTCAATTAGGGTGTCTGTTCCCTAATTCTTAGATTACCAGACTTAATAAAAAGGGGCATATTCGATTTCGATAATTCAACCATAGAATGTAGTTTCACGTACTTGTGTCTATTTTGTAAATCATTTATAAAACCTGCATGTATTCTCATCCCAAAAATATTAGATTTTAAAAGTGGGACTATAACTTACTTTCACAGATTTTTACTTCGTCGGGAAGTAAGACTTGGCCACTGGTTGATTCACGAACCTATAACAATATATACATATATATCAAAGTATGTTCAAAATATATTTACAACACTTTTAATATATTTTGATGTTTTAAGTTTATTAAGTCAGCTGTCCTCGTTAGTAACCTACAACTAGTTGTCCACAGTTAGATGTACAGAAATAAATCGATAAATATTATCTTGAATCAATCCACGACCCAGTGTATACGTATCTCAGTATTGATCACAACTCAAACTATATATATTTTGGAATCAACCTCAACCCTGTATAGCTAACTCCAACATTCACATATAGAGTGTCTATGGTTGTTCCGAAATATATATAGATGTGTCGACATGATAGGTCGAAACATTGTATACGTGTCTATGGTATCTCAAGATTACATAATATACAATACAAGTTGATTAAGTTATGGTTGGAATAGATTTGTTACCAATTTTCACGTAGCTAAAATGAGAAAAATTATTCAATCTTGTTTTACCCATAACTTCTTCATTTTAAATCCGTTTTGAGTGAATCAAATTGCTATGGTTTCATATTGAACTCTATTTTATGAATCTAAACAAAAAAGTATAGGTTTATAGTCTGAAAAATAAGTTACAAGTCGTTTTTGTAAAGGTAGTCATTTCAGTCGAAAGAACGACGTCTAAATGACCATTTTAGAAAACATACTTCCACTTTGAGTTTAATCATAATTTTTGGATATAGTTTCATGTTCATAATAAAAATCATTTTCTCAGAATAACAACTTTAAAATCAAAGTTTATCATAGTTTTTAATTAACTAACCCAAAACAGCCCGCGGTGTTACTACGACGGCGTAAATCCGGTTTTACGGTGTTTTTCGTGTTTCCAGGTTTTAAATCATTAAGTTAGCATATTATATAGATATAGAACATGTGTTTAGTTGATTTTAAAAGTCAAGTTAGAAGGATTAACTTTTGTTTGCGAACAAGTTTAGAATTAACTAAACTATGTTCTAGTGATTACAAGTTTAAACCTTCGAATAAGATAGCTTTATATGTATGAATTGAATGATGTTATGAACATCATTACTACCTTAAGTTCCTTGGATAAACCTACTGGAAAAGAGAAAAATGGATCTAGCTTCAATGGATCCTTGGATGGCTCGAAGTTCTTGAAGCAGAATCATGACACGAAAACAAGTTCAAGTAAGATCATCACTTGAAATAAGATTTTTATAGTTATAGAAATTGAACCAAAGTTTGAATATGATTATTACCTTGTATTAGAATGATAACCTACTGTAAGAAACAAAGATTTCTTGAGGTTGGATGATCACCTTACAAGATTGGAAGTGAGCTAGCAAACTTGAAAGTATTCTTGATTTTATGAAACTAGAACTTTTGGAATTTATGAAGAACACTTAGAACTTGAAGATAGAACTTGAGAGAGATCAATTAGATGAAGAAAATTGAAGAATGAAAGTGTTTGTAGGTGTTTTTGGTCGTTGGTGTATGGATTAGATATAAAGGATATGTAATTTTGTTTTCATGTAAATAAGTCATGAATGATTACTCATATTTTTGTAATTTTATGAGATATTTCATGCTAGTTACCAAATGATGGTTCCCACATGTGTTAGGTGACTCACATGGGCTGCTAAGAGCTGATCATTGGAGTGTATATACCAATAGTACATACATCTAAAAGCTGTGTATTGTACGAGTACGAATACGAGTGCATACGAGTAGAATTGTTGATGAAACTGAACGAGGATGTAATTGTAAGCATTTTTGTTAAGTAGAAGTATTTTGATAAGTGTATTGAAGTCTTTCAAAAGTGTATAAATACATATTAAAACACTACATGTATATACATTTTAACTGAGTCGTTAAGTCATCGTTAGTCGTTACATGTAAGTGTTGTTTTGAAACCTTTAGGTTAACGATCTTGTTAAATGTTGTTAACCCAATGTTTATAATATCAAATGAGATTTTAAATTATTATATTATCATGATATTATCATGTATGAATATCTCTTAATATGATATATATACATTAAATGTCTTTACAACGATAATCGTTACATATATGTCTCGTTTAAAAATCATTAAGTTAGTAGTCTTGTTTTTACATATGTAGTTCATTGTTAATATACTTTATGATATGTTTTCTTATCATAGTATCATGTTAACTATATATATATATATCCATATATATGTCATCATATAGTTTTTACAAGTTTTAACGTTCGTGAATCACCGATCAACTTGGGTGGTCAATTGTCTATATGAAACATATTTCAATTAATCAAGTCTTAACAAGTTTGATTGCTTAACATGTTGGAAACATTTAATCATGTAAATATCAATCTCAATTAATATATATAAACATGGAAAAGTTCTGGTCACTACACTACTGGTCCGACACGATCAATAATCTTGAATGGTCCAATATACCTTGGATTTAATTTTCCTCGTTTACCAAATCGAACAACGCCTTTCCAAGGTGCAACTTTAAGCATGACCATCTCTCCAATTGCAAATTCTATATCTTTTCTTTTAATGTCAGCGTAGCTCTTTTGTCGACTTTGGGCGGTTTTCAACTGTTGTTGAATTTGGATGATCTTCTCGGTAGTTTCTTGTATAATCTCCGGACCCGTAATCTGTCTATCCCCCACTTCACTCCAACAAATCGTAGACCTGCACTTTCTACCATAAAGTGCTTCAAACGGCGTCATCTCAATGCTTGAATGGTAGCTATTGTTGTAGGAAAATTCTGCTAACGGTAGATGTCGATCCCAACTGTTTCCGAAATCAATAACACAAGCTCGTAGCATGTCTTCAAGCGTTTGTATCGTCCTTTCGCTCTACCCATTAGTTTGTGGATGATAGGCAGTACTCATGTCTAGATGAGTTCCCAATGCTTGCTGTAATGTCTGCCAGAATCTTGAAATAAATCTGCCATCCCTATCAGAGATAATAGAGATTGGTATTCCATGTCTGGAGACGACTTCCTTCAAATACAGTCGTGCTAACTTCTCCATCTTGTCATCTTCTCTTATTGGCAGGAAGTGTGCTGACTTGGTGAGACGATCAACTATTACCCAAATAGTATCATAACCACTTGCAGTCCTTGGCAATTTAGTAATGAAATCCATGGTAATGTTTTCCCATTTCCATTCCGGGATTTCAGGTTGTTGTAGTAGACCTGATGGTTTCTGATGTTTAGCTTTGACCTTAGAACACGTCAAACATTCTCCTACATATTTAGCAATATCGGCTTTCATACCTGGCCACCAAAAATGTTTCTTAAGATCCTTGTACATCTTCCCCGTTCTAGGATGTATTGAGTATCTGGTTTTATGAGCTTCTCTAAGTACCATTTCTCTTATATCTCCAAATTTTGGTACCCAAATTCTTTCAGTCCTATACCGGGTTCCATCTTCCCGAATATTAAGATGCTTCTCCGATCCTTTGGGTATTTCATCCTTTAAATTTCCCTCTTTTAAAACACCTTGTTGCGCCTCCTTTATTTAAGTAGTAATGTTAGTGTGAATCATTATATTCATAGATTTTACTCGAATGGGTTCTCTGTCCTTTCTGCTCAAGGCGTCGGCTACCACATTTGCCTTCCTCGGATGGTAACGAATCTCAAAGTCGTAATCATTCAACAATTCAATCCACCTACGCTGCCTCATATTCAGTTGTTTCTGATTAAATATGTGTTGAAGACTTTTGTGGTCGGTATATATAATACTTTTGACCCCATATAAGTAGTGTCTCCAAGTCTTTAATGCAAAAACAACCGTGCCTAATTCCAAATCATGTGTCGTATAATTTTGCTCGTGAATCTTCAATTGTCTAGACGCATAAGCAATCACCTTCGTCCGTTGCATTAATACACAATCGAGACCTTGCTTTGATGCGTCACAATAAATCACAAAATCATCATTCCCTTCAGGCAATGACAATATAGGTGCCGTAGTTAGCTTTTTCTTCAATAATTGAAACGCCTTCTCTTGTTCATCCTTCCATTCAAATTTCTTCCCTTTATGCGTTAATGCAATCATGGGTTTTGCTATTTTGGAGAAATCTTGGATGAATCTTCTGTACTAACCAGCCAATACTAAAAATTGACGTATATGCTTCGGAATTTTTATTGTTTCCCACTTTTCAACAGTTTCGATCTTTGCCGGGTCCACTTGGATACCTTCTTTGTTCACTATGTGACCGAGGAATTGAACTTCTTCCAACCAAAATTCACACTTTGAAAACTTAGCGTACAGTTTTTCTTTCCTCAATACTTCTAGCACTTTTCTCAAATATTCTTCGTGCTCTTGATCATTCTTTGAGTAAATAAGTATGTCATCGATGAAAACAATGACAAACTTGTCAAGATATGGCCCACACACTCGGTTCATAAGGTCCATGAACACAGCTGGTGCGTTAGTCAATCCAAACGGCATAACCATAAACTCGTAATGACCATAACGCGTCCTAAAAGCAGTTTTTGGAATATCATCCTCCTTTACTCGCATTTGATGATATCCAGAACGTAAATCGATCTTCGAATAAACCGACGAGCCTTGTAGTTGATCAAATAAGTCGTCAATTCTCGTTAGTGGGTAGCGGTTCTTGATGGTAAGTTTGTTCAACTATCGGTAGTCGATACACAACCTGAATGTACCATCTTTCTTCTTGACAAACAAAACAGGAGCTCCCCACGGTGATGTGCTTGGTCGAATGAAACCACGCTCTAAAAGTTCTTGTAATTGGCTTTGCAGTTCTTTCATCTCGCTGGGTGCGAGTCTGTAAGGAGCACGAGCTATTGGTGCAGCTCCTGGTACAAGATCTATTTGAAATTCAACGGATCGATGTGGGGGTAATCCCGGTAATTCTTTCAGAAATACATCGGGAAATTCTTTTGCAATGGGAACATCATTGATGCTCTTTTCTTCAGTTTGTACTTTCTCGACGTGTGCTAGAATAGTATAGCAACCTTTTCTTATTAGTTTTTGTGCCTTCAAATTACTAATAAGATGTAGCTTCGTGTTGCCCTTTTCTCCGTACACCATTAAGGGTTTTCCTTTTTCTCGTATAATGCGAATTGCATTTTTGTAATAAACGATCTCTGCTTTCACTTCTTTTAACCAGTCCATACCGATTATCACATCAAAACTCTCTAACTCTACTGGTATCAAATCAATCTTAAATGTTTCGCTAACCAGTTTAATTTCTCGATTCCGACATATATTATCTGCTGAAATTAATTTACCATTTGCTAATTCGAGTAAAAATTTACTATCCAAAGGCGTCAATGGACAACTTAATTTAGCACAAAAATCTCTACTCATATAGCTTCTATTCGTACCCGAATCAAATAAAATGTAAGCAGATTTATTGTCAATAAGAAACGTACCCGTAACAAGCTCCGGGTCTTCCTGTACCTCTGCCGCATTAATATTGAAAACTCTTCCGCGGCCTTGTCCATTCGTGTTCTCCTGGTTCGGGCAATTTCTAATAATGTGGCCCGGTTTTCCACATTTATAACAAAATACATTGGCATAACTTGCTCCGACACTACTTGCTTCGCCATTACTCGTTCCAACACCATTTGTTCCTTTCGTTCTATTAACCCCTGGTCCGTAGACCTCACACTTCGTCGCGCTATGACCATTTCTTATACACTTGTTGCAAAATTTGGTGCAGAACCCCGAGTGATACTTTTCACACCTTTGGCATAGCTGCTTCTAATTGTTGTTGTTGTTGCGGTTATTATTGTTGTTGGGATGATTGTTGTAGTTGCTGTTGTTGTTGTTGTTGTTGTTGTTGTTGTTGTTGGGCCGTTTGTTGTAGTTGCGATTGATGTTGCGATTGTTGGGATAATTGTTGCGATTACTGTTGTAATTGCTGTTGTTGTTGTATTAGTGATTCTTATCACAGTTTTCCTCCCACTTTCTTTTGACTTGCTTTATATTGGCCTCTTCAGCAGTCTGTTCTTTAATTCTTTCTTCAATCTAGTTCACTAGTTTGTGAGCCATTCTACATGCCTGTTGTATGGAGGCGGGCTCATGTGAACTTATATCTTCTTGGATTCTTTCTGGTAATCCTTTCACAAACGCGTCGATCTTCTCTTCCTCATCTTCGAATGCTCCCGGACACAGTAGGCACAATTCTGTGAATCGTCTTTCGTACGTGGTAATATCAAATCCTTGGGTTCGTAACCCTCTAAGTTCTGTCTTGAGCTTATTGACCTCGGTTCTGGGACGGTACTTCTCGTTCATCAAGTTCTTGAATGCTGACAACGGTAGTGCGTACGCATCGTCTTGTCCCACTTGCTCTAGATAGGTATTCCACCAAGTTAACGCAGAACCTGTGAAGGTATGCGTAGCGTACTTCACTTTGTCCTCTTCAGTACACTTACTTATGGCAAACACCGATTCGACCTTCTCGATCCACCGTTTCAATCAGATCGGTCCTTCGGTTCCATCAAATTCCAAAGGTTTGCAGGCAGTGAATTCTTTGTAGGTGCATCCTACACGATTTCCTATACTGCTAGATCCAAGGTTATTGTTGGTATGTAGCGCAGCCTGTACTGCGGCTATGTTTGAAGCTAGAAAAGTATGGAATTCCTCTTCATTCATATTCACAGTGTGTCGAGTAGTCGGTGCCATTTCCTTCAAAATAGTCAAATGGAACAAGTTAATCATACAAAATATTAAGAGTAGTTAATAGTATTTCGTAGCATAATATGAACTCATTTATAAAAGCTTTTTCTTCATATTAGCGTTTTATAAGTTTAAATTCGGGTAGTACCTACCCGTTAAGTTCATACTTAGTAGCTAATATACAATTCAACTACTACAATTCTATATGAAAAACTAATTATAATAATATTTCGCGTTCAAACTTTTACACAATATTTTACAAACTTACAATACCGCTTATTTTACATATAGCATGAAATATAGCACACAATAACTTTGATACAAGATAGTTGTGAAGATAATTCTAGCTAGTACACAAGTCGTTCAGCAAAGGCAATAAAGACACGTAATTCATACGTCCAGAAACAAGTCATGCATTCTGGTTTTACTAGGATTACTTCACATCCTTGGTCTTGTGGAACATAACCGTTATGGCCGTTGATAAGACAGCGTGTTGTAACGTCGTCAAAGGGACGAGGGTTACGTAATGTCCAACAGTCTCGTAATAACCTAAAAACTCATTTCTTACCCCAATTACCGACTCCGTCACTTGTGGGAACGTTTTGTTTAATAGTTGTAGCCCGATGTTCTTTTTCTCACTTTGGTGAGAAGCGAACATTACTAACCCGTAAGCATAGCATGCTTCTTTATGTTGCATGTTAGCCGCTTTTTCTAAATCATGAAGTCCTATATTCGGATACATTGAGTCAAAATAATTTCTTAACCTGTTGTGAAAAATAGCATTTGGGTTCCCCGCAATATATGCGTCAAAGTAAACACATCGTAACTTATGGGTTTCCCAATGTGATATCCCCCATCTTTCAAACGAAAGTCTTTTATAAACCAAGGCATTCTTGGAACGTTCTTCGAATGTCTTACAAACTGATCTCGCCTTAAATAGTTGTGCCGAAGAATTCTGACCGACTCTAGACAAGATTTCATCAATCATGTCTCCGGGTAGGTCTCTTAAAATATTGGGTTGTCTATCCATTTTGTGTTTTTATACTGTAAAATAGACAAGAGTTAGATTCATAAAAAAAATACTTATTAATACAAGCAATTTTTACATATATCATAAAGCATAAGCACACTATATTACATATATTACACCACACGAATACAACTATCTTATTCCGACTCGCTTGTTTCTTCTTTTTCGGTTTTGGTTCGTTTTGCCAAGTTTCTAGGGATATATGATGTTCCCCTAATACGAGCCGTCGTTATCCACATTGGTTTAGAAAAACCTGGTGGTTTAGAGGTTCCCGGGTCATTGTTACAACTTAAGGACTTCGGGGGTTGACGATACATATAAAGTTCATCGGTGTTGGAATTAGATTTCTCTATTTTTATGCTCTTTCCCTTATTATTTTCTTTTGCCTTTTTAAATTCAGTTGGGGTAATTTCTATAACATCATCGGAATTCTCATCGGAATCCGATTCATCGGAGAATTGGTAATCCTCCCAATATTTTGCTTCCTTGGCGGAAACACCATTGACCATAATTAACCTTGGTCGGTTGGTTAAGGATTTTCTTTTACTTAACCGTTTTATTTGATGGAATTTGACATACTTTTAAAGAAATATGTTCTACATTTTAATAAGTTCATAAAACCAATTTATGAAGATAAAGTAAGCGGAAGCATGCAAGTATCATGTTATATTTCAACCATTTTAAAAGACAAATTCCATAAATATATCAATTCTTGAAATAATATGCTTACATACAACAAGTGGGTTTAGTATTTTACCTCCTCAAGCTAGTTGAGGGTTGTAACAAGATGATGAAGAAGATGAAGATGAATGGAGCTTCAAAAGTGTGAAACCTCAAGAGATAATACCCCAAACTTGTGCACCAACACCCTAGCTTTTTGTTAGGATTTAATAACACTTGATATGAACTTGTAAGATCAAATTAAGAACCCTTCTTGGCCCTCCAAACCCCACGGATTTTCAGCAGAAAAAAGAGAGAGTTTTTTTTTTTTTTTTTTTTTGATATGTTTGAATGCATGTAAGTGTTGTTGACTCAATGCCTTGATACATATGCAAATACATGGGAAGTAGCTACTCTTGGAAGTGTGTCAAGCATGCCTACTACATACTCCCATGCCACTTCCATGTGTATTTTAAAATTGTTTTATAAAATTAAATTTTATAAAACTAGTTTTTATAAAACTAGTTTTTATAAAACTAGATTTTATAAAATACATTTTTATAAACTTGCATATTATTTGTTATGTTTATTTTATAAAACCAATTTTATAAATGTAACATAACTTAATTAATTATTTAACCTATAAATAATTAAATCCTTAACATATAAATTATTCCATAATTTATATATATATACATATCAAGTAATATTTTAGAAAACCATTTTTCTTAAAGTTCAAGTGTCGCGTATTTAATCAATGATCCAATCGTTAAGATCAAACACGAATAAGGTGTCAGTAAGTTTGTTATTGGGTATGACCCGACTTGGATCAAAACATATTAGCCACATTAATTTGATATGTCTCTCGGGCACATGAAATACCTTCATTATTATTTCCCCCACCGGTTCTATTTCTTCATCCGGATCCGATTCTTCTTTCGGTTCCAATTCTTCTTCCGGTTCCGACTCTTCTTCCGGTTCCTCTTCGGGAACTTGTGAATCAGTCCATGAATCATTCAAATTTACATTTGACTCTTCATTATTATTAGGTGAGTCAATGGGACTTGTTCTAGAGGTAGACATCTATCACATAATATCAAACGCGTTAAGAGATTAATATATCACATAATATTCACATGTTAAAAATATATAGTTTCCAACAAAATTTGTTAAGCAATCATTTTTCAAGTAAACACGGTTGAAGTCCAGACTCACTAATGCATCCTAACAAACTCGATAAGACACACTAATGCAAAATTCTGGTTCTCTAAGACCAACGCTTGGATACCAACTGAAATGTCCCGTTCTTATTGATTAAAAATGTTCCATATTAATTGATTTCGCTGCGAGGTTTTGACCTCTATATGAGACGTTTTTGAAAGACTGCATTCATTTTAAAACAAACCATAACCTTTATTTCATCAATAAAGGTTTAAAAAGCTTTACGTAGATTATCAAATGATGATAATCTAAAATATCCTGTTTACACACGACCATTACATAATGGTTTACAATACAAATATGTTACAACAAAATAAGTTTCTTGAATGCAGTTTTTACACAATATCATACAAGCATGGACTCCAAATCTCGTCCTTATTTAAGTATGCGACAGCGGAAGCTCTTAATAATCACCTGAGAATAAACATGCTTAAAATGTCAAAAAAAATGTTGGTGAGTTATAGGTTTAACCTATATATATCAAATCATAATAATAGACCACAAGATTTCATATTTCAATACACATCCCATACATAGAGATAAAAATCATTCATATGGTGAACACCTGGTAACCGACATTAACAAGATGCATATATAAGAATATCCCCATCATTCCGGGACACCCTTCGGATATGATATAAATTTCGAAGTACTAAAGCATCCGGTACTTTGGATGGGGTTTGTTAGGCCCAATAGATCTATCTTTAGGATTCGCATCAATTAGGGTGTCTGTTCCCAAATTCTTAGATTACCAGACTTAATAAAAAGGGGCATATTCGATTTTGATAATTCAACCATAGAATGTAGTTTCACATACTTGTGTCTATTTTGTAAATCATTTATAAAACCTGCATGTATTCTCATCCCAAAAATATTAGATTTTAAAAGTGGGACTATAACTCACTTTCACAGATTTTTACTTCGTCGGGAAGTAAGACTTGGCCACTGGTTGATTCACGGACCTATAACAATATATACATATATATCAAAGTATGTTCAAAATATATTTACAACACTTTTAATATATTTTGATGTTTTAAGTTTATTAAGTCTTCTGTCCTCGTTAGTAACCTACAACTAGTTGTCCACAGTTAGATGTACAGAAATAAATCGATAAATATTATCTTGAATCAATCTACGACCCAGTGTATACGTATCTCAGTATTGATCACAACTCATACTATATATATTTTGGAATCAACCTCAACCCTGTATAGCTAACTCCAACATTCACATATAGAGTGTCTATGGTTGTTCCGAAATATATATAGATGTGTCGACATGATAGGTCGAAACATTGTATACGTGTCTATGGTATCTCAAGATTACATAATATACAATACAAGTTGATTAAGTTATGGTTGGAATATATTTGTTACCAATTTTCACGTAGCTAAAATGAGAAAAATTATCCAATCTTGTTTTACCCATAACTTCTTCATTTTAAATCCGTTTTGAGTGAATCAAATTGCTATGGTTTCATATTGAACTCTATTTTATGAATCTAAACAGAAAAAGTATAGGTTTATAGTCGGAAAAATAAGTTACAAGTCGTTTTTGTAAAGGTAGTCATTTCAGTCGAAAGAACGACGTCTAGATGACCATTTTAGAAAACATACTTCCACTTTGAGTTTAACCATAATTTTTGGATATAGTTTCATGTTCATAATAAAAATCATTTTCCCAGAATAACAACTTTTAAATCAAAGTTTATCATAGTTTTTAATTAACTAACCCAAAACAGCCCGCGGTGTTACTACGACGGCGTAAATCCGGTTTTACGGTGTTTTTCGTGTTTCCAGGTTTTAAATCATTAAGTTAGCATATAATATAGATATATAACATGTGTTTAGTTGATTTTAAAATTCAAGTTAGAAGGATTAACTTTTATTTGCGAACAAGTTTAGAATTAACTAAACTATGTTCTAGTGATTACAAGTTTAAACCTTCGAATAAGATAGCTTTATATGTATGAATCGAATGATGTTATGAACATCATTACTACCTCAAGTTCCTTGGATAAACTTACTGGAAATGAGAAAAATAGATCTAGCATCAAAGGATCCTTGGATGGCTTGAAAGTTCTTGAAGCAGAATCATGACACGAAAACAATTTCAAGTAAGATTTCCACTCGAAATAAGATTGTTATAGTTATAGAAATTGAATTAAAGTTTGAATATGATTATTACCTTGTATTAGAAAGATAACCTACTGTAAGTAATAAAGGTTTCTTGATCTTGGATGATTACTTGGAATGGATTTAGAAAACTTGGAAGTAAACTTGCAATCTTGGAAGTATTCTTGATTTTATGAAACTAGAACTTTTGGAATTTATGAAGAACACTTAGAACTTGAAGATAGAACTTGAGAGAGATCAATTAGATAAAGAAAATTGAAGAATGAAAGTGTTTGTAGGTGTTTTTGGTCGTTGGTGTATGGATTAGATATAAAGGATATGTAATTTTGTTTTCATGTAAATAAGTCATGAATGATTACTCATATTTTTGTAATTTTATGAGATATTTCATGCTAATTGCCAAATGATGGTTCCCACATGTGTTAGGTGACTCACATGGGCTGCTAAGAGCTGATCATTGGAGTGTATATACCAATAGTACATACATCTAAAAGCTGTGTATTGTACAAGTACGAATACGGGTGCATACGAGTAGAATTGTTGATGAAACTGAACGAGGATGTAATTGTAAGCATTTTTGTTAAGTAGAAGTATTTTGATAAGTGTCTTGAAGTCTTTCAAAAGTGTATGAATACATATTAAAACACTACATGTATATACATTTTAACTGAGTCGTTAAGTCATCGTTAGTCGTTACACGTAAATGTTGTTTTGAAACCTTTAGGTTAACGATCTTGTTGAATGTTGTTAACCCATTGTTTATTATCACAAATGAGATGTTAAATTGTTATATTATCATGATATTATGATATATAATATATCTTAGTATGATATATATACAGTTAAATGTCATTACAACGATAATCGTTACATATATGTCTCGTTTCGAAATCATTAAGTTAGTAGTCTTATTTTTACATATGTATTTCATTGTTAATACACTTAATTTAACATAATTAACCAAGTGTATCAATATCTTAATATGATTCATATGTACCTAGTAAGACGTTGTTATAACGATAATCGTTATATATATCGTTTTCGAGTTTCTTAAATTAATAGTCTCATTTTTATGTATATAACTCAATGTTAAAATACCTAATGAGATACATACTTATAATAAAATCATGTTAACTATATATATAACCATATATATGTCATCGTATAGTTTTTACAAGTTTTAACGTTCGTGAATCACCGGTCAACTTGGGTGGTCAATTGTCTATATGAAACCTATTTCAATTAATCAAGTCTTAACAAGTTTGATTTCTTAACATGTTGGAAACACTTAATCATGTAAATAACAATTTCATTTAATATATATATAAACATGGAAAAGTTCGGGTCACTACAAATTATGTAGCAGATTTGGGGTTTAATTTGTGATGAACGTATGGAAAACTTAGGGGTTTATATAGGGTTGTTGCATTTCCTAATCCTACTCAAAAAGCTTGGAGATCAAGGACTCTAATTAGAATTAAACTAGGACTAACAAAGCTTAGAGATTAAGTTTAATATTTCTCTCTTTTTTTTTTCCTACAGCCGCTTAAATATTGATACATATTATTTTTTTTACGGTTTTAATTATTTATTTATGTATTTTATATATTTATTATTATTATTATTATTATTATTATTATTAATATTAGGGTTATTTAAATTACATTTTATTTCGTATTTAGACCCTAGCTTTTATAAATTTTTACTAAGTTCATATTAGTTCTTATAAATTTTTAATTCATATAAATGTCATATTTATTTTATGACATATTGTTTATATTATTTATTTAGTATTAGGGTTAGGGTTTAATATTCAATATTAAATGCTATTTAGGGTTTTGTATTTAATGTATAGGGTTAGGTTTAGGGTTTTAATTAATATTAGGGTTTAAGTATTAATTACTTTATCTATTATACCCGGATAACAACCCTAATGCTAATACACAGGATATGACATTGAAACCCTAAGGGCAGTTTGGTAAATTCAGAAGGGAAAAGTGAGGGTTGTCATAGTACCTCCCCGTTAATTTAAACTTCGTCCCGAAGTTTCAGTAAGACTTCTCGGATGCATCAACGTTTAAGAAAATACGAGGATATTTCCGCTTCATCTGGTCTTCACGTCCCCAGGTATACTCGGGGACTTTTCATGAATTCCAACGGATCTTAACAATAGGAATAGAGATTTGTTTCAAACGTTAAATCTCATGATCCATAATTTCTATAGATTTTTCGGTGAAGTGCAATTTATCATCATTGCGAAGATCATTCAAAGGAATAACAAGTATGTCATCAACATAACATTTTTTAAGATTCGAGATGTGAAACGTATGAACTTTATTTAACAGGAAGTGTTGACTAAAATTTGCCATTCGGTCAACGTTTTGTTAAAACAAAGTTTACACTTAATTATAGTCGGGATCTTCTTAAGTGAGAGTTGATATTGTATGAAATGTCGGCTAAAAGAGCCTAGGTGATTTAGAATATCTAGTCCTGTGGACTTCACCCATGACTAGTTCTCGAAAAATTTATGAATAACGGTAATTTTATAGGATCGACATGTATTCCTTCACTATCAACTACATGTTCAAGAAATTGTACGATTCGTAGCCAAAGTTCACACTTGGAAAAACTTGGCATACAGTTGTTCCTTCTTTAAGAGCTCTAGAATCAATTGCAAATGTTGCTCATGCTCTTTCCCGCTCTTGGAGTAGATTAAGATGTCATCAATATGAATTTATCAAGATAAGGTTTGCATGCATGGTTCATAAGATCCATGAATACAGCAGGAGCATTGGTTAAACTTAAAGGCATGACAAGAAACTCATAATGTCTATAACGATTTCGGAAAGTAGTCTTAGAAACATCAGTTTCCTTGACTCTCTATTGATGATGACCCCGACCTAAGATCAAGCTTCGAATAGATACTTGACCCTTGCAGTTGGTCAATCAGGTCATCAATACGCAGGAGTGGATAACGATTCTTGATGGTTAGCTTGTTGAGTTCTCGGTAATTAATATACATTCTCAACGTGCCACCTTTCTTCTTAATGTTAAGAACGGGTGCTCCACACGGAGGCAAGCTAGGACGAATGAAACCTTTCTCTAAAAGTTCTTGGAGTTGGCTGGTTGATTTTCCTCATTTCGGATGGAGCTAATCGGTATGATACCTATGCAATAGGTACAACACCGGGCGTGGATAATTGACAAGTGAAGAATATATAATATCTAGGGTTGATATTTTTAGTTGACAATATAGTGATAAGGAGTAGGTAATGGTACACAATGGTCCTAAGGTTGATCAAATCTTATTCCCATCATGATCCATTAGGATTTTTGTATGACTTATCATAATATAATTACGTTGATCAAGTGTCATTTTATTATTCTAAATCATACTTTTATCACTCCATAAAGTTACTACTATGTCATCTAGTCAATATTCTTCTTCTTCGAGGTGAATGATTCAATGGAAAATAAAAGAAAAGAAAATAACATTATTCATTCATTTAAAAGAAAATAACCAGAGTATTACAGAAACTTAACGAAATCTTCCAAAATGTAAAAGTACTAAATGGTAACATAAAGAACACTATGTAAATGAAAATTTTAAATGTCTAGTGGTTTCCAAAAACTCTTCATTGTGCCTCTTCATTCTTCTTCTTATCCTAACATTGATTTTTGAAATGCCCTACTCCTCCGCAGTTATAGCAAGTAGGAACGGTTGCATTTGCCTTTGTAGTTAGAGTTTTTGTTAGAGGAATAACGACTCTACAATTCTTGGCTATGTGACCCACCTTCTTACACTTGGCGCACTTGGCCTTACACCATCCTTCATGATGTCTCTCACATCTTTTGCAATAAGGACGTTTTCCCTTATACAACTTGTTGAATTTTCCCTTATAAAGCTTGTTAAATTTGCTTTTAGAATTTTCTTGCTCCATTCCTTCTCTCTTCCTTTTTGCACCTTCTTTTGTCAAACCCCGTCCTAATCCATCTGGACGAAGTCACCAACATCTGGTCCCATTGCGATGATCGACTCCAAATAATGTCTCTAAAATGAGCAAATGCACAGCGGAAGATTTCTTTCATACCTGAGAATAAACATGCTTTCAAGTGTCAACCAAAAGGTTTGTGAGTTCATAGGTTTATCATAAATCAATAAAATTCATCATTTTGATAGACCACGAGATTTAAATCCTACATGGTACAAATGGGCCCGAATCCTATACCCACCTGTAATGTACATGCGATATCTTTTAAATACAGTACAACTTTCTCGTGTACGAAATCATCTTTCAAAAATCTTAGCAACCGTACACATATCTTGTGCACAAAAATAACACACACATAACCTATATATAAAATCATTCTCTCGATACATAACATTCACTTTTCATTGCTTTCATAGCTTGGCTTGTTAACCGACCTTAACATATAATGCGCATAATAATATCCCCAAAACAGAACATCTCGTCTGTATAATAATCATATAAACTTCGAAGTACTAAACACCACACCCACTAGCCCTTCCGTCTAGTGAACATTCTGGGTGGGGGTGTTAAACTCGGTAGATACCTTTAGGATTCGCGTGAATAAGGGCCATACCCGATTCTAATTCTTAGATTACCAAGCAATAATAATCAGGGAAAAATATTCCCAACAATTAGTGGCAATTATCTAGTCCACATAATTCAATAATAATCCACAGAACTTCTGTCTGCATAATAATTCATTCGAGGAATGTTTTGCTTGTGTCTATCTCGTCAAACATTTATAAAAGAATTTCATGTATTCGCAGTTCAAAAATATATTTCAAAAGCATTTAATAAAGCAGTTGTAAAAACAGCGCATGTATTCTCAGTCCCAAAAATATAAAGAGTAAAAGGGAGCAAATGAACTCACCATACTGTATTTTGTAGTAAAAATACATATGACGGTATTGAACAATTGCAGGGTTGGCCTCGGATTCACGAACCTATATCATTTGTATATTCATTAATATATATAATAGTAATCAAATAAATATTTTTATTATATTTTAATTGGTATTTTATGTATAGTTAATTTGTTTATATATTCAAATTGATTAATATTTATATAGTTATATTAATATGTCCATATTTATATACATAATTGTTTAGTGTTACAATTTAAAATTGATAGTCTGTCATTGGTAAGTATTTATATAATAATCTTAATAGGTTTGGTATATTTAGTTATATGAAATTTTATTATAATTATAGTATAGGTGATAAGTATATTTATGTACAAAACATTTATCTATTTGAAAGGATAGTTTTTGATTATAATAATGATTTACTAATAATAATACTAATAATAATAAAAATTTAATACTCAAGGATAATAATATTAATACTAATAATGATGATTGTAGTAATAACTATAATAATAATATTAATCATATTATTAATAATATTACCTAAATGATAAAATTAATAATAAAAAATATATTAATGATACTTATATGACTAAATATAATAATAATGGTTATAATACTTAATATTATAATAATTCTAATAATAATACTTATACTACCAATAATAACAATAATAATAATAACAATAACAATATTAATAGTAATAATAATAACAATAATAATATTAATAATAATATTAATAATAACAAGGAAATATTAATGCTAAAAATAAGATGGCTACCTCAAAAAGACGCCTTAAAAAGAAATTTGCCATGTACGGGAATCGAACCCGTGACCTTTCCATTAACCATCCCACCACCCAACCATTAAACCGTTTTCGCTTTTATGAATTATTTTCGGTATTCACTATATGTAACCCGTATTATATTGGCCCAAATCAGAAACTTGTTATCCCAACAACATAACATCCCACTAGTAAAGGAATTTATGGCCCGATAGTATCAATTAAAAGAGAATTTCGGTGTTTGTTAATAGGTGAATTAGAACAGCAAGTGGGAATAAACAAAGTTCTTCTTCACGTCACTTTACTTCATAAATAACGTGTATATCATCTTCTTTACGTCCGTCACTGTTGTAATAATTACAATTAATATATCATAACTATATTATCACACTCATCTTTATCATTAGCTTCGTAAATAGTAAAAAAGTTTTTGTGGTTTTTGTTGGGTTGTCGAAAAGGAATAAATAACGGTTTAGTGGTTGGTGATTGTCAATGGATTTTCAGCTGCAAACAGGAGGTCGTGGATGATTGATGATGTGGTTGTTCAAAATAAACAAAAAAAATATAGAAGCCGTAGTAAATGAAGCGGTTATAGTTGGTTGAAGATGATAGGGTTATGTTGCTTGATCAACACGAAACTGTAGTAGGTTTATTGGTTGCTTTGAACAATCAACTAGTAGCGGGTTGTGTTGGGTTGTCGAAAGAACATACTAGTTGTTGGTGCTCCACTGTCCTTTCAACAGAAAAAAAAATAATGGTGTTGATGATCGAATATTTAAGGTAATAGAAGGTACCATAGTCGTATTGTTTAAGTGGGTTTTCAATTGGTAGTTTAATGATAATTTTCGGTGGTGATTTAAATAGGAAACTAATACAGTGGTGCTGGTTGTTCGTTGGTTATTGAGTAGAAGGGTCACGAATGGGTCAAGGTGGTGTTCTACGGTGGTGATTAATGGTGGGTAAGGTGGAGGAAGGTGGGTTGTGATGACCGAATATAATGGTTGCATGCAGCGGGATACCGGTGATGAGGGTAGTTAGTGGTTTGAGTGGTCCTGTCGAATAGAAGCAAAACAGTGAAAAGGGTTTTTGGTTCGATATTAGAGCAAGAGTTGTAGCAATTTAATGATGCTTGGTTTGATGGTTAACTGATACAAGAATGGTTTGTTCGAATTGATGATCAGACAAAAGGCAGGAATGGTAGCAATTAAGTAGGTTCTTGTGTAGTAAAATAGCAAGGAATAACAAGAGTCAATGGGTTGTTAATGGGTGCAGTAAACAAGAACAAGAAGTAGGAATGAAGTAATTCATTTGTGTGCTTGTATGTGTCATCTATAAATATATATATATATATATATATATATATATATATATATATATATATATATATATATATATATATATATATATATATATATATTAACAAAGTAGCATGAAATACCAAACACACTACATAAAAATTATTGTAGATGTAAAAGTCCTTGACAAAGCTTTCAATCAATTATCATAAATTATTAAAAACGTGTTCCACTAGGATGTACAGAAATCTCATTTTGTGAATATGTGCCGACAGTTGATCGAGGATAGGTATATCGTGTCCATTTCTAAACAGTTAACGTATAAAAGTGTTCTTAAAAATCTCAAATTTTTAGATTAAATATATTTAATTATTTCACTCATTAACTGTTTGAAACCTGTTCAAAAAGGTTCGATAATTATTTATTTTCTGTTCTAATTTATATGTACGGAGTACTAATATTTAAACTTAAAAATGTAAAAATATTTTTAATAAATCTAGAATCTTCGTAATCAATTTACACTTCAACTTTTATCTTAACCCTTCATAAACTCATGTTAAATCTATATGAACGCTAACGAAATGTTAACCGAGTAATACAAACTTTGACAAATTAAGCTCAAAATTAATTATATTCAATATACTATATAAATACATTTTAAGATCAGGTTTTATTATATAACTAAATATATTAAATATATATATATATATATATATATATCTTTAAATAGATCTAATATTTAATCTTATATATATAAATTTTATATTCATGTATATATACATATACATATCTATATATATTTGTATTTAATAAAATTTCTCATTACATCATATTTTATTTCAAATTATGTTTCAAATTAAAATATAATTATATCTATATATATACATATTTAAATATATATGTATCTATTTACAAATAGTTGTTCGTGAATCGTCAAGAATAGTCGAAGGGTAATTGCGTATATGAAAACAGTTCAAAATTTTTGAGACTCACATTACAGACTTTGCTTATCGTGTCAAAACCATATAATGATTAAGTTTAAATTTAGTCGGAAATTTCCGGGTCGTCACAGTACCTACCCGTTAAAGAAATTTCGTCCCGAAATTTGAGTGGGATGGTCATGGCTGATAATAAATATGTTTTCATGACGCATACGAGCTAGTAATTAGCGTTTTATCATCACTGAGTAATATGGATAAAACAATTCGATTATGCGAAGAGTATAAGTGAAGCTATCACAAAAGAGTGAAATGAGAAAATAAAGGTTCATCTTGACATTTGATGTAGTCACTGTTGAATTCCGGAATTCAAGGAATTTAAAGAAAATCTTCGAAATCTAAAAGATTTGATTCTTCGGTGAATAAGTAAATTTAAGATCTATAATTAAATACGGTGATCTGCCTTGATTACTCTGTCTGATATTTCTATTATAAATTAAACTCTTCCGTTCCATTATTCTCACCATTCCTATACTTTCTTTCTCAATTCATACATCCAAAAGATTGTGAAAATGCATAATCCCGTTCCAATTCTTGATATTTTCTTAATTATCATTTCTGTCATCCTTCTTTTAAATCTTCCACCAGAGAAATCTGTTTACTTTTACTATTACCTTGGGGTGATACTATTCTTAATTCTACCATGTCTTTATATTGCTATTTATATTAATATCCATGGTTTGTAACCTCCGTGTTGTTATTGGACTTTGTATTTTCTCTTATATTTTGAAGCTCTTTGCCTTTTTTATTATCCTCTCGACCTCTAGTAAAGCGAGTAATGGTCCAGAATTCGTAAGTATGGAGGTTTCGAATGAACTTAATGTTTTAAACACGAATGAACGTAATAGCACAATTTGATTTGTTAAATTACCAGAATTTAAGGGAAAAGATAGAACTATCAAGAAAATATGTTCTTGATATGTTTATAGATCAGATAGAACGTAAGAGTTGCGTAACATGGCACATGATGATGTTAAAATCTGTGAATCATCATGTTCCATTAGAAACTCAGCATGACTTACTGTAATATAATCACGTTGATCAAGTGTCATTATATTATACTAACTCATGCATCAGTTCCCACATTACTTCAATAACATTCATATTTTAAGCTTGAAAGTTTACAGAATATAGAAACTAACAGTTTCTATATGATGTAACACTGATAGCACGAAGAGATTAATGATTTCAGATAAGAATAGTTATGAAAATATCTTCAGAAATGTGGAGGATATTTATAATGAAAGACACGATGATATCTTGGAATTTCTAATATCGATGGTTGATGAAGAAAGATTTTCCGCAAGATTTTAACATGAGTACGGAGCAAGATATATGTTGAAGGTTTCATTAGATCCAGAATTACCTGGATTCTTTGAATATAGGGTATGGTTCTTGTATTTGTCCTTGGTCTCCTTCGTGGTTAGCTCAATCCATTTTCCAGTTCCAACTTTTCTGAGCTTTTCCAACATACTATTCTTTATCATCAACTTCTGATGATTAAGGTCATTTACGATTGTCTACGATTTCTGCTGCTTCATTCAGCTTTTTCAACATTCAGAGTATTGATTTGTAGACTGAATGCTTTTCAGAATTTTAGAATGCAAGATCATAATTCTAAGAGATAAATGTTATACATATAACTGTTGATGTAGATATGCTGTGAGTTTTCAAAGTACAGATTGCTGATTCCCGGTAATTGGTATGGCAGTTCTCGTTACAAGATGCGGATGAGTATATGATAGGGTTTCAATAAATAAATATAATGATTTATCAGAGAGATTTAAGCCAAGAAGCAACGAGGTTGCTGGTACGTCTGCTGGTAATATGGTAGAATATAAAAGGTTCCCTGGTAACAATAAAAGAGCACGCATATATATATCAAGGTTATAATAAGGTTGTTTCGAACGAAAAGTCGATGTTGACTTGCTGAAGCTGTGACAAAATTTGCTACTTTGAAAATGAATAGCAAAGTTATTTTCGGTAATAACAACGCCAAAGGAGCTAGCACAGATACATTTTAAGCGTTTACTCAGGTTCCGAGTGTTTTCAGGTGCATAACTATATGCATCAATCTTTTCTCCCGTAGATGAAGTGCGGTTGATTCATCCTCTTGATTGAGGTGTTTTCAAGAATCATGAAAGGTTTGAACGCAGATTGTAATCAGCAAGATACAATTGAGGTTTAAGATGAGATCAAGTGGCAAACTTGAAGAAATGTTTAGTTTCATATGTTATAATCAATATTTTAATTCATTTAAATTGTCCAATGTCATTAGTCCACAGTCGATAGTCCACAGTTAACAGTCCAATAATTCATATATAATTTAATATATAATATTTAAATTAATTAATACGTATTGTGACCCGTGTACATGTCTCAGACTCGATCACAACTCAAATTATATATATTATTTAAGAATCAACCTCAACCTTGTATAAAGAACTCGATCATTACAGCATATAGAGTGTCTATGGTTATTCCAAATAATATATATAGATGCGTCGATATGATATGTCAAAACCTTGTATACGTGTCCCGATATTTAAAGTGCGTAATACAAATAACAGAAATTTAAATGACGATAAATAAAGTGCGTAAAGTAAATAACAGAAATTAAATGACGATAAATAAAATTGCGAGAATTAAAATTGCGATAATTAAATTGCGATAAATAAATTGTGATAAATAAAATGTAATACGGAATTAACAGTTAGCTAGGAACGGTTAGCTAGGAATAGTTAGCGTGGATTCTTAACAAACTTTCTCATAATTAATTTGTTGTTTCTAACAAATTTTATTTTGTCCAATGTTTTCTTCATTATGCCACTTGTTAGATTCTGATAGATCAAAATCCAAATATGAAATTGAATGAAATTGGTTATTCTGTGATGAACGGATTCATATATTTGTGGATGTAAGTAGGATAGTAATTGACTGTTGAATCAGATTGGAAGAATGTACTGTGTAACTTATTAATGTGAATTTTAAATATTCCTCGGGTATTACCTACCCGTTAAAATATTTTCATCATTAACAGTTTGTACAAAAGAATTTTTAATTACAATCTTTATGAAAATATATATACATATATATTTTCTTCAGATGTAATCATGGATTTAATGAGTTAATATGCTATTAAACTCATTTGATTTATCGTTAGAACAAGAATATATAATCTCTAAAACATTAGAGATTACATAATTGCCATGTCTAACGAAGATAAATGATGTAGAACGTCATGTAGAATGATGATTATGCTCGAGGTATAGATTGCGATGTTGAGGTGTGTGATGCAGATGCTGTTGTTGGTGGTACTAGTACTGTCGGTACCGATGTTGGTGGTACTGTTGGTGCCAGTGATGTTGCTGAAGTTGGTAAATTTTGCACCATACTCTCCAAATTGATTACTCGAGCGCGAAGTTCGTTGACTTCTTATATTATTCCGGGATGATTGTCAATCGGAACGATCGGATGAATAAGGTTTAGAATTTTAGATAGAATATAATCGTGGCGAGATATTCAGGAAATGAGGGTGAAAATGGTGTTTCGGATTGGTTCGTCGGTAAGTGCTTCAGGTTCTTCGCCAAGAGTGCGGGTTGGTGGGTGGAAAGGATCGCTTTCTTCTCGACTCCATTGGTTAAGTCGACTATGAACACATCAGATGAATTAGGGATGGATGATTGGTTGGTTCATTCGGGTGACACTGCTTTCGGAGCTTAGGTGAAACTCCATATCGGAATAGCTGTCGGAATCCGTGGAATTCTAACTGGTTGAGGGATTCATCTCGTACGATCAGATGAAGGTTTTTCGATAAGAAATAGATTATAGGATGTAGATTAGTACCCTGCAATACATGATTTACATATGCATATATAATACTAAAATCCCATAAGTTACGGAGGAATCTACGGAAGCTGTCAGGAAAAGTCTATAGTATCAGATACGCTAAGATATGAATTTATCTATACACTGTCTATGCAATAGAGGCAGTAAGACGTGTCTACACTTTAAGGATGATAAGTAAATAATTTTTGACACTAAATGATAAGCAAAACTTTTGACATGCAGACACGGTCGAAGTCCAGACCCACTAATGCATCTAAACAACTATCAGTTAGACACACTAATGCAAGACCTGGTTCGCTAAGACCACCGCTCTGATACCACATGTCAAACCCCGTCCTATTCCATCTGGACGAAGTCCCCAACATCTGGTCCCATTGCGATGATCGACTCCAAATAATGTCTCTAAAATGAGCAAATGCACAGCGGAAGATTTCTTTCATACCTGAGAATAAACATGCTTTCAAGTGTCAACCAAAAGGTTGGTGAGTTCATAGGTTTATCATAAATCAATAAAATTCGTCATTTTGATAGAACACAAGATTTAAATCCTGCATGGTACAAATGGGCCTGAATCCTATACCCACCTGTAATGTACATGCGATATCTTTTAAATACAGTACACCTTTCTCGTGTACGAAATCATCTTTCATAAATCTTAGCAACCGTACACATATCTTGTGCACAAAAATAACATACACATAACCTGTATATAAAATCATTCTCTTGATACATAACATTCACTTTTCATTGCTTTCATAGCTTGGCTTAGTAACCGACCTTAACATATAATGCGCATAATAATATCCCCAAAACAGAACATCTCGTCAGTATAATAATCATATAAACTTCGAAGTACTAAACACCACACCCACTAGCCCTTCCGTCTTGTGAACATTCTGGGGGGGGTGTTAAACCCGGTAGCTATGATATGCCCGAATCGGACGGTTTATTTATGCGGTGTCGTTAGGTCGCAAAACATCAACTCAGGATACCAACGGGAGAAGTCGAATGTTTAATTTATATATGCTGGGCCTAAATCTATTATTCCTTCCTATGGGTTAGCAAGGGCAAATATAACCTAGGGTCGTTCCTTGAGCGGTCGAATTTGAAACGGAGCTTATCTAGATAATTTAGTGATTAAGATGGGTTTGTACACAATTCAGTATCCAAGACTAGTGGTTAGGTACACCTTGTGTGGAGTGGCAGGATCCTTTTGGTCCCAATAAATTGGCAACTGTTCGGAAAATCCAATAACCAAGTCCAACCGGTTTATTCTAGACACCACTTTATCCGGAATATCAAATTGTGTAAAGGCAATAGTTGGGTTGATTTGTTTATATAATTGTAATTAAAATATTAAAGCAATATAATTAAAATAAGCTAGCTAGCATGCAACAACTAAGGACAGAGAAGACGTGGTTCACCATGATTTAAGATAACGTAGTGTCGGGATGATTATGAGACACTCCTTGGACAGATATACCTTGGTGTGAACACTAGATTCCCTACTAAGCGGTTTCCCGGTTAGCATGTCACGAGGAACTAGGCTTTGAAGATTCTGATCGGATGGACTATGCTCAACTCCCGATGCTTTATCCGGTTTAAGGATATAAGTGGCCCATCTTGGATGCAGTGCATACCTTGAGCGCACGAATAAAGTAGCATAGCCATATACATATAGAATATCCAACCTTTCTTAACACCTTAGTGCATCACCCAAGTGAGTGGTTATGATTGTGTTTCGAATCCCCTTTTTGTCAATGGTTTGGTAAAATCTAAGGGTTTGTAGACAAATTAGAACATTAGATAGTTCTCAGTCATCCTTAAAGAATTATAAGCTTAGTTTGTATTGTAGTGCGTTAAATTCCCATTTATGACTTAAACCAGCCCTTACTTAAATCTACCCAATAAATCCCTTAGTTATCCACCATGTACTAGACTTATAGTGGTTCCATAGCTTCTAACCTTGACCATGCTCAAGTAGTCCTATAGTACATCAACACTGTACTCTACTGTTGCAACAGTATTTCCTCGAGTCTTATACTCTTGACCAATGTCTTGATCTGGTCCTACGGTAATTCCCCATGTACTTTATAGTATTTCCGATGGGTTCATACCTTGACTAATGTATAAACACAGATAACTAATTACCTTTATAATGTCGACTTTATAAAAGGTTTTAATCACGTTTATTGGTGGAAGGATGATAATAACGAGGTTTAATATCATAGACAGAAAGTGAGTACGAAACGATAATCATCCCTAACTAACATTAATAAATCATGGCAAACAATCAGGCAATTACTCACACATCATGGCAACAAGCTTTTCAATCATTAATAAATCACAAACATCAAACAAGAACATTATGATGGATTAATAAAAGAAAAGGATAGATAGTACCGGATAATGTCGGCAGAATAACACTTGTATTACTTCATAATATCCATAGTGTTACAATGCTTGAAAGCTTCTACTACTAACTACATACTAATCTCCTATTGATCACTAGAGAGTGACAATAGAGAGATAATTACATTTCCTAATCTCTGTACTTTTCTCTCTCTAGAAACTAGAGAGAGAAAGTAGAGAGAGAACTAATCTCCTATAGATCACTAGAGAGCGACTATAGAGAGATATTTAGAGAGAGAAGTGAGGAATTGGTGTGTGTTTTGGTGTGTTGAAATGAGAAGTAAAGCCCTCCTTTTATAAGCAAAGCTTGAGGGAAAAATTGTAATTTTTGGCCAAAAAACGCCTGGCAGGCCGTATGGCAACGTGCACTGGCAGGCCGTTTTTTCTGGAAAAAAACGCCTGGTAGGCCGTTTGGCAAGGTGCACTGGCAGGCTGTATTTGACAGGCCGTATGCATACTGGCAGGGTGGATGGCAGGTGGTATGGCAGGGCGGATTTTGTGCTGGTCAGCCCTGATTCCCTGGATCGTAACTTGATTTCACCGTTTTCGCTCTAGAATCTTCGTTTTAGCTCCATTTTTACGATTCTTGCGGCCACGCGTTCGTAATTGAATATCCTACAACATGAGGTTAAGTAATTAAACTTTTCCAAAAATTATAAAATAAGTTATTTAAACGCGATTTAATCGTCTTAGCCGGTTTTGCTCGTTTTTCCTCGTTTCTCATCCGTTTTTAGTGATTCTTGAAACATAGCCTTTGTAATGACTAAATCTACCAAATTAACCAACAAAGTAATTATTTTGGCAATAAAGTTTGGAACTTTATGGTTTTAGGGGCTCAATATCGGGGGTAAAAATGTGACTTTTTAGCGGATATCAAATATCTCACACTTAGACTTTGCTTGTCCTCAAGCAAACCTCTCTTTTATTTTGAGTTCAAGGATGCTTCTGAGGTTTCCATTCTATTATTCAAGTGGCTTGTTATTTATTATAAGAGCAAGATCAGACAAACCGTCTTCTAAAAGGGGTAGAAACTATCTCTGCAAGCATGAGAGGAGGTTACATGACATTGGCTTCCTTACACGGGTCACTCAAATCACTCAAGTGTTTGGGGTTCCCTATCAATCTATGAAATGAATTCGCTCATAGCCAGTCATGTTGCAAGTATTGTCATAGGCTTGACCAAGAATCAAATCTCCACCGGTTAGATAAGGACGGCACTGATCTTCTCCCTAATCATTCTTTCAAGAGGAAGAGCGGGTTTAAAGGTTGGTTTACGGAGAAAAGCGAAGGTTTTGATACGGCGAAAAGGGTGATTTTCGAATCATTGAAATTTAGAGAGATTCGATAGATTTCGGTTTTTATGAGGATATACTTTTTCTGAAAAAGATGATACTCTATTTTTGTTGAAGAGTTCCTTTAGAGGGTGCTGATTTTCAGCGAAGACTTTGCTTCTTTTCTGCAATCCTTCTGGGTCACAATCTTCATTTTCTTGGGGATTTATGCTTTTATTTGAAGACTTTTCTCTTCTTTATTTTTGAGACTTTGCTCAACTATATTTTTTTTTTTTTTTTTTTTTTTTTTGCATATCCCATCTTCATAACTTTGTCTATTTCTTCTTGTGCCCAGAGAGAGAAAGGTATTTCACCAAAAATAGGTCTTTTTTGACCTATCAAAAACAATCTGGAATTTCGGAATTTTTCGACAAGTGTTTGAAGTAGACTTGGTCGATCTGTCTCTTTTGAATTTCTAGATTTTGGAAATGAGAAAGGAAAGACGGTGGAAAGGGTAACGTATTTGATAGTGAATTTAGGGGTGAGTATTTTCTGATTCATCAACTCCTTGACGTGAGTTGGACGGTTTAAATGCGTGGAGTGGAAACGGAAACGGATGGTTTTTGTCTTCTCTATTCAGAATGATTTCAGAAGGAGTATCGCACCTACACCACGTATGGCGCTTACTAACCATTGGCCTCGAAATGTATGTCAAGGTCAAGTTCTAACTCTAAATGCTAACATCGGCACTCTTAACGGAAAATATAGTGAAGCATTAAAAATGAATGCTTATTGGGCCATTTTTGGGGTGCCTCACAACAATTATATTGGGTCGATAATGCCTAGTCATGTAATGCTCTTTTAGAGAATCGGTTCATCCTTAAGAAGATTTATGTCTTAATTTGTCTTAATTTTTGAACAAACACGCTTGATTTTCGAAAGTACTTTTTCAGAAAGTATCATTTAGTCAAAAATTTTGAAAAATTTACGTTTGAGGATAAAGAATCTAAATAGTAGGTATACTCGAAAAGCTTAATAATATTTCAAGTTAAGACCATTTTCCGAGCATCCCCTAACTAATTACGGTGTACTACACCGCTATCCCACACTTAGAGGAACATTGTTCCTAATGTTCATTCATAGATTTTAGGGACTAAAATCCCACACTTAGAGTTTGAACATGTCGGAAAATGTATCTAAGCTCAATATTGGGTTGGAATCCCACACTTAGTGATAAGCTTAAGATAGGGTATAGTTTAAGGATATAACGAAGCAAACTAAATAAACGAAGATAAAGAAACGAATTACTCCCCTTAGGTGCAGTTGTGAGCTAAGGATCTGAAGGTAGACTGAGTCGGAACCATCTTCGGCTGGATTCGAATCGGTCTTCTTGAAGTGTACTCGAGCTCATTAGGGCGTTCTCATCCTGCATACAACATCCACCTATAACTTGTAATGAAATAATCAACGAGTTTCCTTGTCGTTTCAACATTATTCAAAGAGTCTCCACCATAGGCATCAATAACTGTCTATTACTTGTAAAGATGGAAAAGATCAAACATAGACAGGTGATTAAGCTTTAGGCTATAGACTCACTGATTTGTGTTTTGATGAAAAAGTTTTTGAAAACTTGAGGTTTTTGAAAATTTAACAAATCAGTGTATGACTAAAAAGCTTAATCCCACACTTAAAGTGTTGATTGCCTTTTATTTTAAGACTTTTGTAAATATTGCAATTAAGTTCATGACAAGTAAGAAACTTTGAAAATATCATTTTAAGTTTCACTTTCTCATTTATTCAATTAAGCTAATTATCCTAATCTAACTACTACTAAAGCTTATAGAAAAAATAAACACACGGGTTGCCTTCCGAGAAGCGCTTGTTTTTGTTCGAGTCACGAGCCTGACTCTAGCCTTATTTCTCAGGAAATCTAAGCAGCTCCATTGCATCCATCAGTAGACACAAGAGGTAAAATTGGAACATACCGATGAGATTGAAGCGGGCATAAAATAAGGTATGTCCAATGAGAGGAGAAGGTGGTTTGAAGTGAATACTTTGTTTAACTTGAGGTATAACAAAGCCATCAGTTTCTTCTACCTCCTTGATTTGTGCGGGTTGGTCAAAGGGGTCCTCATCCACTCCATGAGGTGTATTGCATTATGTATTTGAATGATGGTTTATAGGGTAGCCCTTACGCAAAACTCGTCTTTCTTCTTTGTTACTTCAGGTTGGTCGTAATGTTGTACTCTAAGGATGGAGGTGGGACGATGTCCATTGACGTCTCCAATATGGTAGCAACATTAACAACTACTTCGGTGCTAGAATCCTTCATCTCTTTCTTCTTCTCCGGGCTCTCCATTTCAATTTCTTCATCCACCTCCTCGTCACTCTGGTCAGGAGTTTCAAGAATAATTGGTTCAGAGAGTTCTTTTAGAACGAAATCCTTTCCAGTCATTAAAAGATCAAAATAAGGTGGGAGTGAAGATTGGGTAGGTGTGGAGTGGTTATTCTTCTTGTCTTCTACTTCTATCTTCTTCTCTTCATTCTCGGAATAAGAGGTGACTTTTGTATTGGAGGTGGTATTTACTTCGCCATTCCTATCAGAAGGACATACAGACTCATCGATCGTGAAAGTGACCTCTTCTCCATGGGCTCTCAAGGTGATAGTCCGTGAATAAACGTCAACGATCGCTTTGGCTGTATTCATGAAAGGCCTTCCTAAGATGATAGGAGTTTTCATGTCTTCTTTATAGTCCATAACCACGAAGTCAGTCGGATAGAGGAATTTGTTGACCTTAACCATGACGTTCTCAGCTATTCCCTTAGGATATCTAGTGGATTGGTCAACTAGCTGGATGCTCATTTTGGTAGGGTTAAGGTTTCCAATTTCGAGTCTATGGAACAGTGAGTAGGGCATGAGATTGATTCCAGCACCAAGGTCAGCGAGAGAATAGATAGTACCAGATTGGTAGATAGAACAAGGAAAGGTAAATCGTCCGGTGTCTCCTAGTTTTTCAGGAAGAGTATTTAAGAGAATGGCTGAACAATCCGCGTTCAGCGGGACATTGGGTACTTCGGGTACCTTATCCTTAGTTGATAGCAGTTTCCTAAAATACTTCTTACTATGAGGATTTTTAGACAAAGTGTCCAAAAATTTACCGTCAAGCTTGAAAGATTTCATTTTGTTATGTCTTTGCTTGAGACGGCCCGGGAATGGAATGGGTGTTTTAGGTGATGACTCAATGACTACTACCGAATGGGTATTAGTTAGTTTCTTCTTCTTAGAAGAAACTGAAGGTTGGCTATGTGCCACCTTTGAGTCATGTTTAGGACAACCAAGAGAATCGAGACCTTGATTTAGCTGGCTTATTTGATTTTCAAGACTATTCAGGTGATTAGTCATGACTAAGTCAGCTGCGTCTTGTCTTGCTGTGATCATGTGGATGATTCGCAGTAGGACATCATCTGGACTTATCTCTGGTGGGGTAATGGGTTTAGTGGGTGGGTTGTGTGGATGAGCTAGGATTTATCGGTGTAGACAACAGAGTCCTCACATTCGGCCTCGTATACCTTGGCCAGATATGGGTCAGTACAATTCTGGCATAATTGAACTTGAGACACATGTTGCGGGAGTTTCTTTAGCTCTCCAACTTCTTTGGTGAGGTTTTCTATTTGTTCCGAGAGATATTTTATGGTTTTGATAGGATCGGAGGCAGAAAACGGTGTTGCTGATGAAATGTGCTCTTCCGTGTTCCAATCGTGATGGTGCATAGTCATCTCCTCGATCAATCTCCAGGCCTCGTCAGCAGTGAAGTTCATGAAGTTACCCTGAGAAACAGCATCAAGAGTAGACTTGTTGTTCTGATTCAGACCTTTGTAAAAGGTCAAAATCTGATCAGAGCTCTCAAGACGGTGATTCGGGCATCTTCGAAGCAAGTGTTTGAATCTTTCCCATACGGTGCAGAGTGATTCATCGTATACTTGTTGAAAGTTTACGATATCATTCCTAAGTCTGATTTGTTTTGATGGGGGAAAGTACTTGATTAAGAAAGTTGTTGCCATTTCCTCCCATGAGGTGATAGAGTTGGGTCCTCGAACCAGGCTTTTGCATGAAGGGTTAAGGAATAGGGGAACAGATACAGATGAACTACATCTTGTTCAACCCCGTTTTGCTTATATGAGTTGGATAAGGAGAGGAATTTATCTAAGTGAGAGTTGGGATCATCAATTGGTAAGCCATGGAATAGAGAGTGATTCTGAATGAGTTGTATGATGCTATGCTTAAGCACAAAAGACGCTTCATTAACCTCTGGATAGAGTATTGGTCCTCCTCATCCTTCTAACAAGGGTTTGGTGATCTCAGTGAGAGTGATGCGTGCAGTCATCGTTGAACTATCGACAGGTAAGTGTGGATCTCGTCGGATGGGTACAATGTATGATATCGGATAGAAGAAAGGATGTGTCAGAAGAATTCTTAGCGGTCTAAGTAGGTTAAACCATCCTAAAGGTTCACTAATAAGGAAGTCCATTTTAAATTTTCTAATTAATCTAAATTAAGCTAATATTATCTAACCTAACTACGGTAAACTTGTAACTTCTGACAAAGCTAGTCTCAGTCAAAAGGTTCTCTTAAAAACTAACTAACCTAAACAGGCTCCAAATCGTACAACCGCTCCCCGGCAGCGGCGCCAAAAATTTAACTCTCCCGTGATATGCTCGAATCGAACGGTTTATTTATGCGGTGTCGTTAGGTCAAAAAACATCAACTCAGGATACCAACGGGAGAAGTCGAATGTTTAATTTATATATGCTGGGCCTAAATCTATTATTCCTTCCTATGGGTTAGCAACGGCAAATATAACCTAGGGTCGTTCCTTGAGCGGTCGAATTTGAAACGGAGCTTATCTAGATAATTTAGTGATTAAGATGGGTTTGTACACAATTCAGTATCCAAGACTAGTGGCCATGTACACCTTGTGTGGAGAGGCAGGATCCTTTTGGTCCCAATAAATTGGCGACTGTTCGGAAAATCCAATAACCAAGTCCAATCAGTTTATTCTAGACACCACTTTATCCGGAATATCAAATTGTGTAAAGGCAATAGTTGGGTTGATTTGTTTATATAATTGTAATTAAAATATTAAAGCAATATAATTTAAATAAGCTAGCTAGCATGCAACAACTAAGGACAGAGAAGACGTGGTTCACCATGATTTAAGATAACGTAGTGTCGGGATGATTATGAGACACTCCTTGGACAGATATACCTTGGTGTGAACACTAGATTCCCTACTAACCGGTTTCCCGGTTAGCATGTCACGAGGAACTAGGCTTTGAAGATTCTGATCGGATGGACTATGCTCAACTCCCGACGCTTTATCCGGTTTAAGGATATAAGCGGCCCATCTTGGATGCAGTGCATACCTTGAGCGCACGAATAAAGTTGCATAGCCATATACATATAGAATATCCAACCTTTCTTAACACCTTAGTGCATCACCCAAGTGAGTGGTTATGATTGTGTTTCGAATCCCTTTTTTGTCAATGGTTTGGTAAAATCTAAGGGTTTGTAGATAAATTAGAACATTAGATAGTTCTCAGTCATCCTTAAAGATTTATAAGCTTAGTTTGTATTGTAGTGCGTTAAATTCCCATTTATGACTTAAACCAGCCCTTACTTAAATCTACCCAATAAATCCCTTAGTTATCCACCATGTACTAGACTTATAGTGGTTCCATAGCTTCTAACCTTGACCATGCTCAAGTGGTCCTATAGTACATCAACACTGTGCTCTACTGTTACAACAGTATTTCCTCGAGTCTTATACTCTTGACCAATGTCTTGATCTGGTCCTACGGTAATTCCCCATTTACTTTATAGTATTTCCGATGGGTTCATACCTTGACCAATGTATAAACACAGATAACTAATTACCTTTATAATGTCGACTTTATAAAAGGTTTTAATCACGTTTATTGGTGGAAGGATGATAATAACGAGGTTTAATATCATAGATAGAAAGTGAGTACGAAATGATAATCATCCCTAACTAACATTAATAAATCATGGCAAATAATCAAGCAATTACTCACACATCATGGCAACAAGCATTTCAATCATTAATAAATCACAAACATCAAACAAGAACATTATGATGGATTAATAAAAGAAAAGGATAGATAGTACCGGATAATGTCGGAAGAATAACACTTGTATTACATCATAATGTCCATAGCGTTACAATGCTTGAAAGCTTCTACTACTAACTACATACTAATCTCCTATTGATCACTAGAGAGCTACAATAGAGAGATAATTACATTTCCTAATCTCTGTACTTTTCTCTCTCTAGAAACTAGAGAGAGAAAGTAGAGAGAGAACTAATCTCCTATAGATCACTAGAGAGCGACTATAGAGAGATATTTAGAGAGAGAAGTGACGAATTGGTGTGTGTTTTGGTGTGTTGAAATGAGAAGTGAAGCCCTCCTTTTATAAGCAAAGCTTGAGGGCAAAATTGTAATTTTTGGCCAAAAAACGCCTGGCA
Source organism: Rutidosis leptorrhynchoides (assembly GCF_046630445.1). Lineage (NCBI taxonomy): Eukaryota > Viridiplantae > Streptophyta > Magnoliopsida > Asterales > Asteraceae > Rutidosis > Rutidosis leptorrhynchoides. The sequence goes on along the minus strand of NC_092343.1, from coordinate 199,292,501 downwards.
GGCCGTATGGAAAGGTGCACTGGCAGGCCGTTTTTCTGAAAAACGCCTGGTGTAACAACCCTGATTTTTTCTGTTACCTTCGTTAACCTTCCGGTAGTTTATTTAACGGCGATTATTTAACTTTTATGTGTTTACGTGTAGTAAATGCGTACTTGACCTTTGGAGGGTTTCATTATTGATATGGGTTGATATTAATTCAAATAAATATTTCGGATAATGAAATACGATAAAAACGATACGATTTTGATAATAGCTTTTTGAGCAACGAAACGCGCGGGTTTATTTTACTAATTAATTTAATTAATTATTAACTTTTTAAAATATTTTATTTATTGGGTTTTTAATAAATTAAGCGATTGGTTGCATTTAACGATCGGATTAGCGTTCCGGGCCTTCGGTACGACTAAATGACACTTAAAACGGACCACGAATACACGGTTTTGCAAAACGAGAGCCCGGGAACCCACCCCATGGGCCAATCGGCCGCCCCATACCCCCTCCCCCCTTAGAAGTTGATTTTTACTACTTGAGGGACTTATTTGTATTTTATGATAATTAAACCATAATATAAATTAGAGGGTAAACCTAAATTTAGCAGAACCCTCACTTATACTCAAAAAAATTCAACTGCCTCTCCCTCCCTCTCCCTCTTTCACGTCGACATCATCACCATCATCATCACCTTCAATTTTTGATCTTTTGATTAAACCTTGAACACGAAAGTTGTAATTCCCGATCTCCTCTACGTGTGTAGTTAATTTAGCGATCAAAGGTATAATTGCATGAACCCTAAATCTTAAAAATCTGATTTTCATGTGAGTTTCATAGTTATGTTGTCAATTGCTCAAGTCTATACGCGTACGTGTTAATTGTAATCGTTATTTTGATTGTTTGATGCGCTAGGGTTTAAAAACGAATTTGTTATTGTTTGATCAGAAAAATTAAGTTTTTCAAATGTTAATTATTATGTTATAATCAGATTCCTTGCGAAACACTATTGAGTTTAGGCTTTGGATTCGCTTGATTTCGTTTCCGTATGATTAAGTTATGTCAGTTTGAATTATCGTTGTGTTTTTGTTGCTTGATCAGAAATCTGGTATTGATAGAAAAGAATTGGCATGTGAGACTTATACCACTAGAAAGATAATTTAAAAACACTCAAGTTAGACTGGGATATCATGTCGTTGGCTTATGTATATCCCGAGATATGCTAGAATTAGTGTAAATGAAGTTTTATACAGCACTTGCATGAAAATAACCTTGTATAATAAAATGTGTTAACTTCTGTCATTAAATCTTTGCATATTTGAAAATTAGACAAAAATTACTTCATCTTTCATTTAGATATCATGGGTTAATTGTATCTAGATCTTTGGATAATCGTATGCGAATGTGACTAACGAAATGGGAATCGAATCTGTAAATTGAACACGGTTTTGTACTTTGTGAATTTTGTATATTGATTGAGCATGTATACTTCTGGAAAATGAAACTTAAAATGATATGTGACTTATTGTTAGTTTATTTCAATCTCTAAAACCTTATGCATTGGGCACAATAGAGCCATGCTTTATGTGAATTCTAATTTGAGCTGAAAAACTGAATGTTTAACTTGCACGAATAAACTGTACGAATTGGCTAAACAGAAGTGGCTATATTTTTTATCTGTGTTACTTTGATTTGTCCTTGAACTATTTCCACTGGTCTTGTATCAATTGCATGTTCCTAACTCCGGTTATAGCCAAAATGAAATCAGTACGCAGTCAGAAACTGACCTGGCAAACCCCAAATGTATCCCTTCTGATTCCTGACTTTTAATTGTCGTATGAGTCCCTGGCCAGACTTTTTGGAATTTATTTTAAGTCTAATTATGATCTGGAGTTTGTCATAATTACTTGAATTTTTTACTATGAGATAATGTGCTAAATATGCTATGTGTTCATGAACTTTGTACATAACGATAAATTGAAATTGTGAAAATGATCATTCATGATCTGAAACGTATTGTTTGACTTAGGTTTGATATGTTAACCAATATTTGACATGAACCTACTGATGTTGACTTTAGTTGACTACTTTGACCAAGTTTGACTTTCAGTTTGACTTCGGTTGACTTTGTTTGACTTGCATGATATAGTTGACTTTTACTTTGAAACGCGTCGAGTCGAGCAATAAGACAACGTACACTATGAAACCACACTTATATAAGATACATATATTGACCAACCTACATACGTATACTTAGGTTATATTACTCGGGTCTAAACCGTACAAGTCATTTGTCTTTCATTCCGAGCTTATTCGAAGGTGAGTCTACAGTTCCACTTTTTACATGTTTTCAGGGATGAGAATACACGCTGTTATATTTACATTTTTAAATACTTTTGTATTGACATGAGTACTACACATATACATACTGAGTTTTTACACAAAGCCTCTAGCTTGAATACTTTTAATACCATCGGTGTAAGCACAATTTAGATGGACGGATCCGTTAGGTTGACAACCTCACCCACTATAAAAATAGTGGTGCATTTATTTTGAACATTAGATACACTCGTACAGGTGTATAACATTTTAGGAGGTAAAGGCGGGTATAGTGGCATCTATACTCGGGTTAATGCTAGTATTCAGGTGCTCGGTGTATGCAGCGATAGAATCTCGTGGGCAGGGAAATTAAACTATTTTTCTGATAACTGTTTTTCAGATACTATACAACGATATTTAAACTATGGTTTATGAGCAAATGAGATAAAACTTGACAGGGTGTTGTCTACAAATGATTGAAATTTGACATGGTAGTGTCAACAAACTTTTGAAACGAGAAACGGTGTTGTCTAAAAACTTTAACGTTAAACTTTGGTGGTCTTTCACTAGTAAACGTTTTCGAAATGTTATTTCTTAAACATGCTGTATTGTTTGCCTAAAACCTGTAGATTCACTCAACATTATAGTTGACCCGTTTTGCGTGTTTTATTCTCAGGTATTAATTGCTTCCGCTGTAGAATATTGCCGTTACGTAGAAGTCAAGACAAGCACTGGAACCAGAGTTAACATTTCGTTAAAGGGATTTGACGGGGTGTTACATTTGGTATTAGAGCCTTGGCTATAGGGAACTAGGATACATTAGTGTGTCTAACCATAGGGCGCATTAGTGAAGTCTAGTCTATAGCTGTGTGTCTTGGATGACTATTATACACCATACCTGCACTATTTGCTTCACAATGCTACATGTAGGGCTACACATTACACCACATACATATATGCCTTATACCATACAACATGGACTTGGACTAAATATACTATATCACGAAACACATACGTACACATGAAGCCAGTTTAACTAGATTAAGTTTACTACGCTATCTTGAACTTATGGAGTGATGTCGAATGGATATGTGAGATAGCGTAATGTAATGACCGGGATTACATCACAGTAACTCATATAGAAGTTCCGACATCACAAAATAAGGAATTGGGAGCGAGTCAAGTAGGTTACTTGGATAAACACCGTTGTGAACACAAACTGTATAACCTTAAATATGAGTAGAGACTTACACTGTGCAAATTAATTGTTAATATAGCTTGTAAGTAACTTGTGATCTTGACCCAACTCATCACTGCTCGGCACTGTCTGTCACCACCAATCACTACTTGTCACTACTAGGACATTACTTGAACACACACGTCATCTCATACCACTACTCAGTATTGTTTATCACTGATAACTACTACTCAACGCTGCCTCTCACTGCTAGTCACGACTGATAATTACTTCTCACTGCTTGTCATTACTAAATACTACTTACTACTATCCCTTACTACTTGCTACTACTCAATACTACTCATTACTGCCTACTACTATTAAGTAATACTCGACACTACCAACACTTCTGCGTTTTAGTAATCGCTAACGTGCATCACAACTCATTTCTGATACGTCTTTAGAAGAGGAATTCCTGATAACCGCCCGCACAATATGCAGTAGATATTGTCCACTCGATTACCAACTTACCTATCATTCAGCCATCCGCCGTCCATGATTTTGTTTTCCAACACGAGCCTACCGACTGAAGACCATTATGCCTTATTTGGTGCATTAGAGTACATGTGCGTATACTTATGATGTGAGCCTGCTATCTAACAACTTATACGTCACTACTATCATCACTGCTTATCACAACCCATCGCTACTTATCGCTAATGCCACCTACTAGTAATACTACCCGTTACCATATCCCTCATCATTTTGTTCCAACATACTATTCTTAAGCGACAATCACTTTCATTATACCCACAAATATTACCAACCAACTTTGAACACATCGACGCGAACTACACTTCATCTGTTCCTGCGAGACACACCTGTCTGGGAGTTTTACCAAACCTTTTCGATTAAATATCAGATTTTGTTTGAGTTACCATTACACCTTGTTCATTTTCTTTTTCCATGAAAATAATCACGTTCTCGCTCATCAACCATAATGTTTATATATGCTGTCAACACCGGTGCTGAGAGAAGCTTTAACGCTAGAGAAACTGGTCACGACGTTTATAAACCTGTACCTTCCGTAGATAACGTGTACTCTATAAAACTATTAAGCTGGGAAGTTTTAACTTAATGGTTAAAACAAACTGGTTATCTGACGATACAACCGAGGCAGCTACGACCAGAAGACTATTCAAATTTCTTTCACCGACGATAATAGTGTACGAGGAAGAGATCAGTACACCGTCATGTTACACTAATTACTCGAAGGTCCAGAAGTACAGGAGATGAGAATGTCTCACAATTCCGGCACATGTGAGTAAAGATGAGCCAACATTTAAGAGACCCGAATATTTCCCAACTATTAGAGATTGTCCTGAGGTTACACGTCCACCCCACCGTGAAGTCGAATTTCGAATTGATTTGGTGCCAGCAGCTGCACCCGTTACACGTACAATATACACATTTGCACCTTTAGAACTACAAGAACTTCCCATAGTGAAGGACATGAGGGTTGTAATGCCCTAAATTGTGACATGTACTAGAAGATCTGTCACATGACCACGACTTCCCAAGTTGGAGCTCCAGTCTTGTTTGATAAGAAGAAGGATGGGTCAATGAGATTGTGTATCGACTACAGAGAATTGAACAAGTTGACAATCAAGAATCGGTATCCGTTACCGAGGATTGATGACTTATTTGATCAAATTCAGGGATCCAGTTATTATTCGAAGATTGATTTGAGATCCGGGTATCACCAATTGAGAAGTCAAAGAAGCTGATGTCCCGAAGACAGCGTTTAGAACACGTTATGGACATTATGAGTTTACAGTGATGTCGTTTGGTTTGACGAACGCACCAGCAGTGTTCATGGACCTCATGAACCGTGTGTGTAAGTCATACCCAGATAAATTTGTTATTGTGTTCATTGATGATATATTGGTGTACTCCAAGAACAGAGAAGAGCACGAGCAGCATCTATGTTCGATATTGACTATGCTTAGAGAAGAGCAGCTGTATGCAAAGTTCTCTAAGTGTGACTTTTAGTTACCAGAAGTACAGTTTTTTGGCCATGTTGTAGGGGCCAATGGAATACAGGTCGATCCAGCAAAGATTGAGTCGGTTAAGAATTGGGAAACTCCAAATACGCCAATGCAGATTAGGCAATTTTTGGGTCTAGCTGGTTACTACAGGAGATTCATTGAAGGATTCTCTAAGATCGCCCGACCATTAACCGCGTTGACTCATAAGGGCAAGAAGTTTGAGTGGTCAGAACCGCAAGAGACTGCATTTCAGTTGTTGAAATAGAAGTTGACAACTGCACCAGTATTGTCTCTACCTGAGGGAAGTGAAGATTTTGTGGTTTATTGTGATGCCTCACGTCAAGGAATGGCTTGCGTGCTTATGCAACGAAACAACGTTATTGCTTATGGATCGCGTCAGTTAAAGATTCACGAGCAAAACTACACTAAGCACGACCTTAGTTAGGAGCTGTTATGTTTGCACTTAAAATGTGGAGACACTACCTGTTTGGAACCAAGTTCACTATCTTCACTGACCATAAGAGTTTACAGCACATATTCGATCAGAAGCAGCTCAACATGAGACAACGACATTGAATGGAACTACTTAACGATTATAACTGGGAACTTCAATACCATCCGGGCAAGGCGAATGTTGTGGCAGATGCCTTGAGCAGAAAAGAGCGAGAGAAACCTCTTAGGGTTAAAGCGCTTAACATAGTTGTCCGTACGAATCTCACATCGTAAATCCGCGAAGCACAACAAGAAGCCATGAAACAAGAAAATGTCGATGTTGAATTTCTCAGAGGAATGGATAAGAAATTTGACATCAAAGAGGACGGAACACGGTACTTTGCTAACCGAATTTGGGTACCAACATTTGGTGGATTGAGAGAACTAGTGTTGGAGGAAGCACACAAGTCGAGATACTCAATTCATCCGGGATCAGATAGGATGTACCAAGATTTGAAGGCATTTTATTGGTGGCCGAACTTGAAAGCTGACATTGCTACTTATGTCGGGAAGTGCTTGACTTGCGCTAAAGTCAAGGCTGAGCATCAAAAGCCATCAGGATTACTGATTCAACCAGAAATTAACCAGTGGAAGTGGGAAGGTATTTCCATGGACTTCATTACGAAACTGCCGAGAATGGCGGGAGGTCACGATACCATTTAGGTTATCGTGGATCATCTCACTAAGTCCGCACACTTCTTACCGATAAGGGAAACTGATAAGATGGAGAAGTTGGCTCAGGTCTACATTAAAAAAGTCGTCTTTAGGCATGGAGTGCCTATATCTATTATATCCGACCGCGATAGCAGATTTACTTCCAGGTTTTGGCAATCATTGCAGAAAGCAATGGGAACCCGTTTAGATATGAGCACAGCATATCACCCCCAGACGGATGGCCTGAGCGAACGAAATATTCAGACTTTTGAGGACATGTTGAGAGCGTGTGTCACTGATTTCGGAAACGAATGGGATAAGTATTTACCACTAGCTGAGTTCTCATACAATAACAGTTACCATGCGAGCATTAAAGTAGCACCATTTGAAGCATTGTATGGAAGGAAGTGTAGATCTCCCGTTTGTTGGAGCGAGTTGGGAGATAGTCAGTTGACAGGTCCTGAGATTATTCAGGAGACAACTGAGAAAGTTCTACAGATTCAGGAACGATTGAGAACGGCTCGAAGTCGTCAAAAGAGTTACGTCGATGTTAGATGGAAGGACATAGAGTTCCAAGTTGGTGACAAGGTTATGCTTAAGGTATCACCTTGGAAGGGTGTTGTACGATTTGGAAAATGAGGTAAACTGAGTCCTAGATATGTTGGACTGTTTGAGCTAACTGAAAATGTCGGACCAGTAGCTTACAAATTGGAACTGCCTTAAGCAATCAGCGGTATTCATGATGTTTTCCATGTATCCAATCTAAAGAAGTGCCTAGCCGATGATAATTTTATTATTCATTTAGAGGAACTACGTATCGACGACAAACTTCATTTTATTGAGGAACCTGTTGAAATCTTGGGCCGTGAGGTCAAACAGTTGAAGCAAAGCAGAATTCCTACCGTTAAAGTTTGGTGGAAAGCGAGAAGAGGACCAGAGTTCATGTGGGAGCGTGAAGACCAGATGAGGCTGAAGTATCCGCAATCGTTTCCCGAGGAAACCACTTCAGCGGACGATTACTAAAATTTCGGGACGAAATTGTCAATAACAGGTGGGTAATGTAACAATCCTGATTTTTTCCGTTACCTTCATTAACCTTCCGTTAGTTTATTTAACGGCGATTATTTAACTTTTATGTGTTTACGTGTATTAAATGCGTACTTGACCTTTGGAGGGTTTCATTATTGATATGGGTTGATATTAATTCAAATAAATATTTCGGATAATGAAATACGATAAAAACGATACGATTTTGATAATAGCTTTTTGAGCAACAAAACGCTCGGGTTTATTTTACTAATTAATTTAATTAATTATTAACTTTTTAAAATATTTAATTTATTGGGTTTTTAATAAATTAAGCGATTGTTTGCATTTAACGATCGGATTAGCGTTTCGGGCCTTCGGTACGACTAAATGACACTTAAAACGGACCACGAATACACGATTTTGCAAAACGAGAGCCCGGGAACCCACCCAATGGGCCAATCGGCCGCCCCATACCCCCTCCCCCCTTAGAAGTTGATTTTTACTACTTGAGGGACTTATTTGTATTTTATGATAATTAAACCCTAATATAAATTAGAGGGTAAACCTAAATTTAGCAGAACCCTCACTTATACTCAAAAAAATTCGACTGCCTCTCCCTCCCTCTCCCACTTTCACATCGACATCATCACCATCATCATCACCTTCAATTTTTGATCTTTTGATTAAACCTTGAACACGAAAGTTGTAATTCCCGATCTCCTCTACGCGTTGGTGTATTTAATTTAGCGATCAAAGGTATAATTGCATGAACTCTAAATCTTAAAAATTTGATTTTCATGTGAGTTTCATAGTTATGTTGTCAATTGCTCAAGTCTATACGCGTACGTGTTAATTGTAATCGTTATTTTGATTGTTTGATGCGCTAGGGTTTAAAAACGAATTTGTTATTGTTTGATCAGAAAAATTAAGTTTTTCAAATGTTAATTATTATGTTATAATCAGATTCCTTGCGAAACACTATTGATTTTAGGCTTTAGATTCGCTTGATTTCGTTTCCGTATGATTAAGTTATGTCAGTTTGAATTATCGTTGTGTTTTTGTTGCTTGATCAAAATCTGGTATTTATAGAAAATGAATTGGAATGTGAGACCTATACCACTAGAAAGTTAATTTAAAAACACTCAAGTTAGACTAGGATATCATGTCGTTGGCTTATGTATATCCCGAGATATGCTAGAATTAGTGTAAATGAAGTTTTATACAGCACTTGCATGAAAATAACCTTGTATAATAAAATGTGTTAACTTCTGTCATTAAAGCTTTGCATATTTGAAAATTAGACAAAAATTACTTCATCTTTCATGTAGATATCATGGGTTAATTGTATCTATATCTTCGGATAATCGTATACGAATGTGACTAACGAAATGGGAATCGAATCTGTAAATTGAACACGGTTTTATACTTTGTGAATTTTGTATATTGAGTGAGCATGTATACTTCTGGAAAATGAAACTTAATATGATATGTGACTTATTGTTAGTTTATGTTAATCTCTGAAACCTTATGCATTGGGCACAATAGAGCCATACTTTATGTGAATTCTGATTTGAGCTGAAAAACTGAATGTTCAACTTGCACGAATAAACTGTACCAATTGGCTAAACAAAAGTGGCTAGATTTTTTATATGTGTTACTTTGATTTGTCCTTGAACTATGGCCACTGGTCTTGTATCAATTGCATGTTCCTAACTCCGGTTATAGCCAAAATGAAATCAGTGCGCAGTCAGAAACTGACCTGCCAACCCCAAATGTATCCCTTCTGATTCCTGACTTTTAATTGTTGTATGAGTCCCTGGCCGGACTTTTTTGAATCGATTTTAAGTCTAATTATGATCTGGAGTTTGTCATAATTACTTGAATTTTGTACTATGAGATAATGTGCTAAATATGCTATGTGTTCATGAACTTTGTACATAACGATAAACTGAAATTGTGAAAATGATCATTCATGACCTGAAACGTATTGTTTGACTTAGGTTTGACATGTTAACCAATATTTGACATGAACCTACTGATGTTGACTTTAGTTGACTACTTTGACCAAGTTTGACTTTCGGTTTGACTTCAGTTGACTTTGTTTGACTTGAATGATATAGTTGACTTTTACTTTGAAACGCGTCGAGTCGGGCAATAAGACAACGTACACTATGAAACCACACTTATATAAGATACATATATTGACAAACCTACATACGTATACTTAGGTTACATTACTCGGGTCTAAACCGTACAAGTCATTTGTCTTTCATTCAGAGCTTATTCGAAGGTGAGTCTACAGTCCCGCTTTTTACATGTTTTCAGGGATGAGAATACATGCTGTTATATTTACATTTTTAAATACTTTGGTATTGACATGAGTACTACACATATGCATACTAAGTTTATACACAAAGCCTCTAGCTTGAATACTTTTAATACCATCGGTGTAAGCACAATTTAGATGGACGGATCCGTTAGGTTGACAACCTCACCCACTATAAAAACAGTGGTGCATTCATTTTGAACATTAGATACACTCGTACAGGTGTATAACATTTTAGGAGGTAAAGGCGGGTATAGTGACATCTATACTCGGGTTAATGCTAGTATTCAGGTGCTCGGTGTATGCAGCGATAGAATCTCGTGGGCAGGGAAATTAAACTATTTTTCTGATAACTGTTTTTCAGATACTATACAACGATATTAAACTATGGTTTATGAGCAAATGAGATAAAACTTGACAGGGTGTTGTCTACAAATGATTGAAATTTGACATGGTAGTGTCAACACACTTTTGAAACGAGAAACGGTGTTGTCTAAAAACTTTAACGTTAAACTTTGGTGGTCTTTCACTAGTAAACGTTTTCGAAATGTTATTTCTTAAACATACTGTATTGTTTACCTAAAACCTGTAGATTCACTCAACATTATTGTTGACCCGTTTTGCGTGTTTTATTCTCAGGTATTAATTGCTTCCGCTGTAGAATATTGCCGTTACGTAGAAGTCACGGCAAGCACTGGGACCAGAGTTAACATTCCGTTAAAGGGATTTGACAGGGTGTTACACCTGGCAGGCCGTTTGGCAAGGTGCACTGGTAGGCCGTATTTGGCAGGCCATATGCATACTGGCAGGGTGGATGGCAGGTGGTATGGCAGGGCGGATTTTGTGCTGGTCAGCCCTGATTCCCTGGATGGTAACTTGATTTCACCATTTTCGCTCTAGAATCCTCGTTTTAGCTCCGTTTTTGACGATTATTGCGCCCACGCGTTCGTAATTAAATATCCTACAACATGAGGTTAAGTAATTAAACTTTTCCAAAAATTATAAAATAAGTTATTTAAATGCGAGTTAATCGTCTTATCCGGTTTTGATCGTTTTTCCTCGTTTTTCATCCGTTTTTAGTGATTCTTGAAACATAGCCTTTGTAATGACTAAAACTACTAAATTAACCAACAAAGTGATTATTTTGGCGATAAAGTTTGGAACTTTATGGTTTTAGGGCTCAATATCGGGGGTAAAAACGTGACTTTTTGGCCGATATCAAATATCCCACACTTAGACTTTGCTTGTCCTCAAGCAAACCTCTCTTTTATTTTGAGTTCAAGGATGCTTCTGAGGTTTCCATTCTATTATTCAAGTGGCTTGTTATTTATTATAAGAGCAAGATCAGACAAACCGTCTACTAAAAGGGGTAGAAACTATCTCTGCAAGCATGAGAGGAGGTTACAAGACATTGGCTTCCTTACACGGGTCACTCAAATCACTCAAGTGTTTGGGGTTCCCTATCAATCTATGAAATGAATTCGCTCATAGCCAGTCATGTTGCAAGTATTGTCATAGGCTTGACTAAGAATCAAATCTCCACCGGTTAGATAAGGACGGCACTGATCTTCTCCCTAATCATTCTTTCAAGAGGAAGAGCGAGTTTAAAGGTTGGTTTACGGAGAAAAATGAAGGTTTTGATACGGCGAAAAGGGTGATTTTCAAATCATTGAAATTTAGAGAGATTCGATAGATTTCGGTTTTATGAGGATATACTTTTTCTGGAAAAGATGATACTCTATTTTTGTTGAAGAGTTCCTTTAGAGGGTGATGATTTTTAGCGAAGACTTTGCTTCTTTTCTGCAATCCTCCTGGGTCACAATCTTCATTTTCTTGGGGATTTATGCTTTTATTTGAAGACTTTTCTCTTCTTTATTTTTGAGACTTTGCTCAACTATACTTTTTTTTATTTTTTTAGCATATCCCATCTTCATAACTTTGTCTATTTCTTCTTGTGCCCAGAGAGAGAAAGGTATTTCACCAAAAATAGGTCTTTTTGACCTATCAAAAACAATCTGGAATTTCGGAATTTTTCGACAAGTGTTTGAAGTACACTTGGTCGATCTATCTCTTTTGAATTTCTAGATTTTGGAAATGAGAAAGGAAAGAGGGTGGAAAGGGTAACGTATTTGATAGTGAATTTAGGGGTGAGTATTTTCTGATTCATCAACTCCTTGACGTGAGTTGGTCGGTTTAAATGTGTAGAGTGGAAACGGAAACGGATGGTTTTTGTCTTCTCTATTCAGAATGATTTCAGAAGGAGTATCGCACCTACACCACGTATGGCGCTTACTAACCATTGGCCTCGAAATGTATATCAAGGTCAAGTTCTAACTCTAAATGCTAACATCGGCACTCTCAATGGAAAATATAGTGAAGCATTAAAAATGAATGCTTATTGGGCCATTTTTAGGGTGCCTCACAACAATTATATTGGGTCGATAATGCCTAGTCATGCAATGCTCTTTTAGAGAATCGGTTCATCCTTAAGAAGATTTATGTCTTAATTTGTCTTAATTTTTGAACAAACACGCTTGATTTTCGAAAGTACTTTTTCAGAAAGTATCATTTAGTCAAAAATTTTGAAAAATTTACGTTTGAGGATAAAGAATCTAAATAGTAGGTATACTCGAAAAGCTTAATAATATTTCAAGTTAAGAACATTTTCCGAGCATCCCCTAACTAATTACGGTGTACTACACCGCTATCCCATACTTAGAGGAACATTGTCCCTAATGTTCATTCTTAGATTTTAGGGACTAAAATCCCAAACTTAGAGTTTGAACGTGTCGGAAAATGTATCTAAGCTCAATATTGGGTTGGAATCCCACACTTAGTGATAACCTTAGGATAGGATATAGTTTAAGGATATAACGAAGCAAACTAAATAAACGAAGATAAATAAATGAATTACACCCCTTAGGTGCGGTTGTGAGCTGAGGATCTGAAGGTAGACTGAGTCGGAACCATTTTTCGAGAAAAGTTATATTTACACCCGTACATATACATATATATATATATACACATACATATACAGGTATGTATATATTTACATATATACACACACATATACCTACAATGTATACATGCACATACATACGTATGCATGCATGCATGCATTTATAACATCTTCTTTACTGCTTATTAATTACCCTCATGCACATAAAATCATATCTTTTTATTATAACCACTTTTCATAACCATAATTCCTAATCTTACTAACCATATACTTTTAAGTTTACGATCTTTAATAATCATCATCATAACTTCCATTATATCTTTTAATCACAATCTCTACCTAATTTAATCAACTTCTTATCAAAGATCATGATCATACCTTAACCCTAATCTTTCATTATTATTTACTAATACACTTTCATATTTTACAACTAATCACATTAATCATAATCATGACCTATGAACTTATTAACATTCACAACCATTACTCTTAATCATTATTATCTCATTAATCATTAACACATTAAATCATAATCTTTAACTTATCAAACTAGTTTTATAGGCATCATAACTTAATAACTTTAATCTTATATTTATTTAACTAACTTATTAATCCTTAAATCATAGACATACTTTTAATCCTATTCATTAATTCATAATCTTTTATTTATCATTAACTAATATCATTCATAACCTAGTATCTTATTATTCATAATCATACATCTTTTATCTTTAACCTTATTACTAACACATCATGCTTCATCATCTTCTTTTTAATAATTAATCATAACACTTGATCATAATCTTTATCATTACTTAACCCTACTACTTATATCAATAACTTAAAGTAAATAAATTAGCATGATTGAACTAGGGTTTTGTGACTACCTTATCAAGATTGGAGACTAAGATTTGATGATGATGATGATACAATGCAGAAACAGAAAATAGCAGCAGCAAGGACAACCCAAAAGGGGTGTTTTTGTTTCTGATTTGTCACAACAGAATGCAGGTACAGCAGCAGGCAGATTTAGCAACAATAATACGTTCAACAAGTGTTTTTCCTGGGCTGTTATGGTTTCGCAAATAACAGCAAATACAGCAACAACTATGCAGCAACAATGGACCACTGTGCAGGCTGTTTTGATCACGAAAAGCAGCAGGATAAACCAGAAAATAAGATGCAGCAACTAGGTCGATTTGTGGGACTGTTTGAGGTGTCAAAACAGAAATTGATCAGCTTCAAAAACAAGCTGCAGAAAGTGGCGATTGAAGGACTGTTTGGAGGGGTTTGTAGTCGTTGCAGGTTGGGGGTTTATGGGAACTTTTTGATCGACAGAAAATTGAGAGAAAGCAGGAGAACAAGTCGACTAAACTATGCAGCAGATTTGGGGTTTAATTTGTGATGAACGTATGGAAAACTTAGGGGTTTATATAGGGTTGTTGGATTTCCTAATCCTACTCAAAAAGCTTGGAGATCAAGGACTCTAATTAGAATTAAACTAGGACTAACAAAGCTTAGAGATTAAGTTTAATATTTCTCTCTTTTTTTTTCCTACAGCCGATTAAATATTGATACATATTATTTATTTTTATTTTTTACGGTTTTAATTATTTATTTATGTATTTTATATATTTATTATTATTATTATTATTATTATTATTAATTATTATTATTATTATTATTATTATTATTAATATTAGGGTTATTTAAATTACATTTTATGTAGTATTTAGACCCTAGCTTTTATAAATTTTTACTAAGTTCATATTAGTTCTTATAAATTTTTAATTCATATAAATGTCATATTTATTTTATGACATATTGTTTATATTATTTATTTAGTATTAGGGTTAGGGTTTAATATTCAATATTAAATGCTATTTTGGGTTTCGTATTTAATGTATAGGGTTAGGTTTAGGGTTTTAATTAATATTAGGGTTTAAGTATTAATTACTTTATCTATTATACCTGGATAACAACCCTAATGCTAATACACAGGATATGACATTGAAACCCTAAGGGCAGTTTGGTAAATTCAGAAGGGAAAAGTGAGGGTTGTCATAGTACCTCCCCATTAATTTAAACTTCGTCCCGAAGTTTCAGTAAGACTTCTCGGATGCATCAACGTTTTAGAAAATACTAGGATATTTCCATTTCATCTGGTCTTCACATCCCCAGGTATACTCGGGGCCTTTTCGTGAATTCCAACGGATCTTAACAACAGGAATAGAGCTTTGTTTCAAACGTTAAATCTCACGATCCATAATTTCTATAGATTTTTCGGTGAAGTGCAATTTATCATCGTTGCGAAGATCATTCAAAGGAATAACAAGTATGTCATCAACATAACACTTTTTAAGATTCGAGATGTGAAATGTATGAATTTTATTTAACAGGAAGTGTTGACTAAAATTTTCCATTCGGTCAACGTTTTGTTAAAACAAAGTTTACATTTAATTATAGTGGGGATCTTCTTGAGTGAGAGTTTATATTGTATGAAATGTCGGCTAAAAGAGCCTAGGTGATTTAGAATATCTAGTCCTGTGGACTTCACCCATGACTAGTTCTCGAAAAATTTATGAATAACGCTAATTTTATAGGATCGACATATATTCCTTCACTATCAACTACATGTTCAAGAAATTGTACGATTCGTAGCCAAAGTTCACACTTGGAAAAACTTGGCATACAGTTGTTCCTTCTTTAAGAGCTCTAGAATCAATTGCAAATGTTGCTCATGCTCTTTCCCGCTCTTGGAGTAGATTAAGATGTCATCAATGAAAACGGTTACGAATTTATCAAGATAAGGTTTGCATGCATGGTTCATAAGATCCATGAATACAGCAGGAGCATTGGTTAAACTTAAAGGCATGACAAGAAACTCATAATGTCCATAACGAGTTCGGAAAGTAGTCTTAGAAACATCAGTTTCCTTGACTCTCTATTGATGATGACCCCGACCTAAGATCAAGCTTCGAATAGATACTTGACCCTTGCAGTTGGTCAATCAGGTCATCAATAAGTAGGAGCGGATAACGATTCTTGATGGTTAGCTTGTTGAGTTCTCAGTAATTAATACACATTCTCAACATGCCACCTTTCTTCTTAATGGAAAGAACGGGTGCTCCTCACGGAGGAAAGCTAGGATGAATGAAACCTTTCTCCAAAAGTTCTTGGAGTTGGCTGGATGATTTTCCTCATTTCAGATGGAGCTAATCGGTATGATACCTATGCAATAGGTACAACACCAGGCGTGGATAATTGACAAGTGAAGAATATATAATATCTAGGGTTGATATTTTTAGTTGACAATATAGTGATAAGGAGTAGGTAATGGTACACAATGGTCCTAAGGTTGATCAAATCTTATTCCTATCATGATCCATTAGGATTTCTGTATGACTTATCATAATATAATTACGTTGATCAAGTGTCATTATATTATTCTGAATCATACTTTTATCACTCCATAAAGTTACTACTATGTCATCTAGTCAATATTCTTCTTCTTCGAGGTGAATGATTCAATGGAAAATGAAAGAAAAGAAAATAACATTATTCATTCATTTAAAAGAAAATAACCAGAGTATTACAGAAACTTAACGAAATCTTCCAAAATGTAAAAGTACTAAATGGTAACATAAAGAACACTATGTAAATGAAAAATTTAAATGTCTAGTGGTTTCCAAAAACTATTCAATGTGCCTCTTCATTCTTCTTCTTATCCGAACATTGATTTTTGAAATGCCCTACTCCTCCGCAGTTATAGCAAGTAGGAACGGTTGCATTTGCCTTTGTAGTTGGAGTTTTTGTTAGAGGAATAACGACTCTACAATTCTTGGCTATGTGACCTACCTTCTTACACTTGGCGCACTTGGCCTTACACCATCCTTCATGATGTCTCTCACATCTTTTGCAATAAGGACGTTTTCCCTTATACAACTTGTTGAATTTTCCCTTATAAAGCTTGTTAAATTTGCTTTTAGAATTTTCTTGCTCCATTCCTTCTCTCTTCCTTTTTGCACCTTCTTTTGTCAAACCCCGTCCTAATCCATCTGGACGAAGTCACCAACATCTGGTCCCATTGCGATGATCGACTCTAAATAATGTCTCTAAAATGAGCAAATGCACAGCGGAAGATTTCTTTCATACCTGAGAATAAACATGCTTTCAAGTGTCAACCAAAAGGTTGGTGAGTACATAGGTTTATCATAAATCAAAAAAATTCATCATTTTGATAGACCACAAGATTTAAATCCTGCATGGTACAAATGGGCCCGAATCCTATACCCACCTATAATGTACATGCGATATCTTTTAAATACAGTACACCTTTCTCGTGTACGAAATCATCTTTCAAAAATCTTAGCAACCGTACACATATCTTGTGCACAAAAATAACATACACATAACCTATATATAAAATCATTCTCTCGATACATAACATTCACTTTTCATTGCTTTCATAGCTTGGCTTTGTAACCGACCTTAACATATAATGCGCATAATAATATCCCCAAAACAGAACATCTCGTCTGTATAATAATCATATAAACTTCGATGTATTAAACACCACTTCCACTAGCCCTTCCGACTAGTGAACATTTTGGGTGGGGGTGTTAAACCCAGTAGCTACCTTTAGGATTCACGTGAATTAGGGCCATACCCGATTCTAATTCTTAGGTTACCAAGCAATAATAATTAGGGAAAAATATTCACAACAATTAGTGGCAATTATCAAGTCCACATAATTCAATAATAATCCACAGAACTTCTGTCTGCATAATAATTCATTCGATGAATGTTTTGCTTGTGTCTATCTCGTCAAACATTTATAAAAGCATTTCATGTATTCACAGTTCAAAAATATATTTCAAAAGCATTTAATAAAGCAGTTGTAAAAACAGCGCATGTATTCTCAGTCCCAAAAATATAAAGAGTAAAAGGGAGCAAATGAACTCACCATACTGTATTTTATAGTAAAAATACATATGATGGTATTGAACAATTGCAGGGTTGGCCTCGGATTCACGAACCTATATCATTTATATATTCATTAATATATATAATAGTATTCAAATAAATATTTTTATTATATTTTAATTGGTATTTTATGTATAGTTAATTTGTATATATATTCAAATTGATTAATATTTATATAGTTATATTAATATGTCCATATTTATATACATAATTGTTTAGTGTTACAATTTAAAATTGATAGTCTGTCATTGGTAAGTATTTATATAATAATCTTAATAGGTTTGGTATATTTAGTTATATGAAATTTTATTATAATTATAGTATAGGTGATAAGTATATTTATGTACAAAACATTTATCTATTTGAAAGGATAGTTTTTGATTATAATAATGATTTACTAATAATAATAATAATACTAATAATAATAAAAATTTAATACTGAAGGATAATAATATTAATACTAATAATGATGATTGTAGTAATAACTATAATAATAATAATAATCATATTATTAATAATATTACCTAAATGATAAAATTAATAATAAAAAATATATTAATGATACTTATATGACTAAATATAATAATAATGGTTATAATACTTAATATTATAATAATTCTAATAATAATACTTATATTACCAATAATAACAATAACAATAATAATAATAATAACAATAACAATATTAATAGTAATAATAATAACAATAATAATATTAATAATAATATTAATAATAACAAGGAAATATTAATGCTAAAAATAAGATGGCTACCTCAAAAAGACGCCTTAAAAAGAAATTTGCCGTGTACGGGACTCGAACCCGCAACCTTTCCATTAACCATCACACCACCCAACCATTAAACCGTTTTCACTTTTATGAATTATTTTCGGTATTAACTATATGTAACCCGTATTATATTGGCCCAAATCAGAAACTTGTTAGCCCAACAACATAACAGCCCACTAGTGAAGGAATTTATGGCCCGATAGTATCAATTAAAAGAGAATTTCGGTGTTTGTTAATAAGTGAATTGGAACTGCAAGTGGGAATAAACAAAGTTCTTCTTCACATCACTTTACTTCATAAATAACGTGTATATCATCTTCTTTACTTCCGTCACTGTTGTTATAATTACAATTAATATATCATAACTATATTATCACACTCATATTTATCATTAGCTTCGTAAATAGTAGAAAAGTTTTTGTGGTTTTTGTTGGGTTGTCGAAAAGGAATAAATAACGGTTTAGTGGTTGGTGATTGTCGATGGATTTTCAGCTGCAAACAGGAGGTCGTGGATGATTGATGATGTGGCTGTTTGAAATAAACAAAAAAAATAGAAGCCGTAGTAAACGAAGCGGTTATAGTTTGTTGAAGATGATAGGGTTATGTGGCTTGATCAACACGAAACTGTAGTAGGTTTATTAGTTGCTTTGAACAATCGACTAGTAGCGGGTTGTGTTGGTGCTCCAGTGTCCTTTCAACAGGAAAAAAAATAATGGTGTTGATGATCGAATATTTAAGGTTATAGAAGGTACCATAGTCGTATTATTTAAGTGGGTTTTCAATTAGTAGTTTAATGATAATTTTCGGTGGTGATTTAAATAGGAAACTAATACAGTGGTGCTGGTTGTTCGTTGGTTATTGAGTAGAAGGGTCACGAATGGGTCAAGGTGGTGTTCTACGGTGGTGATTGATGGTGGGTAAGATGGAGGAAGGTGGGTTGTGATGACCGAATATAATGGTTGCATACAGCGGGATACCGGTGATGAGGGTAGTTAGTGGTTTGAGTGGTCCTATCGAATAGAAGCAAAACAGTGAAAAGGGTTTTTGGTTCGATATTAGAGCAAGAGTTGTAGCAATTTAATGATGCTTGGTTTGATGGTTAACTGATACGAGCATGGTTTGTTCGAATTGATGATCAGACAAAAGGCAGGAATGGTAGCAATTAAGTAGGTTCTTGTGTAGTAAAATAGCAAGGAATAAGAAGAGTCAATGGGTTGTTAATGGGTGCAGTTAACAAGAACAAGAAGTAGGAATGAAGTAATTCGTTTGAGTGCTTGTATGTGTCATCTATATATATATATATATATATATATATATATATATATATATATATATATATATATATATATATATATATAGATATATATATATATATATATATATATATATTAACACAGTAGCATGAAATACCAAACACACTACATAAAAATTATTGTAGATGTAAAAGTCCTTGACAAAGCTTTCAATCAATTATCATAAATTATTAAAAACGTGTTCCACTAGGATGTACAGAAATCCCATTTTGTGAATATGTGCCGACAGTTGATCGAGGATAGGTATATCGTGTCCATTGCTAAACAGTTAACGTATAAAGTGTTCTTAAAAATCTCAAATTTTTAGATTAAATATATTTAATTATTTCACTCATTAACTGTTTGAAACCTGTTCAAAAAGGTTCGATAATTATTTATTTTTTGTTCCAATTTATATGTACGGAGTACTAATATTTAAACTTAAAAAGGTAAAAATATTTTTAATAAATCTAGAATCTTCGTAATCAATTTACACTCCAACTTTTATTTTAACCCTTCATAAACTCATGTTAAATCTATATGAACGCTAACGAAATGTTAACCGAGTAATACAAACTTTAACGAATTAAGCTCGAAATTAATTATATTCAATATACTATACAAATACATTTTAAGATCAGGTTTTATTATATAACTAAATATATTAAATATATTAAATATATATATATATATATATATATATATATATATATATATATATATATATATATATATATATATATATATATATATATATATATATATATATATATATATATATCTTCAAATAGATCTAATATTTAATCTTATATATTTAAAATTTATATTCATGTATATATACATATACATATCTATATATATTTGTATTTAATAAAATTTCTCATTACATCGTATTTTATTTCAAATTAAAATATAATTATATCTATATATATACATATTTAAATATATATGTATCTATTTACAAATAGTTGTTCGTGAATCGTCAGAAATAGTCGAAGGGTAATTGTGTATATGAAAACAGTTCAAAATTTTTGAGACTCACATTACAGACTTTGCTTATCGTGTCAAAACCATATAAAGATTAAGTTTAAATTTGGTCGGAAATTTCCGGGTCATCACATCTTTCTCCTTATGTTTTTCAATGAAATAGCTTGCCATGCAAGTAGCTTCTCGTATGTTGCCCGGGTTCTCCAAGATAACATCTCTCTGGACTTCATCAGGTAATCCATTGATGTAGCATTGGATCCCTAGATACTCGGGAGTAGCCATGATAGCAAACTCTTGAAATCGGATGGTGTAGCTCATGAGATCAGCAATCACCATTTCTATATTACTGAGCCCAGATCTTTCGGTACTCTTGTATGTAGGGGGCGGGTAGCTCACGAAACTTTGATGAGAACCAATAGTCAAGAGATTTTGTGGTACGCCATTGTTGTCATTGCCTTGAACAGAGGGCTTGGATTCTTTTTCCTCGTCATCCCCATCATAGTTAGCATTTATGTGGGATTCTTCCATAAGAGGGGAGTGTGGTGGACTAGCAAGTATATAATAGGGGTGAGTTGGTGATAATGGCGGGGAAACGGGTCCATAATTCGGTGTGCGAACAGATCTTTCAGAGTACGATTCCTCGGAGTCAGAAATGACGATTGGGTTACGGCGAGACATCCTAAATGAAAAGAAAGAGAAATGATTAGGTAGGTTCTAAGGATGACACAAAAAGCACGAATAAAATGTAAGGGGAAATGCACTAGAAACTAAAACAGGAAAGGTTATAGTCCTATAGATTGCTAAAGCACCTAACTAACACATAAGGCACACATAAAAATGTAATCCTGGTTCTCTATAACAAACCTGGCTCTGATGCCACTCTATCATACCCCCAAAGAGGGCCGGAGAAATATGACTTCACAATATCACAACACAAGTATGTATAAACGAGAACGACTCTATATGAGACATTTTAATTAAAAACTAATGTATTATAAGCAGTGGAAAGTATTAAGTCATTACAAATGACTCTTTAAAATTTAAATGTAATCTAAAATGTTTTAATGCAACAATATGAATGATAATATGCGGACTCCAAATGCAGCAAAGTCCAAATAGAAAATAATCTTTTGCAATCTTCACCTGAGACAAAACATGCTTAAAGTGTCAACCAAAATGGTTGAGTGAACAACATAGGTTTATCAATAATAACCAAGTTTTTAGACCACAAGATTTAATTATAAAGATTAATCAGTTCGGTAGTAGTGCTGGTGTATATGATATCGATACTAACCATAAGTTACCCTAAACACATCACTTTCATGTCATGAATCATTATTATGTATCCATTGACCAACGATCATCCGGATAGAGACGTCACTCTCAATAGCGCTTGATAATGCTAAAAACGAACATATATTTCATAGCATTATTCCTCAAGAAAGACAAGCTTTTAGTTGCAATTGTTCTATTTAAAAGTGATATTCGTTTAAATAATAAAAGGTGAAGACAAAAGACAGATTCGACGAATTGAAGACGCAAACGACCAAAAAGCTCAAAAGTACAAAAGACAATCAAAGAGGTTCCAATTATTGATAAGAAACGTCTCAAAATTACAAGAGTACAAGATTCAAAACGCAAAGTACAAAATATAAAATTGTACGCAAGGACGTTCGAAAATCCGGAACCGGGACCAGAGTCAACTCTCAACGCTCAACGCAACGGACTAAAAATTACAAGTTAACTATGTATATAAATATAATATAATATATAATTAATTATATTAATTATATTTATATTATATATATATTATAAACCGTCGGCAAGAAAGATTCCAAAAGGGACTGAGCTGTAATTTTAAACTCCGCGACTCGCGGAGTTTGAAGGCAAAAATGCCGCGAGTCGCGGAGCCCCAAAAGTCGAAAATCCCTATAAAAGCAAACGAATTCTGATCGCAAAAATAACCAAAAAAATCCATCCATCTCTCTATCTATATCGTATATATTTATATTTATATTTTAATTTTAATTTTAATTTTAATTTTAATCCTAATAATAAGGGTATGTTAGCGAATGTTGTAAGGGTGTAAGTTGAAATTCTGTCCGTGTAACGCTACGCTATTTTTAATCATTGTAAGTTATGTTCAACCTTTTTATATTAATGTCTCGTAGCTAAGTTATTATTATGCTTATTTAATCCGAAGTAATCATGATGTTGGGCTAATTACTAAAATTGGGTAATTGGGCTTTGTACCATAATTGGGGTTTGGACAAAAGAACGACACTTGTGGAAATTAGACTATGGGCTATTAATGGGTTTTATATTAACTAAACAATACCTTGTTAATTTAATATACAAACTTATAATTTGACGTATTTATATATAACCACATACGCTTGACTGGGTACGGTGGGCGGGATATCTATAAATACCAATAATTATTCATTTTACCAGATACGGAACTGGATTAATAGTTAATAAACTTGTTGAAACAGGGGTGAATTACATTCAAGGGTAATTGGTGTAATTGTTAACAAAGTAGTAAAACCTTGGTTTACACGCAGTCGATAACCTGGTGTATTCATTAAACAAAGTATTAAAACCTTGTTACAATTTGAATCCCCAATTAGTTGGAATATTTGACTTCGGGAATAAGAATAATTTGACGAAGGCTTTCGCTCTTTATATTTATGACTAATGGACTATTATGGACAAATCCGTATGGACATATTAAATAATCCAGGACAAAGGACAATTAACCCATGGGAATAAAACTAAAATCAACACGTCAAACATCATGATTACGGAAGTTTAAATAAGCATAATTCTTTTATTTCATATTTAATTTCCTTTATTTTATATTTAATTGCACTTCTAATTATCGCACTTTTATTTATTGTTATTTAATCGCACTTTTAATTATCGTACTTTTTAATTATCGCAATTTTATTTTATCGCACTTTTATTTATTGCAATTTCATTATCGTTATTTATTTTACGCTTTAAATTAAGTCTTTTATTTATTTAATATTTTACATTAGGTTTTAACTGCGACTAAAGTTTTAAAATCGACAAACCGGTCATTAAACGGTAAAAACCCCCCTTTATAATAATAATATTACTTATATATATATATGTATTTCTATAAAAGTAAACTAATATAGCGTTAAGCTTTGTTTAAAAAGATTCCCTGTGGAACGAACCGGACTTACTAAAAACTACACTACTGTACGATTAGGTACACTGCCTATAAGTGTTGTAGCAAGGTTTAAGTATATTCGTTCTCTAAATAAATAAATATCTTGTGTAAAAATGTATCGTATTTAATAGTATTTCCTGCTAAAATTTAATAGTATTTTATACCCCTTAGCTTTGACATCAAGTATTTTTGGCGCCGCTGCCGGGGAATCTTAAACGCCGGAAGTGCAACGCTAATATAAAAAAAAAAAAATTTACGTTTTTTTTTATTATTCGAAAATATAAAAAGAAAAACAAAAATATAAGTATTTTTAAGATTTTGTTAAATATTTAAGTTTTATAAAGTTTCTTTATTTTTATATAAGTTTTATTTAAGTATTTTGTTTTTATTTAAAAACATATAAAAAAATATATATATAAATCTAGTTTTAAGATTTTTATTTATAAAATTATAAAGTAATTCTATTTTTATTTAAGTTAAATATAAGTTTTTATTATACACATATTTTTTTTTATAAAAAGAAAAAATTAAAAACAGAAAATAAAAAAAAATAATAAATAAAGAAAAACGCGTTGAATTTTAATAACCTGTCAGTTGAAAACTGGAACCCCGCGACTCGCGGGGTTTGCAGCTTTAAATACCGCAACTCGCGGAGTAATTCTGACACGCGACAGAAACCCTAAACTGCATTTATTACGGATAATTATTAATTAAAATTATTATTAACCCTAATTATTATTATTATTATTATTATTATTAGTTTTATTTTAATTTAAGTTTTATTTAATTTATATTTTAGTTTATTAAGTTTAATTAAATTGTAAAATTAATAGTTTAATAAAATAAATAATATAAAAATAATATTTTTATAAAAATTGTACTTTTTACAACTTTTTGTATATTTTTATATTTTGTCCCTTTTTAATCGTTGTAGCGTAATATTTGTATTTTTAGCTCATATTTAGTTTTGAACTCAGTTTTTGCCATAGTTATTTTTACTTCTAGATTTTTAGGCTTTTTCGTAGAATTCCTTAAGTGCTTTTTCTTTAGACTAAGATTTAGGTGCTTTAGAATTTTGCGACGCCTTTTTAAGTTTTAGTTTCTTTTTAAGTTATTTCCATTTGGGATATAGTTTTTCATGTAAGCTTTAATATTTTTAGACACCTTTTACCTATGTATCAATTATCATTCCAATTAGTAATCTCAATTTGCGATTATAATTTTAAGTTAGTTGTAGTAATAAGGTTAGGTTAGTCAAGTACTTTTAAGTTTTATAAGTTTCTTTAATTTTTCCGTCACCTTTTATTTTTCAACCATTTTTCCTTTTCCGACGAACTCTTTTTCTTTCTTATTTCTCGTTATTCTAGTTTTTAGGACATAGATTTTTATTCTACTTCTTATCTAAATTTCTTAAAATTACGAAAATTTATTTTAAGTGGTTAAATTGATAGACATCAAAATTTTCTGGTTCGTAGTAATAGTTGGATTTGTATGTGGACCGGGTTATTGGAGCCAAACAGTCCTCAATTATATTGAGACCAAACGAATCCTGCCCCTCTGCTGCATCTTTTTGCTATTCAAAACGTGGGCAAAATCAGAAAAGACTATTAATTGGATAACTTATTATAATTTTTCTTTCCTTTTAAAAACTAATAGGATATTCAGTGAATGCACCGAGCAAGATGATCACCACCTTTTGTACGTTCACCACCTGTAACTAGATCAAGACATTTAGCAAATATTATTGCCGTTGATTTTTCTTTAGAATCGTCATCCAGTCGACCAAGTACTTCAGTTCAAATTTCCGATAATCCATTTTTTGAACCCGACCTCACAATTGAGAATCCGGAAAATATTCAGGAACGGTTCGTAGATCCTGAACCACTAAACTTTCCTCCGGAACCACCAATCATTCAAACAGAGATTGTTGAGGAACGAACCATTAAATCAGAATCCTCTAGTGATTCCGATTCAACAAATTCAATTATGGAGAATCTGGAACCTTTAAGTATGGAAGACCGAATGAGAGCTAAACGCACTGGCCAAGGTCACGCAATTACTCATCCAGACATTAATGCGCCAGATTATGAAATCAAAGGACAAATTCTACACATGGTGACAAATCAATGCCAATTTAGTGGTGCGCCGAAGGAAGATCCAAATGAACATTTACGTACCTTTAATAGGATCTGCACACTATTTAAAATAAGAGAAGTGGAGGATGAACAGATATATCTCATGTTATTTCCCTGGACTTTAAAGGGAGAAGCCAAAGATTGGTTGGAATCGTTACCTGAAGGGGCGATCGATACATGGGACGTTTTAGTTGAAAAATTTCTTAAACAATTCTTTCCTGCATCTAAAGCCGTAAGACTTCAAGCAGAAATTGTTACGTTCACACAGAAACCGAATGAAACTCTATATAAGGCATGGACTAGATATGGAAAGTTGTTAAGAGGATGTCCGCAACATGGTTTAGACACCTGTCAAATAGTACAAATATTCTACCAAGGATGCGACATCACTACAAGAAAAGACATAGATATAGCAGCTGGTGGTTCTATTATGAAGAAAACCGAAACTGATGCTTACAAAATTATTGATAACACTGCTTCCCACTCACATGAGTGGCACCAAGAAAAAGATATCGTTAGATCATCTAAAGCAGCTAGAGCCGATTCTAGCCATGACTTAGATTCCATTTCTGCAAAGATAGATGCTGTGGAAAGACGAATGGAAAAGATGACTAAAGATATTCACTCAATACGAATTAGTTGTGAGCAGTGTGGAGGACCACATTTGACAAAAGATTGTCTCAGTATTGAATTAACAATGGAACAAAGAGAGAATATTTCATACATAAACCAAAGGCCTGGAAATAATTATCAGAATAATTATCAACCGCCAAGACCAATTTACAATCAAAACCAGAATTATAACCGAAATATTCCATACAACAACCAACAAGGTCCTAGCAATCAACAAGTATCCAATAATACTTACAATCAGCAAAGACCTAATTTTCAAAACAAGCCACCACAACAAACCGATGATAAAAAGCCGAATTTAGAAGATATGATGACAAAGCTAGTTGAAACTCAAACACAGTTTTTCACATCTCAAAAACAAACCAATGAACAAAATGCTCAAGCATTTAGAAATCAACAAGCTTCTATTCAAAATCTGGAACAAGAAGTAAGTAACCTAGCAAGGTTAATAGGTGAAAGAAAACCAGGAAGTTTACCTAGTGATACAAATGCTAACCCCCGGAATGAAACAGCTAAAGCCATTACCACAAGAAGTGGTACAACACTTAAACCACCGGAAATACCTGTAACTTCTGATGAAGCTATTCCTACTCTACAAGAACCACAACCTGATCAAGATAAGGAAAAAGAACCGGTAGTTGAAAAGGTTAATGAAGATAATACAGCTAAGGCTAAACCTTATGTTAAACCATACCAACCACCACTTCCTTACCCGAGTAAAATGAAGAAAGAGAAACTTGAAGCCGAGCAATCCAAATTCTTGGATATGTTTAAACAAATAAATGTAAATCTTCCTTTCATTGATGTGATTTCAGGAATGCCTAGATATGCTAAATTCTTGAAAGATCTAATCTCAAATAGAAAGAAAATGGAAGAACTCTCGGCTGTTACTATGAATGCTAATTGTTCAGCAGTGCTGTTGAATAAGATACCAGAAAAATTATCTGATCCAGGAAGTTTCACAATTCCATGTTTTCTGGGTAGTCTTAGTTCAATAGAAGCATTGGCAGACTTAGGTGCTAGTATAAATTTAATGCCGTATTCACTATACGCTAAACTAGACCTTGGAGAATTGAAACCAACCAGAATAAGCATACAACTAGCCGATAGATCAATAAAATATCCTAGAGGGATAATGGAGAACATGCTAGTTAAAGTTGGTACTTTAGTATTTCCAGTAGATTTTGTTGTTCTGGACATGGAAGAAGATTCTCAAGTTCCTCTCATATTAGGAAGACCATTCTTAAACACGGCTAAAGCAATGATAGACGTGTTCGGTAAGAAATTGACCCAAAGTATAGAGGATGAGAGTATTACCTTTTCAGTTGATAGAGCAATGCAACAACCACAATCTACAGATGATACATGTTATTATATTCAAACTATAGATGCACATGCAGAATTATTAGAAGAATTTCCAGAATTACAAGGAACAGGAGAATGTTCTTTAGGAGAAGGTAATGAACCAATTGATGAAGCTGAAATGTTAGCTACACTAATAGCTAATGGATATGAACCAACAACAGAAGAAATTCAAATGCTAAAAGAAGAAGACAGATATCGATACAAATCATCGATAGAAGAACCTCCGAAATTAGAGTTAAAGCCACTTCCAAACCATTTGGAATACGCTTATTTACATGGTGAATCTGAATTACCTGTAATAATATCGTCTTCTCTTACTGAAAATGAGAAATCACAACTCATTTCTGTGTTGAAAGCTCATAAACCAGCCATTGCATGGAAGATTCATGATATTAAAGGAATAAGTCCTTCGTATTGCACACATAAAATCCATATGGAAGAAGGTCATAAAACGTATGTGCAACGCCAACGAAGACTAAATCCTAATATGCAAGATGTAGTTAAGAAAGAGATTATTAAACTGCTAGATGCAGGTTTGATATATCCAATTTCTGATAGTCCATGGGTAAGCCCAGTTCAATGCGTGCCTAAGAAGGGTGGCATGACTGTCATTATAAATGAGAAAAATGAGCTTATTCCTACTAGGACTGTAACAGGATGGCGTGTGTGTATTGATTATAGAAAATTAAATGACGCCACCAGAAAAGATCACTTTCCCTTACCTTTCATAGATCAAATGTTGGAAAGATTAGCCGGAAATAGTTACTATTGTTTTCTAGATGGATTTTCCAGATATTTTCAAATTCCAATAGCACCCGAAGATCAAGAGAAAACCACATTCACGTGCCCTTATGGTACTTTTGCTTACAAACGCATGCCATTTGGACTTTGTAACGTCCCTGCAACCTTTCAAAGGTGTATGATGGCGATTTTTCATGACATGATAGAAGAATGCATGGAAGTATTCATGGATGACTTTTCAGTCTTCGGTGATACATTTGAATCATGTCTAGTTAATCTTGAACGAATGCTTATTAGATGCGAACAATCAAATCTAGTACTTAATTGGGAGAAATGCCATTTCATGGTTAAAGAAGGCATCGTTCTTGGACATAAAATTTCAAAAGAAGGAATTGAAGTGGATAGAGCTAAAGTAGATGTAATTGCTAAACTTCCACATCCCACCAATGTTAGAGGAATTAGGAGTTTTCTAGGGCATGCCGGTTTTTACCGACGTTTCATAAAAGATTTTTCTAAAATTGCCACTCCTATGAATAAACTCCTAGAAAAGGATGCTCCATTCATCTTTTCAGATGAGTGTATCAAATATTTTAATATTCTTAAAGAAAAACTTACTAATGCGCCGATCATGATAACACCAAATTGGAATCTACTATTTGAACTAATGTGCGATGCAAGTGATTTTGCAATGGGAGCCGTTTTAGGACAAAGGATTGAAAAACGATTTCAACCTATATATTATGCTAGTAAGACGTTACAAGGAGCACAAAAAAATTATACAACTACTGAAAAAGAACTCCTTGCTATTGTCTTTGCTTTTGACAAATTTCGTTCATATCTCGTTCTAGCAAAAACGGTGGTCTATACCGACCATTCTGCTCTTAGATACTTATTTTCAAAACAAGATGCTAAACCAAGATTAATCCGTTGGATCTTACTCTTACAAGAGTTTGATATTGAAATCCGAGATAAAAGAGGAGCAGAAAATCTCGCCGCTGATCATCTTTCTCGTCTTGAAAATCCCGAATTAGAAGTTCTGAATGAATCGGCCATACAAGACAACTTTCCTGATGAATATCTATTGAAGATAGATTATAATGAAATCCCATGGTTTGCAGACTATGCAAACTACTTAGTTTGTGGATTCCTTGAGAAAGGATTATCGTACCAAAGACGAAAGAAATTCTTCAGTGATATAAAACACTATTTTTGGGAAGATCCACATCTGTTTAAAAGTTATCCCGATGGAATAATATGCCGATGTGTATTTGGGGATGAAGCTAGTAAAATTTTAAACCATTGTCACACAGGACCAACTGGAGGGCATTATGGGCCTCAACTAACAGCAAGAAAAGTTTATGATGCTGGATTCTATTGGCCTATAATTTACAAAGACGCACACCTTCTTTGCAAATTCTGTGATGCTTGTCAAAGGGCCAGAAAAATAAGTCAACGTGATGAAATGCCACAAAATGTCATCCAAGTATGTGAAGTATTTGACATTTGGGGTATTGACTTTATGGGTCCATTTCCAAAATCTCATAATAATCTATATATACTCGTAGCCATTGATTATGTATCTAAATGGGCGGAAGCACAAGCTCTCCCAACTAACGATGCACGAGTTGTAGTCAACTTTTTAAAACGTCTTTTTGCAAGGTTTGGAACACCGAAAGCTTTAATAAGTGATCGGGGTACTCATTTCTGTAATAATCAACTTGAGAAAGTTCTTAAAAGATATGGAGTAACTCATAAAATCTCCACCGCATATCATCCACAAACAAGTGGACAAGTTAAAAATACCAACCGAGCTTTAAAACGTATTCTAGAAAAAACCGTAGGATCAAATCCAAAGGAATGGTCCATTAAATTGGAGGATGTACTCTGGGCTTTTAGAACAGCCTACAAAACTCCAATTGGAACTACACCTTTTAGACTTGTTTATGGAAAAGCATGTCATCTTCCAGTAGAAATTGAACACAAAGCATTTTGGTCTTTGAAGACATGTAATCTTGATTTACATGAAGCCGGACGTCTACGATTAAGTCAACTAAACGAATTAGAAGAACTAAGACATGAAGCATACGAAAATTCGTTAATCTATAAGGAAAGAACGAAGAAAT
Organism: Rutidosis leptorrhynchoides; assembly: GCF_046630445.1. Taxonomy (NCBI): domain Eukaryota; kingdom Viridiplantae; phylum Streptophyta; class Magnoliopsida; order Asterales; family Asteraceae; genus Rutidosis; species Rutidosis leptorrhynchoides. The sequence continues at coordinate 199,261,262 of NC_092343.1, read as the reverse complement.
GGCATGATAAAAGAATCAGAATTTCAAAAGAATTTAAAGAAGGAGACAGAGTTCTTCTTTTCAATTCACGATTCAAGCTATTTCCTGGAAAATTGAAATCAAGATGGTCTGGACCATTCATAGTCAAAAGAGTTTTTCCATACGGAACGATAGAATTAATAAATTCAAATGGGATTGAATTTAAAGTTAATGGTCACAGAGTTAAACATTACATACATGGTCCGATGGAAGTCGACAACGAAGTTAATCACAATTTCGACACCACAGCTAACTAAGTGTGGGGAGAATCAAGTCTTTAAAGGATAATATGTATTTCTGTTAGAGTTAGATTGTCTGTTTTCGTGTAGTTCTCGAAAATGGAACCCGAATGGTCTTTCCCTAGCAGACCCTAAAGAACTAGTTTTCTCCCCCCATTCTGAATTTTTATTTTTTTTAGGTTTTTACAAAATGAAGACTGCCTGTGAACTAACCCATGGTCTAATGCTACACGCTTTGATCACTAAACGTAATAATGACACACTACCGAGTGAAATAGTATCAGTAATCAGAGAAAGAATGGACGGAGTTAGAAAAGAATCCAGATGCGAAGATAATAAGTTACAATTTGGTAAAGGAAAATCAAAATCCGCAGCGAAAAGAAGAGCACGACACCTAGAAATATGTCACAAATGCGGAAAATGGTCACATGGAGGTAAATGTTCAAATAATCAAACCTATTCAAATACCGAATTCGTTACTTTATGCAGAGACGGACCGTTCATATGTTTAGAAGAAAAGACACTGAATGCTCGAGGTTACGCCTATGTAGCTATGGAAAACCAATTAAACCGACTATCTTATGAATGGGATAGATCATATAACTAAGAAATCTATTTCACAGGTAAGTCTGTACAGTTTTTATTTTTATTTTATTTTATTTTTAACCTTTTGATAATAAACGCTAATTTGTTCGCTAAAAAGTATTAAATTGGTATTGAATAAAATTAGGTTTGGCGACCGAAATTATTGATATCATACAAAAATTTATTACATCACTGCGAAATTTAACGTTTATTCTTAAGGTATAAATATCTTTAAACAATCAACCCAAAATATTTCAAAAATTCGTCATGAGTTAAATTAGGTCTTGGAACCGAAATTACTTTACCGAAAAGAGGGGCGCATATTTTTGATAATATTTGATTGATTAAAGTGGGGTAAAAAGCCAAAAAGATTTTTAATTTTATTTTTACCATGTTTTTAAAATTAATATTTAAATCTTAAATTAATATTGTAAACTTTGTAAAAACAATATATTTAAAATTGTAAATATTTGAAAAATTAATATAAGTTTGGTATGAATTTATAATATGAATTTTTAAATTAAGTTTGGTGTGAATTTTTAATTTTTAAAATATGAAATTTTAATTTTATGCATTTCAAATTTTAAGTTTGGTGTGAATTTTTAATATTAATTTTGAATTTTATATTTAAATTGTGTGAATTTAAAAACAAAAATTTACTTTATCTCATTAAGTTAAAAATATGATTTTTAAAATTCGTCGTAAGTTGAAGACTAGGTCTTTGAACCGAAATTGCTTTACCCGAGGGAGGGACGAGAACTTTTATTATCATTATTTTTAATCTTATTGAATTAAAGTATGCCAAAAACATTAAAAAACCCAAAAATCTTAGCTTTTAAAACAATCGCTACAAAAAGACAAATTTTAAAATTTTGTCGAAGGACGGACTAGGACATCGATCCGAAACGACCTCGTCCTAAATAACAAAGGAAACAAAATTTTAAAATTAATTAATTAATTGTTTTAATAAGTTAAAAAAAAAAATACCAAACTCCACGACTCGCGGAGTTTGAAGGGGATATCTCCGCGAGTCGCGGAGGGACCAAAACCCAGAAAAAAATAAAACGTAAAAAAACAGATCAGTTCACTCCCCCACCCAAAAATACTGCGAAGAACAGCGAAAAAACCCGAAAATACACGGAAAAAACCCCCCAAAATCACAATTTTTAACCGTTAATCATCAAATCTTTTACTAAAATCATGTTGAGAAGGATGCTATCTAGGAATTACTCAAGAAAAATGGTAAATTTCTACACCTAAACACCATTTAATCCGAAATTAGTGTTCTTGAGCCATTTTTTCCCCAATTTGATTTTGATGCTTTTTAGTGTAATTATGCTTAAATTGTTTATGTATTATGCTTGTATAACCTAGATTGATGCTATTTAACATGATTAGAAGCCTTAAACTTCAAATTTTGAGTAATCTAGGGTTTGTGTTCTTGAGCAAATTTGGGTCTTTTTGATATAAACAGGTTATGGCCGATTTTTGTCATGAATTATTGCTAAATTAAGTAGTGTAACATGTCTAGGTAGTTAAATGATCCAAACTTTGAGCCTAAACATGATTTTGAGAATTAAAGTGGACTTTTTCAAGTCTAAAATTCATGAACTTGATTTTTGAAAGATAATGCCATTTGAAACTTGTTTAATTGCTAGTAATGATTATTTTGACATGTTATTTAAGTTGAATGCTTATGAACTTGGCGAACATTTTCGTATATGCTTATTTGAAAAAGTGTAGATTTGATGAAAATATGAAAATAAGCTTAAGTTTGATATAAATTGATCATGTCATTGTAATTATTTTGATTGATGATTTTGCTGACACTAATGCATATTTGGATGCACAAAAATTGTGTTTGATGTGTTTTGCAGACTGAAAGGGGTGAATCTTCATCCCAAGCTCGCAATGCTCCTGCTGAGAATGCGAAACAACAGGAGGTGGATAACTACTACAAGCAGGATATACCTCATCCAGTCATGACCTTTTCTGATATGCACTTGGAAGAGTTGCACCCGAACCTGAGATTTGACAGACTTTGGATAGATTATCCAAAATATCAAAGGGGTTTGCATACTCTTCATTCTAAGGTTGTTGAGGTACCAAGGGTCATAGAATGGGGACCCTTAGAAGCTGTAGAATTGGCCGGGCCAATTAGAGAATTACTTGTACAGAGGTATGGTAATTCTACTTTTAATGACTGGGTACGTTTATTCACCATGCGTAGACCTGTATATAAAGTATGGTGTGAAGAATTATTGTGTAGTATAGAGTTAAATGATCGGGTAACTAGTTTAACCGATCGATCTTTTATTAGATTTTTGTTAGGCGGTTCGATGCGCCACATGTATTTACTGGACATGGCTCAGGCTTTACGTATATATACGCCTGAGGAGTTAGCATCTGCCGATTGTAGAGGGTTGATACTAAACTATAGAAAGATAGATGAAAATTTTGATACACACGGTGTGTGGAGTAAAATGACAAGCCATCACCGTTTCAAAGGGAGAAATTACTCTTATTTGGATATAGATAGAGCCGAATTAAGAGTAATTCATAGGTTTTTAGCTAATTCGATTACACAAAGGGGTAAGAACAAGGAAAAAGTAAATGAACAGGATTTGTTTTACCATATGTGTATTCGAGACCCACAAAGTGCTGTAAGTATACCGTAATGTGTGGGTTATTATTTATCAGCTATGGTTCGGGGGATGAGACCGCATAGCATAATAGGAGGTGGTATTTTTATTACTTTGATTGCTGAATATCTCGGTGTGGATATAAGTCGGGGAGGATTATTAGTGGAAGAACCAAAACCCCGCGATACTATAGGTTTAAATGTATACCATGGTGCGAAAGTTTTGAAGAGGCGAAATAACGCCGCAGTACCATACCATGGTAGACATCCACAGGTTGAGAGAAACCAACAGCAAGGTAATGTAGGAGGGGGAAATGAGATGCAAGAAATGCAAAGGTTTATAGCTTCTCAGGAGTACGAAAATGCTAGACAGAGAGCATTTGAAGATTGGCAAGTTCATCAGAACCAAATCATAGCTCATTGCCAACATATAGGTAGAAACTATATTCCTACACCGAAACCCATCTTCCCTCCCTGGTCTATAGAGATGCAGCCACCGTATCCTACGTATAACCCTGCCGAAGCATTCTATAGCACCTATGGTTATGCCTGGAACCCCTATTGGTACCAGTATCATCCCTAGTATACTTAGTTTTATTTATTTTGTAATTTGTAATGATTGATACGTTTAATACTTTTGTTACTATTGTAATAGTTTTTATAATTGTCTAACTTTTATTCTTAGATTTTAATAATTTTTGAATGTGGGGTAATATACCAAACTTCAAAAATATGTATATATGTTTGCAGTTTATCTTATGTACACAACAGGGTAAAACAACGCATTTTCAAAGACTGGCATTAAGTTCAGCAAAAGCAACTAATTTTGACGACAAGATGCAAAATATATGTGAAATAACAACAAGACGGAATGAACAAATGATGTGCACCATTTATCATTCAGCAAACAAACGCCAATATATTTGGAAACTTTGGTAAAAATTTAATCATTTTCACACAAATCACCCTCAATAATTTAAATTGTTACTGATTTCTTGCAAATGAGGGCATTGCAAGATCTTAAGTGTGGGAAGGGGTTAAATTCTTTCGGATTTTAAAATTTTTATCTTAAACACTTGGTTACCATTAAAAATACTAGTAAAGCAGTAGTTGTATTAGAATCTAGTGCTCTCTGATAATAAAGAACGGCCCTAGTCTTATATACTGACTACCCAATTCTAGTAAAATTTTTCAAAATTTTCAATTAAATGAACTCAAAATCATGTTTATACATATTTATGAACGATAAAACTAGGTTTTAACACCGAAATTATTGTAACCTCGGAAAGGACATAAATTGAGAAACAAACCAAAATGTTAAAATTCATTTAAAATGGAATAGAGGACGATAAAAAGAAAAATAAAAGCCAAGTGTGGGAAAATTTGCCAAGTTATCTTAAACATATGTCACATATATCTGTAACAAATAACTGAAAATACTTTTGCTTTGGACTAAACTAAACTATTTTATCCGATGAAAGAAAAGAAGAGATGGATCTACACGATGAATCAATTCCATCATTAAAAGGAAGTAAAGTCTTCCGAAAAAGAAACGCGCTTCTTGATTTAGGTCATGAAGTTGTCGTCCAGACCAGCTGTAGGTTGACGAAAAATCCAGAAAAGTCATCACTAAAATCAGCAGGAAATCCACGGACCTCAGCATTAAACAGGGTCGCCAAGTGGTCAGATTTATCCTAACCATGAGAAGGATTTATCTCGTACAATGGAGGGGCACCATGCAAATTAGCTTGATAAGACTAATGAATCAGATCCCCAGAAAGGATAATCTCCTTAAAAGATCAAAAATTAGCTTTTAAGCCTGATATTACTCAATCCTTGAGATTGACCTTAAAGATTGAGAATTACAAACTCATGGAATTCAATGATATCTAAACTCGAGCTTGAACGAGAAAATATTTTGATAAAAATTACAAACCGATTTGTTTTCTGAAAACCCTATTTTCAATGCGTTCATTACCATTGAACGTAAAATCCTAGGAATTCACCTGGAATTCATTAGGTCACCTGAACCAAATCGGGTGTCAACTGTAAGAACGGTGGTTGCATAGTGGTCAAAGACAGGACCTTGTGCCATACCGAAAAATTATAAGGGTGAGCTTTACTATTGCTCCTACCAAGGATAGTAATTGCGTCCGACACGTTATAGACCATAATTAAAAGCATGTCAGGGGACATTGCCTTAACAGTTGCTTGTTCAACGCTTTCCTTTACAACCGGACGGTAGTTTACTGAAAGGTAATATACGGGACAAGTGAACTGGACGTGTTGCTTTCCAAATACAAGGTTAGCAAGTGGGTGACACAAAACCATAAGTTTTGAGCTAAAATTTTCAAATCTGAAACCCACCAAACCCACAAAAATATTTTGCAACACCGGTAAAGGGTTATCCCGGAAAACTTATCTAGGGTAAAAACTAGATTTAATTTTCAAAAGATCAAATGTTTTCATAAAGATCCAATTTCCTAAATGGATCTAAATTTTTATAGTCATGTGGGACTGTAAACCATATCGTTACTACCATTGTTCATACCACCGTATAGAAATCACTGATGTACAAAGTGTGAAGAATAAAGAAGTGATTCTAGTATTTCAAGACGATATTGCTTGAGGACAAGCAACGCTCAAGTGTGGGAATATTTGATAATGCTAAAAACGAACATATATTTCATAGCATTATTCCTCAAGAAAGACAAGCTTTTAGTTGCAATTGTTCTATTTAAAAGTGATATTCATTTAAATAATAAAAGGTGAAGACAAAAGACAAATTCGACGAATTGAAGACGCAAACGACCAAAAAGCTCAAAAGTACAAAAGACAATCAAAGAGGTTCCAATTATTGATAAGAAACGTCTCGAAATTACAAGAGTACAAGATTCAAAACGCAAAGTACAAAATATAAAATTGTACGCAAGGACGTTCGAAAATCCGGAACCGGGACCAGAGTCAACTCTCAACGCTCGACGCAACGGACTAAAAATTACAAGTTAACTATGTATATAAATATAATATAATATATAATTAATTATATTAATTATATATATATATATATATTATATATATATTATAAACCGTCGGCAAGAAAGACTCCAAAAGGGACTGAGCTGTAATTTTAAACTCCGCGACTCGCGGAGTTTGAAGGCAAAAATGCCGCGAGTCGCGGAGCCCCAAAAGTCAAAAATTCCTATAAAAGCAAACGAATTCTGATCGCAAAAATAACCAAAAAAATCCATCCATCTCTCTATCTATATCGTATATATTTATATTTATATTTTAATTTTAATTTTAATCCTAATAATTAGGGTATGTTAGCGAATGTTGTAAGGGTGTAAGTCGAAATTCTGTCCGTGTAACGCTACGCTATTTTTAATCATTGTAAGTTATGTTCAACCTTTTTATATTAATGTCTCGTAGCTAAGTTATTATTATGCTTATTTAATCCGAAGTAATCATGATGTTGGGCTAATTACTAAAATTGGGTAATTGGGCTTTGTACCATAATTGGGGTTTGGACAAAAGAACGACACTTGTGGAAATTAGACTATGGGCTATTAATGGGTTTTATATTAACTAAACAATACCTTGTTAATTTAATATACAAACTTATAATTTGACGTATTTATATATAACCACATACGCTTGACTGGGTACGGTGGGCGGGATATCTATAAATACCAATAATTATTCATTTTACCTGATACGGAACTGGATTAATAGTTAATAAACTTGTTGAAACAGGGGTGAATTACATTCAAGGGTAATTGGTGTAATTGTTAACAAAGTAGTAAAACCTTGGTTTACTCGCAGTCGATAACCTGGTGTATTCATTAAACAAAGTATTAAAACCTTGTTACAATTCGAATCCCCAATTAGTTGGAATATTTGACTTCGGGAATAAGAATAATTTGACGAAGGCTTTCGCTCTTTATATTTATGACTGATGGACTATTATGGACAAATCCGTATGGACATATTAAATAATTCAGGACAAAGGACAATTAACCCATGGGAATAAAACTAAAATCAACACGTCAAACATCATGATTACGGAAGTTTAAATAAGCATAATTCTTTTATTTCATATTTAATTTCCTTTATTTTATATTTAATTGCACTTCTAATTATCGCACTTTTATTTATTGTTATTTAATCGCACTTTTAATTATCGTACTTTTTAATTATCGCAATTTTATTTTATCGCACTTTTATTTATTGCAATTTCATTATCGTTATTTATTTTACGCTTTAAGTTAAGTCTTTTATTTATTTAATATTTTACATTAGGTTTTAACTGCGACTAAAGTTTTAAAATCGGCAAAACGGTCATTAAACGGTAAAAACCCCCCTTTATAATAATAATATTACTTATATATATATGTGTATTTCTATAAAAGTAAACTAAAATAGCGTTAAGCTTTGTTTAAAAAGATTCCCTGTGGAACGAACCGGACTTACTAAAAACTACACTACTGTTCGATTAGGTACACTGCCTATAAGTGTTGTAGCAAGGTTTAAGTATATCCGTTCTCTAAATAAATAAATATCTTGTGTAAAAATGTATCGTATTTAATAGTATTTCCTGCTAAAATTTAATAGTATTTTATACCCCTTAGCTTTGACATCAGCGCTACTCACAATAACTAAGCTTTCCTTTATACGTAGCAATTAACGATATCATGGTAGGGATTTAGCATGAATCAAAGCATGTTAGCACAGTTTGAACTAATCAAAATAAAGTTTGAGTACTCGTGTCTAAGCATAAAACAGTTTAAAAGCAAGCATGTGTCTCACCCCAAAGTTATAAAACAGTTAAGAAATAGTAAAAAGAGGGGATATGAAGTTCACCTTAGTAGCAAGTAGATATTCCAGGCAAGTAGTAAGAACGGAGTATGTAATCGGAGATCTCAACCTAGAGATGTAATGTTTAATTAGTTAATTTCTATTAGACATAAGTTTGTTTATTAATATAGTAAACTATATTAACAGGGACCTTTTTTTGAGAAAAGTTATATTTATATAAGTGATAATATACTTAGTGTACTTAAGTGTTACTATATAGATAAGTGTATAGGTTATACTAATAATAGTATTATTAATTACTTTAATAATCAACTATTATGTTACTTGTATAATTATACCTATATGATACATACATATATATTCTTTATTTATTATTATACATATATGTTTTCTTAACTATATGATATATATATATATATATTAGATGTAGGTGTTACATATACATAAGTGTAAGATGATACATATATGTATATATATATACACTTATTACTTTTCATTATTATGTTTACTAACTTATATAACTTACACAATACACATTCATACATACATACACCCGTACATATACATACATATATACACATACATATACACGTATGTATATATTTACATATACACACACACATATACCTACAATGTATACATGCACATACATACGTATGCATGCATTTATATCATCTTCTTTACTGCTTATTAATTACCCTCATGCACATAAAACCATATCTTTTTATTATAACAACTTTTCATAACCATAGTTCCTAATCTTACTAACCATATACTTTTAAGTTTATGATCTTTAATAATCATCATCATAACTTCCATTATATCTTTTAATCACAATCTCTACCTAATTTAATCAACTTCTTATCAAAGATCATGATCATACCTTAACCCTAATCTTTCATTATTATTTATAATACACTCTCATATTTTACAATTAATCCCATTAATCATAATCATGACCTATGAACTTATTAACATTCATAACCTTTACTCTTAATCATTATTATCTCATTAATCATTAACACATTAAATCATAATCTTTAACTTATCAAACTAGTTTTATGGGCATCATAACTTAATAACTTTAATCTTATATTTATTTAACTAACTTATTAATCCTTAAATCATAGACATACTTTTAATCCTATTCATTAATTCATAATCTTGTGTTTATCATTAACTAATATCATTCATAACCTAGTATCTTATTATTCATAATCATACATCTTTTATCTTTAACCTTATTACTAACACGTCATACTTCATCATCTTCTTATTAATAATTAATCATAACACTTGATCATAATCTTTATCATTACCTAACCCTACTACTTATATCAATAACTTAAAGTAAATAAATTAGCATGATTGAACTAGGGTTTTGTGACTACCTTATCAAGATTGGAGACTAAGATTTGATGATGATGATGCAACGCAGAAACAGAAAACAGCAGTAGCAAGGACGACCCAAAAGGGGTGTTTTTGGGTCTGATTTGTCACGACAGAAAGCAGGTACAGCAGCAGGCAGATTCAGCAACAATAATACGATAAACAAGTGTTTTTCCTGGGCTGTTATGGTTTCACAGATAACAGCAAATACAGCAACAACTATGCAGCAAAAATGGACCATTGTGCATGCTATTTTGATCACGAAAAGCAGCAGGATAAACCAGAAAATAAGACGCAGCAACCAGGTCGATTTGTGGGACTGTTTGAGGTGTCGAAACAGAAATTAATCAGCTGCAGAAACAAGCTACAGAAAGTAGCGATTGAAGGACTGTTTGGAGGGGTTTGTAGTCGTTGCAGGTTGGGGGTTTATGGGAGCTTTTTGATCGACAGAAAATTGAGAGAAAGAAGGAGAACAAGTCGACTAAACTATGCAGCAGATTTGGGGTTTAATTTGTGATGAACGTATGGAAAAATTAGGGGTTTATATAGGGTTGTTGGATTTCCTAATCTTACTCAAAAAGTTTAAAGATCAAGGACTCTAATTAGAATTAAACTAGGACTAACAAAGCTTAGAGATTAAGTTTAATATTTCACTTTTTTTTTATTTCCTACAGCCGATTAAATATTGATACATATTATTTATTTATTTTTTTACGGTTTTAATTATTTATTTATGTATTTTATATATATTTTTTTTATTATTATTATTATTAATATTAGGGTTATTTAAATTACATTTTATTTAGTATTTAGACCCTAGCTTTTATAATTTTTTACTAAATTCATATTAGGTCTTATAAATTTTTAATTCATATAAATGTCACATTTATTTTATGACATATTGTTTATATTATTTATTTAGTATTAGGGTTAGGGTTTAATATTCAATATTAAATGCTATTTAGGGTTTCGTATTTAATGTATAGGGTTAGGTTTAGGGTTTTAATTAATATTAGGGTTTAAGTATTAATTACTTTATCTATCATACCCGGATAACAACCCTAATGCTAATACGCAGGATATGACATTGAAACCCTAAGGGCAGTTTGGTAAATTCAGAAGGGAAAAGTGAGGGTTGTCATAGTTACTATCATTGTTCATACCGCCGTATAAAAATCACTGATGTATAAGGTGTGAAGAATAAAGAAGTGATTCTAGTAAAGTTATATTCACGTTCTATATTGCTTGAGGACAAGCAACGCTCAAGTGTGGGAATATTTGATAATGCCAAAACCGAACATATATTTCATAGCATTATCCTTCCAAAAAGACAAGCTTTTAGTTGCAATGTTCTATTTTCAAGTGATTATCGTTTAAATAATAAAAGGTGAAGATAAAAGACAGATTCGACGATTTGAAGTCGCAAATGACAAGAATGCTCAAATATACAAGATACAATTCAAGTGGTTCCAATTATTGATGAGAAACGTCTAAAAATTACAAGAGTACAAGCCGCGGAATACAAAGTACAAGATATCTAAATGTACAAAAGGACATTCGAAAATCCGGAACCAAGACATGAACCAACTATTAACGCGCGAGTCAACGGACCTAAAGTTACAAGTTAACTAGGCACAAGAATATAATATAATATATATATAATTATATAAAATTATATATATTATATTATATATTATTTTTAAATCGAGCAGCCCGCGTTTAAATGAAGGATGGTTTCTGGACAGCCTGTCCCTGCGATCGCATGGGATTTGGGCATCACAGTCATGTGATCGCATGGCCACCAGATACTTTCTAGGTCTATAAATTGCAACGAATTCTGGCCAGATTACACACACCTTCTTCTATCTGATCTCTCACTCTCTCAGTTTATATTTAAATTTATATTTTAATTTTAATTTTAAGTTAATAATAATAATAAGGTTATTGTAGCGAATGTTTTAAGGTTTTGTAAGTCGAAACTCTGTCCGTGTAACACTACGCGATAAATAATCATTGTAAGTTATGTTCAACCTTTTTAAATTAATGTCTCGTAGCTAAGTTATTATTATACTTATTTGAGCCGAAGTAATCGTGATGTTGGACTAAATATTAAGACGGGGTTATTGGGCTTTGGACCATAATTGGAGTTTGGACAAAAGACCGAAACTTGTGGAAATTGGACTATGGGCTATTAATGGGCTTTATATTTGATTAACTAAATGATATCTCGTTAATTTAATATAGAGATTTATAATTTGACGTATTTATATATAACCACATACACTTGATCGGGTACAGTGGGCGGGATATTTATAAATACTATTAATTGTTCATTTGACCAGAGACGGGGATGGATTAATAGTCAATGGACTCATTAAAGAGGGGTGGATTACATTTAAGGGTATTTGGTGTAATTGTTAACAAAGTATTAAAACCTTGGATTACATACAGTCGATAACCTGGTGTAATCATTAACAAAGTATTACAACCTTGTTACGGTTTAAGTCCCCAATTAGTTGAAATATTTGACTTCGGGTATAAGGTTAATTTGGCGAAGACTCTCGCACTTTATAATTATGACTGATGGACTATTATGGACAAAACCAGATAGACATATCAAATAATCCAGGACAAAGGACAATTAATCCATGGTAATAAATTAAAATCAAAATGTCAAACATCATAATTATGGAAGTTTAAATAAGCATAAATCCCTTATTTTATATCTCATCGTACTTTTATTTACCGTCATTTTATTTATCGTACTTTAAATTATCACACTTTTAATTATCGCACTTTTATTTCTCGTCATTTACTTTACGCTTTAAATTAAGTTATATTTATATATTTATATTTAATATTTTGCATTAGGTTTTAACTGTGATATAAGACTTAAAATCGACAAACCGGTCATTAAATGATAAAACCCCCCCTTTTATAATAATAATAATACTTATATATATATATATATATATATATATATATATATATATATATATACACACACAAATATAGTTGTCGAAAAATATAGTGTAAAATCATCTGGATCCCTATGGAATGAACCGGACTTACTAAAAACTACACTACTCTACGATTAGGTACACTGCCTATAAGTATTGTAGCAAGGTTTAGGTATATCCATTCTATAAATAAATAAATAACTTGTGTAAATTGTATCGTATTTAATAGTATTTTGTAGTAAACTATAATAGTATTTCACGTACCACCTCTCGCACATCAAGTATTTTTGGCGCCGCTGCCGGGGAACTCGGTAAAAAACGCTATATTTTTGTAATCTATATTTTTGTACAAATATATAATTTCTTATTTTCATTTTGTATTTATATAATAAGTGTTAAAAAAATATTTATATTTTTTAAGATTTTGTAAAATTAATAAGTATTTTTATTAAGTTTTTAAAATATAAGTTTTTATATTTTATATAAATATTTTATATAAATTAAAATCAGAAAAAAAAAAATAATAATTAAAACAGAAATTGGGTCGGACCTGATCGAAGCCCAAGACTTATCTGGACTGCACGCTAATGCAATCGCATGATTTGGACATATTAAATCCATGCGAATGCATGGATTAGGCTGACAGGCAAAGAACCTCAGACCACATTAATTATGGGTAGGGTTTTAATTTATTTATTATTATTTCTTTAGGGTTTTAATAATATTAATTAGTTTAATTTTGTTTTTAATATATAATTAGTAATATTAAGTTTTATTATTATTATTAATTATATAAATTAATTTGTTTATAAACTAATAATATAAAAATAATTTTTTATATAAATTTTATCTTTATCATTTTTATATTATATCTTTTTATTATTTGTGTCTTTTTAATCGTTTATTTCGTAATTGTAATTTTATTTTGTTTAGTTTATCATTAATTAGTTTAAGTTTAGTTTATCAAATTATATCTTTTTAATCGTTTATCATTAATTAGTTTAAGTTTAGTTTTTAAATTTTGCCGTAATTTTCCCTTAAGATCTTTTTCTTAGATCTAGATTTTAGAAGCCTTAGAAATTTACGACATCGCTTTTCGCTTTAATAGATTTTGGTGCCTTATAAGTAATTGTCGATTTCCTTTTAGAATTATATTTTTACTTTTAGTAACTTTAGATTTAAGTTTTTAGACGCTAAGCTTTAGACGTAAAACTTTAGTTCTTTTGTTTTTCGACGTTTATTTTTTCGACTTTTGTTTTTCGACGCGCTTTTTCTTTTTCATTTCTACGCTCTAGTTTTTAGGATATAGATTTTTTTTTATCTTCTTTAAATTTTCGACGAAAAATTATTTTAAGCAATTAAATCAATAGACATCCAAAATTTTCTGGTTCGTATTAATAGTTGGATTTGTTAGTGGCGAGTTGTGGATATCTGATTTAAAGGGTCCTGGCTACCTGCTGCATCTATTGGCTATTCGAAACGTGAGCAAAATCAGAAAAGTCTATTAATTTGATAACTTATATAATTTTTATCTTTATAACTAATAGGATATTCAGTGAATGCACCGAGCAAAACGTTCACCACCTTTCATACGTTCACCAACTATAACTCGATCAAGACATCTAGCCAATATTGCCGCCATTGATTTTTCTTTAGAATCATCATCTAATCGAACAAGTACTCCAATTCAAATTTCCGATAATCCATTTTTTGAACCCGACTTCACAATTGAGGACCCGGAGGATATTCAAGGACAATTCAGAGATCCTGAACCACTAATCATTCCTCCTGAACAACAAATTATTCATCCGGAGATTATCGATGAAGAAACTGTTAAATCAGAATCTTCTAGTGATTCAGATTCAACAAATTCAGATATGGCAGAAACTGAGCCTCAAAGTATGGAAGACCAAATGAGAGCTGCACGTACGGGCAAAGGTCACGCCATTAATCAGCCAGATGTTAATGCACCAGATTTTGAAATCAAAGGACAAATCCTACACATGATCACTAATCAATGCCAATTTAGTGGTGCAACAAAAGAAGATCCAAACGAACATCTTCAAACTTTTAATAGAAACTGTAATATATTTAAAATTCGAGAAATTGAGAATGAAACTATTTATCTTATGTTATTCCCCTGGACTTTAAAGGGGGGAGCCAAAGATTGGCTAAAATCGTTACCTGAAGGAGCGATTGATACATGGCATGTTTTAGTTGAGAAATTTCTTAAAAGATTCTTTCCGGCATCTAAAGCCGTGAGACTTCAAGGAAAAATTGCCACGTTTGTGCAAAAGCTAAATGAAACGTTATTTGAGGCATGGACAAGATTCGGAAAAATGTTAAGAGGATGTCCTCAACATGGTTTAGACACTTTTCAAATGGTGCAAATATTTTACAAAGGAGTCGACGTCGCTACACGAAAAGACATCGACACAGCAGCTGGTGGTTCCATTATGAAGAAAACCGCAACCGAAGCTCACAAAATTATTGATAACACAGCCTCCTACTCACATGAGTGGCATCAAGAAAAAGATATTTTTCGTTCATCTAAAGCGGCTAGAGCCGATTCTAGCCATGACTATGATTCCATTTCTGCAAAGTTAGATGCTTTCGAAAGACTAATGGAAAAGATGACTAAAGATATTCACGCAATACGAATCAGTTATGAGCAGTGTGGAGGACCACATTTTACAAAAGATTGTCTCAGTGTTGAACAAACAATGGAACAAAGAGAGAATGTTTCATATATGAACCAAAGGCCGGGAAATAATTATCAAAATAATTATCAACCGCCAAGGCCAAACTATAATCGAAATCAAAACGTTCCGTACAATCCAAATGCTCAGCACAACAACCAACAAGGTCCTAGCAATCAAGAAGTATCTAACAATACTTACAATCAGTAAAGACCTGGTTATTTTAATAAACCGCCACAAACCGATGAGAAAAAGACAAATTTGGACGAAATGATTGCAAAGCTAATAGAATCTCAAAACCAGTTATTTATATCTCAGAAACAAACTAATAAACAAAATGCTCAAGCATTTAGAAATCAAAAAGCTTCAATCCAAAATCTGGAATAAGAAGTAAGTAACCTAGTAAGGTTAAATGGTGAAAGAAAACCGGGGAGTCTACCTAGCGATACAAATGCTAACCCCCGAAATGAAACAGCTAAAGCCATTACCACAAGAAGTGGTATTACACTTAAACCACCTAAAATGCCTGTAATTTCTGATGACTCTATTCCTACTACACAGGCACCACATAATATTTACATGTAAAAATATATAGTTTCCAACAAAAAGTGTTAAGCAATCGTTTTTAAAGTAAACACAGTC
Source organism: Rutidosis leptorrhynchoides (assembly GCF_046630445.1). NCBI lineage: Eukaryota > Viridiplantae > Streptophyta > Magnoliopsida > Asterales > Asteraceae > Rutidosis > Rutidosis leptorrhynchoides. The sequence continues at coordinate 199,245,271 of NC_092343.1, read as the reverse complement.
GAAGTCCAGATTCACTAATGCATCCTAACAACTCGATAAGACACACTAATGCAAATTTCTGGTTCTCTAAGACCAACGCTATGATGCCAACTGAAATGCCCCATTCATATCGATTATAAACGTTTCATATTAATTGGTTTCATTGCAAAGTTTTGACCTTTATATGAGACGTTTTTCAAAGACTGCATTCATTTTTAAAACAAACCATAACCTTTATTTTATCGATACAGGTTTAAAAGACATAACGTATATTATCAAGTAATGATAATCTAAAATATAACAATTACACACGACCATTAGATAATGGTTTACAATAATATGATACAATAAAGTGTTTTTCGAATGCAGTTTTAAACATTATTATACAAACATGTTGACTCCAATCCTTGTCCTTAAATTAGCATGCAACAGCAGAAGCTTTTAATAATCACCTGAGAATAAACATACTTAAAACGTCACCAAAAATGTTGGTGAGTTATAGGTTTAACCTATGTATTTATCAAATTGTAATAGTAGAACACAAGATTTCATTTTCAATAACATCATACAGCAATCTATATAAAAATCATTCATATGATGAACACCTGGTAACCAACCTTAACAAGATGCATATAGAATATCTCCATCATTTCGGGACTCTCATCGGATATGATAAATCGAAGTACTAACGCATCCGTAAACCGGATGAGGCTTGTTGGGCCAAATAGATCTATCTTTAGGATTCGTGTCAATTAGGGGCCATTTCCCTAATTCTTATGCTACCAAGCTAAAAAGGGGCAATATTCGGTTTAATAATCCAACCATAGAATGTAGTTTCAAGTACTTGTGTCTATTTTGTAAAACATTTAGAAAACTGCATTTATTCCCATCCCAAAAATATTAGATATTAAAAATGGGACTATAACTCACTTTCAAAGATTTTCAATTCGTTGAAAATCAGACTTGGCCACGGGTCGATTCACGAACCTATAACAAATATATAAATATATCAAGGTATGATAGAAATACATTCACATCATATTTTATTTACGTTTTAATGATTTAAGTTGTTAAGTTAGCAATCCATTGTAAGTAGTCCACAATTAGTAGTCAACAATTAGTAGTACATGGTATACACGTGTTGTATAAGACTCAATCATGACCCACAATACCGCTATTGTAGTTACACGTATTGTGTATGTGGTGTCTTTTGATTTATCTGACGTATTGTGTAACCATGACAAGTTAGAATACATGTATAATACAAGAAAGTTAGCTAAGATATGGTTAGTATAGAATTTAACAAACTACTTTCGTATTCATTTTAACCATTTTTAACCAATATTGTTTTGCTCATAACTTCTTCATTATAAATCTGTTTTGAGTGAATCAAATTGGTATGGTTTCGTAACAACCTGAAATTTATAAAAATAAACTAAAAAAGTGGTGGTGTATAGTCGGAGTTACAGGTTACATGCCTATCTTTAAAGAGGTAGTCATTTCATTCGAAGAACGACATCTTGATGACCATTTTGAAAAACATACTTCGACTTTGAGTTTATCCATGATTATTGGATATAGTTTCATGTTCATATGAAACATCATTTTTCCAGAAGAACAACTTTTAAATCAAAGATTATCATAGTTCTTAATTATCCAACATAAAACAGCCCCCGGTTTTACTACGACGGTGTATGTCTGATTTTACGATGTTCTTCGTGTTTCCAAGTTTTAAATCATTAAGTTAGAATATCATATAGATATAAAACATGTGTATAGTTGTTTTTAAAAGTTCAATTAGAAAGATTAACTTTTTTTGCGAACAAGTTTAGAATTAACTAAATTATGTTCTAGTGATTACGAGTTATTTTTATCGAATAAAATGGTTATATAAGTATGAATCGAACGATGTTATGAACATTATCACTACCTCAAATATAGTAGGTAAACCTACTAGAATTAACAAGAAATGATCTTGAGCTTCAAAGGATCTTGGATGGCTTGAAAGTTCTTAAAGTAGAATCATGACACGAAAACAAGTTGAAGTAAGATTACTACTCGAATTAAGATAGTTATAGTTATAGAAATTGAATCAAAGTTTGAATATGAATATTACTTTGAATTAGAATGATAACCTACTGTAAATAACAAAGATTTCTTGAGATTGGATGATCACTTGAAATAGATTTGCAAGATTGGAAGTAAGCTAGTAAACTTGAAAGTGTTCTTGAAAGATTGTGTTGTATGTTGATTTATGTTTGGATTTTTGAGCTATATTGAGCTAGATTTTGATGAAGATGATGAAGAACACTTAGAACACCAAGAGAGAACTTGAGAGAGATGTGTTTGTGATAGTGCTCCAAATGAACATATATTTAGGCGCAATATCCTTCCAATATGTAAAGCTTTTTTTTGCTATTGTTCTATTTTTATGTAATAATCGTTTAAATAAATAAGTGCGAAGACAAAAGAAGAAGACAACGATTTGAAGACGCAAATGACCAAAAAAGCTCAAACGTACAAGATATAATTCAAGTGGTTCAATTTATTGATGAGAAACGTCCAAAAATGACAAGAGTACAAGTCGCGAAACGCAAAGTACAAGATATTAAAACGTACGAAAGGACGCTCGAAAATCCGGAACTGGGACATAAACCGAGCATCAACGCGCAAGTTAACGGAGCTAAAATTACAAGTCAATTATGCACAAGAATATAATATAATATATATATAATTATATAAAATTATATATAATATATATATATATTTAAATAAAGTGTCGGCAAACTAGAAAACAAAGCATTGTGAGCTGGATCAGGTAGCCATGCGATCGCATGGCATATAGGCACAAAGCCCATGCGATCGCATGCGCATCAGAAGTTGGTCAAGTGCTATAAATAGCCACGAATTCGGACGAGCTCAACACACTTCAATTTTCTTTCTTCCTCTGTAAAGAATTATATATATTTATATTTATAATTTAAAGTTTAAATTAAGTTTAATAATAATTGGGTTAATGTAAGAAATGTTTTAAGGTTTTGTAAGACGGAACTCTGTCCGTGTAACGCTACGCGATTAATCACCACTGTAAGCTATATTCTTCCTTTTTAAATTAATGTATCGTAACTAAATTATTATTATGCTTATTTGAGGCGAAGTAATTGTGATGTTGGGCTAAATATTAAGATGGGGTTATTGGATTTTGTACCATAATTTGGGTTTTGACAAAAGACCGACACTTGTGAACATTGGACTATTGACTATTAATAGGTAGGGGGTATTGTCTAATTGAATGACAACTCATGAGAACCTGTCGAACCTATCTTCAAATTAGTTAATCTAATAATTATTAAATTGATTACGAATGTCCTATTTAGTGATTATACGACATCGTTTACAAACATTTGATTAATCAATTGGATTGGGTAATTGATTATTCATTATGGCCAAGTGAATAAATTAATGTATCATGGACTAATTAAAACAGGGGTGGATTACATACAAGGATAATTGGTATATTTGTTAACAAAGTATTAAAACCTTGGATTACACGCAGTCGATAACCTGGTGTAATTGTTAACAAAGTATTAAAACCTTGTTACAGTTTAAATCCCTAATTAGTTGGAATATTTGACTTTGGGTATAAGGTTAATTTGACGAGCATTTTATAATTATGACCGATGGACTATTATGGACAAACACCAGATAGGTATCAAATAAACCAGGACAAAGGACAATTAACCCAGAGTAATAAATTAAAATCAAAACGTCAAACATCATGATTACGGAAGTTTAAATAAAAATAATACTTTTATTTCATATTTCATCGTACCTTTATTTACTGTTATTTTAATTACTGCAATTTACTTTATCGCAATTTAAATTCTGTCATTTATATTATCGTCATTTCTCTTTACGCTTTATTTAAAATCGACAAATCGGTCATTAAACGGTAAAAAACCCCCTTTTATAATAAAATTACTATATATAATTATATATATTTTATATAAATATAGTTGTTAAAAATATAGTGTTAAACTCAGCTAGCTCCCTGTGGACCGAAACCACACTTACTAAAAACTACACTACTCTACGATTAGGTACACTGCCTATAAGTGTTGTAGCAAGGTTTAAGTATATCCCATTCAATAAATAAATAAATAAAAACTTGTGTAAATTGTATCATATTTCGTAATAAAAATAATAGTATTTCGTATACACCGCTGCACACATCAAGTATTTTTGGCACCGCTGTCGGGGAACACTCAACGCCGAAGCGAAACGCTATAAAAAAAATTAGTTTTTAATATATTTTTGTAAAAATATAATATTTCTTATTTTGTAAAAATATTTTGTTTAAAATACAAAAATATAAAAACATAAAAAAAAGTATATATATATATATATATATATATATATATATATATATATATATATATATATATATATATATATATATATATATATATATATATATATATATATATATATTTAAGTGTTTAAATTAAAAAGTTTTTATTTTTAGTTAAAAAAACTAATAAGTAATTTATTTTATTTTTAGTTAAGTAATATTTTTTTAAATTAAAAACAGAAATACAAATCAAAATAAAAAAAATAATTACACGATTGAACCTGCAATTTTTGAACCTGCATAGTAATCTGAATCTGCGTCCATGTGATCGCATGGTTGCACCACTTTAAACTCATGCGACCGCATGAGCCTGTCTGACAGGTCTGGTACCTTTGACTGTACGATTAGGGTTTACGTTTAATAATTATTATTATTATTAATTAAGTTATTATTTAGGGTTTTTATTAAAAAATATTTAGTTTAAGTTTATTTAAATTAGTTTTAATTAAGTTTTTATAATTATAATTAATACTTTTATAAAATAATAATATAAAAATAATATTTTTATAAAAATAAGTAATTTTATCATTTTTTGTATCTTTTTTATAAATTGGATATTTTTATCGTTTAATTCGTAATTTGTATTTTTATCGTTCGTAATTAGTTTTAAACTTAGTATTTTGTCATAGTTATTTTATATTTCTAGATTTTTAGGCTTTACCGTAAAATCCTTTAAGTGCTTTTTCTTTAGATTAAGATTTAGGCGCTTTAGAATTTTACGACGTCACTTATCGCTTTAATATTTAAATAGATTTTAGTGCCTATTTAAGTTATTACCGTTTTGGATATAGAATTCTTTTAAGCCTTAATACCTTTAGGTGCAAGTTTTAATATTTAGTTTTTAGACTTTTAAGTTTCGACGTTTTTCTTTCTTATTTTTATTTTTTGATGTTTTTCGACGCGCTTTTTCTTTCTCATTTATAGCTCTAGTTTTTAGGACATATAATTTTCTTTATTTTCTTTAAATTTCGACGAAAAATTATTTTAAGCGGTTAAATTGATAGACATCCAAATTTTCTGCTTCGTAGTAATAGTTGGATTTGTTAGTGGCTGAGTTGTGAATTTTCCGACTTAAAGGGTCCTGGCTCCCTGTTGCATCTTTTGTCTATTCGAAACGTGGGCAAAAGCAGAAAAGTCTATTAATTTGATAACTTATATAATTTCTAATAGGATATTCAGTGAATGCACCGAGCAAAACGTTCACCACCTTTCATATGGTCACCACCTGTAACTCGATCAAAACATCTAGCTAATATTGCCGCTGTTGATTTTTCTTTAGAATTATCATCTAGTCGAACAAGTACTCCAATTCAAATTTCCGATAATCCATTTTTTGAACCCGACTTCACAATTGAGAACCCGGAGGATATTCAAGGACAATTCCAAGATCCCGAACCACTAATTATTCCTCCTGAACCACGAACCGTTAAATCAGAATCCTCTAGTGATTCGTATTCAACAAATTCAATTATGGAAGTAACGGAACCTCTAAGTATGGAAGACCGAATGAGATCCACACGCACTGGCCAAGGTCACGCCATTATTCGGCCAGATGTTAATGCGCCAGATTATGAAATCAAAGGACAAATCCTACACATGGTAACTAATCAATGCCAATATAGTGGTACGCCAAAACAAGATCCAAACGAACATCTTCGAACCTTTAATGTGATGCCATGTACAAAACCATCGTGTACGAATCATCAACAACAGGATCATTACAAGGTTAAGTACTATATGCTGTAATTAAAGAAGTTGCATTCACGATAAAAAGGTGATGTCATAACCGACATCAAATGTTTTACATTTCAAAAGCATGCTTCACTAAGTAGAAGCAAATAATAAGTGTATGTGACCACAATGGTCGTTACAAGTCATAGTTCAAAAGTAATAAAGTTTGAATGCAAGGTAAAGTAGTTCATGCGATGACAACTCTAAGCAGCGGGTGTCTACAGCACGACTAGTACACAGCGGAAGCTAACCTCAAGCACCTGAGAAAAACATGCTTAAAAATGTCAACACAAAGGTTGGTGAGCTATAGTTTAAGTATAACAGTATGTAAGGTAGGCCACGAGATTTCAGTGCTACAAAGAGCGTTTCAAAACAGTATGATAAAGTATATGTTAATCGTGCGCACTTGGTAACTAACTTAACGTTTATACCCCCTGAAAGTACACTTGGCAAGTGCGTATGTTTACGAAGTATTAAACACCCGTTAAATGCTAGCGCTACTAGCCCGAGTGGGGATGTCAAACCCTATGGATCCATATCTAAGATTCGCGTTCACGGTTCAAAAACCAATGATTAAACGTTACCGAGCTAAAGGGAATGTTTATGCCGTTGTATAACCCACACATATATAAAGTTTAAGTACTCGTGCCTAGTATGTAAAACATAAAATTCGCATGTATTCTCAGTTCCCAAAATAAGTTAAAGTAAAAAGGGAATGCTATAACTCACAATGATAAAGTAGTCGTAAAGTCGGTTCAGAAAAGGTGTGCAAGTAATCGGTCCGAAGGTCCTCAACCTAAGGCAAATAGTACTAAGTCAGTAAATCGTCTTAATAGGTTTAAAAGTATGTAAATAAGGTCTTAAAGGTCATCATCATTCATCATCAAACAAAAGGCGTAAAGTAAGTTTCGTTTATGAAAGTAGTTTTAAAACAAAGGCTGACTTCAGTCAGTCACCACGGCCTCTACCCTTACTGAATTAAGGTGAGACCAGTGGCCATGGCTCCGTACATGAGTTCTTTAAGTGTGGTAAAATTTACAGAAGCAAACTCGTCTTCGTTTGACCGTGGTGATGGTTTAAGTGCGAGTAGGTCAGAAATTTCTGCACAACGTTAAAGGACATAGTGACGATCAGAGGGCCATAAATCCTAAACCGTAACTCGGATTAAGACGAGTCCTATATGAAAAGTTATCTACTCGAAAAGATCTATTTTAAAATAATAACCACAACAGCCCAGATCTACTGGTCTGTTACAGAATCAGCAAAACAGTAGGGTTTGGACAGAAGCAGTAAGTTTAAGTGAGTTCCAGTGGTCTTGGTGCTTGATGTTCATCATGGTTCTCATCCTTGATGCATATAGCTTCAAGTGTACAACTCGTTGATGTGTCTACATCATCTCAACCAAGTCTTGACCATCATAACACTAGTGCAAATCTAAGACATGAAGTACAACTCACTTAAGAGTTGCATGTAGTTTGATGAACCAAAGTTACATCAAAGTCTTAGGTTTGACACTTACATGAACTATAAAAGAAATATTGAACTATAAACTTAAAAGTAAACTAACTAATCAAGATCTTAAGATGTAGAACATAGTTCTTAGTTAGATCTTGAAGATCCAAGACCCAAAAGTCTAGATCAAGCATAAGTATACAAAGTTATATTTAAAGAAAACTTATTTACATGTTCTTGAACCTTTAAGTTATCTTTTAGTTCCAAGAGATATGAGATCAAGACTAACTTGTAGTACTTGACCAACAACAACCAAAATCATACAATTAAAGTGCAAGTAACACTAAATAAACAAGTAAAAGGTTCATGGTTTGTTCATACTTTTAAAGATTCAACCAATGTTTGATCGTTAAGTAAAGTAAACTTTAAGTTTACTTCAAGAACTACAAGTATGATTTTAATCAACACATGAACTTGCAATCTTTAAAGAAAGTATATGTAGAACCTAAACTAGAGAGTTTAGTTCTTGAATGTTCTTGTTAATACAAGATAAAGTGATGAACAAACTAGTGAGTTTGATTCATAACAACATGTAAATAACTAACTAACAAAGACAAGTAACTAACAACAATGAACAACAAGTATCAAACAACAAATGATGATGATGATTAGAGGGTGAAAGGTCACGGTTTTAGCAAGAAAAAGAAAGGGAGAAATGCTTCAAGTTACTTACAAGAATGTAGAAGAATTGAGAGAGAAATGAAGCAAGTATGTGTGTGTGTTTTTGAGAGAGAATTCTAGTAAGTAAGTAATGAATAAATTGAAACCAAAACCTCCCTCTAATGGCTCTAAGGCCACGGTTTCTGCAGCAATTAGGGAGGGGGGAGTTGTTCTTTGGTTATTAGTGTGTTAAAGCTTCAAAAGTTGGACAAAAGATGGGGTTTCATGGGGATAACAAGTTAACTAGATTCCAATTGATGTAACTAACTAGTTTCCATGTTCAAGTAATACTTACTAGTGGAAGAGTGGGCTAATTAGTCCACTTAAAGTGTAGGGTGGGCTTGTAAGCCCAAAGTCATAAGTCCATTTCACTACTAAAGCCCAAGTTCACTTAATTAACAAATTAATCAATTTAAAGCCCAAGTAATTAACCAACAACCTTAGTTAATTAAAATGATTAATAAAACTAATCATGAATGTAAATAATATCTAAAAATATTATTCGTGAAAGTTCCGGGTGTCACAAAGACGTTTCGGACAATTAAAGTCAAGTACGTTAAATCATGGCAACATATAAATGTAATAACATACATTTGTTTCATCACACGTATTAATAATAACAATTATTAATAAATAAACGTTGGAAAATCCAGGGTCGTTACATTTAATAGGATTTGTACTCTATTCAAAATCAGAGAAGTTGAGAATGAACAGATCTATCTCATGTTGTTTCCCTGGACTTTAAAGGGAGAAGCCAAAGATTGGTTAGAATCGTTACCCAAAGGAGCGATTGACACATGGGATGTTTTAGTTGAGAAATTTCTTAAAAGATTCTTTCCGGCATCAAAGGCGTGAGACTACAAGGAGAAATTGTTACGTTCGCGCAAAAGCCAAATGAAACTCTATATGAGGCGTGGACAAGATTCGGAAATTTGTTACGGTTTAGACACTTATCAAATAGTGCAAATATTCTACCAAGGATGCGATGTTGCTACACGGAAAGACATCGACACATCAGCTGGTGGTTCCATTATGAAGAAAACTGCAACCGAAGCCCAAAAAATCATTGATAACACAGCCTCCCACTCGTATGAGTGACACCAGGAAAAAGATATTTTTCGTTCATCAAAAGCGGCTAGAGTCGATTCTAGTCATGACTTTGATTCCGATTATGCAAAAATAGATGCCTTCGAGAGACGAATGGAAAAAGATGACTAAAGATATTCACGCAATACGAATCAGTTGTGAGCAATGCGGTGGACCAGACTTAACGAAAAATTGTCACATTGAGCAAACAATGGAACAGCGTGAGAATGTTTCCTACATGAACCAAAGGCTGGGAAATAATTATCAAAATAATTATCAACCGCCAAGACCAAACTTTAATCGAAATCAAAACATTCTTTACAATCCAAATGGACCCAACAATAACTCGTACAACCAACAAGGTCCAAATAACCAACCAACTCAAAACAACATTTTCAATCAACAAAGACCTAGCTTGTATAAACCACCACAACAAACCGAAGAGAAAAAGTCAAATCTAGAAAAAATGATGGCAAAGCTAATGGAATCTCAAACACAATTTATTACATCTCAAACCCAAACAAATGAGAGATTTGATCAGTCATTAAGAACTCAACAAGCTTCTATTTTGAATCTATAAAAACACGTAAGTACTCTTGCTAGCATGATGAGTGAGAGGGAATAAGGAAAGCTACCGAGTAATACTGAAGTAAATCCTCGGAATGAGAATGTTAATATGGTGTCAACGAATTCTGAAAAACCAGCATCAGAAGATGGGAAGGTTTTAGATGTGAGTAACAATGAAGAAGTTATAATACCACTACCACCCAAGTATGTAAAGCCAGTGGTGCACCCTACAGACCACCCATCCCGTTTCCAAGAAAAGGAGTTGAGTATGAGCAAGTAATAGGTAATATAGTTTGTGATACCTCTGAAAAGAAGAAGAAGAAGAATAAGAAAATGCAAGAAAAAAAACCGTAGAAGTAAACTTGGTGAAGACAGTTCCACCAAAACCTCCATCAAGGTTGGGTGATCCGGGTGAATTTATTGTTCCTTGTCTACTTAGTGATTGTGTCATATATGATGCACTAAAAGATTTAGGTGCGAGTGTGAGTGTTATGCCTTTTTCATTATATAAGAGATTAGGAGTAGGTGAGTTAAGTCTAACGAACATGAGTGTTAGACTCTTTGATCAAACCATTAAGCACCCAGTTGGAATTGCTGACAAGCTACCCGTTCAAGTGAGTAATTTAACATTTCTAGTCGAATTTATTTTCATTGATATAGAAGAGGACTCAAACATTCCTCTAATTTTAGGTCGACCATTCTTAGCGTCCACCAGGGCGTTATTTGATGTAAGGGAGGGTAGAATGACACTTAGTGATGGTGAAAAATTGGTCACCTTTGTTTGTCGAAAGTCTAAATCTCCACCAACTAAAACCGTAGAACCAATAAAAACGATTGGTAAGAACCATATTGTTTTACCAACTCCAAAGGTAGTGCTTAAGAATAATAAAACGCCTAAGTGTGGGGAAGATGAAGTAAAACCTAATGATGACCTGATAACAAAGAACCCGTTGTTGATACGAAATTAAATGACTCCGTTATTAACAGTTCAATGAAGAAACTTATTAAACGGATTCGTGATGCAAGAACCAAGGGGAACTTTAGGTTATGTAACCGGTTAGTATCCAATCTTTCGCCTAAAGAAAAGGCGAAACTAGTTAAATTTGTGGATATTACACAGGAGTCCGACCAATGGCTTAAAGCAAAAGTCACAGATATGCAAGTTGATTATGGTCCAAAAGAAATTGACAATGAAGTTAATCACAATTTCGACACCACATCTACTTAAGTGTGGGGAGATTCAAATGTTCTAAGAAAAAAATACTGTCTAGAGTTACTTGTTCTGTTCTCGTGTAGTTCCGAGAATGGAATCCGATTGGTCTTTTCCGCTAGCAGACACTAAAGAACTAGTTTTCTTCCCCCCATTCTGAATTTTATTTTGTTTTGTAGGTTTGTATGAAATTAATACGCTTTTTAAATTTTGTGTGAATTTAAAAACAAAATTTACTTTATTTCATTAAGTTTAAAAAAATGATTTCTAAAATTCGTCGTAAGTTAAAGACTAGATCATAGAATCGAAATTGCTTTACTCAGGGAGGGGCGAAAAATTTTGTTATCATTATTTTTAATTTTATTGATCTAAAGTATACCAAAAAAAATTAAAAAACCCAAAAATCTTTGCTTTTAAAACAATCGCTTTAACGACAAATTTTAAATTTTGTCGAGGGACGGACTAGGTAAACATACCGAAACTACCTAAAGTAAAACGAAACAAAATTTTAAAAAATTATTCATTTGAATTGTTAAAGGTTTTAATAATATATATATATATATATATATATATATATATATATATATATATATATATATATATATATATATATATATATATATATATATATATATATATATATATCTATATATATATATATGTTTGTAGTTTATCTTATGTAAAACAGGGTAAAACAGCGCACTTTCAAAGACTGACATTAAGTTCAGTAAAAGCTACTAATTTTACGATAAGACGCAAAACATATGTGAAATTACAACAAAAGGAATGAACGATGAGGCGAACCATCTATCATTTCACGAGCTTAGTAATTACAAACTGGGTATTTTTAATCACTTTTCTACACTAATCACCCTCATGCATTTATAATTATAGTCTGATTTCATGCAAATGAGGGCATTGCATGATCTCAAGTGTGATAAAGGGTTATAAATTCTCTCGGGTTTACACTTAGTTTAATTGCCAAATTTTGTGAAAATTTGAAAAATTTTCAACTAAATGAATTCAAAATCATGTTTATACATATTTATGAACGATAAAACTAGGTGTTAATGTCGAAATTATTGTTACCTCGGAGAGAACATAAATGGAGAAACAACCCAAAAATGATTGAATTCATTTAAATTGGAATAGAAGAGAATAAAAAGGCAAAGAAAAGAATAAATAAAAGCTAAGTGTGGGAAGAAATTATCAAGTTCTTTAAAACATATATCACATATATTTGTACAAGATTATTGCAGGTACTTTTGTTTTGAACTAAACTAATCAGTTTTACCCGGTTTATTGTAATACATTTGAAAGAAAAGATGGATCTACACGATGAATCAATTCCATCATTAAAAGGAAGTAAAGTCTTCCGAAAAAGACACGCGCTTCTTGATTTAGGTCAGGAAGTTGTCGTCCAGACCAGTTGTAGAGTCTACGAAAAACCTTGAAAAGTTTTCTCGAAAATCAGCAGGAAATCCACGAACCTCGGCATCAAACAGGGTCACCAAGTGGTCAGACTTATCCTAACCATGAGAGGATCTGTCTCGTAAAATGGAGAGGGCGCCGTTCAAATTAGCTTGATAAGACTAATGAATCAGACCCCAGAAAGGATAATCTCCTTAAAGATTAAAAATCAGCTTTTAAGCATGATATTACTCAATCCTTGAGATTGACCTTATAGATTGAGAATTACAAACTCATGAAATTCAATGATATCTAAACTCGAGCTTGAACGATAAAATATTTTGATCAAATTAAAACCGATTTGTTTTCTGAAAACCCATTTTCAATGCATTCATTACCATTGAACGTAAAATCCTAGGAATTCACCTGAAATTCATTAGGTCACCTGAACCAAATCGGGTGTCAACCATAAGAACGGTGGTTGCATAGCATGGTCGAAGACAGGACCTTGTGCCAGACCGAAAAATTATAGGATGATCTTTACTATTGCTCCTACAAAGGATAGTAATTGCATCCCACACGTTGTGGACCATGAACATCTGCATGTCATTAGACATTGCCTTAACAATTTCTTGTTCATCGCTTTCCTTTACAACCGGACGGTGGTTTACCGAAAAGTAATATACGGGACAAGTAAACTGGACGTGTGCTTTCCTAATACAAGGTTAGCAAGTGGGTGACACAAAACCACAAGTTTTTGAGCTAAAATTTTGAAATATGAAACCCACAAAACCCACAAACCATTTTGCAAACACCGGTGAAGGGTTATTCCAGAAAACTTATCTAGGGTAAAAGCTAGAATGAATTTTTAAAATATCAAATGTTTTCAAAAAGATTCAATTTCCTTAAAGGATCTAAATTTTTATAGTCATGTGGGACTGTAAATCACATCGTTACTATCATTGTTTATACTGCCGTATCAAAATCACTGATGTATAAAGTGTGAGAATAAAAAAAAAAGTGATTCGAGTGAAGTGTGATTTTATTTCAAAGTTCTGTATTGCTTGAGGACAAGCAACGTTCAAGTGTGGGGATATTTGATAGTGCTCCAAATGAACATATATTTAGGTGCAATATCCTTCCAATATGTAAAGCTTTTAGTTGCTATTGTTCTATTTTTATGTAATAATCGTTTAAATAAATAAGTGCGAAGACAAAAGAAGAAGACAATGATTTGAAGACGCAAATGACCAAAAAAGCTCAAACGTACAAGATATAATTCAAGTGGTTCAATTTATTGATGAGAAACGTCCAAAAATGACAAGAGTACAAGTCGCGAAACGCAAAGTACAAGAAATTAAATCGTACGAAAGGACGTTCAAAAATCCGAAACCGGGACATAAACCGAGCATCAACGCGCAAGTCAACGGAGTTAAAATTACAAGTCAACTATGCACAAGAATATAATATAATATATATATAATTATATAAAATTATATATATTATATATATATTTAAATAAAGTGTCGGCAAACTAGAAAACAAAGCATTGAGAGCTGGATCTGGTAGCCATGCGATCACATGGCATATAGGCACAAAGCCCATGTGATCGTATGGGCATCAGAAGTTGGCCAAGTGCTATAAATAGCGACGAATTCGGACGAGCTCAACACATCTCAATTTTCTTTCTTCCTCTGTAAAGAATTATATATATTTATATTTATATTTATAATTTAAAGTTTAAATTAAGTTTAATAATAATTGGGTTAATGTAAGAAATGTTTTAAGTTTATATATATATGTGTGTGTGTTCAAATATATATGTTCATATATATATCATCATGTCATTTACAAGTTATAACGTTCGTGAATCATCGGACAAATTGGGTGGTCAAACGTTTACATAAAATCTGTTTCAATTAACCAAGTCTTAACAAGTTTGATTGCTTAACATGTTAGAAATATTTAATCAAGTAAATATTAATCTCATTTAATATATAATCGTGGAAAAACCCGGGTCATGACATAGTGTACCTAATGGTCTACGCGTTTTTAGAACCAGGAAAATCGCGTAAAAAAGGAAGACGAAAACGTCAGTATTGCGCATACTTAGTTTCATTGTTTTCGTAATTTTTTCCCGAGTTAAATGGTGGTGTCGGGATAATTTAACTCGCAGCGAGCGGAAAGATACGACCTGTTAAAAATGTGTGAGAAGTTTTTAAAAAAAATATTGGTTCTACAGTTTTAGCCCCTGCAAATTCTGCATGCTTAACATTGTTCAGGGAGACTTTTGTAAATCTGTTTTGTATTGCCCTTTTCAGCCTGATGAAATGACCAAACACTTCATCAATTGTAGTATATTTAGAATAGAATAGAATAGAATTTAGAGTTAAACTAGTCCGGATCCGGCCCGCGTGATGCGGCGGGGGCTTTCGGCCCGTGTATTCATATTTAACGTAGCGTTGTGTATTTACAGAGGAAAAAACGGCGCAGGTCTTAAGCGCTGTTTTAGATGTCGTTGTCTTAAGCGTTTTTTAAAAAAGTGTCCATTTCGAACGTAGTTAGTTTCGTTTCATTTCGAACGGGCTGTCGTTGTGTTAAGCATTTTTTAAAAAGTGTCCGTTTTGCGTATAGTTAGTCCCGTTGGATTCGTGAGACAAAATTTAACTCGCACTGAGCGAGAAGATAAGGCCCGTTATAAATTCGGGGGGAATTAGTTTTTTTTTTATTTTAATAAAATTATATGTTTACACTTTGTACCCCTAAGAAAGTGTAAATTTGAGGGGGGTTGTGTAAATTGAGCCAAAGTTTAGGGATTGACTGTAGTGTGAACGCAAACTCAAAACTACAATCCAAAACAACTTAAACTACACATTTTCACATGTTTTTAGTATATAAGGGTTAATGATATAAATATCTTTATGGTACAAAACATAATTTCATAATACGAGTAATACATACGAAGTAATTTATGTTTTGGTCTTTGAAATTAGTCCGGAGCAGCCTGCGCATTGCGGCGGGGGTTTTCGGCCTGCATGTTCGTATTTTACGTAGCGTTGTGTATGTATAGAGTAACAAACGGCTCATGTTTTAAGACCCGTTTGAATGTCGGTGTGGTTAGCGTTTTGAAAAGGTATCCGTTTCGGACGTAGTTAGTCTCTTTTTGTTCGTAAAATTATTTTAAGTTTAATGGTGGTAGCGGTGAAAATTAATTTGTGATGAGTAGGAAGATAGGGCCCGTTAAAGTTTGCGGTGAGTTTTAATTTTTGATTTAAATTAAAAAACTGAAGTTACGTTTTTAACTCCTAAAGAATTTAAGAGCCCTAGATAGTTGAGGGGGTAAAGTGAAAAATCAAGTGTGAAAGCAATCGGTGAAACACCATTTTGGCTGGTACGACATCAACTTTCATTCCTTTTAGTATATAACTAGAGAATTGGCTCGCGTGATGACGCGGTGCCTTTCGGGTTATATAATCATAGTTAACGTAGCGTTATGTATGTACGGAAATAAAAATGCTTTGTTACGGGTGTTTTTGGATAGACGTCGTTAGTACCTAGTATATCTAATGGCATATGCATTTTTAACATCAGGAAGATTGTGTAAAAAAATGTAAACATAACCATCGATATGATGTAAGTAGTTTGGGTTGTTTATTGTAAGTGTACGTATATGTATTGAAGATAGCCCGAGGTGTTTAGCGTTTTTTGAGAAGTGTCCGTTTCGCGTATTGTTAGTCCCGTTAGGTTCGTCAAATTTTTTCGAGTTGAACGGTGGTCTCGGAAAAATTTAACTCGCACCGAACGAGAAGATAGGGTCTGTTATAAATTTGGGTGGAATTAGTTTCTTTTATTTTAATGTAATTATATATTTACACTTTCTACTCCTGTAAAAGTGTAAACTTAACGGGCCGTTGTGTAAATTGAGCCGAAGTTGAGGGACCGTTTATAGTGTGAACGGAAAATCAAAACGACAAACCAGAACAACTGAAACGATAAAAATTCGGGTGTGTTTTAGTGGTATAATATATATATATATATATATATATATATATATATATATATATATATATATATATATTAGTGTTTTTGAAATTGAAATATCTAAATAATAGGTATCCAAATTATTTGTCTTTAAACATATATGATTTGATGCTTTTGTTTTTTGTTAGTTAGTTGTGTGGCTCTTAACATTATTTTAATAACTATTTATAATATATATATATATATATATATATATATATATATATATATATATATATATATATATATATATATATGGTAACATTCCCAGGAGAATCGTTTTCGTACATAGATAATAGGTTACTCATCATTATAAAATACATAAATTAATATTAACTAGATGCTTCAAGGGGATGCATAACTCATGTTGCGTATAGTAATATGAGATTACGAGATTTCAATTTTGGGGATACATAAATAATTTTAGTTCCTATCGCTACAAATATCGTAAAGTTAATCTTTTAATTTTATAATTTCTAATTAATGGGGTCATGGATCATGGATGGTTAGTCTTGTATGGCCGCTGGTTTGCCATTCAAGAAACATATGGTGTGTGAAGTTTGTTTGACTGAAAAACGAATATTCAAATTAACAATATCAAAGATGAAGATACTTCGTAAACTGCTTTGAATTCGGTGTGATTGAATTCCAAAACTACCCATGATATAAGTTTCTTTTCAGTTTTTTATCTCTCCTACTTTCTAACTGTAGATTAAAATATCAAGGCTTAAAATTGTTCTCACCAATTTATATTTGTGAGAATGTTCTCACTTGAACAATTATATATATATATATATATATATATATATATATATATATATATATATATATATATATATAATTCCAAAACTACCCATGATATAAGTTTCTTTTCAGTTTTTTATCTCTCCTACTTTCTAACTGTAGATTAAAATATCAAGGCCTAAAATTGTTCTCACCAATTTATATTTGTGAGAATGTTCTCACTTGAACAATTTTACATATATATATATATATATATATATATATATATATATATATATATATATATATATATATATATATATATATATATATATATATATATATATATATACATACATACTAGGTCTTAGAGCCGGTGCGTTGCACGGGTGTGTAAAAAGCCGTACAAAAACTTAAACAGATTATATCATTAAAGTATGTAAATAGCGAAAGTAAATACAACGTTAGACCTCATGCGTTGCACGGGTGGTTAAAATAATCGTACAAAAATTAATTGATTTTTTCAAACAATTATTCTTTTGAGTTTAAGAACCCGTGGTGTTGACAAATTTTAAAAGTTCTTTTAAGTTTAAGAGCCTGTGGTATTGACAAATTTTAAAAGTGATTTTGTGTGGTATTATTAACTTAACGTCTACAAATTTTTTTACTTCTCACAATTAATATCTTTTTATGAGTCATTTGAAAATTTGTCATGGAACGTGTCACAACAAAAACACGTTAATAAAGTCTAAGTTATATTTGTTATATGTTATCATTATATAATATATAATAACTCTTGTATAAAACATATATAAGTCACATGTTAGTGTATATATATATATATATATATATATATATATATATATATATATATATATATATATATAGGGTTATGAGCCTGTATGTTGCACGGAAATTGCATATTTATGATTTCGTAAATATAAATATCGGATTTTGAGCCCGTGCGTTAGATTACTGTTAATGAGCGGAAAAAATTTAACTATGAAATATTTGGTTAGTAAAAAATTCATCTATATAAAATCGTATGTGAGATATAAATGATAAATTTAGAAGAATAAAAAATGATTTTATATAAATTAAAAAAATGATAAATTAATTTTATCTTCAATGTTACGATTAGCACAATTAGATATTGAGATATAGATTGTAACATACGAAATCTGTTACAATTATTTATGGATATTGAGATATAGATTGTAACATTCTTAATATATTACGGCATTATATTATACAATATAATTATAATAATTATTGTAAATAATATATATAATCTATACATATAACAATCCATAAATAACTTTCAACCACAATTAAGAAAAACTTTTTCTTTTATATATATATATATATATATATATATATATATATATATATATATATATATATATATATATATATATATATATACTGTCTTTGAAATTGAAATATCTAAATTATTTGTCTTTAAACATATATGATTTGATGCTTTTGTTTTTTGTTAGTTAGTTGTGTGGCTCTTAACATTATTTTAATAACTCTTTATACTTTATATACTCCGTATTTAAAAATGAATAATACTAAGTATAATAGTATGTTCTAATTTATCTCTCAATTTTTTCAAGCTAGTAAGCTTCATATATAAGGTAAACAAAAAAATGTTGTATTTCAGCTTCATATATGAGTTACACAAATAATGTTGTATTTCATTTTAGGCGTAATACAAGTACAGCTATTAAGTACGTATTAGTCTGTAACATATTTTTGTTAGCGTGTGGCCAGATAAACACATCTCCTCTATTCTCCTCTATATATACAAGAATAATTATTAATTAATAAATATTTTCAAACACTCTTTAATGACCATTAGATCAACTAATTACTTCGCCATGCTGCTTGATCATCTACAAAACATATTAGCTAATACATCATTATTGTGACGTAATATCTCTATAATATCATTCAATTCAATCCAATTCAAATTTAAAAATAAAAATAAAAAATACGTAAATATTAATTAGTTAATGTCCTTTATGTCATACTTAACAACATATACTCTTGTATTACTTGTATAGATAATAATTGAATAAATTAATATAACCAATAGGCCCAATACATAGATAGTAGATAGCTAAAACTAAAAGAAAATTTTAAGGATAAATGGTGATTTCTCTCGAGAAGCAATTGGATAAAACTTCAAATGACCAGATAGAAAGCCTAAGATTTGATAAGTATTGTGAGGACGTTGGGGGTACATGGTGACTCGTATACGGTTAATTTGAATAGAGTTGGTAATGTGCATGATGAGGTCAATTAGGTCGAGAGTGGACATCGATAAAAAAAAAAAGGCGTTTAGAAGAGGTAAATTTGATTCTTGACAATTTGGCGAATGTTGCTACCGGACATAGTGCGAGTCGTAAGTATTGTATTAGTGCGAATAGGGAGTGTAGAGGTCATTGTAAGAGTTAGCATGAGAACGCTAGCAAGTCTGGGTTCTATGGGGGGGAAGACGAGTGCTTCGAGTGTGATGACCCGTCCAAATCCACTTGGACGAATACATCATTCATTGATTTCATAGTGAGGTTTTGACCTCTATATGATACGTTTTGTAAACATTGCATTCTTTTGAAAAGGCACACCATAAATGAATATATAAATCCAAAGTTTTCGACGTCTGATGATTTCTACGTATATACAATCACCGTATATAATAGTTTTTAACAATACATCCGTTGACAATACAGTCGAATAAGATACATGATGATGATTTTGTGAATGCAAAGTTTTCTCGAATAAAGCATGTATGACTCCATGCACATAGCTTGTATAACGTATAAGCAAACATCGGAAGACTTCTAGGAACCTGAGAATAAACATGCTTAAAAGTGTCAACACAATGGTTGGTGAGTTCATAGTTTTAATGTTGCACATAATCTGTATATAAAGGTGGATCACAAGATTTCAGTTGTTTCATCCAGAAATGTTTATCAAAAGATTCTACGAAATTAAGCACCCTGGTAACTAAACTTTAACGTTATAATAAGTACCTCTGTTTTAACATACATGCAACCAACATATACAATACACGCAATCCAACGTGTACTAAACTTAAATAGTATACGTCTGTTTTATAGTTCAGGCTAGGGTTTCTATACCTGGAACAGACGGGGATGTCAAGCCCTATGGATCCATATATAACTACTCGCGCCCACCAGTTCTTATAACCGGCAGTTACTAATTACCAAAGCTAAGGGATTTTCGGTTCAAACTCAGTGTAGAATTTAGTATGTACTTGTGTCCATTGTTTTTAAAATAAAGTGCATGTATTCGCAGCCCAAAAATATAGATTTGAAAAGCAATTAAAAAGGGAGCAAATGAAACTCACCTTAGCAGCACATAAATTCATTCACCGAAATGTGATCAAAACTCGGAATGCAAAATAACCGTAGATCTCAACCTAGAGAACATATGTTGGTCAATACATGTCTAATAAGCTAGGTCGGGTCATAGTGTATCACAATCCTAATGCTCGAGACCGACATGCAAAAGTTAACAAAAGTCATCTCAACAGTCAACATGACCCAATATGATCTTTAAATCTCTACATGTTTATTAACATAGTATAAGTCTTGATAATTGAACGAATTTATAATTTATCAAACTCAAAATATTATTTATTTCAGGAGCTATATTATATTTGAATTATAATGGCAATCGAAAATATTTTATTATTTCACATAGTTTTCCAATACTTGTAAAATCAGACTATAGTGTTTATAAAGCTTTAAAACATGATAAGACAGTCAATTTTGATAATTGTTTAACAAAACGAGACGTGTCTTATATAAGAATTCATTTACTCGACTAGTAATATCTAAAAATCCAATTTATCAATCTCATAGACAAGTTGTTTAAATATTAATTTATAGTTTCAAACACAATTTCAATTAACGTCAAACATAATTCAGTTGACCATATCTTTTAATCCGTTCATCGAAATCACGCGATTTCTAAATGAAAAGTTATTAATTTTTTGCCAGCTTTCAAATAACATGCATATCATATAACTTATATCAGTAGTATATGTATTAAATTCGTGATTCATCGTAAAACTATCTAACGACGAAATTTAGCATACAAGCATGTATAAACATATATACTCGAGCACTAGACATGGATACTCTATTAAAATATAAAAGATAAGGTATGAATGCTCACGTATCAATATTGTGATTCAATATTGTAGAAAAGTACGTAGACGCAACGGAGATGATAAACACTAGGTTTGACTTGCGAACAATACCCACGAACATTACCCATAACCTCCATAGCTATAACCCATAGTTTCCTTAGCTTTGACTCATTTGAAAACTCAGTTTGAAATCATTTGGACATGACCTCGTCGTAGTATTTTATGTATAACGCTAATAAAAATAACATTAATACTAATGATAATAATAATAATAAGATTAATAATAATAATAATAATAATAATAATAATAATAATAATAATAATAATAATAATAATAATAATAATAATAATTATATATATTTATTTTAGAAAGCAGAAGAGAAATAGAATAGAGTGTGAAGAATTCGGCCAAACTGATCGAGCTTTATACACTTTTGCTGAATTCAGACCCCATGCGATCGCATGGCCAGCTGGTACGCACCCAATATGTTTTGTTTTCTTGTTTGTCGATATATTATTAAATAAATATATAGTATATATAATTTATATTAATTATTTATATATTATATTATATTCTCATGCCTAGTTAACTTGTAATTTTGGTTCCGATGTCTTGTACGTTTACGTTCGACTTATGTCCCGGTTTCGGTTTTTCGAACGTCCTTTCGTACGCTTAGGAAACTTGTACTTTACGTTTCGTGATTCGTACCTTTGTCAAAATATAGTCTTAAATTATCAATAAACTATATTACTTAAAGTGTATCTTGAACTTTCGAGTGTTTTGGTCATTTGCTTCTTTAAATCATTTTCTCGTTATTTATCAAAGTATATTTAATAATATTATTTTAAATCAAAACGTTTTATGACCAAGTTAATATTTTATTTTATAATATTTGTAAAATATACATACATTTTTATTTTGAAATAGTGTTTTACTGTAGCAAAATAATTTTTACTGTAGCAAATAGTGGTTTTCAAAAACACTGTAGCTTTTCGGGTACTGTAGCAATTCAAAAATACTGTAGCAAATTAGTGTTTTACTTGTTGATCTTAAACGTTTTAGTTAACTTATCTAAATATCAATCGAATCAATAAACGAATGTTACTATCGTTTACTAAATAACTTGAAATTATATATATGTATATATCTTTATTTAATATACATAAATCAGTTTTTAAATACACATTGCAAATTATTTATAATTAATTTTAATAATTAATTTTCCAACTTATTGTGTGTATATATATATATATATATATATATATATATATATATATATATATATATATATATATATATATATATATATATATATATTTACAAATAGATGTTTGTAAATCGTCGGTAAATAGTCAAAGGTTAACTGAATATATAACATTAGTTCAAAAATTTTGAGAATCAATATTACAGACTTTGCTTATCTTGTCGAAATCATATAAAGATTAAGTTTTAAATTTGGTCAGAAATTTCCGGGTCGTCACAGTACCTACCCGTTAAAGAAATTTCGTCCCGAAATTTGATAGAGATTGTCATGGCTAACAATAAAAATGTTTTCATGACGAATATGAGTTGATAAATAGTGTTTCATCATTATTGACTAATATAGATAAAACGATTTGATTATGTGAAGCGTACGAGTGAAGCTGTCACAAAAGGTTGAGATAGAGATTTAACTTTTGACGTAGTCACGTGGATTTCTGGATTTCAAGGAATTTAAAGATAATCCTTGAAATCTATAATAGATTTGATTCTCCGGTAATTAAGGAAATTAGGATCTTCTTTGATTAAATGCAATGATCTATTTCGATTGCTCTGTCGGATATTTTACTATAAATCCACTCCGTTCGTTTCCTTATTTCCATAGCTCACATCTTCTATTCTTTCTGCCTCAATTTAAAGTATTCGTTAATATGCTCCATCCAGTTCTGATTCTTGATATACTCCTAACTTTCATATCTGTCATTCTTCTTTTTCATCTGCCGCCGAAAGAATCTATTTACTTCTACTACACTCTTGGTTTTATAGTGTTTTTAGTTCTCCCGTGTCTTTATACTGCTAGATGCATCGATATACACGATTTATAATTTCTGGGTTGTTGTTGAGCTTTATATCTTCCTTTATATCTCGATGTCTCTGCTTCTGTCTTTCTATAATCATTGACATCCACAGTTAATGCTCTCTTCTATTTTCTGCGATTTATACTCCCATTTCAATTTCGGAGCTTCTTGCTTTTGTTTTCTCTTCGCAAGTAATGGTCCAGAATTCGTAGGTATGGAGTTTCAAATGAACATGGCTAATGTTTTAAGAGAGAAATTGTAATAGCACGATCTTGATTGGTTAAATTACCAGAATTCAAGAGAAAAGATAGAACTATCAAGAAATTATGTTCTTGATATGTTTATATACTAGATAGAGTGTAAGAGTCGTGTAACATGGCACATGATGACGTTATGATCTGTGAATCATCACGTTCCATTAGAAACTCAGCATGACTTACTGTAATATAATCACGTTGATCAAGTGTCATTATATTATACTAACTCATGCTTCAGTTCCCAACACTACTTCAAAAACATTCATATTTTAAAATTCGAATTTTTTCAGAATTTAGAAACTAAAAGAGTTTCCTTTATGATGTAACGCAGATATCGCGAAGAGATACATAATTTCAGATAAGAATAGTTATGAAAATATCTTCAGAAATATCGAGGATATTTATAATAAAAGATACGATGATATCTTAGAATTTCTAATATCGAAAGATGATAAAGAAGATTTGTCCGTAAAGGTTTAGAGTCAGGAGCAAGGTATTCGTTAATGACTTCAGCAGATACTGAATCATTTGGATTCTTTGAAGGCAGGTTTAGTCTTTGTGATTTACCCACAACCTCCTTCATGGTTTGCTAAATCTGTTTTCCAGTTCCAAACATTCTCTTTTTCTGAGCTTTGCAAACACACCACTCTTTATTATCAAACTTTTGGCCATTAAGACCATTTACAGTTTTGCTGCTTCATCAGCATTTAAAGTTATCATAACCAAATCGTCGGTTATCAATTCGAGGTGTTTTCAAGAGTTTGAAGAGTTTGAATGAAGATTGTAATTGTGAAGATACATATGATGTTCTAAAATTGTGAATGATTCAAATATTTTTCTAGGTTTTCTGAATAGAAGTGATGTCCTAGCACAGTTCTGAAGTCAAAGTATAGCTTTGAAAGATATAGGAATCTAAGAGTGATATTTTCTGTTAAATCTTAACTTGGATTCTGATTTTTCAAAATCAAAATATGTAACCAAATTTGGATGCGAATGGTTGTTTTGATTTCTAGGGGAAGATTGTATATCGTGGTGAAAGTAGTGAGTATAGTTGATGATTTTCTGAATCAGAATCGAAGAATGTAACATATTAATTGTGAATTTATATATCTTTTGGGTATTACCCACCCGCTAAAAGTTTCACAAGTAATATTTTGTACCATAGAATTTTATTACAGTCTTTATGAAAATATATGTATGTATATTTTCTTCAGCTGTAATACAGATTTAATGAGTTAATATCATATTAAGCTAATTTGATTTTCGGCTGGATTAGAAATGAATAATCTCTAAAACATTAAAGATTTCTTAATCTTCACGGAGTATTTTACTAATGTAATCAATACTTCGTTATTCAGTTTTATTGATATTTCCTCATTGAATCATGTTGGTGATTATGGAACTCTTGCTAACTTCGCAAGGTACGGATGGTGTTTTCTCGAAAGTTTCAAGTACATCGAAAATGAAAGTGTAAAATCAAACATGTATTAGAATAATACACTTGATTTATTATGAAATGAAATCTATTAAGTTGAAGCAAAGATTATAGTTAACGATTGTTAAATCATTAACGAAGGATTTACATCATAGCATATTAATAACATTAACTAACCGAGTAGTTAAGATTCACATGTAATAGCTTAGTACGAAAAGATTTATTTTGATTTCAAAATTCATATTTATATAAAATATTCATATAATTTATTTAGGGGAAATGAGTTAATACTTCATAACTCATTGATACAATATACGCATTGTTGATTTGTGATGATGTTGGCGATTAAGGAACTGGCTGAACTTGTGATGTTGTAGATGCTGCTGGTGCTGGTGATGCTGTCGGTACTACTGGTGCTGGTGCTGCTTGTATAACCAGTCTATTTTGTAACGCACGCACCATTCTTGTCAGAGTTTCTATTCTCCCTTCTATTATCTATACTCATCCGCTTATCTTGATTTACGGTTATGATTAGAATAAATAATCTCTAAAAATTTAGAGATTACATAATAACCATAGAGTATTTCTCCGATGAAGTTATGAATCAATACTTCATCGTTTGTTGTTGTTGGTATTCCTTGATATCTACAGGGTGTATGACGTTGATGCTCGTGGGACAGATTATGATGCTGAGGCTTGCGGTGCGGATGTTGTTGGTGGTGGTAATGGTACTGTTGGTGTTGATGCTGGTGGTGCAGTTGGTGATGGTGGGGCTTGTGATGCTTGTAAGTTCTGCATCATATTCTCCAAAGTCAATACTCGAGCGTGAAGTTCATTGACTTCTTCTTTACATCGGGATGATTGGCAGTTGTGTAATACCCTGTCAGAATCCACTAACGGAATATTAACTCCTGGTCCCACAGTTTAGCAGTCACGCCCTCTATATGAGACGTTTCCGAAAAGTATTCGCATTAATCATTAAAACAAAGTCATTTGTTAAAGAAAATGTAACTGGAAACATTTGACGTCAATGACTAATGTATATGAACCCAACATCTTAAAAGAAAACTGTTTAAATGCGAATATATGTTCTTGAAATAAAAACGATAAATATGCTGGATGCCGTCCAGTTCTAGCAGCAAACAGCATATAACTTCATATAAAGCGGAAGCACTAGCTCTATGTACCTGAGATGAAACATGCAAAACGTCAACAAAAAACGTTGAGTGAATCTAAAGGTTTAGTAAATCATTTCTTAAGTAAGGCCACAAGATTTTCTTAGAAAACATCATTAGAAAAGTATACATTATCATGAGCACTTGATTATAAAGCTTTAACCTTTGCGTGAGCCGAGCACACATCTTTACTTTACTCTATACTGGCGATACACCGATTAAGTGTACGTGTTACAACTACATAAGCACCTGTTTAACGTTGCGGCGAGGTTTTTCAAACCTAACGGTACCGTCTCTATAAGTCGAGCTTACAAAGTAATTAATATAATCAAGCTAAGGGATTTTTGATCTGAACTCATATGTATATTCTTTGTAAGTTACTTGTGCTAAACACGTAAAACATTTGTAAAAAACATGCATCTCATCCCTGTAAAAACGTAGTAGGGACTGTAGACTCACCTTAGCAAAAGCACTCGTAAAGATCTTAGCAAATCGTACTGTTGTCGAAACTCTCGACTGAACAACGCAACCTAATCAAGTAAATCATCTTAAGTATACACTAATAGGTCAAAATTTGTCAACCCATAGTGTACGCAAAGTCCTAGTGCTCAGACTGACTCAACGAACAAGTAAAAGTCAACTAATCCAAGCAAGTCAACCAAAGTCAAACCAAAAGTCAACTCGGTCAAAGTGGTCAACTAAAGTCACACATCACAGTAGGTCATGCAAATATTGTCAATAAGTCAAACCTAGGTCATATAACATGTTATAGCTCGTAGTTTAGCAAATCGCATTTTCCGCACCTTGTAACATACTTTAGAAATTCGTACGTCGTAAAGAGATACATCCATAACACATAGCACGTAAATCACATAATTATGATCAACTCCAGATCATAACTAGACTTAAAATAAATTCCAAAAAGTCCAGCCAAAGCCTCATACGATAATTAAAAGTTAGAAGTAAGAAGGGATCAAGTCTGAGTTAATTACAGAAATTTCTGCTCGCGCGTCAGTTTTTAAACATTTTTCAAACAATATAGAAAATAGATTTTAATGAACGGCAAATTGGTGTCATCTCAAGACATCTCAAAATTTAAGTGATAAAATAATCAGAAGCATTGCTTTAGCCAATTCATACAGATTTTCAAAAAATTACAGACTCATCAGTTTTTGACCATCAATCGGACATAACATTTAGACGAGCATTTATGTCATGGAAAATCACGTTCTCGCAAGTTCGCATACAAATGAAACATATCAAGTAACATATAAATTAACATATTACCGAAGATAAAAGTATAAATCAATTCCTAGTTCATTCTATAAATTTTTATTTGAACTTAAAAACTAATTCAGCATACTTTACAAATCAAATATTCGTTTTATCATAACGGGAGCATTACATAACGTTTCGACGCAAATATTTAGTCCAAATTACATAACTTTTCACAAGGAATATATTAGTACACTTTATATAAGCTAAAACACATAGCATGTATCTCAGAAAATTCGGATATCATGCAAACCCTAACGAAAACTTTGATTACGCATATCTTGAGCCTACGATAACGAAATCACGCATAATCTGAGTCTAAAATTAATAAATTTTCGATATCTTTCTAATTAAACATATTACAAAGTCAGATCTCATATCAATTTAATCAGATCATCAATAAAAAAATTCGTTTTTCAATCAAACAACGTTAATTACGCAATCAATCAACAATTAACAACACTAGACATCATTAATTGAGCACTAGACTCTAATACACTATGTAATTGATCAAAAAACTGAATGTATAAAGTTAAGGTTACTAATTATACCTCAAATTATAAAATTGCACACACTAACGTGTAGAGAACGATCAAAGGAACGTCTTTCGTGTACGGGGTTTTTTCAAAAAT
The DNA here is from genome assembly GCF_046630445.1 of Rutidosis leptorrhynchoides. Lineage (NCBI taxonomy): Eukaryota > Viridiplantae > Streptophyta > Magnoliopsida > Asterales > Asteraceae > Rutidosis > Rutidosis leptorrhynchoides. The sequence goes on along the minus strand of NC_092343.1, from coordinate 199,216,944 downwards.
CAACTTTTGATGGTGTTCTTGGGTGTTGATGGCCGAAGGCCTCAAAGGGGGTGGGGGAGAGCAAATTGTCAATCAAAAAAAAGAAGGGAATGAGGGTTCACAAGTTTCCATTTTCTTTTATATCCTAGTTTAGGGCCCTAATTAGCTAATTAATGACCAACTTAGCCCAAAACAAGTCCAAAAGGGAAAGGGGGAAGGGGGTTCGGCCGTAGGGCCCTTTTATGGGTATCCTGGGCTCGTTTTGCTGATTTACTTGTACGCGCGTGGTCCGTTTCATTGCCGTTAATCGTACCGGGTCTCCGGAACATTAACTAGTCGTTGAAACGCAATCACCGAGTTTAATTCATTAAATAAATAATAAATTAAAAATAATTTTCCTAAAGTCAATAATTATCGTAAATAATTATTGTGTCGTTTTTCTGAGTTCTGTAAACTGAAAAGCTTTCTAGACGATAAACTTAATCGTAATGTTTCTAGTTATTTCGATAACCGAAAATAAGTTCGTAAATTAATATAACATATTAATTCAAACATTCCTCTAATAAGTATGCATTTAATTCTATTAAACACACAAATCTAAGTATCATCGTTAAATACTTAACGAACAATTAACGATAGCAAACAGAAAAAGTCGGGTTGTTACATTACCCACCTGTTATGAAAAATTTCGTCCCGAAATTTTAGTGGTCATCCGCCGTAGTCGTCTCCTCGGGAAATAGTTGCGGATACTTAAGTCTCATATGATCTTCACGCTCCCACGGGAATTCTGATCCTCTACGGGCATTCCATATAACCTTTACCAGTGGGATTCTGATTTGCTTTAGTTGCTTAATCTCTCGATCCATAATCTCAGCAGGCTCTTCAATGAAATTAAGCTTAGGATCAACTAGCACTTCATCTAAAGGAATCACCAAACTTTCATCTGATAAGCACCTCTTCAAATTGGAAACATGAAAAGTATCTTGAATCTCGCTAAGTTCCTGCGGTAGTTTCAATCTATACTCTACCTGTCCAATTCTTTCGGTAATCTCAAACGGTCCAATATACCTCGGACTTAACTTTCCTCTTTTTCCAAAGCGCACTACACCCTTCCAGGGTGACACTTTGAGCATAACCTTGTCTCCAACCTAAAATTCCAAATCTTTCCTCTTAAGATCTGCATAGCTCTTTTGACGATCTCGTGCTACTTTAATTCTTTCTCGAATCTGCACGATTTTCTCTATCGTTTCATGTACAATCTCAGGACCAGTTAACTAACTATCTCTTAACTCAGTCCAACATAAAGGTGATCTGCACTTTCTATCATACAGTGCTTCAAAAGGCGCTGCCTTTATACTTGCGTGATAACTATTGTTGTAGGAAAACTCTACTAACGGTAGATGTCTATCCCACCCAATTCCGAAATCAATCACACACGCTCTTAACATGTCTTCTAGTGTCTGAATCGTCCTCTCACTTTGCCCATCAGTCTGCGGATGGTAGGCTGTACTCATGTCTAAACGAGTTCCCATGGCATCTTGCAAAGCTTGCCAAAATCTAGATGTAAATCTATTATCTCTGTCGAAAATAATGGATAGCGGCACTCCATGTCGTGAAACTACTTCCTTTATGTAAATCTGTGCCAACCTCTCCATCTTATCCTTTTCCTTAATCGTTAGAAAATGAGCAGACTTCGTAAGACGATCAACGATAACCCAAATCGTATCATAGCCTCCTATCATTTTAGACAACTTAGTGATAAATCCATTGTAATATTCTCCCACTTCCATTGGGGAATCTCTGGTTGTCTCAACAAACCTGACGGTTTCTGATGCTCTGCCTTAAGTTTAGCACAAGTCAAGCACTTACCAACATAAGTAGCGATTTCGGCTTTCATATTAGGCCACCAATACAGTGCCTTAAGATCTTGGTACATCTTGTCGGATTCAGGGTGAATAGAATACCTCATCTTGTGTGCCTCTTCTAGCACTAGTTCCCTTAATCCGTCAAACTTCGGTACCCATATCCTGTCGATAAAATACTGGGTTCCACCGTCTCGAGTAACAAACTTCTTATCAATTCCTCGAAGTGATTCGGTAGCAACGTTCTCTTCTTTCAATGCCTCTAGTTGTGCATCACGTATCTGAGAAGTAAGGTTCCTTCGAATAGTCAAGTTCAACGCTCTAACTCGAATAGGCTTAACTCGCTCCTTCCTACTCAAAGCATCTGCCACTACATTAGCCTTACCGGGATGATAGCTAATGTCGCAATTGTAATCGTTCAACAATTTAATCCAACGTCTCTGTCTCATATTAAGCTGTTTCTGATCGAAAATATGCTGCAGACTCTTGTGATCAGTGAATACAGTGAACTTAGTACCATACAGATAATGTCTCCATATTTTTAGTGCAAAAACTACAGCACCAAGTTCTAGATCGTGAGTCGTATAGTTCAACTCATGTATCTTCAATTGTCGGGATGCATAAGAAATCACTTTCGTACGTTGCATCAACACGCAACCAAAACCTTGTCGTGAAGCATCGCAGTAGACTACGAAATCCTCGGTTCCTTCGGGCAAAGACAAAATCGGCGCAGTCGTTAACTTCTCTTTTAACAACTGGAATGCAGCTTCATGCAACTCGGTCCATTCATACTTCTTACCCTTGTGAGTCAATGCTGTTAATGGTCGGGCAATAGTAGAAAATCCCTCAATGAATCTTCTATAGTAACCAGCAAGACCTAAAAATTGTCGTATCTGCGTTGGCGACTTAGGAGTCTCCCATTTCTTTACTGTCTCTATCTTCGCAGGATCAACTTGAATACCATTGACTCGCACGATATGACCCAAAAATTACACTTCTCACAACCAAAAGTCACATTTCAAAAATTTCGCGTACAACTGCTCATTCCTGAGCATTTCTAGTAACAAACGGAGATGTTGCTCATGTTTTTTCTCATTTTTAGAGTATACCAATATATCATCGATAAACACTATAACAAACTTGTCTAGATATAGCTTACACACACGATTCATGAGATCCATGAATACAGCCGGTACGTTCGTCAATCCAAATGGCATTACGGTAAATTCATGATTACCATAGCGTGTTCTAAACGCTGTCTTTGGTATATCTGCTTCCTTCACTCTCATCTGATGATAACCTGAACTTAGATCGATCTTAGAATAAAATGCCGATCCTTGCAATTGATCAAACAAGTCATCAATCCTCGGCAACGGATATCTATTCTTGATATTCAACTTATTCAACTCCCTATAATCAATACAGAGTCTCATAGATCCATCCTTCTTCTTCACAAATAGTACTGGAGCTCCCCATGGTGATGAGCTCAGTCGAATGAATCCTTTATCTAAAATTTCTTGCAGTTGACTAGATAACTCATGTAATTCGGGTGGTGCAAGTCTATACGGTGCACGCGCTACTAGCGCCGCTCCAGGAAATAAATCAATCTGGAACTCTACATCCCTAAGCAGAGGTAATCCGGGTAACTCATCTGGAAAAAACATCGGGAAATTCTCTAACAATGGGCACATCTTCGAGTTTCTTGCCTTCAGATTCAGTCTTGCTTACGTGAACCAGCATAGCAAGACAACCCTTTCTCATGTGTTTCTGCATCTTCAAACAGTTAATGAAATGTAACGGCGTATTGCTTCGCTCTCCATATACCATTAGAGATTCACCTTCAGTAACAGGAATACGAATCGCTTTCTGATGACAAACAATGTCGGCTCTATTCTCGACTAACCAGTCCATTCCAACCACAAGGTCGAAACTTCCTAGCTTAATCGGTATCACATCTATCTTAAACAACATTCCAGCCAAAGTCGAAGTACAATCACGGTAAACCTTATCAGCACTCATTAGATTACCATTACCTAGTTCTATGGAATATAAGTTTTCTTGTGATGATACAACATTCTTAAGATTATGGTAAAAATCTCTAGACACAAAGCTTCTATCAGCTCCGGAATCAAAAATTACATAAACATGTTGATTATCGAGAAGAAACGTACCCGTGACTAGCTTAGGATCATCACGAGCTTCACTGGAGTTAATGTTGAAAGCTCTTCCTCTTGCAGGTTCATTAGTCTTACTAGCAGTTGGGCAATCCTTTCGGAAATGACCTTCTTTTCCGCACCCATAACACATGTTCATGCCAGTTTTACACTCGGCAGCCAAATGTCCACTCCTCTGGCACTTGTCACACTTTCTCAAACAATCCCCCGGATGATGCCTATTACACTTAGCACATAACGGGAACTTTCCCTTACAACCAGAATTAACATTTGGGGTTGCAGCATTACTCTTAGCAGTATCTTGTTTCTTAAAGGGCTGCTGATTGTAATTCTTCCCTGAGTTATTGTTGTTGTTCCATTTCCTCTTATTATCATGAGTTTTAATCTCATTTGAGGCAGGAGTCTTTCCTCGCTGTTCAACCTGATCGATTAACTCACTAGCCATCTCGACAACTTCTTGTATAGTTCTCGGCTTCGAAGTAGTCACACCACTTTGAATCTTCTCGGTCAAACCGTTCGCATAAAGAGTGATCTTACGGCGTTCGGGAGTAACCATATGTGGACACATGAGAGCAAGCTCAAAGAATCTCTTGTTGTAGCTAGTCAAATCAGTACCCACTAGATTCAGGTTTTGGAGTTCTCGCTCCATCTTAACAGTTTCAGTGTAGGGACAATACTCTTCTATCATCCGTCGTTTCAAATCCTCCCATGGAGTCTCAAAAGCCTGATCCATACCTACGGAATTTGCATAAGCATTCCACGATGTCAAGGCGCCATCTGATAACTTAGAAGTTGAAAACTTCGTTCTATCCGCATCTCTACAACTACTGATACGGAAAACTGACTCGAGCTTCTCAAACCAACGAGTCAAACCAACTGGACCTTCGGTGCCATTAAAAGAGCTTGGTTCACCACTCGAGAAAGTCTTATACATGCACCCTGCTTGTCCATCATTCTGAGTATTGGTCGTATCCTGGTTTCGCTGATTCGTAGCGTTCACATTGTTGCTGTTGGTTCCATTACGGAGTTCTGCCACGGCCTCGGTTAATCCTTCGGTAATCCACCGATGAACATCAGCTTGGGAAACTTGCTTGGGCGGCATTATCTTTCTGGTCAAGATAATACATTCGGTTAGTGTCAATGAAATCGATATATAAAATATACTAGCAACGGAACGATGCATAGTAACTAATATTAAATCATGACGATTTTAGTAGCACTAGTGATATGTGGTAGCGATATATAGCATTTAGTAGTAGCAGTAGTATGAACAATGTACACTAGTAATCATTATCACTAATTAGCAATAGTAGTAGCAACACTAAACATAAATCGTCATTAATAACCCAATACTTAAAGAAACAAACTCTTCGTTCAATAATCATGCATAACCAACGAAAGTAACATATTTCTCATGTCATAAGTAAAACCACATAAGTAAAGCCACATCTAACAATGTAAGTGCGAGCATCATATAATAAACAATAATAATTAAATAATGTTCAATAGCGTGGAACAAGTCTAGTCGAGCGATCTCTATTTGCGTTTCTGGAGTTCCTTCAACAAGTACTCGACCATTCTCTCTAAATTTTCGACTCGCAACGTGATGTCACTAGGGTTATTGCCATTAGCAGCAGCAGTAGAGGTACTAGGTTTAGAAGTAGATGTAGAAGCATCATAGGGATGAAAATGGAGACACATCTCAAGTGACTGATTATCATAGCGAAAACTCTTATAAAATGGGTTATTACGCCGAGCAGGTCCTTTCGGTATTCTACGGTACCTCTCAGTCCGTAGGGGTTAACATAATCAGGTTTAACAAAAGGTGACTGGGGTGAATCGGGTACATCAGGTTCGGATTCGGATTCGGATTCGGGCTCCGTTTCTTCCTCGGAATCCTCTGCCGGTTCCTTTCCTTTAGGCTCATTCTCATGCTCGGTTTCCATCTCGGGTTCCGATTCGGTATCATCCACAAAATTGAGTATCGTATATCCTTGCGCTTGTACGGTCTCCTCGGATTCCGTGTCAGAGTCGGTAAGAATGATAGGATTGGAAGAAGTCATATAGCACTCAAAGAAAAACATAAAGTTAGTCACTTAGTAATCATGCCATAATAGATACCAAGTAACATAGTAATTTATTTAAGTTGGGTTCATGTAACTTATCAAGTCTATGGTTACAGTCTAGACGCATTAGTTGTCCAAATGTTCGACTCTCTAATGTAGCCTAGTCCTACGTAACTAACCTGGCTCTGATACCAAATGTAATACCCCGTCAGAATCCACTAACGGAATATTAACTCCAGGTCCCACAGTTTAGCGGTCACGCCCTCTATATGAGACGTTTTCGAAAAGTATTCGCATTAATCATTAAAACAAAGTCATTTATTAAAGAAAATATAACTGGAAACATTTGACGTTAATGACTAATGTATATGAACCCGACATCTTAAAAGAAAACTGTTTAAATGCGAATATATGTTCTTGAAATAAAAACGATAAACATGCTGGATGTCGTCCAGTTCTAGCAGCAAACAACATATAACTTCATATAAAGCGAAAGCACAAGCTCTATGTACCTGAGATGAAACATGCAAAACGTCAACGAAAAACGTTGAGTGAATCTACAGGTTTAGTAAATCATTTCTTAAGTAAGGCCACAAGATTTTCTTAGAAAACATCATTGGAAAAGTATACATTATCATGAGCACTTGATTATAAAGCTTTAACCTTTGCGTGAGCCAAGCACACGTATTTAGTTTACCCTATACTGGCGATACACCAATCAAGTGTACGTGTTACAACTACATAAGCACCTGTTTAACGTTGCGGTGAGGTTTATCAAACCTAACAGTACCGTTCCTAGAAGTCGAGCTTACAAAGTAATTAATATAATCAAGCTAGGGGATTTTTGATCTGAACTCATATGTATATTCTTTGTAAGTTAATTGTGCCAAACACGTAAAACATTTGTAAAAAGCATGCATCTCATCCCTGTAAAAATGTAGTAGGGACTGTAGACTCACCTTAGCAAAAGAACTCGTAAAGATCTTAGCAAATCGTACTGTTGTCGAAACTCTCGACTGAACAATGCAACCTAATCAAGTAAATCATCTTAAGTATACACTAATAGGTCAAACTTTGTCAACCCATAGTGTACGCAAAGTCCTAGTGCTCAGACTGACTCAACGAACAAGCAAAAGTCAACTAATCCAAGCAAGTCAACAAAAGTCAACCAAAGTCAAACCAAAAGTCAACTCGATCAAAGTGGTCAACTAAAGTCAAACATCACAGTAGGTCATGCAAACATGGTCAATAAGTTAAACCTAGGTCATATAACATGTTATAGCTCGTAGTTTAGCAAATCGCATTTTCCGCACCTTTTAACATACTTTAGAAATTCGTACGTTGTAAAGAGATACATCCATAACACATAGCACATAAATCACATAATTATGATCAACTCCAGATCATAACTAGACTTAAAATCGATTCCAAAAGGTCTGGTCAAAGCCTCATACGATTATTAAAAGTCAGAAGTCAGAAGGGATCAAGTCTGAGTTCATTACAGAAATATCTGCTCGCGCATCAGTTTTTAAACATATTTCAAACAATATAGAAAATAGATTTTAACGAATGGTCAATTGGTGTCATCTCAAGACATCTCAAAATTTAAGTGATAAAATAATTAGAAGCATTACTTTAGCCAATTCGTACAGATTTGCAAAACATTACAGACTCATCAGTTTTTGACCATCAATCGGACATAACATTTAGACGAGCATTTATCTCATGGCAAATCACATTCTCGCAAGTTTGCATACAAATGAAACATATCAAGTAACATATAAACTAACATATTCAAGAAGATCAAAGTCTAAATCAATACCTTGTTCATTCTAGAAATTTTTATTTGAACTTAAAAACGGATTCAGCATACTTTACAAATCAAATATTCATTTTATCATAACGGGAGCATTACATAACGTTTCGTTGCAAATCTTTAGTCCAAATTGCATAACTTTTCACAAGGAATACATTAGTACACTTTATATAAGCTAAAACACATAGCATGTAACTCAGAAAATTCGGATATCATGCAAACCCTAACGAAAAATTCGATTACGCATATCTTGAGCATACGATAACGAAATCATGCATAATCGGAGTCTAAAATTAATAGCTTTTCGATATATTTCTAATTAAACATATTACAAATTCAGATCTCATATCAATTTAATCAGATCATCAATAAACAAATTCTTTTTTCAATCAAACAACGTTAATTACGCAATCAATCAACAATTAACAACACTAGACATCATTAATTGAGCACTAGACTCTAATACACTATGTAATTGATCAAAAAACTGAGTTAATAAAGTTAGGGTTACTAATTATACCTCAAACGATTAAATTGCACACACTAACATGTAGAGAACGATCAAAGGAACGTCTTTCGTGTACGGGGTTTCTTCAAAAATCAACTTTTGATGGTGTTCTTGGGTGGTGATGGCCGACGGCCTCAAGGGGGTGGGGAAGAGAAAATTGTCGATCAAAAAAAAGAAGGGAATGAGGGTTCACAAGTTTCCATTTTCTTTTATATCCTAGTTTAGGGCCCTAATTAGCTAATTAATGACCAACTTAGCCCAAAACAAGTCCAAAAGGGAAAGGGGGAAGGGGGTTCGGTCGTAGGGCCCTTTTATAGGTATCCTGGGCTCGTTTTGCTGATTTACTTGTACGCGCGTGGTCCGTTTCGTTGCCGCCAATCGTACCGAGTCTCCGGAACATTAACTAGTCGTTGAAACGCAATCACCGAGTTTAATCCATTAAATAAATAATAAATTAAAAATAATTTTCTTAAAGTCAATAATTATCGTAAATAATTATTGTGTCGTTTTTCTGAGTTCCGTAAACTGAAAAGTTTTCTAGACGATAAACTTATGTAGAGACCCGTCCTAATCCTTCTGGACAAAGTCCATATCGATTACAAACGATTCACAATAGTTGATAGCATTGCGAGATACTTGACCTCTATATGATACATTTTACAAACATTGCATTCATTTTTAAAAGACAAACTTTCATTTCATCGAAAGTTGATGACATGCAAACCCTTTCATAATATATTCAACTATAATTGACTTAATAATAATCTTGATGAACTCAACGACTCGAATGCAACGTCTTTTGAAATATGTCATGAATGACTCCAAGTAATATCTCTAAAATGAGCAAATGCACAGCGGAAGATTTCTTTCGTACCTGAGAATAAACATGCTTTCAAGTGTCAACCAAAAAGGTTGGTGAGTTCATAGGTTTATCATAAAATAATAAAATTCATCATTTTGATAGACGACAAGATTTAAATCCTGCATGGTACAAATGGGCCCGAATCCTATACCCACATGTAATGTACATGCGATATCTTTTAAATACAGTACACCTTTCTCGTGTACGAAATCATTTTCATAAATCCTAGTAACCGTACACATATCTCGTGCACAAAATATAATACACATAACCTGTGTATAAAAATCATTCTCTCGATACATAACATTCACATCAATTGGTGGAAATTATCATGTCCACATAATTCAACGGTGGCAATTATCATGTCCACATAATTCAACGGTGGCAATTATCATGTCCACATAATTCAATGGTGGTAATTATCATGTCCACATAATTCAATAATAATCTGCAGAACTTCTGTCTGCATAATAATTTATTCGAGGAATGTTTTGCTTGTGTCAATCTCGTCAAACATTTATAAAAGAATTTCATGTATTCGCAGTTCAAAATATATTTCAAAAGCATTTAATAAAGCAGTTATAAAAACAGCGCATGCATTCTCAGTCCCAAAAATGTAAAGAGTAAAAGGGAGAAAATGAACTCACACATATAAATATTGTAAAACAGTTAATAAATCATTTGCATGTATTCTCAGCCCAAAAATGTAAAGAGTAAAAGGGATTCAAATGAACTCACCATACTGTATTTTGTAGTAAAAATACATATGACGTCATTTAATAAGTGTAGGATTGACCTCGAATTCACGAACCTATATCATTTGTATATTTATATTAAAATGTATAATCGTAATCGAGCAAATATATTATTATTAGGGATGTAGTTTATTTATATAATAGATTAATAAGTTTCATTATATATGTTTTCATTTTATATATATAGATATAGATATATATTAATATAGTTAAGTTATGTATGGTAAATATATTTATACATATATATCATTTGTTTGTTAAACTAGTAATTGTAGTAATACTAAAATAATATTTGTAATGGTAGAAATGCTAATATTGATGATACCTAATGTTACTAATAAAAATAATAGGGTTAATAATCTTAGTGATAAATATAATGGTATAATATTAACTATAAAAATATTAATCTTTACCGTTAATGATGGTTTTGATAATAAATCTTTATAATAATGATAATTATAGTAGTTTTTTTTAATAAAATGAAAAATTTATTAATGATGGTAATAATTATTTTGATAATAGTACTTAATATTTAATAATAATAATTTTAACTATTTTAATGCTAATAATAATAATACTTATGTTCATAATAATAATTCTAATATTTATAATGATACCAGTACTAATATTAATGAATATGATAATAAATTTTTTTATGTTCATAGTAATAATATTCGTAGTCATAATAATGATATTAATACTAGAATTATAAAAATAACGATACTAACATTAGTAATTAGTAATACTTATAGTAATATTAATAATAATAACTTTAATACTTATAACTATGATAATTATAACTATGCTACTTAATAATATCAATCATAATATTAATCATACATCTAGATTTTAGGAGTAATAACTATAATAATAATAACAATAATTAATAATATTAACAATAAAAATAATAATAATAAATGACTTTTGAAATTGAAACTACCTTATTAAAAACGAATTCAAAAAGAACATAGGCCACTGCATGCCTCGAACCCATAACCTCCTGGTAACTAGTAACACCCATGACCACCTAGCTAGGTTTGTTTTTCAGATTATATTTAAAACCGAATTGTTTTAACCCATTTCTGTCTATCTCCTCTTCATCATTCATGGTATATCTCGTGGTCTAGCAGGAACACAAATTGGGTCGGCCCAACAGGACAGCCCACACACAACTCATTTATGGCCCGATACAAAAAAATACTTGGCCTGTTAGTTGATTTAGATATCGGCTCCACTAAAAAAAAAAATCGACCCGATACAAAACAATACGAACTCGAAGTTTTTGGTTTAAAACAATCCGATATGGCTGATAAGGACCTCCTTTAAAGCAGGAAAGGCAACTAAAATTTGACCAGGTTTTATTGGGGTAGTCTTCCACCGAAAGTAATATCCAGCTGTACATTCCATCATTATTAAGATAACCCTAAAGTATTGTGTCGGCTCGTGATCATTATTAATATCATAACATAACCATTATCATTCCTTTTTATTTATATATCATCGCTATCCATATCTCGCTGTAACACTCGAGCATAATAGGTGGTTGATCAAGATTAACAAAAAGAATTTTAGAGAGATGAAGATGAGAGATGTGGTGGTGGTGGTTCTTGAGTTTGAAATTAAATGGAAATTTTAGCGGGTTTTGAAGGTGTCACGTTGTTGTTTGATCAAGCAAAACCAGAAGGTGGTTATTGTTCCATCGAGCAGTAGCAGCTCAACTAGAAATAACAACGAACACGATACTTGCTTGACAACATGGGTTTCAATGTTGTTCTTTGAAGATGATGTTTGTGTTGCGATGGTTTCTGGACAGAAACATAAACAAGTCAGACGCATCAACAGCGGTTCACAGATTAAAGAGTGGTTGTTTAGGTTTGTCGAACAAAAATTAAAGAAAACAATAGTCGCTGCAGTCGATAATCATTTTAACAAAGACGTGTAACAGCAGTAGTATCTACTTTAAACACAAGCATGTAGCAGCACACATGGTGATGGTTTGAAGGTGATGCTTGGGCAGTTTTAGATCGTAATGGTGGTTGATGAATAACGTAACCGGATTAGTAAACTTGATCGAATAATAGAAAGGTGGTGATTCAAGGTGTCGGGTTTATGGGATGACCGAGGGTGGTGATGAATGGTTGTGAATATCTATAATACGGTAAAGGTGATGGTTTCAATTATGACAAAAGTGGTGTTATATTGGGTTTAACAGATGTAATTACCACTGGTTAACTCAATTACGTTTGTATTATAGCTTGATTTGCTCGACAACGGATCATTCTGTTAGAATTAAAGTAAGGAAGGAATAAAGTCTACTCTAACATAATTTGGAGTCTTGTGATTGTTTGGAATAAACTTGTACTCGATTCAGACAGGAAAACAAAATTAACTATAGGTTGAAAACAATTGGAAACTGAATTCTTCCATCTTGTACATATATACGTATACAGTGTATTTATATGTTTATATACTTGTATATACATATGTAATCTGTATGTATCTGTGTACACACTATATATCTAATTATATCTGTTCTTGTATATTTAGTTATATATTGATTGTATCTATATTCGAATCTAAATATGTAAAGAAAATATAATATTGATTTTACGTCCTTAATATTTAATATTTATGTTAATAATAATAATGGAACTTAATAATAAATAAATTAATAATAATGATAAAATCAATAATTCTAATAAACATATTAATATTAAAAATACTAAGAATAATAATAATAGAATTAATAGTAGTAATAATATTAAAATAATACTAGTAACATTAGAATTAATGATAACAATATTAAAAGTATAGATATTAATAAATTTAAATAAAAATGAGAATTTTTAGTAATAACAATGATATTAATAAAAATAACTGATATCATAATTTTGCTATTAATTATAGTAATAATGATATTATTAATAATATGATAATACTATAACAAATTAAATGTATCAACTCCATATTTATATCTTTTATATTAGAAATAATAAAAAAAATAATTTAATATAACAATTATATTTAAACTATATAATTTAATATATTAAATTTACATTTTGTTAAATAGGTAATACTTATTTTATATAATAAGATATTTGAATTGTTTAATTTTTATGTACTTCATATATACATTACAATATCTATAATATTAGTTATATACAGATGTCATTTTAGTAATAGTTTAGTAATTTTATATATTACTTTATATTTCAATTCAAATGATTAAATTGAATCTTATTACTACAAATATATATACACTTATATTTATAATCATATCTATATATATTTACATATTTATTTACACACAATTGTTCGTGAATCGTCGAGGATGGTCGAAGGTCAATTGAATCTATGAAATAGATTTCAAAACTTTCGAGGCTTAACAATACAGATTTTGCTTATCGTGTCGGAAACATATAAAGATTAAAGTTTAAATTTGGTCAGAAATTCTCGGGTCATCACAGTACCTACCCGTTAAAGAAATTTCATCCCGAAATTTGATCGAGGTCGTCATGGCTAACTATAATAATGTTTTAATGACGAATATGAGTTGATGAAATATAGTTTTATCATTATTGAGTAATACAGATAAAATAATTTGATTACGCGAAGAGTATAAGTGAAGCTATCGCAAGAGAGTGAAATGAGTAAATGTATATTAGTTTTAAACGATGACGTAGTTATGATTGATTTCCGGAATTCAGTGGATTTAAAGAAAATCTTTGTAATAAGATTTGGTTCTTCGGCGATTTAGAAAATCAGGATTTTCTTTGATTGAATACAATAATCTGTTTCGATTGCTCTGTCGGATATTTCACTATAAGTCCGCCCCCTTCGTTTCCTTATTTCCATATCTCACATCTTCTATTCTTTCTTCTCAATTCATACTTTAAAACATTCGTCAATATGCTCCATCCCATTCTGATCCTTGATATCCTCTTAAATTTCATATCTGTAATTCTTCTCTTTCATCTACCACCGGAGGATTTTATTTACATTTACTATTACCTTGGGGTTATAGTATTTTTAATTCTCCCGTGCCTTTACGTGGCAATACGTATTGATATGCACGATTTTTAATTTATGTGTTATTGTCGAGCTTTATATTTTCTTTTATATTTAAGAGTTCCATACTTGTCTCCTCTTCCCCACTACAAGCCAAGCGAATAATGTGCCATAATTCATAGGTATGGATTTTGAAATGAACATAGTTAATGTTCTAAGAAGGAAATTGTAATGGCACGATCTTGATTTGTCAAATTACCAGAATATTCGAAAAGGATAGAACTATCAAGAAGATATGTTCTTAATATGTTTGAAGATTGGGTAAAATGTAAGAGTCGTGTAAATGGCACATGATGACGGTATGTTCTGTGAATCATCACGTTCCATTAGAAACTCAGCATGAATTACTGTAATATAATCACGTTGATCAAGTGTCATTATATTATACTAACTCATGCATCAGTTCCCAACACTACTTCAAAAATATTCATATTTAAACTTGAATTTTCAGAATTTTAGAAACTAAAACAGTTTCTTTTATGATATAACACAGATAGAGTGGAGAGATAAGGAATATCGGACAAGAATATTTATGAAGATATCTTCAGAAATATTGAGGATATTTACAATGAAAGATACGATAATATCTTGGAATGTTAGAACCAAATTGTGATGAAGAAATTCATTCACGATGATTTAGAGCGATTAAGGAGTAAGGTATTCACTAAAAATTTCATCAGAAACAGAATCATCAGGATTCTCTAAATACAGGGTTTGGTCCTCGTATTTGTCCTTGGTCTCCTTCATGTTTGCTCGCTTCATTTTTCAGAATTCGGAGATCTGGTTCGTAAGCTAGAGTGCTTTTCAGAATTTCAGAATGAAAATTCATAATTCTATGAGATAAATGTTATATGTATACATATAACTGTTGATGTAGAATTGCTACGAGGTTCAAAATACTGATTGCTGATTTCCTGTAATTGGTATGGCAATTCTCGTTATAAGATATGAATGAGTATATGAATAGGTTTTAACGAACAACTATAATGGTTCTTCGGAGAGACTTAAGCCAATGAGTAATGAAGTTGCTGGTAAGTTTACTGCTAATGTGGCGAGATGTGAAAAGTTTCCCGGTAGCAATGATGAAGGGGTAATCGTAATAATAAGGCTTATTCGAATGAACAATTGAAGGTGATTTGTTGGAGCTGTGACAAAATTGGCTAATTTGAAAAGGAATTGTATTGTTATTTTCGGTAATAGCAATGCCAAAGGAGCTAACATAGATACGTGTTAAACATTTACTCAAGTTCCGAGTGTTTTCAGGTGTATAACTATATGCATCCATCTTTTCTTCTGTAGATGAAGTGCGGTTGGTTCATCTTCTCGATTAAGGTATTTTCAAGAATCATGAAAGGTTTGAACGTAGATTGTAATTGTCAAGATACAAATGAGGTTTAAGATGAAAATCAAGTGGCAAACTCGAAGAATTGTTTAGTTTCATATGTTATAATCAATATTTTAATTCATTTTAATTGTCCACTGTTGGTAGTCCTCAGTTGATTAGTCCACAGTTAGCTAGGAACAGTTAGCTAAGATTTTGTTAGCGTGGATTCTTAACAAAATTTCTCATAGTTAATTTGTTTGTTTCTAACAAATTTTATTCTGTCAAATGTTTTCTTCATTATGCCACTTGTTGGATTCTGATAGGTCAAAATCAAATTATGAAAGTTGAATGGAAATGGTTATTCTATGGTGATCGGATTCATATATCTGTGGATGTAAGTAGGATAGGAAATGACCGTTGAATCAGATTTGAAGAATGTACAGTGTAACTTATTAATGTGAAATCTTAAATATTCCTCGGGTATTACCTACCCGTTAAAATATTTTCATCATTAACAGTTTGTATGAAAGAATTTTTAATCACAATCTTTATGAAAATATATATACATATATATTTTCTTCAGATGTAGTTATGGATTTAATGAGTCAATATAATATTAGACTCATTTGATTTTTCGATTTGAGCTAGAATAAGTAATCTCTAAAACTATTAGGATCCGCATATTCTTCACAGAATATTAATGAAGTTATGGATCAATACTTCATTGTTAATTATTAGGATCCACATATTCTTCGCAGAATATTAATGAAGTTATGGATCAATATTCATTGTTCATTGCTGTTGGTACTCCTTGGTATATTTGGTGCGTATGATGTTGATGTTCGTGGGACAGATTGTGAAATTGAGGCTTGGGATGCGGATGTTGTTGTTGGTGATAGTGGTACTATTGATGTTGCTGAAGCTGGTAAGTTTTGCACCATATTCTCGACATTGATTACTCGAGCGCGAAGTTTGTTGACTTCTTATATTATTCCGGGATGATTGTTGGTAGTAACAAACGAATGAATAAGGTTTAAAATTTTAGATAGAATCTAATCGTGGCGAGGTATTTGGGAAATGAGAGTGAAAATGGTGTTTCGGATTGGTTCGTCGGTGAGTGCTTCAGGTTCATCACCAGGAGGGAAATTCAGTGGGTGGAAAGGATCGCCTTCTTCTTATCTCCAATGATTGAGTAGACTACGAACCCATCAGATGAATTGATTCATTCTGGTGACGCTGCTTTCGGAGCTGGAGTGGGACTCCATATCGGAATCCGAGGGACTTGAACTAGTGGTGAGTTCCATTGCGTACGATTGAATAAAGGATTTTTCGATATGAAATGATTTTTGGCTATCGGATGGTATTCTAATTATATAGAATATCCATATATATAGAACGAAAGATCACATAGATTACGGAGGAATTTACGGAATGTGTCAGGCAAGGTTTAAAGTAACAGATACGCGGAGATATGAATTAGCAGATTCGCTAAGATATGAATTTTGTCTATACACTATTCATGCAATCAATGCAGTACGATGTGTCTAGACTAAGAATGATAAGCATGTAATTTTCGACAAGAATTGATAAGCAAAACTTTTGACATGCAGACCAGGTTCAAGTCCAGACTCATTAATATAACCTAACAACTACTAGGTCGAAGTCCAGACTTCACTAATGCATCCTAACAACTACCTGTTAGACACACTAATGCAGACCTGGTTTGCTAAGACCACCGCTCTGATACCAACTGTAGAGACCCGTCCTAATCCATCTGGACGAAGTCCATATCGATTACAAACGATTCACCATAGTTGATTACATTGCGAGGTACTTGACCTTTATATGAAACATTTTACAAACATTGCATTCGTTTTTAAAAGAGAAACTTTCATTTCATCGAAAGTTGACAACATGCAAACCCTTTCATAATATATTCAACTATAATTGACTTAATAATAATCTTGATGAACTCAACGACTCGAATGCAACATCTTTTGAAATATGTCATGAATGACTCCAAGTAATATCTCTAAAATGAGCAAATACACAGAGGAAGATTTCTTTCGTACCTGAGAATAAACATGCTTTCAAATGTCAACCAAAAGGTTGGTGAGTTCATAGGTTTATCATAAAACAATAAAATTCATCATTTTGATAGACCACAAGATTTAAATCCTGCATGGTACAAATGTGCCCGAATCCTATACCCACCTGTAATGTACATGTGATATCTTTTAAATACAGTACACCTTTCTCGTGTACGAAATCATTTTCATAAATCCTAGTAACCGTACACATATCTCGTGCACAAAATATAATACACATAACCTGTGTATAAAAATCATTTTCTCGATACATAACATTCACATCAATTGGTGGCAATTATCATGTCCACATAATTCAACGGTGGCAATTATCATGTCCACATAATTCAACAGTGGCAATTATCATGTTCACATAATTCAATGGTGGCAATTATCATGTCCACATAATTCAATAATAATCCGCAGAACTTCTGTCTGCATAATAATTCATTCGAGGAATGTTTTGCTTGTGTCTATCTCGTCAAACATTTATAAAAGCATTTCATGTATTCGTAGTTCAAAATATATTTCAAAAGCATTTAATAAAGCAGTTATAAAAACAGCGCATGTATTCTCAGTCCCAAAAATGTAAAGAGTAAAAGGGAGCAAATGAACTCACACATATAAATATTGTAAAACAGTTAATAAAGCATTTGCATGTATTCTCAGCCCTAAAATGTAAAGAGTAAAAGGGATTCAAATGAACTCACCATACTGTATTTTGTAGTAAAAATACATATGACGTCATTTAACAAGTGTAGGATTGACCTCGAATTCACGAACCTATATCATTTGTATATTTATATTAAAATGTATAATCGTAATCGAGCAAATATATTATTATTAGGGATGTAGTTTATTTATATAATAGATTAATAAGTTTCATTATATATGTTTTCATTTTATATATATAGATATATATTAATATAGTTAAGTTATGTATGGTAAATATATTTATACATATATATCATTTGTTTGTTAAACTAGTAATTGTAGTAATACTAAAATAATATTTGTAATGGTAGAAATGCTAATATTGATGATACCTAATGTTACTAATAAAAATAATAGGGTTAATAATCTTAGTGATAAATATAATGGTATAATATTAACTATAAAAATATTAATCTTTACCGTTAATGATGGTTTTGATAATAAATCTTTATAATAATGATAATTATAGTAGTTTTTTTTAATAAAATAAAAAATTTAGTAATGATGGTAATAATTATTTTGATAATAGTACTTAATATTTAATAATAATAATTTTAACTATTTTAATGCTAATAATAATAATAATACTTATGTTCATAATAATAATTCTAATATTTATAATGATACCAGTACTAATATTAATGAATATGATAATAAATTTTATTATGTTCATAGTAATAATATTCGTAGTCATAATAATGATATTAATACTAGAATTATAAAAATAACGATACTAACATTAGTAATTAGTAATACTTATAGTAATATTAATAATAATAACTTTAATACTTATAACTATGATAATTATAACTATGCTACTTAATAATATCAATCATAATATTAATCATACATCTAGATTTTAGGAGTAATAACTATAATAATAATAACAATAATTAATAATATTAACAATAAAAATAATAATAATAAATGACTTTTGAAATTGAAACTACCTTATTAAAAACGAATTCAAAAAGAATATAGGCCACTGCATGCCTCTAACCCATGACCTCCTGGTAACAAGTAACACCCATGACCACCTAGCTAGGTTCGTTTTTCAGATTATATTTAAAACCGAATTGTTTTAACCCGTTTCTGTCTATCTCCTCTTCATCATTCATGGTATATCTCGTGGTCTAGCAGGAACACAAATTGGGTAGGCCCAACAGGACAGCCCATACATAACTCATTTATGGCCCGATACAAAAAAATACTTGGCCTGTTAGTTGATTTAGATATCGGCTCCACTAAAAAATATAAATCGGCCCGATACAAAACAATACGAACTCGAAGTTTTTGGTTTAAAACAATCCGATATGGCTGATAAGGACCTCCTTTAAAGCAGGAAAGGCAACTAAAATTCGACCAGGTTTTATTGGGGCAGTCTTCTACCGAAAGTAATATCCAGCTGTACATTCCATCATTATTAAGATAACCCTAAAGTATTGTGTCGGCTCGTGTTCATTATTAATATCATAACATAACCATTATCATTCCTTTTTATTTATATATCATCGCTATCCATATCTCGCTGTAACACTCGAGCATAATAGGTGGTTGATCAAGATTAACAAAAAGAATTTTAGAGAGATGAAGATGAGAGATGTGGTGGTGGTGGTTCTTGAGTTTGAAATCAAATGGAAAACAGAAAAATAATAGGATAGCAGGAGCAAATTTTAGCGGGTTTTGAAGGTGTCACGTTGTTGTTTGATCAAGTAAAAAGCAGAAGGTGGTTATTGTTCCATCGAGCAGTAGCAGCTCAAGTAGAAATAACAACGAACACGATACTTGCTTGACAACATGGGTTTCAATGTTGTTCTTTGAAGATGATGTTTGTGTTGCGATGGTTTCTGGACAGAAACATAAACAAGTCAGATGCGTCAACAGCGGTTCACAGATTAAAGAGTGGTTGTTTAGGTTTGTCGAACAAAAATTAAAGAAAATAATAGTCGCTGCAGTCGATAATCATTCTAACAAAGACGTGTAACAGCAGTAGTATCTGCTTTAAACACAAGCATGTAGCAGCACACATGGTGATGGTTTGAAGGTGATGCTTGGGCAGTTTTAGATCGTAATGGTGGTTGATGAATAACGTAATCAGATTAGTAAACTTGATCGAATAATAGAAAGGTGGTGATTCAAGGTGTCGGGTTTATGGGATGACCGAGGGTGGTGATGAATGGTTGTGAATATCTATAATACGGTAAAGGTGATGGTTTCAATTATGACAAAAGTGGTGTTATATTGGGTTTAACAGATGCAATTACCACTGGTTAACTCAATTACGTTTGTATTATAGCTTGATTTGCCCGACAACGGATCATTCTGTTAGAATTAAAGTAAGGAAGGAATAAAGTCTACTCTAACAGAATTTGGAGTCTTGTGATTGTTTTGAATAAACTTGTACTCGATTCAGACAGGAAAACAAAATTAACTATAGGTTGAAAACAATTGGAAACTGAATTCTTCCATCTTGTACATATATACGTATACAGTGTATTTATATGTTTATATACTTGTATATACAAATGTAATCTGTATGTATCTGTGTACATCGTATATATCTAATTATATCTGTTCTTGTATATATAGTTATATATCGATTGTATCTATATTCGAATCTAAATATGTAAAGAAAATATAATATTGATTTTACGTCCTTAATATTTAATATTTATGTTAATAATAATAATAATGGAACTTAATAATAAATAAATTAATAATAATGATAAAATCAATAATTCTAATAAGCATATTAATATTAAAAATACTAAGAATAATAATAATAGAATTAATAGTAGTAATAATATTAAAATTATATTAGTAACATTAGAATTAATGATAACAATATTAAAAGTATAGATATTAATAAATTTAAATAAAAATGAGAATTTTTAGTAATAACAATGATATTAATCAAAATAACTGATATCATAATTTTACTATTAATTATAGTAATAATGATATTAATAATAATATGATAATACTATAACAAATTAAATGTATCAACTCCATATTTATATCTTTTATATTAGAAATAATAAAAAAATAATTTAATATAACAATTATATTTAAACTATATAATTTAATATATTAAATTTACATTTTGTTAAATAGGTAATACTTATTTTATATAATATGATATTTGAATTGTTTAATTTTTATGTACTTCATATATACATTACAATATCTATAATATTAGTTATATACAGAAGTCATTTTAGTAATAGTTTAGTTATTTTATATATTACTTTATATTTCAATTCAAATGATTAAATTGAATTTTATTACTACAAATATATATATATATATATATATATATATATATATATATATATATATATATATATATATATATATATATATATATATATATATACACTTATATTTATAATCATATCTATATATATTTACATATTTATTTACACACAATTGTTCGTGAATCGTCGAGGATGGTCGAAGGTCAATTGAATCTATGAAACAGATTTCAAAACTTTCGAGGCTTAACAATACAGATTTTGCTTATCGTGTAGGAAACATATAAAGATTAAAGTTTAAATTTGGTCAGAAATTCCCGGGTCATCACAACTTAATCGTAACATTTCTAGTTATTTAGCTAACCAAAATAAGTTCGTAAATTAATATAACATATTAATTCAAACATTCCTCTAATAAGTATGTATTTAATTCTATTAAATACACAAATCTAAGTAATCACCATTAAATACTTAACGGACAATTAACGATAGTAAACGGAAAAAGTCAGGTTGTTACAGGTTGGAACGAGTGGAAGAATAAGATCGTGGCGAGATACTCTGGAAATGAGAGAGAAAATGGTATTTTGGACTGGTTCACCGGTAAGTGCTTCAGGTTCTTCGCCAATAGGGCAATTTGGTGGGTGGAAAGGATCGCCTTCTTCTTGTCTCCATTGACTGAGTTGGCTATGAACCCATCCCCAATCCATCCAGAATAAATGATGGCTAATGGGTTGATCCATTCAGGTTACACTGCTTTCGGAGCTCAGGTGGATATCCATATCGGAATAGCTGTCGGAATCCGATGAACTTGAACTAGTCGAGGGATCCATCTTGTACGATCAGGGAAATAAATTTTGATATGTAATAGATTATAGGATTTAGTTTGGTATTCTCCGATACATAATTTACATATGTATATATAATACCAAAATCCCATAAGTTATGGAGGAATTTTCAGAAAGTGTAAGACAGAGTTTACTGTAATAGATATGCTTAAGATATGAAATTTTTCTATACACTATCTATGCAATAAATGTAGTAAGACGCGTTTAGACTTAAGATGATAATTTACAACAAGAAATGATAAGCAAAAATTGGTAAAAACAAATACGATCATAGTCCAGACTCACTAATGCATCATAACAATTACTAGTTAAACACACTAATGCAAATTCTGGTTCCCTATGACCTCAAGCTCTGATGCCAACTGTAAAGACCCATCCAAATCCACTTGGACGAATACATCATTCATTGATTTCATAGTGAGGTTTTGACCTCTATATGATACGTTTTGTAAAAATTGCATTTTTTTGAAAAGGCACACCATAAATGAATATATAAATCCAAGGTTTTCGACATCTGATGATTTCTACGTATAGACAATCACCGTATATAATAGTTTTTAACAATGCATCCGTTGACAATACAGTCAAATAAGATACATGGTGATGATTTTGTGAATGCAAAGTTTTCTCGAATAAAGCATGTATGACTCCATGCACATAGCTTGTATAACGTATAAGCAAATAGCGGAAGACTTCTAGGAACCTGAGAATAAACATGCTTAAAAGTGTCAACACAATGGTTGGTGAGTTCATAGTTTTAATGTTGCGCATAATCTGTATATAAAGGTGGATCACAAGATTTCAGTTGTTTCATCCAGAAACGTTTATCAAAAGATTCTACGAAATTGAGCACCCTGGTAACTAAACTTAAACGTTATAATAAGTACCCCTGTTTTAACATACATGCAACCAACATGTACAATACACGCAATCCAACGTGTACTAAACTCAAATAGTATACGTCTGTTTTATAGTTCAGGCTAGGGTTTCTATACCTGGAATAGACGGGAATGTCAAGCCCTATGGATCCATATATAACTACTCCCGCCCACTAGTTCTTATAACCGGCAGTTACTAGCTACCAAAGCTAAGAAATTTTCAGTTCAAACTCAGTGTAGAATTTAGTATGTACTTGTGTCCATTGTTTTTAAAATAAAGTGCATGTATTCTCAGCCCAAAAATATAGATTGCAAAAGAAATTAAAAAGGGAGCAAATGAAACTCACCTTAGCAGCACATAAATTCATTCACCGAAATGTGACCGAAACTCGGAATGCAAAATAACCGTAGATCTCAACCTAGAGAACATATGTTGATCAATACATGTCTAATAAGCTAGGTCGGGTCATAGTGTATCACAATCTTAATGCTCGAGACCGACATGCAAAAGTTAACAAAAGTCATCTCAACAGTCAACATGACCCAATATGATCTTTAAATCTCTACATGTTTATTAACATGGTATAAGTCTTGATAATTGAACGAATTTATAGTTTATCAAACTCAAAATATTATTTATTTCAGGATCTATGTTATATTTGAATTATCATGGCAATCAAAAATATTTTATTATTTCACATAGTTTTCCAATACTTGTAAAATCAGACTATAGTGTTTATAAAGCTTTAAAACATGCTAAGACAGTCAATTTTGATAATTGGTCAACAAAACGAGACGTGTCTTATATAAGAATTCATTTACTCGACTAATAATATCTAAAAATCCAATTTATCAATCTCATAGACAAGTTGTTTAAATATTAATTTATAGTTTCCAACACAATTTCAATTAACGTCAAACATAATTCAGTTGACCATATCTTTTAATCCGTTCATCGAAATCACGCAATTTCTAAATGAAAAGTTATTAATTTTTCGCCAGCTTTCCAATAACATGCATATCATATACATTATATCAGTAGTATATGTATTAAATTCGTGATTCATCGTAAAACTATCTAACGACGAAATTTAGCATACAAGCATGTATAAACATATATACTCGAGCACTGGACATGGATACACTGTTAATATATAAAAGATAAGGTATGAATGCTCACGTATCAATATTGTGATTCAATATTGTAGGAAAGTACGTAGACGCAACGGAGATGATAAACACTAGGTTTGACTTGCGAACAATACCCACGAACATTACCCTTAACCTCCATAGCTATAACCCATAGTTTCCTAAGCTTTGACTCATTTGAAAACTCGGTTTGAAATCATTTGGACATGACCTCATTGTCGTGACCCGTCCAAATCCACCTGGACGAATACATTACATTTGGTTACATCGCGAGGTTCTGACCTCTATATGATACATTTTACAAACATTGCGTTTATTTTTAAAAGACAAACTTTCATCACATCGAAAGTTGACAGGCATGCATACCATTTCAGAATACAACCAATCTATAATTGGCTTAATAATAATCTCGATGAACTCAACGACTCGAATGCAACGTCTTTTGAAATATGCCATGAATGACTCCAAGTAATATCTCTAAAATGAGCAAATGCACAATGGAAGATTTCTTTCATACCTGAGAATAAACATGCTTTAAAGTGTCAACCAAAAGGTTGGTGAGTTCATAGGTTTATCATAATCAATCATTTCCATAATTTAAATAGACCACAAGATTTCCTTTATTCAATAATCATACACTCGCAAGTGTTTAAAATTCATTCATATAAATTGAACACCTGGTAACCGACATTAACAAAATGCATATTGAATATCCCCAAAAATAAAATCGAAGTACTAAAGCAGTTCAAATTCTCTGATTGGGGCGTGTCAATGCCCATAGATCTATCTTTAGGATTCGCGTCAATTGGTAGCAATTATAATAAACACCAATTCTTAGGCAACCAATTTCAACAAGGGCGATATCCGGTATAATAATTCAACCATAGAATGTAGTTTCAATTATTGTATCTATTTCATAAAACATTTATAAAATCAGCCCATGTATTCACAGTCCCAAAAATATATATTGCAAAAGCATTTAAAAAGGGAGCAAATGAAACTCACAATACGATATTTTGTAGTAAAAATATGCATATGAAGATAATGAACAATGTAGGGTTGGCCTCAGATTCACGAACCTATATCATTCATATATGTATTAAAACATATTCTTGTAATCGAATGAATTTATATATCTAAATTTATTACTTACACTATTTTATATTAATAACATATGTTTTTAACTTGTATACACATTTAAAATGATTAATATTTATATAGTTATATTAATATATATATATCTGTTTAGTATTATATTAAAAATACCTAAATTGTTATATATGAATATTTCTAAATTTTTTTAATATAGTTAATATATACTTATAATAATAATATTTTTAAAACCTTTATTTTCATATTCATAATACTTTTAATAATAATGATAATAATAATGATATTTATAATAATATTAATAATAATAATAATAATAATAATAATAATAATAATAATAATAATAATAATAATAATACTTTTAATCTTTTTAACAATAATGATAACAACAATAATATCAATAATGTTAATACTAATAATAATAATAATAATAATAATAATAATAATAATAATAATAATAAATAATAATAATAGAAAACTACCTCAAAGAATAAGTTCCAAAAAATAAGTGTCCTTGTGATGTGCGTAGAGGTGTATACGAAATAGTTATATTTCTACTAGGAAATACTATTAAATACGATACAATTTTACACAAGTTATTTATTTATTTATAGAGTGGATATACCTAAACCTTGCTACAACACTTATAGGCAGTGTACCTAATCGTACAGTAGTGTAGTTTTTAGTAAGTCCGGTTCGTCCATAGGGAACTAGCCAAGTTTAACGCTATATTTAAAACTAAATTTGTATATAAATATATATATAAATATAAGTAGTATTAGTATTATAAAAGGGGTATTTTACCGTTTAATGACCGGGTTGTCGATTTTAAAACTTTAGTCGTAGTTAAAACCTAATGTAAAATATTAAAAATAAAAATAACTTAAATTAAAGCGTAAAGTAAATGAAAATAATTAAAGTGCGATAAATTAAAATGCGATAAATAAAATGACAATAAATAAAATTGCGATAATTAAAAAGTACGATAATTAAAAGTGCAATTAAATAAAATGGCAGTAAATAAAAATGCGATGAAATATGAAATAAAGGAATTATGCTTATTTAAACTTCCGTAATCATGATGTTTGACGTGTTAATTTTAGTTTATTACCATGGGTTAATTGTCCTTTGTCCTGGATTATTCAATATGTCCATCTGGTTTTTGTCCATAACAGTCCATCAGTCATAAATATAAAGTGCGAGTGTCCTCGTCAAATTATCCTTATATCCGAAGTCAAATATTCCAACTAATTGGGGACTTAAACTATAATTACACCAATTTTCCTTGTATATAATTCACCCCTGTTTTAATAAGTCCATTGACTATTAATCCATTCCCGTGTCTAGTTAAATGAACGATTATTTGTACTTATAAATATCCCGCCCATCGTGTCCGATCGAGTGTATGTGGTTATTTATAATTACGTCCAATTGTAAATCTTTATATTAAATTAACGAACTATCATTCAATTAAACATATATAAAGCCCATTAATAGCCCATAGTCTAATTTCCACAAGTGTCGTTCTTTTGTCCAAACCCCAATTATGGTACAAAGCCTAATTACCCCGTCTTTAATATTTAGCCCAACATCATGATTACTTCGATTTAAATAAGCATAATAATAACTTAGCTACGAGACATTAATTTAAAAAGGTTGAACATAACTTACAATGATTAATAATAGCGTAGCGTTACACGGACAGAATTTTAACTTACACACTTACAACATTCGCTAACATACCCTTATTATTATTAAATTAAAATTATAATATATATATATATTACGTGAGAGATAGAGAGAAAAAGGTGTGATTTTTTCGGCCAAAACACGCGAACTTTATAGGACCTGAGCTGATACTGTTCACCATGCGATCGCATGGTTTTTGCTCTTCCTGGCCATGCGATCGCATGGCCTTCTTTTACAGCTCACATGCTTTTGTTTTTTATTTGCCTACGGTTTTAATAAATAAATATAATATATATATAATTTTAAGAATTATTTATATATTATATTATATTTATGTGCATAGTTGACTTGTAATTTTTAGTCTGTTGCGTCGAGCGTTGAGAGTTGACTCTGGTCCCGGTTCCGGATTTTCGAACGTCCTTTCGTATAATTTAATATCTTGTATTTTGCGTTTTGCGGCTTGTACTCTTGTAACTTTTAGACGTTTCTCATCAATAATTTGAACCTCTTGGATTGTACTTTGTACTTTTGAGCTTTTTGGTCATTTACGTCTTCAATTCTTCGAATCTGTCTTTTGTCTTCACCTTTTATTATTTAAACGAATATTACTTGTAAATAGAACAATTGCAACTAAAAGCTTATCTTTCTTGAGGGATAATGCTATGAAATATAAGTTCATTTTTAGCATTATCAAATATTCTCACACTTGAGCGTTGTTTTTCCTCAAGCAATATAGTCTTGAAATAAAAATACTAGATTCACTTCTTTATTCTTCACACTTTGTACATCAGTGATTTCTATACGGCGGTATGAACAATGATAGTAACGTTGTTGTTTACAGTCCCACATGACTATGAAAATTTAGATCCTTTTAGGAAATTGGATCTTTATGAAAACATTTGATCTTTTGAAAATTCAATCTAGCTTTTACCCTAGATAAGTTTTCCGGAATAACCCTTCACCGGTCTTTGCAAATTGTTTTTGTGGGTTGTGTGGGTTTCATATTTAAAATTTTAGCTCAAAACTTGCGGTTTTGTGTCACCCACTTGCTAACCTTGTATTGGGAAAGTAACACATCCAGTTTACTTGCTCCGTATATTACCTTTCGGTAAACTACCGTCCGGTTGTAAAGGAAAGCGTTGAACAAGCAACTGTCGAGGCAATGTCCCGTGACATGCTTTTAATTATGGTCTATAACGTGTCGGATGCAATCACTATCCTTTGTAGGAGCAATAGTAAAGACCACCCTATAGTTTTTCGGTCTAGCACAAGGTCCTGTCTTCGACCATGCTATGCAACCACCGTTCTTATGGTTGATACCCGATTTGGTTCAGGTGACCTAATGAATTCCAGGTGAATTCCTAGGATTTTACGTTCAATGATAATGAACGCATTCAAAATGGGTTTTCAGAAAACAAATCGGTTTGTAATTTTGATCAAAATATTTTCTCGTTCAAGCTTGAGTTTAGATATCATCGAATTCCATGAGTTTGAAATCTCAATCTTTAAGGTCAATCTCAAGGATTGAGTAATATCAGTCTTAAAAGCTGATTTTTGATCTTTAAGGAGATTATCCTTTCTGGGGATCTGATTCATTAGTCTTATAAGCTAATTTGCACGGTGCCCCCCATTGTACGAGACAGATCCTCTCATGGTTAGGATAAGTCTGACCACTTGGCGACCCTGTTTGATGCTGAGGTCCGTGGATTTCCAGCTGATTTTCGAGAAAACTTTTCAAGGTTTTTCATAGACTCTACAACTAGTCTGGACGACAACTTCCTGACCTAAATCAAGAAGCGCGTTTCTTTTTCAGAAGACTTTACTTCCTTTTAATGATGGAATTGATTCATCGTGTAGATCCATCTTTCTTTCAAATATAATACAATTTACCGGGTGAAACAGTTAATTTTGTCCAAAACAAAAGTATCTTCAATTATTTGTACAAAAATATGTGACATATGTTCTAAATAACTTGGTAAATTTTTCCCACACTTGGTTTTTATTTTCCTTTCTTTGCCTTTTTATTGTCCTCTATTCCATTTTAAATGAATTCTAACATTTTAGGTTGTTTCTCAATTTATGTCCTTTCTGAGGTAACAATAATTTCGGTGTTAACACCTAGTTTTATCGTTCATAAATTTGTATAAACATGATTTTGAGTTCATTTAGTTGAAAATTTTGAAATTTTTTTACTAGAACTGGGTAGTCAGTATATAAGACTAGGGCTGTTGTTTATTATCAGAGAGCACTAGATTCTAATACAACTACTGCGTTACTAGTATTATTTAATGGTAACCAAGTGTTTAAGTTTAAAATATTAAAAATCCGAAAGAATTTAACCCCTTCCCACACTTAAGATCTTGCAATGCCCTCATTTGCAAGAAATCAGTAGCAATTTAAATTATTGAGGGTGATTAGCGTAGAAAATTGATTAAATTTTACCAAAGTTTCCAAACATATTGGCGTTTATTTTAAAAGCAAAGATTTTTGGTTTTTTTTAATGTTTTTGGCATACTTTAATTCAATAAGGTTAAAAATAATGATAATAAAATTTCTCGTCCCTCCCTCGGGTAAAGCAATTTCGGTTCAACGACCTAGTTTTCAACTCACGACGAATTTTAAAAATCATATTTTTAGCTTAGTGAAATAAAGTAAATTTTTGTTTTTAAATTCACACCAAACTTAAATTTAAAATGCATAAAATTAAAAATTCATATCATTAATATTTTTATACATACAAACTTATATTAAAAATATTAATTTTTCAAATATTTACAAACTTAAATATATTGATTTTAAAAAGGTTACAATATTAATTTAATATTTATATATTAATTTTAAAAACAAGGTAAAAATTAAAATAAAAAATCTTTTTGGTCTTTTATCCCACTTTAATTTAATCAAATATTATCAAAAATATACGCTCCTCTTTTCGGTAAAGTAATTTCGGTTACATAACCTAGTTTTACTCCTGACGAATTTCTGAAATATTTTGAGTTGATTGATTATAGATATTTATACCTTAAGAATAAACGGTAAATTTCGCAGTGATGTAATAAATTTTTGTATGATATCAATAATTTTGGTTACGCATACCTAATTTTATTGAATACCAATTTAATACTTTATAGTGAACGATTCAGCGTTTATTATCAAAAGGTTAAAAGCAATAAATAAAAATAAAAATAAAAACTGTACATACTTACCTGTGAGTAAGAATTCTCAGAGACCTGCTTTAGCCGACTTATAGGAGAGTCGTGTGATTTGGTTCTCCATAGCTACATAAGCGTAACCTCGATTCTTCAATATCTTTTCTTCTAAATATATAAACGGCCCTTCTCTGCATAAAGTAACAAATTCGGTATTTGAATATGTTTGATTATTTGAACATTTACCTTCGTGTGACCATTTTCCGCATTTATAACATCTTTCAAGGTGTCATGCTCTTCTTTTTGTTGCGGATTTTGATTTTCCTTTACCAAAATGTATCTTATGATGATCTTTCCTGAGTTCTTTCCTTACTTCGTCACATCTGCCTCTTATTACTGACACCAGGTCACTCGGGAGTGTGTCATTATTACGTTTAGTAATCAAAGCATGTAGCATTAGACCATGGTTCAGATCAAAGGAATTCTTCATCTCGTAAAACCTAAAAAAAAAAAAAAAAAAATTCAGAATAGGGGGAGAAGACTAGTTCTTTAGGGTCTGCTAGGGAAAGACCATTCGGATTCCATTCTCGAGAACTACACGAAAATAGAATATCTAACTCTAACAGAAATATATATTATCCTAAAAAGATTCAAACCTTGCCACACTTAGTTAGTTGTGGTGTCCAAATTGTGATTAACTTCATCTTCAACTTCCATTGGATTATCTATGTAATGTTTAACTCTGTGACCATTAACTTTAAATTCAACCCCATTTGAATTTATTAATTCTACTGTTTCGTACGGGAAAACTCTTTTGACTATGAATGGTCCAGACCATCTTGATTTCAATTTTCCAGGAAATAGCATGAATCGTGAATTGAAAAGAAGAACTCTGTCTCCTTCTTTAAATTCTTTTGAACTTCTGATTCTTTTATCATGCCATTTCTTCGTTCTTTCCTTATAGGTTAAGGAATTTTCTTATGCTTCATGTCTTAATTCTTCTAATTCATTTAGCTGACTTAACCGTAGACGTCCGGCTTCATGTAAATCAAGATTACATGTCCTCAAAGCCCAAAATGCTTTGTGCTCAATTTCTACTGGAAGGTGACATGCTTTTCCGTAAACGAGTTTAAAAGGTGTGGTTCCAATTGGAGTTTTGTAGGCTGTTCTAAAAGCCCAGAGTGCATCCTCCAATTTCATGGACCATTCCTTCGGATTTGATCCTACGGTTTTCTCTAGAATACGTTTTAGAGCTTAGTTGGTATTTTCAACTTGTCCACTTGTTTGTGGATGATAAGCGGTTGAGATTTTATGAGTTACTCCATATCTTTTGAGAACTTTCTCAAGTTGATTATTACAAAAATGAGTACCCCGATCAGTTATTAAAGCTTTCGGTGTTCCAAACCTTGCAAAAAGACATTTTAAAAAGTTGACTATAACTCGTGCATCGTTAGTTGGGAGAGCTTGTGCTTCCGCCCATTTAGATACATAATCAATGGCAACAAGAATGTAGAGATTATTATGAGATTTTGGAAATGGACCCATAAAGTCAATAACCCAAACGTCAAATACTTCACATACTTGAATAACATTTTGTGGCATTTCATCACGTTGACTTATTTTTTCGGCCCTTTGACAAGCATCGCAGGATTTACAAAGAAGGTGTGCGTCTTTGAAAATTGTAGGCCAATAGAATCCATCATCGTAGACTTTTCTTGCTGTGAGTTGAGGCCCATAATGCCCTCCTGTTGGTCCAGTGTGACAATGATTTAAGATTTGACTAGCTTCATTCCCGAATACATATCGGCGTATTATTCTATCGGGACAACTTTTAAACAAATGTGGATCTTCCCAAAAATAGTGTTTTATATCACTAAAGAATTTCTTTCGTTTTTGGTATGAAAACCCTTTTTCAAGGAATCCACATACTAAGTAGTTTGCATAGTCTGCAAACTATTGAATTTTATTATAATCTATCTTTAATAGATATTCATCAGGAAAGTTATCTTGTATGGCCGATTCATTTAGAACTTCTAATTCGGGATTTTCAAGACGAGAAATATGATCAGCGGCAAGATTTTCTGCTCCCTTTTTGTCTCGAATTTCAATATCGAATTCTTGTAAGAGTAAGATCCAATGGATTAATCGTGGTTTGGCATCTTGTTTTGAAAATAGGTATCTAAGAGCAGAATGGTCGGCATAGACCACCGTTTTAGCTAGAACGAGATATGAACAAAATTTGTCAAAAGCAAAGACAATATCAAGGAGTTCTTTTTCAGTAGTTGTGTAGTTCGTTTGTGCTCCTTGTAATGTCTTACTAGCATAATAAATAGGTTGAAATCGTTTTTCAATCCTTTGTCCTAAAATGGCTCCCATTGCAAAATTAATTGCATCGCACATGAGTTCAAATGGTAGATTCCAATTTGGAGTTATCATGATCGACGCATTAGTGAGTTTTTCTTTAAGAATATTAAAAGATTTGATGCATTCATCTGAAAAGATGAATGGAGCATCCTTTTCTAGGAGTTTATTCATAGGAGTGACAATTTTAGAAAAATCTTTTATGAAACGTCGGTAAAAACCGGCATGCCCTAGAAAACTCCTAACTCCTCTAACATTGGTGGGATGTGAAAGTTTAGCAATTACATCTACTTTAGCTCTATCCACTTCAATTCCTTCCTTTGAAATTTTATGACCAAGAACGATGCCTTCTTTAACCATGAAATGGCATTTCTCCCAATTAAGAACTAGATTTGATTGTTCGCATCTAATAAGCATTCGTTCAAGATTAACTAGACATGATTCAAATGTATCACCGAAGACTGAAAAGTCATCCATGAATACTTCCATGCATTCTTCTATCATGTCGTGAAAAATCGCCATCATGCACCTTTGAAAGGTTGCAGGGGCGTTGCAAAGTCCAAATAGCATGCTTTTATAAGCAAAAGTACCATAAAGGCACGTGAATGTGGTTTTCTCTTTATCCTCGGGTGCTATTGGAATTTGAAAGTATCCGGAAAAACCATTAAGAAAACAATAGTAACTGTTTCCGGCTAATCTTTCCAACATTTGATCAATGAAAGGTAAGGGAAAGTGATCTTTTCTGGTGGCGTCATTTAATTTTCTATAATCAAACCAAACACGCCATCCTGTTACAGTCCTAGTAGGAATAAGCTCATTTTTTTATTTGTGATGACAGTTATACCTCCCTTCTTAGGTACACATTGAACTGAGCTTACCCATGGACTATCAGAAATCGGATAAATTAAACCTGCATCTAGCAGTTTAATAATTTCTTTCTTAACAACATCTTGCATATTAGGATTTAGTCTTCTTTGGCGTTGCACGTACGTTTTATGACCTTCTTCCAAAAGGATTTTATGTGTGCAATACGAAGGACTTATGCCTTTAATATCATGAATCTTCCATGCAATAGCTGGTTTATGAGCTTTTAGCACAGAAGTGAGTCGATATTTTTCATTTTCTGTAAGAGAAGACGATATTATTACAGGTAATTCTGATTCACCATGTAAATAAGCGTATTCCAAATGGTTTATAAGGGGCTTTAACTCTAATGTCGGTGGTTCTTCTATCGATGATTTATATCGATATCTGTCTTCCTCTTTTAGCAATTGAATTTCTTCTGTTGTTGGTTCATATCCATTAGCGATGAGTGTGGCTAACATTTCAGCTTCATTAATTGGTTCAGTTCCTTCTCCTAAAGAACATTCTCCTGTTCCTTGTAATTCTGGAAATTCTTCTAACAATTCTGCATGTGAATCTATAATTTGAATATAATAACATGTATCATCTGCAGATTGCGGTTGTTGCATGGCTCTATCAACAGAAAAGGTAACACTCTCGTCCTCTATACTTAGGGTCAGTTTCTTACCGAACACGTCTATTATTACTTTAGCCGTGTTTAAGAATGGTCTTCCTAATA
Organism: Rutidosis leptorrhynchoides; assembly: GCF_046630445.1. Taxonomy (NCBI): domain Eukaryota; kingdom Viridiplantae; phylum Streptophyta; class Magnoliopsida; order Asterales; family Asteraceae; genus Rutidosis; species Rutidosis leptorrhynchoides. The sequence continues at coordinate 199,182,712 of NC_092343.1, read as the reverse complement.
TGAGAGGAACTCTAGAATCTTCTTCCATGACCAGAATAACAAAATCTACTAGAAATACTAAAGTACCAACTTTAACTAGCATGTTTTCCATTATCCCTCTAGGATATTTTACTGATCGATCGGCTAGTTGTATGCTTATTCGTGTTGGTTTGAATTCTCCAAGGTCTAGTTTAGCATATAGTGAATACGGCATTAGATTTATACTAGCACCTAAGTTTGCCAATGCTTCTATTGAACTAAGACTACCCAGAAAACATGGAATTGTGAAATTTCCTGGATCTGATAATTTTTCTGGTATCTTATTCAACAGTACTGCAGAACAATTAGCATTCATAGTAACAGCCGAGAGTTCTTCCATTTTCTTTCTATTTGTGATTAGATCTTTCAGAAATTTAGCATATCTAGGCATTCTTGAAATCACATCAATGAAAGAAAGATTTACATTTATTTGTTTAAACATATCCAAGAATTTGAGTTGCTCAGATTCAAGTCTTTGTTTTCTCATTTTACTTGGGTAAGGAAGTGGTGGTTAATATGGTTTAACATAAGGTTTAGCCTTAACTGTGTTATCTTTATTAACCTTTTCAACTACCGGTTCTGTTTCCTTATCTTGTTCAAATTGTGGTTCTTGTGTAGTAGGAATAGAATCATCAGAAATTGCAGGTATTTCAGGTGGTTTAAGTGTAATTCCACTTCTTGTGGTAATGGCTTTAGCTGTTTCATTCCGGGGGTTAGCATTTGTATCACTAGGTAGACTTCCCTGTTTTCTTTCACCTATCAACCGTGCTAGGTTGCTCACTTCTTGTTCCAGATTTTGAATAGAAGCTTGTTGATTTCTAAATGCTTGAGCAATTTGTTCATTGGTTTGTTTCTGAGATGTGAAAAATTGAGTTTGAGATTCAACTAGCTTCGACATCATGTCTTCTAAATTTGGCTTTTTATCATCGGTTTGTGGTGGTTTATATTGAAAAATAGGTTTTTGCTGGTTGTAAGTATTATTAGGTACTTGTTGATTGCTAGGACCTTGTTGGTTGTTGTATGGAACATTTCGGTTATAATTCTGATTTTGATTGTAGATTGGTCTTGGCGGTTGATAATTATTTCCAGGCCTTTGGTTAATGTATGAAACATTCTCTCTTTGTTCCATTGTTTGTTCAATACTGAGACAATCTTTTGTCAAATGTGATCCTCCACATTGCTCACAACTAATTCGTATTGAGTGAATATCTTTAGTCATCTTTTCCATTCGTCTCTCGACAGCATCTATCTTTGCGGAAATGGAATCAAAGTCATGGTTAGAATCGGCTCTAGCTGCTTTAGATGATCTAACGATATCTTTTTCTTAGTGCCACTCATGTGAGTGGGAAGCAGTGTTATCAATAATTTTGTAAGCTTTAGTTGCGGTTTTCTTCATAATGGAACCACCAGCTGCTATATCGATATCTTTTCGTGTAGTGATGTTGCATCCTTGGTAGAATATTTGTACTATTTGATAAGTGTCTAAACCATGTTGTGGACATCCTCTCAACAACTTTAAAAATCTTGTCCACGCTTCATATAGAGTTTCATTTAGCTTTTGTGTGAACGTAATAATTTCTCCTTGAAGTCTCATGGCTTTAGATGCCGGAAAGAATTGTTTAAGAATTTTTCAACTAAAACGTCCCATATATCAATCGCCCTTCAGGTAACGATTCTAACCAATCTTTGGCTTCTTCTTTTAAAGTCCAGGGATATAACATGAGATATATCTGTTCATCCTTCACTTCTCGGATTTTAAATAGAGTACAGATCCTATTAAAAGTTCGAAGATGTTCTGATGTGTGCGAGGGGTACTAGGAAATAGTATTATTTTTACAACGAAATACTATTAAATACAATACAATTTTACACAAGATATTTATTAATTTATAGAATGGATATACCTAAACCTTGCTACAACACTTATAGGCAGTGTACCTAATCGTACAGTAGTGTAGTTTTTAGTAAGTCCGGTTCGTCCACAGGGAACTCTTAAACAAGCTTAACGCTATATATTTAAAAACTATATTTGTAAAAATACAAAAATATATATAAGTAGTATTATTATTATAAAGGGGGTTTTTACCGTTTAATGACCGGTTTGTCGATTTTAAAACTTTAGTCGCAGTTAAAACCTAATGTAAAATATTAAAAATAAATACAACTTAATTTTAAAGCGTAAAGCAAATAACGATAATGAAATTGCGATAAATAAAAGTGCGATAAAATAAAATTGCGATAATTAAAGATTACGATAATTAAAAGTGCAATTAAATACAATGACAATAAATAAAAGTGCGAGAATTAAAAGTACAATTAAATATGAAATAAAAGAATTATGCTTATTTAAACTTCCGTAATCATGATGTTTGACGTGTTGTTTTTAGTTTATTCCCATGAGTTAATTGTCCTTTGCCTGGATTATTCGATATGTCCAAACGGATTTGTCCATAATAGTCCATCAGTCATAATCATAAAGTGCGAAAGTCTTTGTCAAATTATTCTTATTCCCGAAGTTAAATATTCCAACTAATTGGGAATTCGAATTGTAACAAGGTCTTAATACTTTGTTTAATGAATACACTAGGTTATCGACTGTGTGTAAACCAAGGTTTTACTACTTTGTTAACAATTACACCAATTACCCTTGAATGTAATCTACCCCTGTTTCAACAAGTCTATTAACTATTAATCCAGTTCTGTGTCCGGTAAAATGAACAATTATTGGTATTTATAGATATCCTGCCCACCGTGCCCAGTCAAGCGTATGTGGTTATATATAAATAGGTCAAATTATAAGTCTATATATTAAATTAACGAGGTATCATTTAGTTAATATAAAGCCTATTAATAGCCCATAGTCTAATTTCCACAAGTGTCATTCTTTTGTCCAAACCCCAATTATGGTACAAAGCCCAATTACCCAATCTTAATATTTTCAGCCCAACATCATGATTACTTCATCTTAAATAAGCATAATAATAACTTAGCTACGAGACATTAAATTAAAAATAACATTAACCATAACTTACAGTGATTAAAAATAGCGTAGCGTTACACGGACAGAATTTTGACTTACACCCTTACAACATTCGCTAACATACCCTTATTATTGGAATTTAAAATTAAAATTAAAATTAAAATTAAAATATAATATATATATATATATATATATATATATATATATATATATATATATATATATATATATATATATATATATATCTATATATCTTTACGTATGAGAGAAAGAAGAAAAAGATGTGTTATATTTCCTCAAAAACTGCGAAATTTATAGATGTGGCCTCACACCTACTGCCATGCGATCGCATGGCTTTTTGCCTTCCAGGCCATGCGATCGCATGGCCACTTTTTCCAGCTCACAAGACTTTGTTTCTTTGTATCCCGACGGTTTTTATAAATAAATATAATATATAAATAATTATAAGAATTATTTAAATATTATATTATATTTATGTGCATAGTTGACTTGTAATTTTTAGTCCATTGCATCGAGCGTTGAGAGTTGACTTTGGTCCCGGTTCTGGATTTTCGAACGTCCTTGTGTACAATTTAATATCTTGTATTTTGCGTTTCGCTTCTTGTACTTTTGTAATTTTGAGACGTTTCTCATCAATAATTGGAACCACTTCGATTGTATTTTGTACTTTTGAGGTTTTTGATCGTTTGCGTCTTCAATTCGTCGAATCTGTCTTTTGTCTTCACCTTTTATTATTTAAACGAATATCACTTGTAAATAGAACAATTGCAACTAAAAGCTTATCTTTCTTGAGGGATAATGCTATGAAATATATGTTCGTTTTTAGCATTATCAAATATTCCCATACTTGAGCGTTGCTTGTCCTCAAGCAATATAGTCTTGAAATAAAAATACTAGAATCACTTCTTTATTCTTCACACTTTGTACATCAGTGATTTTTATACGGCGGTATAAACAATGGTAGTAACGTTGTGGTTTACAGTCCCACATGACTATAAAAATTTAGATCCTTTAAGGAAATTGGATCTTTATGAAAATATTTGATCTTTTGAAAATTTAATCTAGCTTTTACCCTAGATAAGTTTTCCGGAATAACCCTTTACCGGTGTTTGCAAATTGTTTTTGTGGGTTTGGTGGGTTTCAGATTTTAAAATTTAGCTCAAAAATTGCGGTTTTGTGTCACCCACTTGCTAACCTTGTATTTGGAAAGCAACACGTCTAGTATACTTGCTCCGTATATTACCTTTTGGTAAACTACTGTCCGGTTGTAAAGGAAAGCGTTGAACAAGCAACTGTTAAGGCAATGTCCCCTGACATGCTTTTAATTATGGTCTATAACGTGTCGGATGCAATTACTATCCTTGGTAGGAGCAATAGTAAAGCTCACCCTTATAATTTTTTGGTCTGGCACAAGGTCCTGTCTTTGACCATGCTATGCAATCACCGTTCTTACGGTTGACACCCGATTTGATTCAGGTGACCTAATGAATTATAGGTGAATCCCTAGGATTTTACATTCAATGGTAATGAATGCATTAAAAATTGGTTTTTAGAAAACAAATCGGTTTGTAATTTTGATCAAAATATTTTCTCTTTCAAGCTCGAGTTTAGATATCATCGAATTCCATGAGTTTGTAATTCTCAATCTTTAAAAGTCAATCTCAAGGATTGAGTAATAACAGGCTTAAAAGCTGATTTTTGATCTTTAAGGAGATTATCCTTTCTGGGGATCTGATTCATTAGTCTTATCAAGCTAATTTGCACGGCATCCTCCCCATTTTACGAGACAAATCCTCTCATGGTTAGGATAAGTCTGACCACTTGGCGACCCTGTTTGATGTTGAGGTCCGTGTATTTCCTGCTGATTTTAGTGAGACTGATAGTGCTCCAAATGAACATATATTTAGTAGCAATATCCTCCCAATATGTAAATTATTTAGTTGTAATTGTCCTATTTTAAGTTGTAATCGTTTATATTAAATAAGTGCGAAGACAAAAGGCGAAAACGACGATTTGAAGACGCAAATGACCAAAAAGCTCAAATGTACAAGATACAATCCAAGTGGTTCAATTTATTGATGAGAAACGTCTAAAAATGACAAGAGTACAAGTTGCGGAACGCAAAGTACACGATATAAAATAATATGCAAGGACGTTCGAAAATCCGGAACCGGGACATGAGTCAACTCTCAACGCTCGACGCAACGGACTAAAAATTACAAGTCAACTATGCACATAAATATAATATACTATTTAAATAATTTTTAAAATTATTTATATATTATGTCGGCAAAGCTAAGATCCAAATTGATGTGAGCTGGAAAATCAAACTCCACGACTCGTGGAGTTTGAAGGCCAAAAAATTCACGACTCGCGGAGTTTGAAAAATCAGAAATCCCTATAAAAGGCCATGCATTCTGCCGAGTTTAATAATATAAATAATAATAATAATACTCTGTAATAAATAATAAATATATATATATATATATATATATATATATATATATATATATATATAGTATAGGGTAGTTTTATATTAGATTAGTTCGGGTTATGTAAAGGTTATTTTGCGGGTTTTTGAAGTCGAAATTCTGTCCGTGTGACACTACGTGATAAATACTCAATGTAAGTTATGTTCTCCTTTTTAAATTAATGTCTCGTTCTTAAGTTATTATTATGCTTATTTGAGCCAAAGTAATCATGATGTTGGACTAAATATTAAAGACGGGGTAATTGGGCTTTGTACCATAATTGGGGTTTGGACAAAAGAACGACACTTGTGGAAATTAGACTATGGGCTATTAATGGGCTTTATATTTTTTTAACTAAATGATAGTTTGTTAATTTTAATATAAAGATTTACAATTGGACGTCCTTATAAATAACCATATACACTCGATCGGACACGATGGGCGGGGTATTTATATGTACAAATAATCGTTCATTTAACCGGACACGGAATGGATTAATAGTCTATGGAATTATTAAAACAGGGGTGAAATTATGTACAAGGACACTTGGCATAATTGATAACAAAGTATTGAAACATTGGGTTACACGCAGTCGATATCCTGGTGTAATTATTAAACAAAGTATTAAAACCTTGTTACAGTTTAAGTCCCCAATTAGTTGGAATATTTAACTTCGGGTATAAGGATAATTTGACGAGGACACTCGCACTTTATATTTATGACTGATGGACCGTTATGGACAAAAACCAGATGGACTTATCAAATAATCCAGGACAAAGGACAATTAACCCAGGGTAATAAATAATCAAAACGGCAAACATCATGGTTACAGAAGCTTAAATAAGCATAATATATTTTATTTCATTTTTCCTCGTACTTTTATTTATTGTCATTTTAATTATTGTTATTTATTTAAATATCGTCATTTACTATACGCTTCGTTTAAAATATAAATCGACAAACCGGTCATTAAACGGTAAACCCCCTTTTATATATTATTATATATAATTATATATATTTTGTACAAATATAGTTGTTTAAAAATATAGTGTGCAATAAGCCCGCTCCCTGTGGAACGAACCGGACTTACTAAAAACTTTACTACTCTACGATTAGGTACACTGCCTATAGTGTTGTAGCAAGGTTTAGGTATATCCCATTTGTAAATAAATAATTAAAACTTGTCATATTTTGTGTAAAATTGTATCGTATTTAATAGTTTTTCTTAGTAAAATATAAACTATTTCGTACCCCCACGCTACGACATCAAGTTTTTGGCGCCGCTGCCGGGGACTTGGTGAAACGCTATATTTTTAATTTATTTTTCTATAAATATATTTATATATCATTTTAGAAAAACAATATAAAATTAAAAAAAAAAAAACGTCTTTCAAACTCCACGACTCGCGGAGTTTGCAGGCTTAAAACTCCACGACTCGCGGAGCCACCCTGACAGGCGCACCCAGGAACCCTACTTCGCATTAATTACGGATTATATTAATTATTATTATTTTTTAAAACCCTAAATTAGTTTAATTAATTTATTATCTAGTTTTAGTTTTAATTAATTAGTTTTAATTAATTATATTTAGTTTTATTATATATAAAAATTAATACTTTTATAAAATAAATATAAAATAATATTTTTATAAAAATAAGTAATTTTATCACTTTTTATTTTTATATTTTGTATCCTTTTATTTAGTGTAATCGTAATATTTTTATCGTTCGTAGTTAATTTTAATTTTGCCGTAGCTTCTTTTTATTTTTAGATTTTTAGGCTTTGCCGTAAAATCTCTTAAGTGCTATTTCTTTAGACTAAGATTTAGGTGCTTTAGAATTTTGCGACGATTTTAAAATTTTAGTGTCTTTTAAGTCACGACGAGCTACTTTCTTATTTTTATTTCTCGATATTTTTCGACGCGCTTCTTTTTCTTTCTTATTTCTCGCCACGCTAGTTTTAGGACTTAGAAATTTTCTCTACTTCTTCTCTAATAATTCCAAATGAAAAATTATTTTAAGTGGTTAAATTGATAGACATCCAAATTTTCTGCTTCGTAGTAATAGTTGGATTTATTAGTGGCTGAGTTGTGAGCTTCCGATTTAAAGGGTTTTGGCTCCCTGCTGCATCTATTGGCTATTCGAAACGTGGGCAAAAGCAGAAAAGTCTATTAATTTGATAACTTATATAATTTTTATATTTATAACTAATAGGATAATTAAAATTTGGTAATAAGCGCATTATGAAAAGTCTCGAAGATATTTTGGAAACTCTTTACGACATACGAAATCAATACTCTCAACCGAGTGTTGATGACAATTCGTTCGGTCAATCTTGGATCACGAATGACGAAACAATAACTGGTTGTGAAATCTGTGGAGATTACCACTCAACATGGGAATGTTATTATTACGTTCCTATGGAAAATTACGTACCCACGGAACCTGAATGGAATGATTATGAAGAATACAATTCAAATTGGAATTATTCCCAAGAATATTTCCAAACTCAACAACCAGTAGACGAGGAAAATTACGTGTCTGAAAATTTATTAGACAATATGAAAATCAAACTCGAAGAACTCAATGCTCAAAATGAACAAATGAGAGAGTTTGTAAACCAGCAAGATGAAACTCTATCAGACTACACACCTGTTGATCTGAGGAGTATTGTACAAGAAAATCTCATATCATCGAATTTTGATGAATTCGAGAGCTCCGAAATCACCAACTATCCCGATGATACTTTTTATTCAGTCTTACCAATTTCACAACATAATGACACATTAGCCTCTACCGACGAAATCATCAATCCATCAATGGATGATGAAGAAGAAGTAAGGGTGACAAATTGGTATTCTTGGGAAAACGATAACGTTGAAAATTTTACCCCCGAGGCCAAACCGAACTTCACCATTACACAACCTTCCAACCCAATATTCTCAATAGACGAGTCATCTACCGAAAATGAACTAAGAGCTATAATAGATAATGACACCTCGAATTTCACCCAATTGGGTAATAGAGGTAAAAACTTTGATCCTGAGAATAAAAGGAAGGAAATATTAGGAATTATCCACCCTATAGAAATAAGTATGTCGGTGTATATCGATCCATTTGACCAAGAACCAGAAAAGAGACATATCAATTTACTAAAAGCTACACTTAAAAAAGAATTAAGTAGTGACGATCGGGTGGTTCTAAACTTTAAACCCATTGATATAATATATACCACCCGAGATGTAAATAACTGGCTCACTATTTTAATTCTTGGAACTTATTCTACCGACTTCACATGTCGTCAGCTAAGTGTGGGGAAGTTTAACCCCACTTAACGTTAAATTAGGGGTTCGGGTTAGTGCATAACTCGTTAATAAAAATGCATGATTAGGGTAAAAGACGCTTTTTCAAATATTAGTAAACAGTTCAGAAAAGCAGCCGTTTTTGAAAAAAAAAGCATGTGTAATAAAACAAGAAGGAATGAACGATGAGGCGCGCCATCTATCATTCGACGAGCTTTGTAATTACAAACTGGGTATCTTCAATCATTTTTCTACACTAATCACCCTCATGAATTTATACTTAGAGTCTGATTTCATGCAAATGAGGGCATTGCATGATCTCAAGTGTGGGGAAGGGTTATAAATTCTCTCGGGTTTATACTTGGTTTATTTACCAAATTTTATGAAAATTTGAAAAATTTTCAACTAAATGAATTTAAAATCATGTTTATATATATTTATGAACGGTGAAAACTAGGTGTTAATACCGAAATTATCGTTACCTCGGAAAGGACATAAATTAAGAAACACCCTAAAACGCTTGAATTCATTTAAAATGGAATAAAGGAGAATAAAAAGGCAAAGAAAGAAACTAAGTGTGGGGAGAATGTACCTAGTTATTCAATCAAAAACTATCTAGCACATGTTTCCGTAAAGTTATTGCAGGTGCTTTTGTTTTGGACTAAATTAACTATTTTACCTGATGAAAGAAAAGAAAAGATGGATCTACACGATGAATCAATTACATCATTAAAAGGAAGTAAAGTCTTCCGAAAAAGACACGCGCTTCTTGATTTAGGTCAGGAAGTTGTCGTCCAGACCAGCTGTAGGTTGACGAAAAATCTAGAAAAGTCATCACTAAAATCAGCAGGAAATCCACGGACCTTAGCATCAAACAGGGTCGCCAAGTGGTCAGATTTATCCTAACCATGAGAAGGATTTATCTCGTACAATGGGGGGGACACCGTGCAAATTAGCTTGATAAGACTAATGAATCAGATCCCCAGAAAGGATAATCTCCTTAAAGATTAAAAATCAGCTTTTAAGACTGATATTACTCAATCCTTGAGATTGACCTTAAAGATTGAGAATTCAAACTCATGGAATTCAATGATATCTAAACTCGAGCTTGAACGAGAAAATATTTTGATCAAAATTATAAACCGAATTGTTTTCTGAAAACCCATTTTCAATGCGTTCATTACCATTGAACGTAAAATCCTAGGAATTCACCTGGAATTCATTAGGTCACCTGAACCAAATCGGGTGTCAACTGTAAGAACGGTGGTTGCATAGCATGGTCGAAGACAGGACCTTGTGCCAGACCAAAAAATCATAGGATGATCTTTACTATTGCTCCTACAAAGGATAGTACTAGCATCCGACACGTTTATAGACCATAATCAAAAGCAAGTCACGGGACATTGCCTTAACAGTTGCTTGTTCATCGCTTTCCTTTAAAACCGGACGGTAGTTTATCGAAAGGTAATATACGGGACAAGTGAACTGGACATGTTGCTTTCCTAATACAAGGTAAGCAAGTGGGTAACACAAAACCACAAGTGTTGAGCTAAAATTTTCAAATCTGAAACCCACACAGCCCACAAAAATATTTTGCAAACACCGGTGAAGGGTTATTCCGGAAAACTTGTCTAGGGTAAAAGCTAGATTGAATTTTCAAAAGATCAAATGTTTTCATAAAGATTCAATTTCCTAACGGATCTAAATTTTCATAGTCATCTGGGACCGTAAACCGCCTTTCAAATGTGCACTTTGCTTTGGAAACCGAAAGTAAATCGGCTATTTGATTGCAAGTGTCATTGACCTAAACCCGAGGCAACTGTGGATGACACACCCACCTTTAACCATGGTTCTATCGTTACTATCATTGTTTATACCTCCATCTCAAAATCACTGATGTATAAAGTGTGAAGAATAAAGAAGTGATTCGTGTGATGAATTATATTATTTCAAGTTATGTATTGCTTAAGGACAAGCAACGTTCAAGTGTGGGGATATTTGATAGTGCTCCAAATGAACATATATTTAGTAGCAATATCCTCCCAATATGTAAATTATTTAGTTGTAATTGTCCTATTTTAAGTTGTAATCGTTTATATTAAATAAGTGCGAAGACAAAAGGTGAAAACGACGATTTGAAGACGCAAATGACTAAAAAGCTCAAATGTACAAGATACAATCCAAGTGGTTCAATTTATTGATGAGAAACGTCTAAAAATGACAAGAGTACAAGTTGCGGAACGCAAAGTACACGATATAAAATAATACGCAACGACGTTCAAAAATCCGGAACCGGGACATGAGTCAACTCTCAACGCTCGACGCAACGGACTAAAAATTACAAGTCAACTATGCACATAAATATAATATAATATTTAAATAATTCTTAAAATTATTTATATATTATATTTATTTATATATTATGTCGGCAAAGCTAAGATCCAAATTGATGTGAGCTGGAAAATCAAACTCCACGACTCGCGGAGTTTGAAGGCCAAAAACTCCACGACTCGCGGAGTTTGAAAAATCAAAAATCCCTATAAAAGGCCATGCATTCTGCCGAGTTTAATAATATAAATAATAATAATAATACTCTGTAATAAATAATAAATAAATATATAATATATATATATATATATATATATATATATATATATATATATATATATATATATATATATATATATATATATATATATATATATATAGTATAGGGTAGTTTTATATTAGATTAGTTCGGGTTATGTAAAGGTTATTTTACGGGTTTTTGAAGTCGAAATTCTGTCCGTGTAACACTACGCGATAAATACTCAATGTAAGTTATGTTCTCCTTTTTAAATTAATGTCTCGTACTTAAGTTATTATTATGCTTATTTGAGCCAAAGTAATCATGATGTTGGACTAAATATTAAAGACGGGGTAATTGGGCTTTGTACCATAATTGGGGTTTGGACAAAAGAACGACACTTGTGGAAATTAGACTATGGGCTATTAATGGGCTTTATATTTGTTTAACTAAATGATAGTTTGTTAATTTTAATATAAATATTTACAATTGGACGTCCCTATAAATAACCATATACACTCGATCGGACACGATGGGCGGGGTATTTATATGTACGAATAATCGTTCATTTAACCGAACACGGGAATGGATTAATAGTATATGGAATTATTAAAACAGGGGTGAAATTATGTACAAGGACACTTGGCATAATTGATAACAAAGTATTAAAACCTTGGGTTACACGCAGTCGATATCCTGGTGTAATTATTAAAAAAAAAGTATTAACACCTTGTTACAGTTTAAGTCCCCAATTAGTTGGAATATTTAACTTCGGGTATAAGGATAATTTGACGAGGACACTCGCACTTTATATTTATGACTGATGGACCGTTATGGACAAAAACCAAATGGACTTATCAAATAATCCAGGACAAAGGACAATTAACCCAGGGTAATAAATAATCAAAACGTCAAACATCATGGTTACGGAAGCTTAAATAAGCATAATATTTTTTATTTCATTTTTCCTCGTACTTTTATTTATTGTCATTTTAATTATTGTTATTTATTTAAATATCGTCATTTACTATACACTTCGTTTAAAATATAAATCGACAAACCGGTCATTAAACGGTAAACCCCCTTTTATATATTATTATATATAATTATATATATTTTGTACAAATATAGTTGTTTAAAAATATAGTGTGCAATAAGCCCGCTCCCTGTGGAACGAACCGGACTTACTAAAAACTATACTACTCTACGATTAGGTACACTGCCTATAGTGTTGTAGCAAGGTTTAGGTATTTCTCATTTGTAAATAAATAATTAAAACTTGTCATATTTTGTGTAAAATTGTATCGTATTTAATAGTTTTTCCTAGTAAAATATAAACTATTTCGTACCCCCACGCTACGACATCAAGTTTTTGGCGCCGCTGCTGGGGACTCGGCGAAACGCTATATTTTTAATTTATTTTTCTATAAATATATTTATATATCATTTTAGAAAAACAATATAAAATTAAAAAAAAAAACATCTTTCAAACTCCACGACTCGCGGAGTTTGCAGGCTTAAAACTCCACGACTCGCGGAGCCACCCTGACAGGCGCACCCAGGAACCCTACTTCGCATTAATTAAGGATTATATTAATTATTATTATTTTTTAAAACCCTAAATTAGTTTAATTAATTTATTATCTAGTTTTAGTTTTAATTAATTAGTTTTAATTAATTATATTTAGTTTTATTATATATAAAAATTAATACTTTTATAAAATAAATATAAAAATAATATTTTTATAAAAATAAGTAATTTTATCACTTTTTATTTTTATATTTTGTATCCTTTTATTTAGTGTAATCGTAATATTTTTATCGTTCGTAGTTAATTTTAAATTTAGTTTTGCCGTAGCTTATTTTTATTTTTAGATTTTTAGGCTTTGCCGTAAAATTCCTTAAGTGCTATTTCTTTAGACTAAGATTTAGGTGCTTTAGAATTTTGCGATGATTTTAAAATTTTAGTGCCTTTTAGGTCACGACGTGCTACTTTCTTATTTTTATTTCTCGATATTTTTTGACGCGCTTCTTTTTCTTTCTTATTTCTCGCCACGCTAGTTTTAGGACATAGAAATTTTCTCTACTTCTTCTCTAATAATTCCAAACGAAAAATTATTTTAAGTGGTTAAATTGATAGACATCCAAATTTTCTGCTTCGTAGTAATAGTTGGATTTATTAGTAGCTGAGTTGTGAGCTTCCGATTTAAAGGGTTCTGGCTCCCTGCTGCATCTATTGGCTATTCGAAACTTGGGCAAAAGCAGAAAAGTCTATTAATTTGATAACTTATATAATTTTTATATTTATAACTAATAGGATAATTAAAATTTGGTAATAAGCGCATTATGAAAAGTCTCGAAGATATTTTGGAAACTCTTTACGACATACAAAATCAATACTCTCAACCGAGTGTTGATGACAATTCGTTCGGTCAATCTTGGATCACGAATGACGAAACAATAACTGGTTGTGAAATCTGTGGAGATTATCACTCAACATGGGAATGTTATTATTACGTTCCTATGAAAAATTACGCACCCACGGAACCTGAATGGAATGATTATGAAGAATACAATTCAAATTGGGATTATTCCCAAGAATATTTCCAAACTCAACAACCAGTAGACGAGGAAAATTACGTTACTAGTATTTTTAATGGTAACCAAATGTATAAGGTAAAATTTTTAAAAATCCGAAAGAATTTAACCCCTTTCCACACTTAAGATCTTGCAATGCCCTCATTTGCAAGAAATCAGTAACAATTTAAATTATTGAGGGTGATTAGCGTAGAAAAATGATTAAATTTACCAAAGTTTCCAAACATATTGGCGTTTGTTTGCTGAATGATAAATGGTGCACATCATTTGTTCATTTCGTCTTGTTGTTACATCACATTTGTTTTTCGTTTTGTCGTCAAAAGTATTAGCTTTTGCTGAACTTAATGCCAGTCTTTGAAAATGCGTTGTTTTACCCTGTTGTGTACAATTGACAATATACATACATACAATACAAATATAAATATGCATGGTAATTTGAAATGGGACTTAAAATCCCACTTTCAAATCAAATATGAAATATTAGTACAATAAATAAAAATATTAAACATTGCAATAAAAGTATCAAAATATAATGTGTTTTAAACATAAATAAAGATAAAAATCATAAAAATTAAAAATCATACAAATTACCAACCGGAACTAAATAAATCTGGATAGGGGTTCTAGTTCATGTCGTCGTCCGGGTTCCATGGTTGGTGATAGGTGTACTGGTATGCCTGGTTAGGGTCGTAGAGAGTATGAGGTGGTCTCATCTCGGGCTGGTGTGGAGGATAGTAAGCGGGTCGGGTCGAAACGTAGTGATCCTGAGGTGACAGCCGGCTCATAATCTGACGCTGATGATAGACCCATCTATCATGCTGTCGTTGCCTGGAATGCTCGTAATCATTCCAGGTTTGTCATATCTACCTCATCTACACGCTGGTAGACATCAGTCATAGCCTCTCGAATGACATCCTTAATGTCATTTGCTTCATCCATCTCCTCATCTGAGCCTCTATCTACCTGAGGAAGACTACCTTCATAGGGTATTACCTGGTTGCGTCTACTCTTTAATACCTTAGCACCCACATAAACCCTCAATCCTAACAGCTCAACCTGTTCCCTACATTCCAAAAGTGGACCCCCTTGTTCCTTATCTACACCTAAATACTCTCCAATGAGAGTAACAAAAATACCTCCTCCTATAATCCCCCCTTCCTGTATTCCTTCCACCATCTTAGACAAATAAAAACCAACACAGTAAGGGATATTAACAAAGCCTCTTGGGTACCGAATACACTTTAGGTAAAATAAATCATGTAAGGTCAATTTTTCCTTGTTGTGACCTCTCTATGTAATCGAGTTAGCCAAAAATCTATGAATTATACGAAGCTCGGCTCTGTTAATATGTAAGTAGGTATGTGTTCCTGCCCACCCAAAAACATTATAATCTGACATACGCCTCCAGACGGCGTTCGCATCAAAATTCCTATCTACCCTTTCACCACGATAAATCAAATTCATACAATCGGGTAGTAGTAATTCAGTGGGTGTATATATCTGCAAAGCCCTGGCCATGTCCAGCATGGACATCTTGTACATCCTATGGCCAAATATAAATCTAAGAAAACTTCTATCATCTAATCTATCTACATCTACATTTAACGCTATAGTACTCATCAGCTCAACACACCATTCCTTATATACAGGTCTACGAATGGTGAATAAGCGTTCCCAATCGGTAAAAGAAGAACTGCCATACCTTTGAATCAGTAGCAGTCTAACACGGTCAGCTAGTTGGACCCTTTCCAAAGGATTCCAATCAATTACCCTAGGCACCTCTACATCTTTCGTTACTAATTTGAATTTATTACTTTGATATGCCGGGTAATCTCTCCAGCTTCTATCGAATCTCAGATTAGGATGCAATGTATGTTCAGGAATCGTGGGTATTCTACTGGCGGATGCATCGGAATTACTATAAATTCATTAGAAAACTGTAGCGGATCATAATAAGGTACATGTTGGTCAGGCTGATGTTGTTATTCCCGTTGTGGTTCTTGTTCTGGTTCTGGCTCGTATTGCGGTTCATATTCTGGTTCAGGCTCCTGTTGTGGTTGTCTAGATGACGATGAAGCACTAGCAGTATCGGTTTTCTGCAAAACACATTAAACACAAAATTTGTGCATCTAAATATGCATTAGTGTTACCAAAATAACAACTTAAATTAACCACAATAACATGTTCAATCAAAATTAAACTTATACACATTTTCTCAAATTTTACATTTCTACACTTTTTCAAATAAGCACATATAAAAATGTATACAAAGTACATAAGCATTTAACTCAAATAACATGTCAAAATAGTCATTACTAGCAATTAAACAAGTCTCAAATGGCAATTATATCAAATTAATCAAGTTCATGAATTTTAGACTTAAAAAGTCTACTTTAATCTCCAAAAATCATGTTTAGGATCAATGTTTGGATCATTTAACTACCTAAACATGTTACACTACTTAATTTAGCAACAATTCATGACAAAAATCGGCCATAACCTGTTTATATCAAAAAGCCCCAAATTGCTCAAGAACACAAACCCTAGATTTCTAAAATTTTTGAAGTTTTTGGCTTCAAATCTTGTTAAATAGCATCTATCTAGGTTATACATGCATAAAATACTAACAATTTAACACTAATTACACTAGAAATTAACAAAATTTTATTAGGTAAAATATTGGTAATTATCACAAAAACTAGAAAATTTATGAGTTTAGGGGTGTAATTTTTACCTTTTTGTTGAAGAATCCGAACCTAGGCATGATTATAGCGGATTGTAAGACGAAATTTGGATGAATTTGGTGAAAAAATGGTAATTTTAGGGATGAATTTGGTGAGTGTTCGTGTGTGTTGTGTGTGTTTTGTGGAGACAGAGAGCAGTCGACTGGCCTTTTTCTATCTGTCCTGAAATTCAGTTCCATGCGATCGCATGGAGTTAAAGTTCAAAACCCATGCGATCGCATGGGTCTGATATTTTTTATTTTTATTATTCTTTTTATAAAAACCTTATACTTTAATAAAACATAAAATTAATAAAATTTTAAAAATTTGTTTCTTTTTAGGATGAGGGCATTTCGGATCGTTGTCCTAGTCCGTTCCTCAACAAAATTTTAAAATTTATCAATTCAAAGCGCGGTATTAAAAGTAAAGATTTTTGGGTTTTTTAAATGTTTTTGGCATACTTTAGTTCAATAAGATTCAAAATAATGATAATAAAAGTTCTCGTCCCTCCCTTGGGTAGAGCAATTTTGGTTTAACAACCTAGTTTTCAACTCACGACGAATTTTAAAAATCATATTTTTAACTTAGCGAAATAAAGTAAATTTTTGTTTTTAAATTCACACAAAACATAAATTTAAAATGTATAAAATTAAAAATTCATATTAATAATATTAAAAAAATTCACACCAAACTTATATTATATTTTTGTTTTTATTCATACAAACTTATATTAAAAGTATTAATTTTTCAAATATTTACAATTTTAAATATATTGATTTTAAAAAGTTTACAATAATAATTTAATATTAATTTTAAAAATAAAGTAAAAATAAAAGTAAAAATGTTTTTGATCTTTTATCCCACTTTAATCAATCAAATATTATCAAAAATATACGCCTCTCTTTTCGGTAAAGTAATTTCGGTTCCATAACCTAGTTTAACTCATGACGAATTTTTGAAATATTTTGGGTTGATTAATTAAAGATATTTATACCTTAAGAATAAACGGTAAATTTCGTAGTGATGTAATAAATTTTTGTATGATATCAATAATTTCGATCGCAAAACCTAATTTTATTGAATACCAATTTAATACTTTATAGCGAACGATTTAGTGTTTATTAACAAAAGGTTAAAAATAATAAAAATAAAAATAAAAACTGTACATACTTACCTGTGAAATAGAATTCTTAGTGACCTGCTTTAGCCCACTCATAAGATAGTCGGACTAATTGGTTTTCCATAGCTACATAGACGTAACCTCGAGCATTCAATGTTTTTTCTTCGAAACATATGAACGGTCCATCTCTGCATAAAGTAACGAATTCGGTATTGGAATATGTCCGATTCGTCGAGCATTTTTCTTCGTGTGACCATTTTCCGTATTTGTGACATCTTTCAAGGTGTCGTGCTCTTCTTTTCGCTGCGGATTTTAATTTTCCTTTATCAAACTGTAACTTATTATTTTCGTTCCTGGATTCTTTTCTTACTCCGTCCAATTTACCTCTGATTAATGATACTATTTCACTTGGAAGGGTGTCATTATTTCGTTTAGTGATTAAAACGTGTAGCATTAGACCATGGTTTAATTCACAGGAAGTCTTCATCTCGTAAAACCTAAAAAAATAAAAATTCAGAATGTGGGGAGAAGACTAGTTCTTTAGGGTCTGCTAGGGAAAGGCCATTCCGATTCCATTCTCAGAAACTACACGAAAACAGAAAATCTAACTCTAACAGAAATACATATTACCCTAAAAAGATTCGAACCTCCCCACACTTAGTTGAAATTGTGATTAACGTTATTTTCAATTGGATCATCAACAACTTGTATATCTTTGACTTTTACTTCAATCCATTTGTTGATTTCCTCTGTAACTTTCACAAATTCAACTAACACTGCCTTTTCTTTTGGCGATAAATTAGATATTAATCGGTTACATAACTTAAAGTTTCCCTTAATCCTAGCATCGTGAATCCGTTTATAAAGTTTCTTCGTTGAACTGTTAAAAACGGGTTCATCTAATTTCTTATCATCAACGGGGTTCTTTGTGATCGGATCATCATTAAGTGTTATTTCATCTTCCCCACACTTATGCGTTTTTATTGGTTTAACAGTTTTGGTTAGTGGAGATCTAAACTTTCAGTTCACAAAGGTGATCGATGTATCACCATCCCTAATTGTCATTCTACCTTCTCTTACATCAATGAATGCCTCGGTGGTTGCTAAAAATGGGCGACCTAAAATTAGAGGAATAGCAAGGTTTTCCTTCATACTAATCACTATGAAGTTTGTAACAAAGGTCAAACTTCCCACGTTAACAAGTAAATTATTTGCTATTCCAACCGGGTGTTTAATGGTTAGGTCAAATGATTGAACACCTATTTTGGTTGATTTTAATTTACCCATACCTAATCTTTTGTATAACGAAAGAGGCATAATATTTGCACTTGCTCCTAAATCTGCGAGTCCATTATATACAGCACCATCATTAAGCAGGCAAGAAATGATAAATTCACCCGGGTCTCCTGCTTTAGTAAGTCGAGTTGGTTTGTAAACCTTTTTTGGGTGTTCTTTTCTTTGTTCTTTCACTTCTATTTGAACTTTTTGTTCACATTTTTCTTCGTTTCTTGGAATGGGAGGTTTGTATAAGAATTCTTCTTCATCACTCCAATTTGAATCCTCCCTATTTTCCAATTTTGATTTTTCATATGTTGTTGATAACATATTTATGTTTTCATTTTGAAGGTTTTCTTGGGTGGTGAAATTATGATTGACTTCATTGTCAACTTCCATCGGACCATGTATGTAATGTTTAACTCTGTGACCATTAACTTTAAATTCAATCCCATTTGAATTTATTAACTCTATCGTTCCGTACGGGAAAACTCTTTTGACTATGAATGGTCCAGACCATCTTGATTTCAATTTTCCAGGAAATAGCTTGAATCGTGAATTGAAAAGAAGAATTCTGTCTCCTTCTTTAAATTCTTTTGAACTTCTGATTCTTTTATCATGCCATTTCTTCGTTCTTTCTTTATAGATTAACTAATTTTCGTATGCTTCATGTCTTAATTCTTCTAATTCATTTAGCTGACTTAATCGTAGACGTCCGGCTTCATGTAAATCAAGATTACATATCTTCAAAGCCCAAAATGCTTTGTGTTCAATTTCTAATTGGAAGATGACATGCTTTTCCGTAAACGAGTTTAAAAGGTGTGGTTCCAATTGGAGTTTTGTAGGCTGTTCTAAAAGCCCAGAGTGCATCCTCCTATTTCATGGACCATTCCTTCGGATTTGATCCTACAGTTTTTTCTAGAATACGTTTTAATGCTCGGTTGGTATTTTCAACTTGTTCACTTGTTTGTGGATGATAAGCAGTGGAGATTTTATGAGTTACTCCATATCTTTTGAGAACTTTCTCAAGTTGATTATTACAAAAATGAGTACCCCGATCACTTATTAAAGCTTTCGGTGTTCCAAACTTTGCAAAAAGACGTTTTAAAAAGTTGACTACAACTCGTGCATCATTAGTTGGGAGAGCTTGTGCTTCCGCCTATTTAGATACATAATCAATGGCAACGAGAATTTAGAGATTATTATGAGATTTTGGAAATGGACCCATAAAGTCAATACCCCAAATGTCAAATACTTCACATACTTGAATGACATTTTGTGGCATTTCATCACGTTGACTTATTTTTCTGGCCCTTTGACAAGCATCACAGGATTTGCAAAGAAGGTGTGCGTCTTTGAAAATTGTAGGCCAATAGAATCCAGTATCGTAAACTTCTCTTGCTGTTAGTTGAGGCCCATAATGCCCTCCTGTTGGTCCTGTGTGACAATGGTTTAAGATTTGACTAGCTTCTTCTCCGAATACACATCGGCGTATTATTCCATCGGGACAACTTTTAAACAAATGTGGATATTCCCAGAAATAGTGTTTTATATCACTAAAGAATTTCTTTCGTTTTTGGTATGATAATCCTTTTTCAAGGAATCCACATACTAAGTAGTTTGCATAGTTCGCAAACCATGGAATTTCATTATAATCTATCTTCAATAGATATTCATCAGGAAAGTTGTCTTGTATGGCCGATTCATTTAGAACTTCTAATTCGGGATTTTCAAGACGAGAAAGATGATGAGCGATGAGATTTTCTGCTCCCTTTTTGTCTCGAATTTCAATATCGAACTCTTGTAAGAGTAAGATCCAACGGATTAATCTTGGTTTGGCATCTTGTTTCGAAAATAGGTATCTAAGAGCAGAATGGTCGGTATAGACCACCGTTTTAGCTAGAACGAGATATGAACGAAATTTTTCAAAAGCAAAGACAATAGCAAGGAGTTCTTTTTTAGTAGTTGTGTAATTCGTTTGTGCTCCTTGTAACGTCTTAATAGCATAATATATAGGTTGAAATCGTTTTTCAATCCTTGCATCGCACATAAGTTCAAACGGTAGATTCCAATTTAGAGTTATTATGATCGGCGCATTAGTGAGTTTTTCTTTAAGAATATTAAAAGATTTGATACATTCATCTGAAAATATGAATGGAGCATCCTTTTCTAGGAGTTTATTCATAGGAGTGGCAATTTTAGAAAAATCTTTTATGAAACATCGGTAAAAACCGGCATGCCCTAGAAAACTCCTAACTCCTCTAACATTGGTGGGATGTGGAAGTTTAGCAATTACATCTACTTTAGCTCTATCCACTTCAATTCCTTCCTTTGAAATTTTATGACCAAGAACGATGCCTTCTTTAACCATGAAATGACATTTCTCTCAATTAAGTACTAGATTTGATTGTTCGCATCTAATAAGCATTCGTTCAAGATTAACTAGACATGATTCAAATGTATCACCGAAGACTGAAAAGTCATCCATGAAAACTTCCATGCATTCTTCTATCATGTCGTGAAAAATCGCCATCATGCACCTTTGAAAGGTTGCAGGGGCGTTGCAAAGTCCAAATGGCATGCGTTTGTAAGCAACAGTACCATATGGGCACGTGAATGTTGTTTTCTCTTGGTCCTCGGGTGCTATTAGAATTTGAAAATATCCGGAAAAACCATCAAGAAAACAATAGTAACTATTTTCGGCTAATCTTTCTAACATTTGATCAATGAAAGGTAAGGGAAAGTGATCTTTTCTGGTGGCGTCATTTAATTTTATATAATCAATACAAACACGCCATCCTGTTACAGTCCTAGTAGGAATAAGCTCATTTTTCTCATTTGTGATGACAGTCATGCCACCCTTCTTAGGCACGCATTGAACTGGGCTTACCCATGGAGTATCAGAAATTGGATAAATTAAACCTGCATCAAGCAGTTTAATAATTTCTTTCTTAACAACATCTTGCATATTAGGATTTAGTCTTCGTTGGCATTGCACATACGTTTTATGACCTTCTTCCATAAGAATTTTATGTGTGCAATACGAAGGACTTATTCCTTTAATATCATGAATCTTCCATGCAATAGTTGGTTTATGAGCTTTCAACATAGAAATGAGTTGAGATTTTTCATTTTCAGTAAGAGAAGACGATATTATTACAGGTAATTCAGATTCACCATGTAAATAAGCGTATTCCAAATGGTTTGGAAGTGGCTTTAATTCTAATGTCGGTGGTTCTTCTATCGATGATTTATATCGATATCTGTCTTATTCTTTTAGCATTTGAATTTCTTCTGTTGTTGGTTCATATCCATTAGCCATAAGTGTAGCTAACATTTCAGTTTCATCAATTGGTCCAGTACTTTCTCCTAAAGAACATTCTCATGTTCCTTGTAATTCTGGAAATTCTTCTAACAATTCTGCATGTGAATCTATAGTTTGAATATAATAACATGTATCATCTGCAGATTGCGGTTGTTGCATGGCTCTATCAACTGAAAAGGTAACACTCTTGTCCTCTATACTTAGGGTCAGTTTCTTACCAAACACGTCTATTATTGCTTTGGCCGTGTTTAAGAATGGTCTTCCTAATATGAGAGGTACTCGAGAATCTTCTTCCATGTCCAGAATAACAAAATCTACTGGAAATACTAAAGTACCAACTTTAACTAGCATGTTTTCCATTATCCCTATAGGATATTTTACTGATCAATCGGCTAGTTGTATGCTTATTCGTGTTAATTTCAATTCTCCAAGGTCTAGTTTAACGTATAGTGAATACGGCATTAAATTTATACTAGCACCTAAATCTACCAATGCTTCTATTGAACTAAGACTACCCAGAAAACATGGAATCGTGAAACTTCCTGGATCAGATAGTTTTTCTGGTATCTTATTCAACAGTACTGCAGAACAATTAGCATTCATAGTAACAACCGAGAGTTCTTCCATTTTCTTTCTATTTGTGATTAGGTCTTTCAGAAATTTAGCATATCTAGGCATTCCTGAAATCACATCAATGAAAGGAAGATTGACATTTATCTATTTAAACATATCCAATAATTTGGATTGCTCGGCTTCAAGTCTCTCTTTTCTCATTTTACTTGGGTAAGGAAGTGGTGGTTGGTATGGTTAACATAAGGTTTAGCCTTAACTATGTTATCTTCATTAACCTTTTCAACTATCGATTCTTTTTCCTTATCTTGTTCAGATTGTGGTTCTTGTGAAGTAGGAATAGCTTCATCAGAAATTACAGGTATTTCAGGTGGTTTAAGTGTAATACCACTTCTCGTGGTAATGGCTTTAGCTGTTTTATTTTGGGGGTTAGCATTTGTATCACTAGGTAGACTTCCCAGTTTTCTTTCACCTATCAATCTTGCTAGGTTACTTACTTCTTGTTCCAAATTTTGAATAGAAGCTTGTTGATTTCTAAATGCTTGAGCATTTTGTTCATTGGTTTGTTTCTGAGATGTGAAAAACTGTGTTTGAGAATCAACTAGCTTCGACATTATATCTTCTAAATTTGGCTTTTTATCATCAGTTTGTGGTGGTTTGTTTTGAAAAATAGGTCTTTGCTGATTGTAAGTATTATTGGATACTTGTTGATTACTAGGACCTTGTTGGTTGTTGTATGGAATATTTTGGTTATAATTCTGGTTTTGATTGTAGATCGATCTTGGCGGTTGATAATTATTCTGATAATTATTTCCAAGCCTTTGGTTTATGTATGAAACATTCTCTCTTTGTTCCATTGTTAGTTCAATACTGAGACAATCTTTTGTCAAATGTGGTCCTCCACACTGCTCACAACTAATTCGTATTGAGTAAATATCTTTAGTAATCTTTTCTATTCGTCTCTCGACAGCATCTATCTTTGCAGAAATGGAATCTAAGTCATGGCTAGAATCGGCTCTAGCTGCTTTAGATGATCTAACGATATCTTTTTCTTGGTGCCACTCATGTGAGTGGGAAGCAGTGTTATCAATAATTTTGTAAGCATCAGTTGCAGTTTTCTTCATAATGGAACCACCAGCTGCTATATCGATGTCTTTTCTTGTAGTGATGTCGCATCCTTGGTACAATATTTGTACTATTTGACAGGTGTCTAAACCATGTTGCGGACATCCTCTTAATAACTTTCCAAATCTTGTCCACGCCTCATATAAAGTTTCATTTGGCTTTTGCGTGAACGTAACAATTTCTCCTTGAAGTCTTATGGCTTTAGATGCCGGAAAGAATTGTTTAAGAAATTTTTCAACTAAAACGTCCCATGTATCAATCGCCCCTTCTGGCAACGATTCTAACCAGTCTTTGGCTTCTCCCTTTAAAGTCCAGGGAAATAACATGAGATATATCTGTTCATCCTCCACTTCTCTTATTTTAAATAGAGTACAGATCCTATTAAAGGTACGAAGATATTCATTTGGATATTCCTTCGGCGCACCACTAAATTGGCATTGATTATTTACCATGTGTAGGATTTGTCCTTTGATTTCATAATCTGGTGCATTAATGTCTGGTTGAGTAATTGCGTGACCTTGGCCAGTGCGTTTAGCTCTCATCCGGTCTTCCATACTTAGAGGTTCCGGATTCTCCATGATTGAATTTGTTGAATCTGAATCACTAGAGGATTCTGATTTAATGGTTGGTTCCTCAACAATCTCTGTTTGAATGATTGGTGGTTCCGGAGGAAAGATTAATGGTTCAGGATCTCGAAATCGTCCCTGAATATTCTCCGGATTCTCAATTGTGAGGTCGGGTTCAAAAAATGGATTATCGGAAATTTGAATTGGAGTACTTGGTCGACTAGATGACGATTCTAAAGAAAAATCAACGGCGACAATATTTGCTAGATGTCTTGATCGAGTTATAGGTGGTGAACGTACAAAAGGTGGTGAACGTTTTGCTCGGTGCATTCACTGAATATCCTATTAGTTATAAAAATAAGAAAAATTATATAAGTTATCAAATTAATAGACTTTTCTGATTTTGCCCACGTTTCGAATAGCCAAAAGATGCAGCAGAGGGGCAGGATTCGTTTGGTCTCAATATAATTGAGTAATGTTTGGCTCCAATAACCCGGTCCACGTACAAATCCAACTATTACTACGAACCAGAAAATTTTGATGTCTATCAATTTAACCGCTTAAAATAATTTTTCGTTTAAATTTAAAGAAATTTTAGATAAGAAATAGAAAAAAAAAATCTAAGTCCCAAAAACTAGAGCGGCGAGAAATAAGAAAGAAAAAGAGCGCGTCGAAAAAGTCGAAAAATAAAAGGTCGAAAAATAATAAAGAGAACGTAGCGCGTCGATACTTAAAAAGGAACTAAAAACTAATAATTAAAAGTTACGTCTAAAAATATTAAAGCTTAGAGAAATACTATATCCCAAAACGGCAATAACTTAAAAAGGCACTAAAATCTTAGAACAGCGTCGCAAAATTTTAGAGCACCTAAATTTTAGTATAAAGAAAAAACACTTAGGGGATTTTACGGCAAATCCTAAAAATCTAAAAAATAAAAATAACTATGGCAAAAACTATGACTTAAAACTAAATACGAACGAAAAATACAAATATTACGCTAAAAACGAACAAAAAGATACAAAATATAAAAATAAACTTAAAGTTGTAAAAAGTACAATTTTTATAAAAATATTATTTTTATATTATTTATTTTATAAAACTATTAATTTTATAATTTATTAAAACTAAATAAACTAAATAAACTAAATAAAACAAATTAATTAAAAACTAAACTAAATAATTAAATAATCTAAACCCTAATTAGGCTTATAATTAATAATAATTAATAATTATACTCCGTAATGATTGCTGTTTTTAGGTCAAGTCTGGCGTGTCTGACAGGGCCATACGATCGCATGGTCCTCACGTTAAAAATCCATGCGATCGCATGGATAAAGATTTCGGGCCAGGCTTTGGGCTGCTACAGTACGGGGCTTCGTGGTTTTTATATTTTTTTTTCTGTTTTCTGATTTAGATATTTATATAATATATTTATATAAATTAAATAAAACTTATATTTTTACAAAATAAAGATAAAGAAACTTTATAGAACTTATATATTTAACAAACTCTTAAAAATACTTAAATTTAGTTTCTTTTTATATTTTTGTATTTTTAAAATAAAAAACGCATATTTTTACAACAAAATAACTAAAACTTACTAAAAATCTTTTTTTATAGCGTTGTGCTTCTGGCGTTTATGTGTTCCCCGGCAGCGGCGCCAAAAATACTTGATGTGTGCGAGGGGTACTAGGAAATAGTATTATTTTTACAACGAAATACTATTAAATACGATACAATTTTACACAAGATATTTATTTATTTATAGAATGAATATACCTAAACCTTGCTACAACACTTATAGGCAGTGTACCTAATCGTACAGTAGTGTAGTTTTTAGTAAGTCCGGTTCGTCCACAGGGAACTCTTAAACAAGCTTAACGCTATATATTTAAAATCTATATTTGTAAAAATACAAAATTATATATAAGTAGTATTATTATTATAAAAGGGGGTTTTTACCGTTTAATGACCGGTTTGTCGATTTTAAAACTTTAGTCGCAGTTAAAACCTAATGTAAAATATTAAAAATAAATACAACTTACTTTTAAAGCGTAAAACAAATAACGATAATGAAATTGCCATAAATAAAAGTGCGATAAAATAAAATTGCGATAATTAAAGATTACGATAATTAAAAGTTCAATTATATACAATGACAATAAATAAAAGTGCGATAATTAAAAGTGCAATTAAATATGAAATAAAAGAATTATGCTTATTTAAACTTCCGTAATCATGATGTTTGACGTGTTGTTTTTAGTTTATTCCCATGTGTTAATTGTCCTTTGTCCTGGATTATTCGATATGTCCATACGGATTTGTCATAATAGTCCATCAGTCATAATCATAAAGTAAGAAAGTCTTCGTCAAATTATTCTTATTCCCGAAGTCAAATATTCCAACTAATTGGGGATTCGAATTGTAACAAGGTCTTAATACTTTGTTTAATGAATACACCAGGTTATCGACTGCGTGTAAACCAAGGTTTTACTACTTTGTTAATAATTACACCAATTACCCTTGAATGTAATCCACCCCTGTTTCAACAAGTCTATTAACTATTAATCCAGTTCCGTGTCCGGTAAAATGAATAATTATTGGTATTTATAGATATCCCGCCCACCGTGCCTAGTCAAGCGTATGTGGTTATATATAAATATGTCAAATTATAAGTCTATATATTAAATTAACGAGGTATCATTTAGTTAATATAAAGCCTATTAATAGCCCATAGTCTAATTTCCACAAGTGTCGTTCTTTTGTCCAAACCCTAATTATGGTACAAAGCCCAATTACCCTATCTTAATATTTTTAGCACAACATCATGATTACTTCGTCTTAAATAAGCATAATAATAACTTAGCTACGAGGCATTAAATTAAAAATAACATTAACCATAACTTACAGTGATTAAAAATAGCGTAGCGTTACACGGACAGAATTTCGACTTACACCCTTACAACATTCGCTAACATACCCTTATTATTGGAATTTAAAATTAAAATTAAAATTAAAATTAAAATATAATATATATATCTTTACGTATGAGAGAAAGGAGAAAAAGATGTGTTATATTTGCTCAAAAACTGCAAAATTTATAGATGTGGCCTCACACCTACTGCCATGCGATCGCATGGCATTTTGCCTTCGCATGGCCACTTTTTCCAGCTCACAAGACTTTGTTTCTTTGTATACCGACGATTTTTATAAATAAATATAATATATAAATAATTATAAGAATTATTTAAATATTATATTATATTTATGTGCATAGTTGACTTGTAATTTTTAGTCCGTTGCGTCGAGCGTTGAGAGTTGACTTTGGTCCCGGTTCCGAATTTTCGAACGTCCTTGTGTACAATTTAATATCTTGTATTTTGCGTTTCGCTTCTTGTACTTTTGTAATTTTGAGACGTTTCTCATCAATAATTGGAACCACTTCGATTGTATTTTGTACTTTTGAGCTTTTTGGTCGTTTGCATCTTCAATTCGTCGAATCTGTCTTTTGTCTTCACCTTTTATTATTTAAACGAATGTCACTTGTAAATAGAACAATTGCAACTAAAAGCTTGTCTTTCTTGAGAGATAATGCTATGAAATATATGTTAGTTTTTAGCATTAACATGTTCGTTTGGATCTTCCTTCGGCACACCACTAAATTGACATTGATTAGTCACCATGTGTAGGATTTGTCCTTTGATTTCATAATCTGGCGCATTAATGTCTGGTTGAGTAATTGCGTGACCTTGGCCAGTGTGTTTAGCTCGCATTCGGTCTTCCATACTTAGAGGTTCCAGATTTTCCATGATTGAATTTGTTGAATCTGAATCACTAGAGGATTCTGACTTAATGGTTTATTCCTCGAAAATCTCTGTTTGAATGATTGGTGGTTCCGGAGGAAAGATTAATGGTTCAGGATCTCTGAATTGTCCCTGAATATCCACCGGATTCTCAATTGTGAGGTCGGGTTCAAAAAATGGATTATCGGAAATTTGAATTGGAGTACTTGGTCGACTGGATGACGACTCTAAAGAAAAATCAACGGCGACAATATTGACTAGATGTCTTGATCGAGTTACAGGTGGTGAACGTATAAAAGGTGGTGAACGTTTTGCTCGATGCATTCACTGAATATCCTATTAGTTATAAAAAACTAAAAATTATATAAGTTATCAAATTAATAGACTTTTCTGATTTTGCCCACGTTTCGAATAGCCAATAGATGCAGCAGGTAGCCAGGACCCTTTAAATCGGAAGCCCACAACTCACCACTAACAAATCCAACTATTACTATGAACCAGAAAATTTTGAATGTCTATAAATTTAACCGCTTAAAATAATTTTTAGTTGAAATTTAAAGAAATTTTAGAGAAGAAATAGAAAATTTTATATCCTAAAACTAGACCGTCGAGAAATAAGAAAGAAAAAGAGTGCGTCGAAAAACGTCGAAAAACAAAAAGGTCGAAAAAATAAAATAAAATGCAGCGTAGTGCGGCGAAACTTAAAAGTCTAAAAACTAAGAATTAAAAGTTACATCTAAAGGTATTAAAGCTTAAAAGGAATTCTATATCCAAAACGGTAATAACTTAAAAAGTACTAAAATCTTAAAACGGCGTCGCAAAATTCTAAAGCACCTAAATCTTAATCTAAAGAGAAAGTACTTAAGGGATTTTACGGCAAAACCTAAAAATCTATAAATATAAAATAACTACGGCAAAAACTATATCTTAAAACTAATTACGAACGAAAAATACAAATTACGAATTAAACTAATAAAAAGATACGGAAATATAAAAATAAAACTAAAGTTATAAAAATACAATTTTTTTATAAAAATATTATTTTTATATTATTTGTTTTATAAAAGTATCAATTTTATAATTAATAAAACTAATTAAAAATAAATATTACAAATTAAAACTAAAAACTAAACTAATTAATATTATAATTAACCCTAATTAGGGTTTATAATAACAATAATTATTAATACTCCGTAATTAATGCAGTACCAGGTTCAGTTCAGCGTGTCAAACAATCTCATGCGATCTCATGAGGTTTATGTCTCTGGTCCATGCGATCGTATGGCTCTTGGATCCGGGCCAGAAGTCTGGGCTCCAACAGTGTCAGGCCCGTATACTTTTTTACTTTTTTTTTAATTTTCTGTTTTATATTTATATAAAGTATTTATATAAAATAAATAAA
This sequence comes from Rutidosis leptorrhynchoides, assembly GCF_046630445.1. Taxonomy (NCBI): domain Eukaryota; kingdom Viridiplantae; phylum Streptophyta; class Magnoliopsida; order Asterales; family Asteraceae; genus Rutidosis; species Rutidosis leptorrhynchoides. The sequence goes on along the minus strand of NC_092343.1, from coordinate 199,152,847 downwards.
AACTTAAATTGAAAAACTAAAATAGAAATAAAAATACTTTATAATTTTATATATTTTGAACAACTTTTAAAAATATATATATTTTTATTTTCGTTTTTATATTTTTTGTATTTTTAATATTTAAAACGTATTTTTACAAAAAGAAATTAAAACTTAATAAAAATCTTATTTATATATATATATATATATATATATATATATATATATATATATATATATATATATATATATATATATAGCGTTTCGCTTCCGGCATTTAAGCAAATCCCTGGCAGCGGCGCCAAAAATACTTGATGTGCGTAGAGGTGTATACGAAATAGTTATATTTTTACTAGGAAATACTATTAAATACGATACAATTTTATACAAGTTATTTATTTATTTATAGAGTGTATATACCTAAACCTTACTACAACACTTATTTAGTAAGTCCGGTTCGTCCGCAGGTAACTAGCCAAGTTTAACGCTATATTTAAAACTAAATTTGTATATAAATATATATATATATATATAAATATAAGTAGTATTATTATTATAAAAGGGGGATTTTACCGTTTAATGACCGGGTTATCGATTTTAAAACTTTAGTCGCAGTTAAAACCTAATGTAAAATATTAAAAATAAAAATAACTTAAATTAAAGCGTAAATTAAATGACAATAATTAAAGTGCGATAAATTAAAATGCTATAAATAAAATGACAATAAATAAAATTGCGATAATTAAAAAGTACGATAATTAAAAGTGCAATTAAATAAAATGACAGTAAATAAAAATGCGATGAAATATGAAATAAAGGAATTATGCTTATTTAAACTTCCGTAATCATGATGTTTGACGTGTTGATTTTAGTTTATTACCATGGGTTAATTGTCCTTTGTCCTGGATTATTCAATATGTCCATCTGGTTTTTGTCCATAACAGTCCATCAGTCATAAATATAAAGTGCGTGTGTCCTCGTCAAATTATCCTTATATCCGAAGTCAAATATTCCAACTAATTAGGGACTTAAACTATAATTACACCAATTTTCCTTGTATATAATTCACCTCTGTTTTAATAAGTCCATTGACTATTAATCCATTCCCGTATCCGGTTAAATTAACGATTATTAGTACTTATAAATATCCCGCCCATCGTGTCCGATCGAGTGTATGTGGTTATTTATAATTACGTCAAATTGTAAATCTTTATATTAAATTAACGAACTATCATTCAATTAAACAAATATAAAGCCCATTAATAGCCCATAGTCTAATTTCCAAAAGTGTCGTTCTTTTGTCCAAACCCCAATTATGGTACAAAGCCCAATTACCCCGTCTTTAATATTTAGCCCAACATCAAGATTATTTCGATTTAAATAAGCATAATAATAACTTAGCTACGACACATTAATTTAAAAAGGTTGAACATAACTTACAATGATTAATAATAGCGTAGCGTTACACGGACAGAATTTCAACTTACACACTTACAACATTCGTTAACATACCCTTATTATTATTAAATTAAAATTAAAACTAAAATTATAATATATATATATATATATATATATATATATATATATATATATATATATATATATATATATATATATATATATATTACGTGAGAGATAGAGAGAAAAAGGTGTGATTTTTTCGGCCAAAACACGTGAACTTTATAGGACCTGAGCTGATACTGTTCACCATGCGATCGCATTGCTCTTCCTGGCCATGCGATCGCATGGCCTTCTTTTACAGCTCACATGCTTTTGTTTTTTATTTGCCGACGGTTTTAATAAATAAATATAATATATATATAACTTTAAGAATTATTTATATATTATATTATATTTATGTGCATAGTTGACTTGTAATTTTTAGTCCGTTGTGTCGAGCTTTGAGAGTTGACTCTGGTCCCGGTTCCGGATTTTCGAACGTCCTTTCGTACAATTTAATATATTGTATTTTGCGTTTTGCGGCTTGCACTCTTGTAACTTTTAGACGTTTCTGATCAATAATTTGAACCTCTTAGATTGTACTTTATACTTTTGATCTTTTTGGTCGTTTGCGTCTTCAATTCATCGAATCTGTCTTTTGTCTTCACCTTTTATTATTTAAACGAATATTACTTGTAAATAGAACAATTGCAACTAAAAGCTTGTCTTTCTTGAGGGATAATGCTATGAAATATATGTTCGTTTTTAGCATTATCACCTTGCTCGGGCTCGAACCCGCGACCTCTTGCTTAACCCACAACACTCTAAACCATTGAACCACTCAGTTCAATTTTGGATTGGAGTCCATGTTATTGTTTTAACATATTGATATATAAAGCCCACTTCAAAAACCCATTTAAACCTTATGATCCATTAAGAATGAATCTGTATTATGATCCTAATATCACCATCATCATAGTGTATCAATTTGTATCATTATCGTCCAAATAGGAAAAACAAATAGATTTGATTTGGTTATATCAATACATGAAACCCACTAAGCAATACATCATCGGTTGGATTTTTAAAGCCCAATTAATTAATAGGCCCAACAGAAAATACTTGAGATAGCCTAACAGAAGAATACGTGGCCTATTGTTGATCTGCTAACACGATTTGGGAACAGACAGGATTGAAAATAAATAGCAAGAAAACCCTGCACACTTTACTATTTCATCATCAATACCTCACCATCTATTATCATAAAACAAATATCGCTGTCTTCCTATCATTATGATGCAAGTTTATGGTTTCATGTGAAGAGAGAGGTCCACATTTCAAGCAATAATATTATACCATGCACAAATCAAGTGGGGTTCTCATGATTACAAAGTGTCGGCCAAAAGAAGGGTTAAAGAAAAGGCACACCAAGTGGATTGTTTGTTTAATACTTTGTTGGCCACAAGGAAAAGGATTTAACACATAATAGCTGTATACATGATGGCTTATATAATTGGGTGTATGAGGTTTCGGTCACTGCAAAAGAGAAAAGAAAAAAATTTATAGCACACCTATAGTTGCTTCGCGTTAAACAGAAGTAAAGAATAGATTGATGATGATGGTTTGATGGTGGTTTAATGGGTTATGTACATGGAGGTTTGTAAGGACGGTGATCAAAGGTTCGATGAGTTTGGTTGGATTCGTGGTGGTTTGTCGACGAAATCATAAGTATAATAGCTGCAGAAGTGATGGTTATTGAAGGTGGTTAGAGATGGTTGGTAGATAGAAAGAAAATAGAAAGAAGGGGCTGTAGTAGCAGAAGCTAACAGCGACATAGCAGCAGCAACTCAGAGGAGTAGTTGCAGTAGCATCTTCATAATGCATCATCGTACTTTTAACTGATGAAGAAAAAGAAAAAATTATGCAGCTGTAGTTGCCTTCGAACAGGAGTTGGAAGAAACACAAAAATTATTGCAGCAGGTAGTTGTTTAATGGCTGATGTTGGAATAGAAAACGAATACAGAATAAGGAGATAGATATCTATGATGGTTGTGTATGATCATATGTACATGTATATATAAATATAACAAAATAGGTGGTGGTTGCTCATTCAAGATAGAAAACAGAAATAATACGTGGTAGTCATTAAGGTGATAATAGGTGATGGGTTTAGGTGGTGGTGACTACGGTGATGGTGGTGAGTGTGGAGGACGGTGGGTGATCACAAGGTGTTAAAGTGATAGCGGTTGTGGTCTGGTTCATGTGATTAAGTGTTTACCGTTTTTGTGGTGCTCGACATAGGTGATCGATGATTAGCGAGATGATGATGAAGAGTGTGTAATGGTGCTTAATGAAGATGATGATCAAAGGTGATAATGAATGTAATCTGTAACTCTTTCTCTATCTATATGCTTTGTATATATACTTTTATATATATATTGTGAGTGATACTGTAATAATAATAAATCACATTTTGTTTTGTAGATTGATGGTGGTCGACCGAAAGATTCGAGTCAGAAAGAAAGAAACAAAGAAATTAAAGTAGATAGGGGTTGAAAGAAACAAAGAAATAAAAGTAGATAGGGATTGGAAACAAATTCGTAAAATTAATTGCTTTAGCTGGCTGGTGAATTCTGCCAAGAAACAAGAATACAAAAAGTTGATCCTGATGTTAAACTGAATTAGAATTTGCTATACTATTTTCACTTACATATATCTTAATGATAATTGCTCAAATTTGTCTTATAGGTTGATTGAAGTTGACGTATAACCAATAGTAGACAGGATTCCATTTGGATAAGTATAAAGAGAATAAAGCATATAAAAAAATATAACTGAAGTCGATTGATAACAGATTGCAGACAGAAGGCAAGATTTTATAAAAGTTGAAGGGATGCTAACAGATTTTGTTATATCTGTGATTCCATTTACTTTGTAACAAAATTTGAAAGACAAAAACAAGAATTTTCCTACAGAATGATAGCTATGTGAAACAGATTATGATTCCAAATTCATATATATATAATTTTATAATATTAATAATTATTAATTATAATTACATTTATGATAATTAAAATACTAATATTAATAATAATAATGAGAATCATAATAATAATAATAAGTCATAGTAATAAATTTTTTAATGAAATTGATAATAATAATATTATTAATGATAATTATAATAATACTAATTACATTAGTATTGATAATAATATTAGGAAAACCAATATCAAGTTTCATATCTATATTTTTAAAATAATGATATCAATTACACTAGTATTGATATTAATATTAGAAGTAATAACAATATTCTTATAATAACAATATTTAATATATTAGTATTTATATTTTTTAGATTATGTAATATAACTATATAAGACGTATTATATTATAAGTAGTATTAGATTTTTTTTAATACATTTTAACAATAATATCTAATAGTAATATAAATCATAATAACTGAAATTAAAATTTTACTACTAGTTATAATAATAATGTTATTAACAATGATATTAATATTTATAATAATGTAATACATCAAATGTATCAAATTTCATATATATATATATATATATATATATATATATAATATGTTAATAATACTGATATTAATATTAATATTTTTAATGATAATGAAAGTAATAATATTAATGTAACAACTATATTTTAATTTGTATTATGTATTATTAATTATGTAATATCTAATAATCATATATTATGTGATAACCTTTATTGAATATTTATATATTTACATATTTATTTATACACAATTGTTCGTGAATCGTCGGGAGTAGTCAAAGGTTATCTGAATCCATGTAATCAGTTTAAAAGTTTTGAGATTCGGTTTAATAGACTTTGCTTAATGTATCGAAACCATATAAGATTAAGTTCAAATTTGATCGGAAATTTTTGGGTCGTCACACTCGTCGTAGTATTTTATGTATAATACTAATAAAAATAACATTAATACTACTAATAATAATAATAAGATTAATAATATTATTAATCTTAATAATAATAATAATAATAATAATAATAATAATAATAATAATAATAATAATAATAATAATAATAATTATTATATATATATATATATTTATTTTATAGAGCAGAAGAGAAATAGAATAGAGTGTGAAGAATTTGGCCAAACTGATCGAGCTTTATACACTTTTACTGAATTCAGACCCCATACGATCCCATGGGTCTGAAGGCACAATGCCATGCAATCGCATGGCCAGCTGGTACGCACCCAATATGTTTTGTTTTCTTGTTTGTCGATATATTATTAAATAAATATATAATATATATATATTATATTAATTAATTATATATTATATTATATTCTCATGCCTAGTTAACTTGTAATTTTGGTTCTGCTGTCTTGTACGTTTACGTTCGACTTATGTCCCGGTTCCGGTTTTTCGAACGTCCTTTCGTACGCTTAGGAAACTTGTACTTTACGTTTCGTGATTCGTACCTTTGTTAAAATATAGTCTTAAATTATCAATAAACTATATTACTGAAAGTGTATCTTGAACTTTCGAGTGTTTTGGTCATTTGCTTCTTTAAATCATTTTTGCGTTATTTATCAAAGTATATTTAATAATATTGTTTTAAATCAAAACGTTTTATGACCAAGTTAATATTATATTTTATAACATTTTTAAAATATACATACATTTTCATTTTGAAATAGTGTTTTACTGTAGCAAAATGATTTTTATTATAGTAAATAGTAGTTTTCGAAAACACTGTAGCTTTTCGGGTACTGTAGCAATTCGAAAATACTGTAACAAATTATTATTTTACTTGTTCATCTTAAACGTTTTATTTAACTTATCTAAATATCAATCGAATCAATAAACGAATGTTACTATCGTTTACTAAATAACTTGAAATTATATATATGTATATATATCTTTATTTAATATACATAAATCAGTTTTTAAATACACATTGCAAGTTATTTATAATTAATTTTAATAATTAATATTCCAACTTATTGTATATATATATATATATATATATATATATATATATATATATATATATATATATATATATCTATTTACAAATAGATGTTTGTGAATCGTCGGTCAATAGTCAAAGGTTAACTGAATATATAACATTAGTTCAAAAATTTTGAGAATCAATATTACATACTTTGTTTATCTTGTCGAAATCATATAAAGATTAAGTTTTAAATTTGGTCAGAAATTTCCGGGTCGTCACATCGAGAGGGGTGAGTAAGAGGAAAAGAAAAAATAAGAAGAAGTTGGCTTCAGATGGGTCGTTTCAATTGCACGATTCTAGTGGCGAAGATAAGGTTGAGGTGATCTCTAATCAAAAAGTTCAAGGCGGTTCTACTTTTGTAAGTGTTGAAGGGAAGCGGCTTGGAGTGGGAGCGGACGTACCTTTAGATGGTGGTGGAGAATTTTTTGACGTATTTAGAAATGGTGGTTTTGATGACGACGGGGATGGTATTGAGTCTTCGTTTTTGTTTAGAGCAAACGTGGATGAAGAGGCTAATGATCCTAACTCTGTCTTGTGATTGATGTTTTTGGTTAGTGTAAGACCCGTTTATTCGTACGATGTATATATGAAGAGCACGTACGACGTAAAACGAATATATATATATATATATATATATATATATATATATATATATATATATATATATATATATATATATATATATATATATATATATATATATATATATATATATATATATGTATGTATGTATGTATGTATGTATGTATGTATGTAAAGAATGTATATATGTGTATCGAGTATGTATATGTGTTGCATATATATAGTGTACAAGGGTTGAACAAAGGTTTGTATAATTCTATAAAGATGATTGTACGAGGCGTATATGAAGGGTACCAAGCATGTACATGTTGCTTGTTTGAATGTCGAAGAAAACTAGACGTTGTTTGAGTTACAAGGTGTATACGTACCTTTTCGACCCCAAATAAAGTTTGAGTTGATGTTTCAAAACCTTACCATTAGAAAGGAAATCTTATTATGTTTCCAACGATATCTGATTCATCGAAAACAAAGTTACGGTCAAAAAGTTATGGCCAAAACAAGTTGCTGAAGTTCGGATGAAATAGGCAAACTCCGCGGCGCGACCAGAATCGCCACGGTGCGACGTTTGCCTATTTTGAGGGTCAGAAGGCTTGAAAATGTGAACTAAAATCACCCTTTAGGCTACGTCGAGGAGGGTTTACTCCGCGACGCGACAATATGCACGATCTGATGCTTTTCAGCCTTTTACTGAGTTTAATGAAGGATAAAGTTGTCTTTTTGCTTGTGGACTGTTTGAGGGCCACATATCTAGCCAAAATCTTATCCTCACCTCATTTTCTTAATTCTCCTTCCCTCCCACTCACATACCAAACCCTAGAGAGAGAGTAAAGGGTTTAGAGAGAGAAAGCTTGAATCGGGGAAGAAGAAGAGTGTTTTGGGTCGGGTCACAAGAGTTAAAGTTGTTCTCCTCGTTCACGGCTATGTTTTGGTAGTGTTGGTAAGTTCTAACTATGAATTTCATTGTTTGATTTGATATTCAAAGTTAGGGTTTGAACTTGGTTTGTTGAGAAACCCATTTAAACTCATGAAGTGAGTTTAGTGTTGCTAGTAATCGGGTTTTATGGTGTCGTTGGTGGATTTTGGGTTGGTCGATGTTTTGGTCAAGTTTAAGGCTTGCAAAATGAGTTTAATCACTAGGTTTAGTGATTATGGTAGTATTGAAACACATTTGGGCTTATTTGGTTGACTAATTTTGAACTGGGTCAAAATTAGGGTTTATGTGTCAAAATGGGTAAGTTAAGGGTTTAACACTTGTGATTTGGTTTAATTGGTGTATTAGGGCTATTTTCACTTGTGTTAGTGATTATTGGTTAGTTTGGGCATTTTTATGACTTTGGTCAAAATGGGTAAATTGAATTGGGTCAAACTTGATGATGATACTAGTTTTGGTCAAAGGGATGTTAAACACTTTTGTTAAGTATTAAATGAAATTTTTGAATGAAAGTAAACGTGGGAAGTGATTTTGGGTTAAAATGATATTTTTAACATAAGTCAAACGTGGTCAAAAGCAATATGGGTCAATATTACACGTGTTGGGGTTTTTGGTGTATTTGTTGTTTGAAATGATTACTACCTAAGTAGTAATTTAATGTTAGGACCTAGGTTTGGTCTAATTGGTGTAAAGTATGATTTGGGCTAAATTGTACTTTGTTGTGGGGTTTGAATTACTACCCGTAGTGGTAGTTGGTGAAGTCCACTTTAGGTATCTAAATGGGCGGATTGTGGAGGTAGGTATAAACCCTTGGTTAGGGGTGTTGGCGTCAAATCCTCTTGTAGAGAATGTATTTTGATTATGTGTATACTTATATGCGTATTATAGGTAAAGGTTTGCTCGGTTGCATTTGGAGGAGATTTACATACATGACTTGTGCGGGCTTTTCAAGGTGAGTGGAATAACTATACGTGTATGTATATAATGTATTTATTTGTGTAGGATGGATATGTGTTGTCTATACCACCCATGAGTTAGTGATATATGTCGTTGTACACTAACGGTTGTTATGAATGGATATGTGTTGTCGTTACCGCCCAAGGGTTAGTGATATATGTCGTTGTACACTAACAGTTGTTATGAACACAGATGGGAAATTCGAGTACCATCCTCGTGTTCGAATGGATATGTGTTGTCTATACCACCTATGAGTTAGTGATACATGTCGTTGTACACTAACGGTTGTATGAACGGATATGTGTTGTCGTTCCGCCCAAGGGTTAGTGATATATGTCATTGTGCACTAACGGTTGTTATGAACACCGATGGGAAATTCGAGTACCATTCCTTTGTACGATTGGTTAAACATGGTTGTGTAAGTTTTGTATTAGCATATTAAATTGTGAACTATATGCTATTGGTGTTGCTAGCTTATCGCGAATTGCGGATATTTAGTTTTGCATTGTGATTGCATGGTTGTTGAATTGCTAGCTCGTACGTGGTATTTATGTAAGTGTTTGCAAGTAAGTAGATTATATATGTATATGTATTATTATTGCATTCACTAAGCGTTAGCTTACCCCTCTCGTTGTTTACCTTTTTATAGGTATTGTGATCGTAAGGCTAGCTAGTCGTTAGACTAGATTTATAGGAGCGCTTGGGCTCGATGGGGTAGCTTTCGGAGATTTGGACGCGGATTGTGGATTTGGTAGTCTCCGGGATTATGCTCTTGGTATTGGGTTGGGTTTTCGAGTATTAACCCGTGTTTTGTGTGATTGGGTCATTGTTACAAATGATTTTGTAATGTGTCATTTGTGTACCAAGGGTTATATTAAGTTGGTAAACGTAACGTTAAGATATTATGTTTTCGGTTAAAACAGAGTGGAAAATGTTATGTATTATTAACGGGATATTGGGACCTAACTTATAAAAAAAATGTGCCTCATTTTTGGTAAACGGAACTGGGGTTGTTACAAGTGGTATCAGAGCATAGTCTAAGGGAATTAGGTGACCTTGGAATAGGTTCCTAGTCTTAGACTTATTGACAATTGTGCGTTGGTTGCGGGACTTATAGGAATACAGGTCGGATTGAGATTTGCTAGTGCCTAATGTAAGTAGACGAACTTGGACGTTGTTTTAGTGATAGTCACCTAGGTTGTAGGTTGACTTGTTCTTCTGGTGTACTTGTGTACGTTTATTATTATATTGTATATTGGTATATATATACAGATATCTTTTGGTGCGGTGTCCTAGTGATGAATCTATTAGAGAGATTCGCATGTATGGGTGGTTTGAGTGATCAAGTTCACGGTAAGGACTTTGGTCATTTGGGTACCAGGAGTTATCGCGTTATTTTTTGTGAATGTCGCATCAGTTCAGGTAAAGTACTTTGCGTGACCATGCGAAAATGGTAAGGTACGTATTTGTAATAGTGACTGATCACCATTATTACAACCGCGTATCTTGACACCAAGCATGACATGACAAGTACCGAGCGGAGGAAACGTGGCATGGTTGGGGTAGAACGGGACGAGTTATGAATCTTTTTAATGGTCTCCATGTGACGACCCAAAATTTTTGACCAAATTTAAACTTGATCTTTATATATTTCTGACACTATAAGCAAAGCCTGTAAGGTTGAGTCTCAAAAAGTTTGAACTGTTTCATATATTCGTTTGACCTTCGACTACTCTCGACGATTCACGAACCACTATTTATAAATAGATACATATATATTTAAATATACGAATTTGAAATATAAATTGAAATATTGTATGACGTAATTGTTAGAACTAATAATGTAAAATAAAATAATATATAATAACTATTATTTAAAAGGTATCTATATTATTTAAAAGGTGTCTATATATGTAAATGAAGTATATTGAATATATATATGTATATATTTTCGAATTTATTTTGTAATCGACAGTAACGCTCAATTGTAATTCGATCGATATTAAATGAGTTAAAAGTGAATATATATGATTTTAAAATAAACGGTGATCCGAAAATGAGTTCTATAATTTTAGGCTTATTAAAAGTGTATTTAGGAACTATTGGTTAAGTTTTGACACTTTTTATATTTTACCCATAAATGAGGGGGACAGTTGATGTAATTTTTATTTAATAAATTAATGATCGAATTTTATACCATAATAACCAAAATAAATAAATATAGTTAATTTAAAAATATGAGATTTTTCTGACCACTTTTATTCGCCACTAATTAACAACGGAGCACGATATAATCTCCATGTTAATAGTGTCGGCAGTTTAATAGTTTAATTACCCGTGATACTTTGAATTATGATATGAGTACTGTGTTAAATTTATGATTGTCCCTTGATTGAAGCTATTTATCTAACTAATTACATACAAATACAAGGAGATAGATAGATAAATCCACCTCACATACATTCTAACTCTTTCTTTCTTTTTAAAACACAGAGAAAACTCATTTCACCTTCTTCCTTCTTTGTTATTTCTTTTTTTATATGAACCACAAAACCATAACAAGCCTCAACCGCCGGTACCACCTCCGTGATCGTCACCATTACCACTGTAAGCAACCACATCACCACTTTTCTTTTCTTTTGTTTTATGTCATGAATAACATCACAACCCATCACCTATTTAAACTGTTGGTAACCTTCCTATTTTGTATTCGTTGTAAACCATCACCACTACACACAACCACCATTTGTTCTTCCTCTCCTCCAAGAACCCACAAACCATAACAAACAACTACCATCGAACCTTATGATCTTCGTTTTTGTTGTAGTATTTCGGTTTGAACCAAGTCAATAAACCACCATCACTTTCGAAGCTTTTGTTGTTCGGTTAACATCACCACCTTTGATCACACTTATATTGCCGCTACCTCAAACCACCACCCTACAATCACTATAACAACAGTCACCATTAAACCATCGTTTGAAGACTGATGCCATTTTATTTGCTCAAGACCAATCATAAGCCACAACTACAACCCCACGTTTAATATTATTTTCTTTAAACTGTTCCACCCATTCGATCAAACCACCAATTATTTAAACTACTGCTGTGCTATTTTGGTTCAATAATTTAAAATGTCACTTTTGAATTATTTATCATTTGGTTGAGAATGTGGCAGACAAATAAAGTGGTTCTTGAAATTATTGTTGCTTGATATTAAGTAAATAAAGCAGGGATTATATATATTTTTTTCGATCAAAACAAAAAGGAGTTAGGGACATGTTGATGCTTAGAAAAATAAAAATCAATGTACAGTGAAGACGAACCATGATCGAACGGCTGATATGTGTTTCTGTTTTCTATTCTATTTAAACCACGAACCAAGAAATTCACTCAGACGCACGAGCTAACTGCTGCTATTATATATTTTTTTTCCTGTCGAGTGAAGAACATACAAAACCATCGAAAGCCATGGAATTTAATGATGCTGTACGTTCTTATTTAATGATGATGATTTTATGCTATACCATGTTTATGATATAAGCATGATGATCATGAGGTAATAAAAGGATTATGATGGTGATGTTATGATATTAGTGATGATATGATTATGATAATCTTAGATGGGTTTGGACGTGATCGATCGGGGTTATGTTAGTAACGGTTTAGAGTGATGATAATCATCGTTGATGATGAGGACAATAATAATATAATGATGATGATTTGAGTTGATGATGATCATGAATATTAAGATGATGTTGGTGAAGTAAGAACGTAAAAGTGATAATGGTTAATTAAGAAGAAGAAACAGATACACGGGTTAGATAAATTTAGATACCAATTAAAAACAGAAAGACACAAGGCAGAAGACTGGTTAGGCAAGTGGTCAGGGAACGAGGGGTCACGAGTTCGAAACCAGGCAATGGTGTTTTATTTTTTTAACAATTGAAATTGTTGGGCAGTGGACTACTATGTTGGGCCCTAGTTTACAAGTTGGGCCGTAAATGATCAATACATTTGTTATTGGGTCGAGAATATCTCATGTTGGGCCAAATTAAATTAAGAGCTATGATGGAAATGGATTATATATGTATAAGTCGATATGTATTTCAGAAAGGTAGAAATAGAGGAACGGTTAGGAGAGTGTATGGATTATCGAGAGGTCACTTGTTTAAGCCTGGGTGTGGTCAACTTTGTTTTTAGAACTCTGTGAGGTTGTTTTTTCACTTATTATTATTATTATTATTATTATTATTATTATTATTGTTATTATTATTATTATTATTATTATTATTATTATTATTATTATTATTATTATTATTATTATTATTATAATTATTATTATTATTAATTAAGAACTTGATGAATATAATTATGGATATAATTATAAATATAATGATGAAGATTATGATTCATTTATTTAATTTGATTAGGAGAAGATTATGATTAAGAAGATATAAATAGTTGGTTATGAGTATAACTATAATTAAAGGAATTATCATTTTTTTAAATCAAAACTATCATTCTTATTAAAAATTATCATTTTATTATTATTAACGTTATCATTAAAAAAAATAACATTTTCAATAAAATTATCATTTTAGAATTATTATTGTTATTGTTATTATTATTAGTACTAACAAAATTTTATTATAATTATAATTATTATTATTATTATTATTATTATTATTATTATTATTATTATTATTATTATTATTATTATTATTATTATTATTATTATTATTATTATTATTATTATTATTATTATTATTATTATTAATATTATTATTATTATTAAAAGTATTATTCAAATTATCATTTTTTTTATTCATTAGTATTAAAAGTATCATGTTTATAAAAATTATCATTATTATTATTATTATAACTATTATTATTATTATTATTATAGAATGAGTAAACTTTTTATCTATTATTATCAATATTATTTAATGAAATAACTATTAGCTATATAAAATCATATTTATTACATATCACATAACTATATAAATATTTTTACGATAAATATTAATAAATGTAATTAATTAGGTTATTAATGAAAAACATATTCAAAGTAACAATTAATACACTAATAATATATAAATTGTTCGATTACCATTATATGTGTTAATATATATATAAATGATATAGGGTCGTGAATCTGAGGCCAACCCTACATTTGTTCATTGTCGTCATATGTATTTTTACTACAAAATACAATAGGTGAGTTCATTTGCTCCCTTTTACTCTTTACATTTTTGGGACTGAGAATACATGCGCTGTTTTTACAACTGCTTTATTAAATGCTTTTGAAATATATTTTGGACTGTGAATACATGAAATGCTTTTATAAATGTTTGATGAGATAGACACAAGCAAAACATTCCTCGAATGAATTATTATGCAGACAGAAGTTCTGCGGATTATTATTGAATTATGTGGACATGATGATTGCCACCATTGAATTATGTGGACATGAAAATTGCCACCATTGAATTATGTGGACATGATAATTGCCACCATTGAATTATGTGGACATGATAATTGCCACCAGTTGATGTGAATGTTATATTTCGAGAGAATGATTTTATACACATGTTATGTGTATGTTATTTTTGTGCACAAGATATGTGTACGGTTACTATGATTTATGAAAATGATTTCGTACACGAGAAAGGTGTACTGTATTTAAAAGATATCGCATGTACATTACAAGTGGGTATAGGATTCGGGCCCATTTGTACCATGTATCATTTAAATCTTGTGGTCTATCAAAATGATGAATTTTATTGTTTTATGATAAACTTATGAACTCACCAACCTTTTGGTTGACACTTTAATGCATGTTTATTCTCAGGTATGAAAGAAATCTTCCGCTGTGCATTTACTCATTCTAGAGACATTACATGGAGTCGTTCATGGCATATAGACGTTAGTTTATCGCGATGGTACCAGATGTTATTGTATTCGTTCGGGAAGATTATAGACGGGGTATGACATGTGGTATCAGAGCGGTGGTCTTAGCGAACCAGGTCTTGCATTAGTGTGTCTAACTAGTAGTTGTTTAGATGCATTAGTGAGTCTGGACTTCGACCGTGTCTGCATGTCAAAAGTTTTGCTTATCATCTTTGTCGAAAATCATCTGCTTATCATCCTTAGGAAATTACCTGCTCATTATTCTTAGTCTAGACACGTTTTACTGCATTGACCGCATGAATAGTGTACAGACAAAATTCATATCTTAGCGTATCTGTTATTGTTACCTTTGCCTGACAGCTTCCGTAGATTGCTCCGTAACTTATCGGATTTTAGTATTATATATGCATATGTAAATTATGTATTGCAGGGTACTAATCTACATCCTGTAATCTATTTATTATCAAAAATCCTTCATCTGATCGTACGAGATGAATCCCTCAACCAGTTCGAGTCCCTCAGATTTCAATAGCTATTCCGATAGTTATTCCGATAGCTATTCCGATATGGAATTTTACCTAAGCTCCAAAAGCAGTGTCACCAGAATGAATCAACAAATCATCCATCCCCAATTCATCTGATGGATTCGTAGTTTACTTAATCATTGGAGGCAAAAAGAAGGAAATCCTTTCCACCCAACATATTGTTCACTTGGCGAAGAACCTGAAGCAATTACCGGCGAACCTATTCGAAACACCATTTTCAGCCTCATTTCTAGGATAGCTTGACACGATTATATTCTATCCACAACTCTAACCTTATTCATCCACTCGTTCCGACCGACAATCATCCCAGAACAATAAAATAAGTCAACGAACTTCGCGCTCGAGTAATCAATTTGGAGAATATGGTGCAAAATTTACCAGCTTCAGCAACATCACCAGCACCAACAGTACCATCAGTAACAGCACCAATACCATCAACAATCCATGCCTCAACATCTCATTCTATACCTCGAAGTATAATCATCGTTCTACGTATCGTTCTACATCAATTATCTTCGTTCTTCATGGCGATTACGTAATCTCTAATGTGATAGAGATTATGTATTCTAGTTTTGACGGTAAACCAAATGAGTTTAATACTATATTAACTCATTAAATCCATAATTACATCTGAAGAAAATATATATGTATATATGTTTTCATAAAGATTGTAATTAAAAATTCCTTTGCACAAACTGTTAATGGTGAAAATATTTTAACGGGTAGGTAATACCCGAGGAATATTTAGAATTTCACATTAATAAATTACACTGTACATTATTCGAAGCTGATTCAACAGTCGTTTACTAACCTACTTACATCCACCGATATACGTATCCGTTCACCGCAGAATAACCCTTTTCATTCAATTTCATATTGGATTTTGATCTATCAGAATCCAACAAGTGGCATAATGAAGAAAACATTGGACATAAATAAAATTTGTTAGAAACAAACAAATTAACCATGAGAAAATTTGGTTAAGAATCCACGCTAACTGTTCCTAGCTAACTGTTCCTAGCTAACTGATTACATTTTATTTATTGCAATTTAATTATCGCAATTTTAATTCTCGCAATTTTATTTATCGTCATTTAATTTCTGTTATTTACTTTACGCACTTTATTTATCATCATTTAATTTCTGTTATTTATTTTACACACTTTAAATATCGGGACACGTATACAAGGTTTTGACATATCATATCGACGCATCTATATATATTATTTGGAATAACCATAGACACTCTATATGCAGTAATGCTGGAGTTAGCTAAACAGGGTTGAGGTTGATTCTACAATAATATATATAGTTTGAGTTATGATCGAGTCTGAGACATGTACACGGGTCACGATACGTATTAATTAATTCGAATATTATATATGAATTATTGAATTGTTAACTATGGACTATCGACTGTGGACTAATAATGTTGGACAATTAAAATGAATTAAAATATTGATTATAACATATGAAACTAAAAACTTCTTCAAGTTTGCCAATTGATTTCATCTTAAACCTCATTTGTATTTTGATGACTACAATCTGCGTTCAAACCTTTCATGATTCTTGAAAATACCTCAATCAAGAGGATGAACCAATCGCACTTCATCTACGGAAAGAAAGATTTATGCATATAGTTATGTACTTGAAAACACTCGAAACCTGAGTAAACGTTTAACACGTATCTGTGCTAATTCCTTTATAGTTATTATTACCCAAAATAACTTAGTGATTCCTTTCAAAGTAACAAATTTTGTCACATCTTCAGCAAGTCAACTTCGATTTTTTGTTCGAAACAACCTTATTAACACTTTGATATATATATATATATATATATATATATATATATATATATATATATATGTGCTCTTTTATTGTTACCTGAGAATCTTTTATATTCCACCATATTACCATCAGCGTTTAATCCTTTAAAAACACAATTTTCCTGAAACCACCTCAGATTGATAACCCACGATTCAGATATGGCTGCATTAAATGCAAAAGAAACAGTAAAATTGTAGATGGCCTAAATGGCCAAAAGTTTGATGATAAAGAAGGGAGTGTTGGGAACGCTCGGTAAAAAATTTGGTACTGAAAAACGGATTGAGCTAACTCTGAAGGAGACCAAGGACAAATACAAGGACCAAACCCTATATTCAAAGAATCCAGGTAATTCTGGATCCGATGAAACCTTCAACGAATATCTTGCTCCGTACTCATGTTAAAAATCTTGCGGAAAATCTTTCATCATCAACCTTCGATCTTAGAAATTCCAAAATATCATCATAAATATCTTCGATATTTCTGAGGATATTTTCATAAATATTCTTGTCTGAAATCATTTATCTCTTCGCGCTATCAGTGTTACATCATATAAGAAACTATTAGTTTCTATATTCAGTAAACTGTCAAGTTTAAACTATGAATTCTTTTGAAGTAGTGTTGGGAACTGATGCATGAGTTAGTATAATATACTGACACTTGATCAACGTGATTATATTACAGTAAGTCATGCTGAGTTTCTAATGGAACGTGATGATTCACAGACCATAACGTCATCATGTGCCATGTTACATGTCTCTTACATTCTATCTAATATATAAACATATCAAGAACATAATTCTTTGATAGTTCTATCTTTTCTCCTGAATTTTGGTAATTTAACCAATCAAGATCGTACTATTACAATTTCTTTCTTAGAACATTAGCCATGTTCCTTCAAAACTCCATACCTACGAATTCTGGATCATTACTCGTTTGAATTAAAGTCGAGAAGAGAAAACAAAAGTTTGAATTGAAGGAGAAAGGATAGAAGGTGTGAGCTATGAAAATAAGGAAACGAAAGGGGTGAATTTAAAGTGAAATATCCGACAGAGCAATCAAAACAGATGATCGCATTTAAAACGGATCCTAATTTCCTTAATTACCGAAGAACCAAATCTTATTACAAAGATTTTCTCTAAACTCTTTGATTTTCCGAAATCAATCGTACCTACGTCAAAAGATATGACGAAATTATATTTTTTTTCACTCTTTTACGATAGCTTCACTCGTACTCTTCGAGTAATTGAAATATCTTATCCATAGTACTCAGCAGTAATAAAACTCTATTTATCAGCTCATATTCGGTAGGAAAACATTCTTATTGTTAGCCATGATGATCCCACTCAAATTTTGGGACGAAATTTCTTTAACGGGTAGGTACTGTGACGACCCAAAAATTTTCGACCAAATTTAAACTTGATCTTTATATATTTCCGACACTATAAGCAAAGCCTGTAAGGTTGAGTCTCAAAAAGTTTGAACTGTTTCATATATTCATTTGACCTTCGACTGCTCTCGACGATTCACGAACTACTATTTATAAATAGATACATATATATTTAAATATACGAATTTGAAATATAAATTGAAATATTGTATGACGTAATTGTTAGAACTAATAATGTAAAATAAAATAATATATAATAACTATTATTTAAAAGGTATCTATATTATTTAAAAGGTATCTATATATGTAAATGAAGTATATTGAATATATATATGTATATATTTTCGAATTTATTTTGTAATCGACAGTAACGCTCAATTGTAATTCGATCGATATTAAATGAGTTAAAAGTGAATATATATATGATTTTAAAATAAACGGTGATCCGAAAATGAGTTCTATAATTTTAGGCTTATTAAAAGTGTATTTAGGAACTATTGGTTAAGTTTTGACACTTTTTATATTTTACCCATAAATGAGGGGGACAGTTGATGTAATTTTTATTTAATAAATTAATGATCGAATTTTATACCATAATAACCAAAATAAATAAATATAGTTAATTTTAAAATATGAGATTTTTCTGACCACTTTTATTCGCCACTAATTAACAACGGAGCACGATATAATCTCCATGTTAACAGTGTCGGCAGTTAAATAGTTTAATTACCCGTGATACTTTGAATTATGATATGAGTACTGTGTTAAATTTATGATTGTCCCTTGATTGAAGCTATTTATGTAACTAATTACATACAAATACAAGGAGATAGATAGATAAATCCACCTCACATACATTCTAACTCTTTTTTTCTTTTTACAACACAGAGAAAACTCATTTCACCTTCTTCCTTCTTTGTTATTTCTTTTTTTATATGAACCACAAAACCATAACAAGCCTCAACCGCCGGTACCACCTCCGTGATCGTCACCATTACCACTGTAAGCAACCACATCACCACTTTTCTTTTCTTTTATTTTATGTCATGAATAACATCACAACCCATCACCTATTTAAACTGTTGGTAACCTTCCTATTTTGTATTCGTTGTAAACCATCACCACTACACACAACCACCATTTGTTCTTCCTCTCCTCCAAGAACCCACAAACCATAACAAACGACTACCATCGAACCTTATGATCTTCGTTTTTGTTGTAGTATTTTGGTTTGAACCTAGTCAATAAACCACCATCACTTTCGAAGCTTTTGTTGTTCGGTTAACATCACCACCTTTGATCACACTTATATTGTCGCTACCTCAAACCACCACCCTACAATCACTATAACAACAGTCACCATTAAACCATCGTTTTAAGACTGATGCCATTTTATTTGCTCAAGACCAATCGTAAGCCACAACTACAACCCCACGTTTAATATTATTTTCTTTAAACTGTTCCACCCATTCGATCAAACCACCAATTATTTAAACTACTGATGTGCTATTTTGGTTCAATAATTTAAAATGTCACTTTTGAATTATTTATCATTTGGTTGAGAATGTGGCAGACAAATAAAGTGGTTCTTGAAATTATTGTTGCTTGATATTAAGTAAATAAAGCAGGGATTATATATATTTTTTTCGATCAAAACAAAAAGGAGTTAGGGACATGTTGATGCTTAGAAAAATGAAAATCAATGTACAGTGAAGATGAGCCATGATCGAACGGCTGATATGTGTTTCTGTTTTCTATTCTATTTAAACCACGAACCAAGAAATTCACTCAGACGCACGAGCTAACTGCTGCTATTATATATTTTTTTCCTGTCGAGTGAAGAACATACAAAACCATCGAAAGCCATGGAATTTAATGATGCTGTACGTTCTTATTTAATGATGATGATTTTATGCTATACCATGTTTATGATATAAGCATGATGATCATGAGGTAATAAAAGGATTATGATGGTGATGTTATGATATTAGTGATGATATGATTATGATAATCTTAGATGGTTTTGGACGTGATCGATCGGGGTTATGTTAGTAACGGTTTAGAGTGATGATAATGATCGTTGATGATGAGGACAATAATAATAGGATGATGATGATTTGAGTTGATGATGATCATGAATATTAAGATGATGTTGGTGAAGTAAGAACGTAAAAGTGATAATGGTTAATTAAGAAGAAGAAACAGATACACGGGTTAGATAAATTTAGATACCAATTAAAAACAGAAAGACACAAGGCAGAAGACTGGTTAGGCAAGTGGTCAGGGAACGAGGGGTCACGAGTTCGAAACCAGGCTATGGTGTTTTATTTTTTTAACAATTGAAATTGTTGGGTTGTGGACTACTATGTTGGGCCCTAGTTTACAAGTTGGGCCGTAAAAGATCAATACATTTGTTATTGGGTCGATAATATCTCATGTTGGGCCAAATTAAATTAAGAGCTATGATGGAAATGGATTATATATGTATAAGTGGATATGTATTTCAGAAAGGTAGAAATAGAGGAACGGTTAGGAGAGTGTATGGATTATCGAGAGGTCACTTGTTCAATCCCGGGTGTGGTCAACTTTGTTTTTAGAACTCTGTGAGGTTGTTTTTTCACTTATTATTATTATTATTATTATTATTATTATTATTATTATTATTATTATTATTATTATTATTATTATTATTATTATTATTATTATTATTATTAATTAATTAAAAACTTGATGAATATAATTATGGATATAATTATAAATATAATGATGAAAATTATGATTCATTTATTTAATTTGATTAGGAGAAGATTATGATTAAGAAGATATAAATAGTTGGTTATGAGTATAACTATAATTAAAGGAATTATCATTTTTTTTTATCAAAACTATCATTCTTATTAAAAATTATCATTTTATTATTATTAACGTTATCATTAAAAAAAATAACATTTTCAATAAAATTATCATTTTTAGAATTATTATTGTTATTGTTATTATTATTAGTACTAACAAAATTTTATTATTATTATTATTATTATTATTATTATTATTATTATTATTATTATTATTATTAAAAGTATTATTCAAATTATCATTTTTTTATTCATTAGTATTAAAAGTATCATGTTTATAAAAATTATCATTATTATTATTATAACTATTATTATTATTATTATAGAATGAGTAAACTTTTTATCTATTATTATCAATATTATTTTATGAAATAACTATTAGCTATATAAAATCATATTTATTACATATCACATAACTATATTAATATTTTTACAATAAATATTAATAAATGTAATTAATTAGGTTATTAATGAAAAACATATTTAAAGTAACAATTAATACACTAATAATATATAAATTGTTCGATTACCATTATATGTGTTAATATATATATAAATGATATAGGTTCGTGAATCCGAGGCCAACCCTACATTTGTTCATTGTCGTCATATGTATTTTTACTACAAAATACAATAGGTGAGTTCATTTGCTCCCTTTTACTCTTTACATTTTTGGGACTGAGAATACATGCGCTGTTTTTACAACTGCTTGCTTTTGAAATATATTTTGGACTGCGAATACATGAAATGCTTTTATAAATGTTTGACCAGATAGACACAAGCAAAACATTCCTCGAATGAATTATTATGCAGACAGAAGTTCTGCGGATTATTATTGAATTATGTGGACATGATGATTGCCACCATTGAATTATGTGGACATGAAAATTGCCACCATTGAATTATGTGGACATGATAATTGCCACCATTGAATTATGTGGACATGATAATTGCCACCAGTTGATGTGAATGTTATATATCGAGAGAATGATTTTATACACATGTTATGTGTATGTTATTTTTGTGCACAAGATATGTGTACGGTTACTATGATTTATGAAAATGATTTCGTACACGAGAAAGGTTTAATGTATTTAAAAGATATCGCATGTACATTACATGTGGGTATAGGATTTGGGCCCATTTGTACCATGTATCATTTAAATCTTGTGGTCTATCAAAATGATGAATTTTATTGTTTTATGATAAACTTATGAACTCACCAACCTTTTGGTTGACACTTTAATGCATGTTTATTCTCAGGTATGAAAGAAATCTTCTGCTGTGCATTTACTCATTCTAGAGACATTACATGGAGTCGTTCATGGCATATAGACGTTAGTTCATCGCGATGGTACCAGATGTTATTGTATTCGTTCGGGAAGATTATAGACGGGGTATGACACTCCAGTGATGTGCTTATTGTCACATCAGGTTCTTTGTGAGTCGGGAAGTGTTAAGGTGGTTTCGGTTAGCTAAGGTGAGTGACCAAACTCACGAGTTTGGTGTGTGCTTAGTCACCCTAGGTAGTGGGTGCACTATTGAGATTGTCATTGGTTTTAGTTTCCTATCGTAACTAGAATGACCGATTATTGTATGCTTGTGTGTGCGTAGAGGACTTAAATTCCATAATGGAATGCGACAAGTCTAATGATTGTAGTTTGGGGTTGCATTCGGTAGAGTGTGTGGTTAGAGGATCGTGTAAGGATTCTAGTGGTGAGTCGCCTTGGAATTGGCGAATCGGAGAGTCTTTGGGTCATTAAACTCATGAGAGTCATTAACAAAAGCTTTGAGATGTGTCGCTCGGATATGGCATGCCTTGTACTTCATTATGCTTAAGAAAGTTTAGACCTTTTGGAATGTTAATACGTCACCTAACCGAGTCACTCAATTGGATGAGCCGTTTGAACATATATGCCTGTAGTTAAGCTGCACGGGCATCGAGAGTATGAGATGTTGCTGTTTATTCAGAATCTTCAAGCCTAACGCATTACCTAGTGACATGTCTTATGACTGGGGTGGTAGGACCAGTGTAATTAATACAAGGTCACTACCTATTAATGAGCCAACATTTCATAAACTTGGCAAAGTAACTAACGAAATCATAGTATGCACTTGCTTTAACCTTATATGAATTACAAATTTTATCGCATTTACTTTACTTTATCTTATAAACTATAAAACCTAAAATTAGGTAATTTACAACTACTCCTCTACTTTAGGATTATCTTGAGTAATATAGGTTCGATTCTACTGATCTCTTAAAAATTCGACCATAGTTCATACTTCCCCTGCTCAACATAATAAGGGGAAGTATGATTTAGGCCCCGCTAAATATAAATTTTAAACTATTACCTCTCTCATGATAGTGGATTCTGACGTCTTGCGACCTAACAGCACCGCATAAATAAAACAGTCCGTTTTGGTCATATCAACGACATCCTAAACATACATTTTTAATAGACACGAGAAGTAATTTATCTCATTATAATGAGCTTAACGTTCATTATAACATATCGATATAATACAGATGGATTCATAGTTGATACCTAAAATGGTGAATAAATAAACTTCTTGATAACGTTTTCCAATAAGTACCTCCTTTATTACTACGTAATTACACTACTAGAGGCACTAATAAGACTTCTTTGCCTCTAGTCATTACATTGTTATAACTATTAAATGCTAGAAAGTAGAGAGTAATTGGACAAAGTTTCTTTGAAATGAATTGAAATAGTATGAAGTATGTGTGAAAGTGAACGATCAGTAGTCTATATATAGTAAAGCGAGTCACCATTTTTAAGAATCGAGTCGCCAGTGTTTTAACCTGGGTCGCTAGTTTCTTAACCCGGGTTGCCAGGTTTCAGCTCTGGGTCGCTAGTTAGCTAACCCTGGGTCACTATTTTCCATTCTGGGTCGCTAGTTTCTGCTTTTGGGTTGCCAGTTTTGGATTTTGAGTTGCCAGTTTCAGTAATCGGGTCGCCAAATTTAGTAACCAGATTTCCAGATTAAGTAACTGGGTTACTAATTTCAGTAAGTGGGTCACCAGTTGCTTAATCTATACCGCTAGTTTCATAACAAACTTTAGGTGGTTGATTTTACGAATGAATTTCTCTGATAGTTGCGCTTTATCTTACCTGGTGCAATGTACAGTCAGCTTGTATCAGGTAGATAAGTCTTTCGGAAGGTCTTTAAGCTTGATCTAAAGTGTGCACAAGTCCCTTGATCAGTCTTTGAAGCTCTTATTGGCCGGACATGAGTGAGGAGAGATTAGGGTTTGGTGTGTGTAAGTCTTGTACCTTCTTGATCTCTTCAATCAAATTTACAGAGAATCTAGGTCATGATCCTCCTAAGGGTTTAAGTACAGGTAAGTTTGTTAGGGTTTAAGTACCGGTAAGTTTGTTAGTCTTCTTGATATTTCGAAGTATTGTTTTAGAGTGATTTCTAAAATTAGGGTTTTAGGAACCCCTAATTTTGACTTGCCTTGTTCTTCAGTTTAAGCTTGTGGATTCAGACTCCAAGAGTTCTCCATGGATGTTTATGAGTCTAGAATACCTATTTTAAGGCTAAGTAGGTAGAGTATATCTCTTGGATAGAAAAAGTGTTAAAAACTTGCTAAAAAGCCTATTTTGGCATTATTTTTGTAATTCTGCCTTTTGACCCCTTAATATTATAATTTTTGGATTTTGCATGTTTATAGATCATTTTTTTTTGATATTAAGGTTAAAATATGGGTGATATCACTAGTAAAAACATGACCATTTTGAGTGATATCAAGTATCGCACACTTAGGGTTTTGCTTATCCTCAAGAAAATGTTAGAACTTTCTATCCTTTCAAAAGATATTTTAAAACATAAATCCGAAATTTTAGAAATTTACTTGAGTGATATCTTTATCCTAAACAAATATCTTTCAAATTTTTTTTTAAAATTAGGTATCACTTATATGAAATACGAGAATAAGTCTATAGGTATTACTCTCAATTCTCTAAAGTGGAATGTACACGACCATGCTTCCTCTCTTTCGTGGTCACTCAATTCACACAAGTGTATCAGGTCACCTATTCTACTGTATATCGCTCATAAGTCGGTCATACTGTAGCTCGCGTCATAGGCTTGATCAGATTGATCACATCCTAAGTATTTGAAAGATAGAAACAGTACTAACTATCAAAAAACATCTTTATTTGGGTAGTAGCATTAGGTGAGAAGGGTAAGGAAGGCTTGGCTTTTATTCATGGCTTTTTATGGTTTTGTCTTTGAATTCTCGGGTCTTCCAGCGTCCTCTTCTTTTTATTCTTCTATCTCAAAGATAATTTATTTTTTTATCTTTTATAGAATAGAGTTTGATAATTAAAATTGCAAATTCTTTGATCCATGTAACGAATTTTCGATCAACCGATCCCAGACCGGAAAGCCTTAGGTGGTTAGGTGATGTAGCACCCTAAAAGATTTAGGTTCGAATCTTAGAGACTACAATCTTAATCTTATCTCTCTCTCTCTCTCTCTCTCTCTATATATATATATATATATATATATATATATATATATATATATATATATATATATATATATATATATATATATATATATATATATTTCAAATAAGTAACTCCTTTTACATCCTTAATAGTTTTAAGCGGGGTGAATTTCACAAATAAATCTGACCTCACATTTATCAAAAACACTTCAAATATGGCAGACTCAGAGTTGCTACTTTCTTTGGAATTTTAGTGGGTTTTAAGAATAAAAGGCTATAGGTTCAATATGTTTTCTAGGTGAATCATCAACACTCTTAGTAAGTGTTGGAAAAAGGGTAAGTATGGGAGTATTATTAGTGGTTTGTCCTAATAGATGTTTAGGTCACTTAGAAGCACCTATACCACGTATGGTATCTATTTCCAATACCGAATGTGCATACACTGAACAAGTTCTAATTTGAGATACAGTATCGGCACACTCTTTTTAAAGTGGAGCATGTTATATAGTGTATGTTTTCCGTACAGTTCTTAGTTTTTGACAGTCATATTGACACATCCTTTTTATTGTTATGTTTTTGAAAATAGTTGCTTATAAATAAATTTATCACCCTTTCATTTTTTTAAAAGTCGCTATGTTTTAAAATAATTTGAAAATTTATTTGGTAAAAACACAAGTTATTTGGAAGAAAAGGTTATTAGTTATTACTCTATCCCACACTTTAGAGAAACATTGTCCTATATGTTCCATTTACCATCCACCTTTTAATATTTTTAAATTCATATAGTATTAAGTTCATGAATCCCACACTTTAGAATTTAAAGTACTATTAAAAGTAAGCTGAGTATACTTGCCCGATAAGCCTGCAATATTTGAAAATTCCATTCATACTTAAAAGGTTCTTCTTTTTATTCCGTTAGAGTACTTCCTCTCTTTTTTTAACCATTATAACAGCAGTCGTTAAAAGAAGGAAAGTACATAGTTATGTTATTTTCTAAACCTTTTCTTTAGTAGTTTGGTTCTCCACCATCTTCAGTCCCGCTTCCTTTGTTCGGCTTCAAGAAGTTTCCAACCATGTTATCGAGCTCAAATATTTCAAAGTGGGGAATTGTGTTGCTACACATTCCTTGTGTTTGTTGGTTGGTTTCAGGTTTAATTAGAGTGTCAAAGGTATCAGTAAAAATGGAAGCTGTTATTTCAAGATACAATTGGTTAGGGTTGTAGAAAGGGTTGATATCGTAAGCTGGTAGTAACCCGAAGTTTTCTATGATAGGATGAACTTGAAATAAAGTCTCCTCAGATGGGTCCTGCATAAGTAGCCAAGCTAGCCTAAGGTCTCCATTGGTAATGAATTGGGGGAATGGCTTAGTATGAGTTTGGTTGCTCAGTAGACTAGGTTGGTTATCAGTGTCTCCTAGGATATCGTGGTATCAAGCATGTAGAGTTTCACTTGGTAATTTATAAGAAGATTCTCATATTAAGTTCAAATTCTTAAATTTATCAACTAAGTCTACAAGTCCCATTGTTTCGTTCATTTCATTTTCCTGAACCCTTTGTACTTCTATGACTTCTCTATTTCTTGCTCAAAAGCTGTTGCTTCTCAGTCTTTTGGCTTCCCATGTTACCATTTTGAAACAATCTAAAAACGTAAAATGCGAAGGCTAAAATATGTTCAACACAACCATCAAGGTGGGGTAAACGATGTTTTAAGCCTTTAAATTTAAAGTTAGTTAAAAGTTAGACTGGGTTGCCTCCCATTAAGTGCTTGTTTTGTAAGTCGGTTAGCTTGACTTATACATACCTGGTAATTTTAAGGTGGGTAAAAAGAGAAGTTTTCCTAACTCACTGGTCTATATTCATTGTGTCGTTTAAGTCTGTGACCATTTACCCTAAAGTTACCGTCTAGGGCATTCAGTTGATAACTAATAAAATTTGGTAAAGATCTCTTTAGTTCATGATTCATGGTTATGAGCTAATCAACTAGAAATCTCTCTCGAATATCTTCTTCTTTGAGTGGATCTTTTAAAGGATTTTCTAATCGGCTCAGGTGATCTGCTGCCAAATTTTTTTCTCCTTTCTTATCTTTAATTTCTATATCAAATTCTTGTAGGAGAAGTATCTATCTTAAGAGTCTTGGTTTTGCATCCGGCTTAGTGAAGAGATATTTGAGTGCCGAGTGATCGGTGTAAACTATGGTCTTGATAAGACAAAGTAGGATCGAAATTTGTCAAAGGCGAACACTACCGCTAAGAGTTCCTTTTAACTAATGGTATAGTTTTTTTGAGCATCAGTGAGAGTTTTGCTGGAATAGCAGATAGGGCAAAAGTGTTTGTTTATTCTTTGCCCCAGCACAACTCCTACGACATAGTCACTTGCTGAAATGTCCCGTTCATATTGATTATAAACGTTTCATATTAATTGGTTTCTTTGCGAGGTTTTGACCTCTATATGAGACGTTTTTTAAAGACTGCATTCGATTTTAAAACAAACCATAACCTTTATTTTATCGATAAAGGTTTAAAAAGCATTACGTAGATTATCAAGTAATGATAGTCTAAAATATATCGTTTACACACGACCATTACATAATGGTTTACAATACTAATATGTTACATCAAAATAAGTTCATGAATGCAGTTTTTAAACAATATCATACAAACATGGACTCGAAATCTTGTCCTTAATTTAGTATGCCACAGCGGAATCTCTTAACAATCACCTGAGAATAAACATGCTTAAAACGTCAACAAAAATGTTGGTGAGTTATAGGTTTAACCTATATATTTATCAATTCGTAATAATAGACCACAAGATTTCATTTCCATTTCTCATAAATATACATCTCATATCAGGCATTTCGCACACTGCATAGAGATAAAAATCATTCATATGGTGAACACCTGGAAACTGACATTAACAAGATGCATATATAATATCCCCATCATTCCGGGACTCCCTTCGAACATGATAAATTCGAAGTACTAAAGCATCCGTAACCTGGATGGGGCTTGTTGGGCCCGATAGATCTACCTTTAGGATTCCCGTCAATTAGGGTGTCTTTTCTCTAATTCTTAGATTACCAGACTAAAAAGGGGCATATTCGGTTTAATAATCTAACCATAGAATGTAATTTCACGTACTTGTGTCTATTTTGTAAAACATTTATAAAACTGCATGCATTCTCATCCCAAAAATATTAGATTTTAAAAGTGGGACTATAACTCACTTTCACGTATTTTCACTTCGTCGGAAAAATAAGACTTGGCCACGGGTCGATTCACGAACCTATAACAAATATACATTTATATCAAAGTATTATAGAAATATATTCATATCATATTTTATTACGTTTTAAAGATTTAAGTTGTTAAGTTAGCAGTCCAACGTTAGTAATCCACAATTAGTAGTCCACATTTAGTAGTACACAAATCAATATATTATCTCGAATCAATCCACGACCCAGTGTATACATGTCTCAGACTCGATCACAACTCAAAGTATATATATTATTTTAGAATCAACCTCGACCCTTTATATGCTAACTCGAGCATTACCGCATATAGAGTGACATACGGTTATTCTAAATAATATATATAGATGACGTCGATATGATATGTCAAAACATTGTATACGTGTCTATGGTCTATCAAGACATGTATAATACAAGAAAGTTAGTTAAGATATAGTAAGTATAGATTTGTTACAAAATTTCACGTAGCTAAAACAAGCAAAATTTATCCAATTTTGTATTACCCATCATTTCTTCGTTTTAAATCCGTTTCGAATGAATCAAATTGCTATGGTTTTGTATCGAACTTAAGTTTATGAAACTAAATATAAAAAGTGATGGTTTATAGTCGGAGTTACAGGTTACAAGTCATTTTTGAAAGAGGTATACATTTCAGTCGAAAGAACGACATCTTGATGACCATTTTGAAAAACATACTTCCACTTTGAGTTTAACAATGATTTTTGGATATAGTTTCATGTTCATAAGAAATATCATTTTCCCAGAAGAATAAATTTTAAATCAAAGTTTATCATAGTTTTTAATTATACAACCCAAAACAGCCCCCTGTTTTACTACGACGGCGTATGTCCGGTTTTACGGTGTTCTTCGCGTTTCCAGGTTTTAAATCATTAAGTAGCATATCATATAGATATATAACATGTGTTTAGTTGATTTTAAAAGTTAAGTTACAAGGATTAACTTCGAATAAGATAGTTATATATATATGAATTGAATGATGTTATGAATATCATCACTACCTCAAGTACAGTAGGTAAACCTACTGGAAATGACAAGAAATGATCTAGAGCTTCAAAGGATCTTGGATGGCTTGAAAGTTCTTGAAGTAGAATCATGACACGAAAACAAGTTCAAGTAAGATTACTACTTGAATTAAGATTGTTATAGTTATAGAAATTGAATCAGAGTTTGAATATGAATATTACCTTGAATTAGAATGATAACCTACTGTAAATAACAAAGGTTTGTTGATCTTGGATGATTACTTGGAATGGATTAGAAAGCTTGGAAGTAAACTAGTAAACTTGAAAGTGTTTTAGAAGTGTCATTGAGTGATTGTTTTGAATGATGATCTAGGTTACGATATTTGAACTAGATTGAGCTAGATTTTGATGAAAATGATTAAGAACACTTATAACATCAAGAGAGAGTTTGAGGGAGATCAATTTGATGCATAAAAGCTGAATAAGAATGTGTTTGTGGTGAGTACACATTCACGTGAATTATGAGTCTCCATATAGGCTCCATTAGTTTGTATTTTTGTTAGATATTTCATGCTAGATGTTAAATGATGGTTCCAACATATTTAGGTGACTCATTAAGGTAGCTAAGAGCAGATAATTGAAGTGTATATACCAATAGTAAATACATCTAGAAGCTGCGTATCATACGAGTACGAATACTTAGTGGATACGAGTAGAATTGTTGATGAAAATGAATGAGAATGGAATTGTAATCATTTTTGTTAAGTATGAGTGTTTTGATATATGTCTTGAAGTCTTCTAAAAGTGTATTAATACATCTTAATACCCTACATGTATATACATTTTAACTGAGTCGTTAAGTCATCGTTAGTCGTTACATGTAAGTGTTGTTTTGAAACCTTTAAGTTAATGATCTTGTTAAATGTAGTTAATCCATTGTTATTATACTTAATGAGATGTTAAATTGTTATGTTAACATGATAACATGGTGTATGAATATATCTTAATACGATATATATACATATATTAAAACATCATTACAACGATAATCGTTACATATATAACTTGTTTCGAAAACCTTAAGTTAGTAGTCTTGTTTTACATATGTAGTTCATTATTAATACACTTAATGATATATTTAATTATCATTTTCTCATGTTAAACATAGTGTATTATTATCTTAATACAATACATATGTATTTATTTTAATTAAAATGTCGTTATAAAGATAATCGTTATATATATCGTTTCGGAATCTATAAGTTAGTAGTCTCATTTTTCGTATATAGTTTATTGTTAATATATATAATGAGATACTTAACTATCATCATATCATGTTAAACATATATATATATATATATATATATATATATATATATATATATATATATATATATATATATATATATATATATATATATATATATATATATATATGTCTATATATATATTTTCATTTCCTCTTTACAAGTTTTTAACGTTCCTAAATCGCCGGTCATTTTGGGTGGTCAATTATATACATAAACTCATTTCAATTAATCAAGTCTAAACAAGTTTGATTGCATAACATGTTGGAAACATTTAATCATGTAAATGTTGTTCTCATTTAATATATAATCATGGAAAATTTCGGGTCACTACACTTGCGTTGCACAAATTTTTGAATGGTAGAACCCAGTTAGGAGCTATCATGATTGGTACGGTGATAAGCTAGTTTTTCAGATAGTTGAATGCTTCTACACACTCATCATTGAATTCGAACGGCGTTTCTTTACAGAGTAAATATGTTATAGGATGGGAGACTTTTGAAAAGTCTTTGATGAAATGTTAATAAAATCCAGCATGGCCTAGGAAACTTCTTATTCCTTTTACGCTTGTAGGCAGTGGTAGTTTAGTGCTGACATCAACTTTTGCTTTCTCTACTTCTATTCCAGCTTTTGAGATTTTATGTCCCATAAATATTCCTTCTTTTACCATAAAATGGCAATTTTCCCGGTTTAATACTAAGTTAGTCTCTTCGTATCGGGAAAACATTTTCTCTAGGTTACAAAGATAGGAATCGAATGAATCTTCAAAGATGGAGAAATCAACCATAAAGACTTCCATACAACGTTTAATCATGTCATGAAAGATTGCGATCATGCAACGTTGGAAAGTTGCCGAAGCATTACATAGACCAAAAGGCATTCGTCTATATGCAAATGCACCATATGGACATGTGGATGTCATCTTCTCTTGATCCTAAGGATCTAACAAAATTTGAAAATATCCAGAAAAGCCATCGAGAAAATAGTAGAATTCATTTCTCAATAATCTTTCTAGCACTTGATCAATGAACGACAAAGTAAAGTGATCCTTTCGGGTTGCTTCGTTTAACTTCCTATAATCGATGGAAACCCTCCAACCGGTTACAGTCAGCGTTGGTATAAGTTCATTGTTTTCATTGACTATTACAATCATTCTGCCCTTTTGGAAACTACTTGAATAGGGCTTACCCAAGGTGAGTCGGATATCGGGTATATTAGCCCAGAATCAAGGAGTTTTATGACCTCCTTTTTTACTACCTCCTGAATTTTTGGGTTAACTCTCATCTGTCTTTGTCTAGCTGTTTTAATTTCGTCTCCCATAAGTATTTTTGGATATAATGACGGGCAATTTTGAGTCATTTTCTAGAAAAGCGTATTCAAGGTGAGATGGTAATTCTTTGAGTTCCAAATCAGGGGCTATTATTGAGTCCCCAATATAATTAAGGATTTAATTATGAAAAAAGGAAATTTATTTGCACTAAAATGTAATGTGCCACCAGCACAAGTTTGTTTATGTATAGACAGCAAATATCGCTGTGTCAAGTGTCTAGTATGCTTCCTAGTCTACCAGCACAAGGTAGACAGTATTCTTCGATTAGCACATGATGTGTACCTAGCAATTCATGAATATCATGTGACTCAACAATGAAGAACCAGCATGGCTGGAATGCAGCATACTACACAAGACAGCTATACCTCATTACATGCATAGTGGTTTCTTGAGTGGTCTGCACCAATTATACTATTCAACAGAAGTCAAAGACAAAGTTGAACTTAAAAGGACACGTGTCGACGGCTGACAAGTGACCTTACAAGACCACGTAGGAATGCATAAGTTTAACGCATGTGCAGACATGTGTTATACTTTTTCAACGCCTAGGAAACACAACATTCTATTTGTTTAAACAAATAGTGGTGCCAAACTGAATTGTGGTGTTCCTGCAAATAGCTACCAAAGAGGAATGAAGAGAGCACGCTCTCTGATGCAGTTGTTCCCACAAGTACAGACATCCTATGCACCAGCGGACAATAGAACAATTACACGGTTAATAGGACTACTAAAAATTTGTGTATCTACTATTGTAACAACTAGTAGTGTGGGTTTATTTAATTAGAGTCCAAACGTGTAATAGCTTTAGAATATCCTCAATAGCTATAACTTAGGTAAATCTGTATCAACCAACTATCATTCCACCAAGGATAGTTGTAATTCTTTGTGATTTAATCAATAAAGAATAAACCGTTAAAAATTACCTTTGACTCTATTTAATTTACTTTCTTGAATACTAGATTGTCTTAACTGATTAAGTTAATTAAGAAGAACTGTATTCACCCCCCCCCCCCCCCCCCACAATACTCCCATTGTTTATCAAGGGACCAACAACTGGTATCAGAGCTTCAGCCTTAATAATTTAAAATCTTGGATCTGAATTTTCTCATGGATGCATATTTAAATACAGCTTACCTTGAAAATGGCTCATCCAATAGACCACCCAAATTTGATGAAGATGAGTATGAAACCTGGAAAGCAAGGTTCATGCTTCACCTTGAGTCTATTGACCCACTCATGCCTGGCATTGCCATAGATGGTCCATTCATCCCCACTGAAACTATTGGTAGTATTCCAGCTACAGCTGACACTCCTGCCATTCCTGGCAGAGAAGTCATCCTCACTTCAGCAAAATGGGATGCTGAGGATAAATGCCGTGTTGGTCTTGATCCTAAGATCAAAACCTTGTTAGCTATAACATTACCTAACCATTTGTTCAAACTGATTAAGGGAAAGCTGAATGCTAAGCTTATGATAGACTATCTTGATGTTACCTATTGTAACAACCCGCCTTTTTTTCGTTAAATTTATTTTAACGCCATCTTTTTTTTAGATAATATCTTTCCTTATCTAAATTCGTATCATCCGTTAATAAGCATTTTTAATATTTCTATAATTTAATTATAACATCTTTCGTTTACTCTAGCGTATCCAAAATATTTCGTTTGGTTAATTCACGCACCTGCTTCAAACTTTAGGGACTAACTTTGCCAAATGACCAAAGATGTAACTAGTGATTGAGTAGTCAATCACCACCCACCTCCCACCTCTCATTTTCTTTTAACTTCTTCTTAATACTTCCATCTTTTTCTCTCAACTCACAACAACAAAGAATCATCAGCTAAATCCGATTTAGCAAGCCTCAACTCAAACAAATTGTACTTTTGGAATCCTCTCTTCATCCTCTACATTTTGATACTAATTTCATCTCTATTGGGTAACTTTCTAAAAACTCTAGATTTCATGTTCTTGATGTTCTTGACTTAAAAGTGTGTTAATTAGTGTCTATGGCTCAAGTCTAACATGAATATATGATTGGTTTGCTCAATTTAGTTGTTTTGAGTAACTAGCATGAACACTTGAAATGGGTTAGTTTAATCCTTGTTTTTTGTTGACTAAATGTTGTTTAAATGTTAAAGTTCATGTATTAAATGTGTTACTAGCATCATTTGCTTCAATTTGATGTGTAGGTTGACTTGGAAAACTTTACTAACATGATTATTGATTTTGTGATTTTTAGTTAGGGTTTGATAGACTTAAAAATGAACTTTTGATGCATTGATTGCTATGAAATATTGTTAGTAAGTGTTTAGTTGTAATGTACGTTTAATTACCTTCAAAACGGCATATCGTATGTGTAGATTGGATACTCGAATCATGAAATGCATTTATGGGCTTGAAACATTTAATGATGAACATTCAATGATCATTCGACGAGGTTTTAGTTTTTGTTAATGATGGATTTGATTGATGATATGTATTTAGTTGTGTTCCTCGTTAAATTACCTTTCCAACGATATAAGATACGTGTTTTGAATATTTACGGTTCGTTATTTGAGAATTGATGAAGTTTGGTTCGAGACTTGAACATTTGAAACAGCTCAGGCATCAGCTCACGCCTATTGGCACGGCGCGACACCCATAGCCGCGGTGCGGCATATGCCGTGGTTGTGGGCTGTTCAAATTCATGTTATCACATTTAATTCTAACTATGCTACGCACCTCCGATTAACATGTAACTTGTTCTAACATGCTCATATATGATTAATTAGCTCAAAAAAATTGTCCGAGACCCGACTCGAACGTGTTGACTTTTTCGTTGACTTTGACTTGACCAAAGTTGACTTTTATTCAAACTTAACCAATGCTTTGTTTAATCGTTGTAACCTTTCTCTTATACTTGATTCTTGCATGAAACTTGACAACTTGATTCATATGCTATATAAGCGAGTCGTAACGAGCCATAGGACTAATTGAACACATTTCAACCGACCATGTGTCTTACCCGGTTTTGATACAACTCACTTGTTTAGGTCAAGACTAAACAACTTTCATGCACACGTTTACTTTGTGAAGTACCTTTATACTCGTGCACTCAAGGTGAGATCATAGTCCCACCTTTTCAACAACTTTTATGCTTTAAATTATGGGATGAGAAACATATACGTATCATACTTTTATACTTTGAACACAAGTATGAAAACAAATATTCCACGTACGAGTTAGAAAAAATATCTAATTCAATTATCATTAGTTACACTTGCAGGGTGTAAACGTGAACTTATGTTATGTGATCACATGTGCTTGACGAGCCCTCATTCGGACGGTTCGCTACCGTTATCGGATGAAATATATTTTCGGGTATAGTGTAGGTTCTAACACTATGACAACGGGGTTCGTATACAGTTAAGTCTTGATAATTGGGTGCTCCACAAACGTATAACATCTTTGGAATGCAAATGATTTGGATAATCAACTATACAAAAATAATGTGGTTCAAAAACAACGTTTACAAATACACCTATGATTTCACCAACGTTTTTCGTTGACAGTTTTCTATATGTTTCTCAGGTTCATACTTCGCTACTTGATACATGCTTCCGCACACTTTGATTACTTGCTTGGGGTCAAGCACACATGCATACGCTAGTGATAGTCCCTTTGGATTCAAACTAAATATTTACACGCATACGCTATTGATAGCATTCGTGATTTTCAACATATATTATGTCGCAAGTTATTTCATTATACTTATTAACTTTTATAAAATTATACTTGTTGTCGAACTGTTTGGTTTACTTAAAACTTTGGAAGTGATACACGTTTCAAATGAATGCGACATAATTTGGGTCAAACGCGTCTCATTTACGGACTATGACCACGTAACGAGACCTAAGTGGACGGCGCCATCAATGACGATTTTGTCGGGTCACCACATATGGTATCAGAGCGTTGGTTGTAGGGATCTAGGATATGCATTAGTGTGTGTGACCGAGTCGTTAGGACACATTAGTGAATCTAGACTACAACCGGATAGTTAATCATTGCATTCTGACTTGCATTTGCTATAAGATAGCACTTACTTGACTATTTGTGCATTCATACTTGAAACTTTCTTAGGTGAACTCCTTAATTGTACCAAACTCTTGTCATGCGAATTTGTATTCTGCCACTTTCTGGTAACACACGTAAATTCAAGATTCATACGCGTAAGGATAACGACAACTTCATTCGTTAAACTAGTTTGGAAATTCTGTCTTCCCGTGTTATTCGCCGTCGTCCTGGCTTACTACCTACCAGTGTGGTAAAACTTTCACAACCATTGCGGTCACTACTCACTATTCACTACTGATTTTACACCGGTGCTCCTCCCTTTATATCACCATTCGTTACTACTGCCACTACTATTCATGAGTATCATCATCACTACCTATCACTACTGTTGCGTACCACTCGTTACCCCGATCCATTACTCTCTTTTTACCTGGGATACCACTAATC
The DNA here is from genome assembly GCF_046630445.1 of Rutidosis leptorrhynchoides. Classification (NCBI taxonomy): domain Eukaryota; kingdom Viridiplantae; phylum Streptophyta; class Magnoliopsida; order Asterales; family Asteraceae; genus Rutidosis; species Rutidosis leptorrhynchoides. The sequence continues at coordinate 199,115,572 of NC_092343.1, read as the reverse complement.
GACTTTGAACGTTTTGACGTGACAATCAGTTATACATTTCCCGCGGGAAACACATTTTCAGAGATTGCACTAACTTTTTCGATTAAATACGAGTCTTGTTAAGGATGTCGTTGCCCCTTGTTCATTTGCAACTTACACGATTACACAAACTTAACCATGTGGAGAGGTGTTGGAATAGAGGTATGAACTAGCGAAATATAACGACACTTGATCGACGTGGTTATATTACGGTAAGTCATACCAAAGTCCCAATGGCTCAAAATGATGGTGGGTAAAGAATTCAAAATCTATTTAATACCTCTAGACCTAGAAAACTTCGATGTAGTTTTTGGTATGGATTGGTTAGCCAAGACAAAAACCCAACATTCCTTGTGATCTTAAAACCATTTGTATCCCTATCGAGAACGGTGAACCTTTGATCGTTTATAGCAAAAAGAGTTGCACTGGGCTCAACCTCATTTCGTGCCTCAACGTTGAAGAATACCTTCGTATGGGTTGTTTTACGATCCTAACCCACATTAAGAAAGTTGAGACCAGTGAGAAGCATATCGATAATGTACCAATTGTTAGTAACCTTTCCGATGTATTTTTCCCAAAGAATTTTCGGGTCTTTTACCTCATCGACCGGTTGAATTCCAAATCAAACTTATACCAGGAGCCGCACCCATAGTATGTGCACCGTATAGACTCACTTCATCCGAAATGCAAGAAGTACAACGTCAACTCCAAGAACTACTTGACCGTGGTTTTATCCAACCTAGCCGTTCACTATGGCGAGCCCCGATCCTATTCGCTAAGAAGAAAAATGGTTCCCTAAGAATGTGTATCGATTATAGTAAACAAAATAAATTACCGATTAAGAACCGATATCCTCTTCCCCGTATCGATAACCTCTTGATCAATTACAAGGCACTCGTGCGTATTCCAAAATCGACCTCCATCTCGTTCATCATAAATTGAGGGTTAAGGGAGAAAATATCTCCAAAACCGTTTTCCGAACTCGCTACGATATTTATGAATTCCTTTTAGTGCCGTTCCATTTAACTAATGCCCCGACGGTATTCATGGATCTTATGAATCACGTATACAAGCCTTATTTAGACAACTCCGTCGTCGTATTCATCCACGACATCCTAGTATACTCCAAAGGAGAAAAGAACACAAACAACATCTCCGTCTCCAATTTCTAGGCCATGTTGTTAGTGGTCAAGGTGTTAAAGTCGATCTCGTGAAAATTGAAGCCATATGTAAATGGGAAACCCCCACGACTCTGAATCATATCCGTAAATTTTTGGATCTCGTTGGTTATTACCGAAGATTCATTTTCGACTATACCCGTATTGCTCATACTTTAACCTGGTTAACTCAGGAAAGGAAAGAAATTCGTTTGGTTCACCGAACAAGAATCGGCATTTCAAATCTTAAAGAGGAAGTTAACCAACGCACCTATCTTATCTCTTTCCAAAGGCACTGATGATTTTGTTATCACACCCCCAATTAGGGCCTGGGTGAATGTGACATTAATATCAAACAAACCAACATATTATAATATACGAGAACAATACTAAATGATAAAAACAAACTTTGTTGAGTACCTATCGGAAAATGAATGTCGTTACAATAATGGAAATTACAATAAAGTAATTGTTTTAAATGCAAGAATAATAAATACAATATCTCTTAATCCTAAGTCCAAGTAGCATCACATAAGCAGTAAGTAATTCAAGCTTGATCAATCGGCACATGAGACAAACATGCTAAAGTGTCAACCAAAAATGGTTGAGTGAAGTTCATAGGTTTAACAAAAATGTTTGACCGTTGTTTTAGACCACAAGATTTAGTTTATAAAGTTGATCTCGCAGGGATCAAAAAGTTATGCCAGTTCGTGATATTTAGACTAAACGTTCAAAGTTTGCCCCAATGACAAGTTATGTCTGTCCTTGTTGGTTTAATTTCATTATTAAATAATACAACGACTTGGTCAAATGTATCGGGGACGTTACTCCCGATAGGCCTACCCCCAATAATTAAGAATGCATTCAACGAGCAATTAAAAATATCACTGTAGTAACTTAGTCGGATTTAGCCGGGTATAGCATAGTTTAACAGTTGGTACTTGTGTCTAAATTGTAAATAGTAAAAGTAGCATGTGTCTCACCCCAAAAGGTTAAATAAGTTGTGCACAATATAAAGTGGGGCTATGAAATTCACCTTAGTAAGTAGAGAGAGAGTTATTCCTCGGAATAGAAAGTTTGAATGATCGTGAGCAGAAAGTCAACCTATTGACATTTAAGAGTAGTTAAGTGTTTTGCCCAAATTTAAGTTTAAGTATGCAAGTCTTTAAGTATAGTTCGTTTTACTAAGTTACATTCTTAGTAAGTTTCTACTTTTAGCAAGTTTCCATTTTTAGTAGTTTCCACTTTTAGTAAATTAGTGTCGAACACTAGTGAGTTGTCCTTAACAAGTCTACCACCTATTAAGTGTGAAGATAACTAAGTGTATGATTACTATAGTCAGGTTTGAGATTGTGCATCATACTCAAACATCTATTCCCCCGCCGAGTCACCAGAATGACCAATTGTTACCGGTTGGCCCAGGATTTCTTGACCAAAATCTAAGTTTGGCATTCGTAATCTACAAGCGTCCCATATTGGTACCAAGGATCACCCTAGGCCTTAAGTAGCGTTGACGTTCGAGTAATCACACGTTATCGTGAATGACTAAAAATCATATAATATAATATAAGTAGTAGTATGTTATATGTGTTATAATATAAGTAGTAGGTTATAAGTGTTAGTAATAGTAATAGTGTATAAATGTTAAATAATATTATAAGTAATATTAGGGTTTCATTAATTAATTAGGGTTAATTAATTAAAGTAGTATTTTAAATGATTAGGGTTTAGTAATAAATGACTAGGGTTTAATTAATATCCTAGGGTTTAGGTTTAATTAATTAGGGTTTAATAATTAGGGTTAGGTTTAGGGTTTATGAATATATATGTATATCGTATATGTGTGTGTGTATATATATATATATATATATAGTTTTTTTATTATTTTATATGTAAACCGTGTATATGTATATATATATATATATATAAATGTTTTTTTTACATGTATATATATATGTATCGATTTATGTATATGTATATATGTTTATATTTTGTTTCCTTAATTAACACAAACAAATATTTTATCTAATCACCTACGTTTTAAAGATCAAACACTCCTTTTATTTTTTTCGATCGACACACACACATACATATTAATATTTTTTTTTCTCCATGTATATGTATATATCTATGCGTGTTCATGTATATGTATATGTATTTGTTTGAATTAACAAGATTATATCATGAACATGAATTTAAAACAAGATCAAAGATTATGTAAATAAGTTTTAGGGTTTATGTTATACCTTGAAGATTCGAATATGCTTAACAAAGAAAAGATGAAACACTTTGGAGATGAAGATCAAAACCTTGAAGATTTGAAGAACACCTTTGAAGATCTTCGAAGAACGTGAAGAACACGATGAAGATTGCTTGAAAACCCTTGAAGATTTTAATGAAACATGACTAGGAACTTCGAGATCAACAGGTTTAATTCACACAAAGGCAGAATTAGTGAATCAAACCAATCAAAGTGAATATGGGTAGCTTTTTGGGATTAAATTAGTCAAACCACAACAAGGATTGTGATTAGATTAATGCCTAGAGCTATTATTCACTACCAGGAGTGATTTGGGTTGAGAGAAAATTGGATCAGGTGAACCAGATCTGAGTGATTGTGTGTGAGAGAGGCTTAACCTAAAATGAAGAACATAAGACTTTTATACCCCTGCTGTTGACTCACCCGTACGAGTCATCCATCACACGTACGAGTTGGCTTCATCAGCTGTACGGGTGATCACTCACTCGTGTCTTCTCATTCAGGTTATAATTATGACTTAGCTCAGCATCAACCGTGTGTATGAGCCTATCAGCCGTACGAGTGATGCTTCACTCATACGTCTGACTAAGTCTAACAAGGTCAAACATCTGTATCGCGTTCCTATAGTACCTGTAACCACATACAAACATAGATAGGATAATAACAAGCGATCATGGTATCCCATAAACTAAAGTACTAATCACAAACGTAGGCAAGATGTCTAGGGACTTACAGAACATGCATCAACAACTCCCCCTAGGACCTAGAACCTCGATCACAATAAAGTAAACGTTCGTGAAATACACATAAGTCCAAAAGTAACATCAGTCTAATATCAATAACATATCCAGATTCTCTCTCTCTCTCTCTCTCTCTCTCCCTAAAATACATCATCATCAAAAACAAAAACAAACAAAATTACTAACTAGCATCACAGTACTCGACACACATCAGCTGGCTTGAACTTGGTTTGAGCTTTGAGCATCACTTTCTCTGTTGAGGTATGCATAGAGGACATCGATCACACGTTGATATCTCATAGCTTCCTCCTTTCGATCGTCTCTGAATGTAATGTGATGGCGGTGAAGAGTCTCTACATCAAATCTCGACAAGTTCCTCAGCCACATAGGATCTAGAATCCTCACATTGTCGAACTGTATGCTTCCATCATCCTTCTCAATTGCAGTCAAGATCACTGCTACTTCCGATAACTCATCATAAAACCACCATCTGAAGTTCTTACAGATATCCTTGGGTAATGGCATCAAGGGAGATTGTTTCATATACTTATCTGGACGGAACTTAACAACAAGAATAGGTCCTCCCTTAGAATTTTTCTTTGTTGGGTGTATGGAAAACCTAGCGGCTGTTGACTTAAAGATGTCCCATTTCCCTGTCTTATACTCATATCTGAGTTTTCTTTGAAACAACCTGGAAAGGTCACAATCTTCAGCGTTCAACATCTTTAGCTTAGCAAGTTGCATGATCTTGAAGTATGCTAGAGTTTTGAAGTGACTTGGACGTGCCATATAATCTACTCCTCCTTCCCTCTTGATCGCAAAACAATTTATCTCCTTGAAATAGCCCCAACTCAAAATTTTACCCTTGGAGTACTTCTTGGTTCTTTTACCTTTCTCATAGAAACTGACAAACTTCGGCTCGAGCACTGGCTTATCTACTTGATCAGGGTTAACAACGTTCTGTCTCCGCCAACTCTGGCGATCTTCGTCTTCCTTAACGTTTCTATTCACTTTAACCCTATCACGTTTGAACCATTCATTAATCTCATTCCATGTGTCGGCTTTAGCTTGTTCGGCTCTGAGTTTCTTATCTTTCAATTCAGTTTCTTTTCTTTCTTTCTCAACGAGCAGTTTCTCATGTCGGATCTTCTTGTTCCTTTCTAACATAACATCCACTTCTTTAACTTGTTGTTTGTATACCTTCCTCACCTTTTCTAACTCAATTAAGTTCTTTCTTTTCTCCTCACAACTCAGATTAAAGAAGTCACTTAAGGTGTTGAGTGACAGATGCGAGTATGGTGCAAGCGAAGGCATAACAATCTCAACTTCTTCTTCTTGGTCTTCTTCATCATCAGATTCTGTCACAAATTCGTCCTCGGACTCAATAATCACATCCTCTTTCAAACTATCTTTTCCAACAGAATCTTCACTCTTCTCATCAGCAAACAAATTATCGAAATCACTTAAGTTGATATTTTGTATTGATTCAGGAGGGATACTTGACAATGACTCTTCTTGTGGAGCCTTGTTTTCATCTTCAACTGACTCTGCATTCTCCGTATCGTTTTCACTGTCATATGCTAGAGCAGCAAGCTATTCCATCGAAAACTCACTTGGTGGAACATCCCCCTTTTCTGTATCATTAAAAACATATGAATAATTCATATAATATTCAGCAGTAAAGACCTCACCATATTCATTAAAGCTTCGAATAGGTGTCACTAATGGTATATCAAAAGAGGGTCCTCCAGTTCCAGCATCTTCTTCATCATCTTTTTCATCACCTTCTCCCAAATCAGAAGAATACTCTTCTTCTCTCTTGTTAATCAACTTTGTTTTACCAGAGGTAATATGTTCAATCTTTTCATTCAACTTCTTCATCTTCTCCCTGTTCGCACTCTTAATCGCCAAAAACTTCTTCTTTAACTTATATGTTCTTTCCTTCTAACGGTCCAGTCTATCAGATAACTTCTTGTTCTCTTCCACCAATGATTCAATCTTAGCATTACTGATTTTCTTCTCCTCAGTAGCTTGATTCTCCAAATTGGTTATTTTCGTGACCAAAGACATCAACAGATTTTGATGAGTATTATATTCATCTGACGTGACCTGAGGTGTTGTTGTGGCAGTTTTCGGTGAGGTAACAGCAGCTTTTGCATCCTTCATAAAGCCGGATGGCTTTCTCAGAGCTTGTTGCCTTGAACCTCCCTGTGATGATTTCTGAGGTGACTCATAAGAATACTTCGTTCTTTTCTCCTTCTTCTTGAGTTGTTCTACGGTCATAGGATCCTTTCCTTTCCTTTTTCTCTGAATTAAGCTTGCATCCTCCTCTGTCGCTTCATCATCACCCTCGATAATCTCATCATCAACATTAACTCCTCCTTGAACATTACCAGTAGCTTTCTGATTATCACCCTCACCTTCCTCATCTGTAACTTTATAGTTAGAGTCTGAATCCTCATTTCTCTACGCATTACCAGCTGGGCATCGATAGTTCTCCTTGATAAGATGACAAATGAGCTTTCTATTAAAGTCAGGCTTTAAATCCTCATTCCTTATCTCTTCCATTCTGCGGAAAGTAATCGGATTCATCGGCTTTAGGTGGATAATATCCTCTTTAAGCTTAGGTAGATCAGGTACATCGTCATTAATGATTAATTGAAGAAAACAGGCATAGATCAGGTATCTCTGGGAAGAACTGAAGTGGTTTGCCTTGAAATATTAGAAAATAAAACCCGAAAAATCGTATGGAGCCTTGAGAACAAGTGCCACAAACATACTCTGCACTTTCTCGTTCAACTTATCAAAGCCAGATTTGCGTCCACTCAAATAATGCATGATTACAAGAGCAAGATATCTAAACTGTGGTGGCAGACATGTCTTCACCAGCTCAGATTTGCCAACAAGGTAACCAGAATAAGCACATCTTCTGAAACAACCATGGATTCATTCTCTACTGATAGTCATATGGGAGCAGTTCTCGTCATTGAAACCCAAAATCCTTCTAATCACATCCTTAGAAACAGTAACATCATGACCTTGAATCTTACTAACAAGCTTATCTTCATCAACATCTAACACATCATTTCTCCAGAACTCTCTCTGACGACTGTACTATGCAGTGCATTCAGTAGAAATATCAGTGTGTATCCTTGATCTCTTAAGAAATTCGATAATCTCCTTAAAGTGAGAACCTCTCTCTAAAGTAGTGTCATAGAGAGCGACTTGATTGTTCAGTTCACCCTTCTCTAGAGGAATCTCTTGCTGAGCAGGTGGAATGACCGGATTCACTTGAGGATTAGCTTGTGGATTAACTTGTTGCTCCCCCTGCTCTTCAATGTTAACAACTGGAACGTTTACTTGTTGTTCTGCCATTGATGATATCTAAACAGAAACTGAGACATTAACAGAGATGTTAGATATATAAATCAATCACCATAAAACATCATAGCATTTGCATCAAAGTGTCATAAACTTGTAAAAAAAATGATGAATCGTGCGAGTAATCATGTCACACGTGCAGCTGAGAGATCAAACGTGCGAGTGATATAGTCACTCGTGTCACTGTTGATACGTTTGAGGCGTAATATGGTTTCAGACAGGGTACACGGCTGAGGCAAAAATTCTAAGCGAGTGAGTCAACCGTGTGGTGACTCGTGCGGTTAATCACACGTGTTAGATCTTGCAGACGAGTGATCAATAAAATCAAGACAAACGAGTGAGCTGAAAGGTCCACACAGTTGATCATCAACCGTGCACTGACTCATGTGAGTCATGTCTCACGCGTGCGAGTGACGTCACTCGTGCATGTCTGATGAAACCGAATATTAAATGCCTTTTTCAAATCAACAAAATCACATAATTGTGCATTTTATGGACCGATTTACATCACGATAGCATAATAAGGTACCATTAAACACAGAACAATTACAGATACACATCAAAACAACCTTCAATTTCATGAAATTTGAGTTGTACACACTTAGGGTTTCGACTCATTAAAACAACAAATTAAGCTACTAAAACTCGATGAAATCATACCTAATAGGTGGCGCTGGATTCGTCTAAAGATGCTTAACATTCGTTGCAAAGGAATGCTTGATCGGTGATGATCGAATTCAGAGAGAGAAAAAGTGTTGGGTACACAAGTGTGAGCTGTTGAGCTCATCACCCCTATTTATACTCTCGTGATCAACCGTGCGGTTGATCACACGATCCACCATCAAATGCGCGTCTCACCTAAATCACATGTGCGTGCGACCCAAATGTCTTAGGACAAGTTTGATCAGGGTCATTCGTACAGTTAACCTTAAACGTGTAGTTAATCGTACGGTTCACACATCAAGCGTGCTAGCGAGCACTTAGGCAATTTCAAAACTTCAAAATTTTACAACCTTAGGATTTCGACTCGTTCGGAAATCTTAGATCTAACAAGCACTTTCAACTTGAGTCGAAAATCACTAAACCTTCAAGAAATGACCATTAACACTTAGGCAGATAAAATCCTAACCTAAACAAGGTTATTACTCTAATCATTCTTTGTTCTAAGAGTAAATCCTACAGTGTAATGTCAACTTAAGTTCATTAGCAATCTAAATCATCCATGTCCTTCAAACAGTCACAAACTCTACGAACTTCTATCTCATGGATTTGGTGGCCTAATATCTTGATCTAAACAAAGTTCTTTTAGATGTCTTTATGCACTCAGAGGATAATCAGAAAAACAAGGAAATGAAAGAATCTTTATGGATTTTCTGATGCAAAATGTCATGCAACTAAAATTATGCAAATGAAAGACATTCTATCATGAAATGCAATAATATGCAAACCAAAATCTTTTTGTTGTTTTATAGTTTTCAATGCAAACAAAATAACAGTACAAATATATAAGACATACAAATCCACATTCTTTTTGTGAGCAAGATGATTAACTATGTCTATTATCATGTAATTACTGATATCAATCCTCATTAAACATGAACATATTCATTCCGAACACTTCGACAATCATGTTGGCATTAATTATCCACATTCTAATTATCCAGTCTATGTCTATTATCATGTAATTACTGATATCAATCCTCATTAAACATGAACATATTCATTCCGAACACTTCGACAATCATGTTGGCATTAATTACTTGAACACTATAAAGCAATAATTTTTGAGATCATGCTAAGTTCATTAATCCTTGATTCTTCCATCACTTATGATTGTGCTTTTTTATTAGGTTGTCAATTCATTACAAGTAACTTTCCATTATCTCTTTCCATGTACTTCATTCAAATTGAACAGGATGGTTCTCACGGCATTTTGAATAACCCTGTCAGCCTTTGACTTCTACCAATGTGTTGACAATCTTCAATCTAGTTGGCTCGGCTGATCTCAGAGTATATTGGATTATCCGAATAGGCGCACTATTTACCACGGAGATTGGTCTACAGTTAAAGCAGACTTTCCTAATGACTAGTCGTCACACGAAATAAATCTCGAGGCCCTTAACTTCTTTATGTTCAAGTTGTCATGGAAAACTGAATCGAAAGTTAAACTTTCATATATATATATATATATATATATATATATATATATATATATATATATATATATATATATATATATATATATATATATATATATATATATATATATATATATATATATTTGATTAGAGTATATCTAGATAAGTATCTTTCCAACTTACAGTCTTAATGGATATAGCTCTACATTGCAGACGACAAGAATCTTGATAGTTTAGTGTGAACGTCGTGATTAAACAATTCAAGCTGCGCGGGAGCGTCACACTAAGAATGATCTGAGTTCTTTATGAGCACTTCATGAATCATCATTCTTCATACTTTCAGGACTTTTCCATCTTGATACGCCAATTTTATTGACATGGATTTTCTTATGATATTTTAGTTTTCAGCATATCACTGTCTTTTGATATATTGATTTTGAATGCCATCATGAATGGATTTTCCATTTTTATGCATGAAATCATGTTTCTTTGTTGTGTGCTCAGATCACTCGAAGGTGTTCTCACTTAAATGCTTGAACGGTCCGCAATAAGGAGTTATACTTTTCGACCTTAAATGAGAAGGGACACTTACTTTCGACATAAACTAATTTTCTCTGTATTTTCAGGGTTTAGTTTCGATTATTAACTCTCAGGCCCGTGACAACGTGGTATGCACCAGCCAAACAGATATTCCTCAACCCCTTAAATGAACTATTGAATGTCCCATTCATAGCTATGAAGCTGAATTGGTAGAGCAACGTTGAATATTGCTTGGGGACATCCAACACCAACTTTCTCTAACGATTATCAATTATGATAGGGGATACCCTCAACCGAATGTTGAGTTCCTCAACAACTATCATTTCATACAGTTTCGGAGATAATTAGGTGATTATCTTCAAACGCTACAGATCGTCCATGACTTCTGAATCTTAGATGATCATTATTCTTATTATGATTGTCTAATGCCAAGATTTCATAAGTCACATCTATCAGTACATCACACAATAGATAGACATAAACGTTCAAATCAGTCCTTACTAATCAAATATATCAATTCTCTATACAGTAATTTCTTCATCTCCAACATATTAATCAAAACAAGCCCATTTTCGGATTTTTCAACTTTTTAAGATTTTCTGGTGAGGCATTTTTCACTTTTTAGGTATTTTCTACTGATAACATATACTCCCCCTAAAATGCTGAATTATAAAATCTTTTTGTGTTTTAGCATTTTAACCAAACAGAAAATAACTACAGACTAGCATGCAAACATGTGATAAATCATGTAAAGGAATGCAGACAGAAAGCAAAAATATGCAATACAGATAATTAACAACCAAAAATCTACATGTCATGCATCCTACATGCAAAGTCTAAAAGCTTGACTAACCCTCGCACACAACATCCGTAATTACTTTGTCTCAATCAACAATGCCATTCATCTCTAGTAGGAGTAAGAACCTAGGTTTATCAAAAGCCTTAGTAAATAGGTCAGTCCTTTGGTCCTTAGTACCTATTCTCTTAACCTTAATAATCTTTTTCTCATGACAATCCCTAAGAAAATGATATTTAACACCTATGTGTTTAGTCTTAGAATGCTGAACAGGATTCTTAGTGATCGCTATAACAGCAGTATTATCAATATAAAGAGGAGAGAAAGAGATTCTTAGCCCGTAATCGCGAAGTTGTTGTTGGATCCAAACAACTTGCAAACAACAACTAGCAGTAGCTATATATTCAGCTTCACACGTGGAAAGAGTAACTGCAGTTTGTTTCTTGTATTGCCAGGTCACCAGCCTTTCACCTAGAAATTGACATCCTCCTGATGTAGACTTGTTGTTGATTTTGCAACCAGCATAATCTGAATTGCTGTAAGCTACAAGATCAAACTTCTCATCGTTCGAATACCAGATGCCGAGATTTGGCAAATGCAACAGATAACGTAGAATTCTTTTGGCAGCTGTAAGATGAATTGTATTCTGATTAACTTGATAACGAGCACACAGACATGTTGCGAACATAATATCTGGCCTAGACGCAGTGAGATACATGAGCGATCCGATGATTGCTCGATAATACGTAGGATCAACAGGTTCTCCCTCGCACTCTAGCTAAATACCATGATTCACAGCTAATGGAGTTGACACAGGACGTTCTTGAGTCATACCGAATCATTCGAGTATATCATTTACATACTTTGCTTGATGAAGAAAAATACCATTACTAGTCTGTTCGACTTGTAAACCAAGAAAATAGTGTAAGAGACCCAATTTACTCATTTCAAACTCGTCCTTCATCACCTGTTCGAACTCATCAATGAATTCCTGCTTAGTAGCACCGAAGATAATATCGTCAACATAAATCTGGACTAAAATAATGTCGTCATCTTGAACTTTTGTGAACAGAGTGCAGTCTACCGTGCCCATTTGATATCCTTTTTCAATCAGATAACTCGATAACCATCCGTACCAAGCTCTAGGAGCTTGATGTAAACCATAAAGGGCTTGACGTAATTGGTAAACTTTGTTAGGATGAAGATGATCTTCAAAACTCGGAGGTTGACTGACATATACTCTTTCATTTAGCTTGCCATAAATAAATGCACTCTTAACATCCATTTGTTAAACTTTAAACTTCATAAAAGACACGAAAGTCAAGAAAATGCGAATCGCTTCCAATCTGGTAACGGGATCGAAAACTTCATCGTAATCAAATTCAGGATCTTACTGATAACCTTTTGCAACTAATCTTGCTTTGTTATGGGTAACATTGCCATCTTCATCGAATTTGCACTTCCAAACCCATTTGAGGTCGATTACTTTCGCACCATGCGGCTTAGTAACTAACTTCCAAATATCTAGATAATGGAATTGCTGAATCTCTTCTTGCATAGCCATGACCCAATCAACATGCTTCAAAGCTTCTTTTGTTGTCTTTGGCTCTATTCTAGAAATATGACATGAGTACTCGTAATATGCAGCAGCGGCTATCATATGAGTATCAACTTGACCATCAAACTGAACTTGTCTTCTTGTCCTAACACATCCATTCGGATCTCCAATTATATTTTCTCTAGGATGAGCAGCTGTAGTTCTGGGAACTGGTTGTGCAGGAACAGGTATTTCTCGATTTAGATTCGTGGTATCTCCATCTTCAGGATTATCAGAATTGTCACCCAAAATATCAGATCCGCAGGTATCGTACACTGGATCAACATCTTGATCTGAATCTTGTGCTGGTTCAATGACAGTAGGTAATGGAGTTGGAGTAGGTGCAGACACTTCTAGCTCATTCTGTAAATCAAACAGCATTTGTAACTCTACTTCATTCTCCGTCTGATCTGGAGCAAGATTAAATGAATCAATCAGCTCATCATAGTTGTAGATCCAAGGATGACTTTTGGTAGCATTCTTTGTGTAATTCCGTTGGACGTCAACTTCAGACCATTCTTCAACACATCTCGTCTCATTGTTGAAAACTCTCTTGTTAGGAGAACTGTAACCGAGAAATACTCTAGTAACCACTTTTGAATCAAACTTACTTCCAGGTTTTCTCCCATGTAATAACTCATAGCATGTTTTACCCAGTCCTTTAACAGTTAATACCCGATTCATAGTGTAACAAGCATTTGCAACAGCTTCACCCCAAAAATGAACAGGTAAAGATGAATCAGCTAGCATAGTTCTAGCAGTCTCAATCAAAACCCTATTCTTTCTTTCAGCAACACCATTCATCTGTGGAGCGTATGCAGAACTGAACTGCATATTGATACCTTTTTCAATACAGAAACCTGCAAGAAACTGATTCTTGAATTCAGTACCATTGTCGCAACGAATCTTTATAACTTTCAAATTAAAACCTGTCTCTAATCGATTGATTAGCACTTTCAAGTTCTCAAACGTATCAGACTTCTCTTTCAAGAACATTACCCAAGAGAATCTTGAATAATCATCAGTTACCACCAGACAATACTTACTTCCATCAATGCTTTCAAAACGGATTGGACCGAAAAGATCCATATGTAACAATTCAAGTGGAGCAGAGATAGGATTGTATTTCACCAACTTATGAGCTTTCTTGCTCTGCTTACCATTCTTACACGGAAAACATGTTCCTGGAATCTGAAAAGATCGAAGATCAACACCTTCTACAAGATTGTTGTGAACCAGATGGTTCATCTTCTGAAAACTTAAATGACCCATGCGTTTGTGCCATGTAATAGAATCTTGTTCAGTGCTTTAGAAACAAAAGCTTGATGATGTTCAGCAGTTAAAGTAGCAACATTCATATCTAGCATGTATAAATCAGCTTGTCTAGGAGCCTTCATCAAAATTATTTCTGGAGGGATCATAAACTCTGGTTTCAAAATGTAGCTGAATTCGTAATCAAATGCTACTTTGAAGTATTTTTCACAGATTTGTGAAACCGACAACAAATTGTTTGCAAGCTCTTGACAGTAGTTTACTTTGTCGAAACTAACTTTATCATTTTTCAATAAACCTTGAGCTGAAATGTGACCTCCTTTATCTCCAGCAAATGCAACATAACCTCCCTTAATTGGGTGTACATCGGAGAGAAGAGATAGATGTCCAGTCATATGTCTTGAAGCGCCGCTATCCACTATCCGGGTGTTGTTTGCAGGTAGCCTGGTTCCCTACATATCACATTAAAAGAATTAATTGATAATGGGAACCCACACCCGGACGGCAGTAGGTTGTCTATTAACACCCATAGCTTGAACTTCCATCCATTTCCCATTTGAGTCAGGTGGAACCTCATCGTCTGAAACCACAAACTTAGACAGATTAGAAGAAGCAACATTGCTCTTCTGGTTTTTCACATTTTGCTCATCTTCAGAGCGATTTACTCGTGGTCTGGTACGGGAAAAATATTTCATACGACTAGCTTTTTGCGAAGGTAATCGTGCCTTAAATTCATAGGCTTTACCTCGATCACTTGATTCGGAAACTCTTGCCTCGGTATCCTTCTTAGGAACCTTCATCTTCACAGGGGAAATTGACCTATTGAAGTTCTTTCTCTTATAGTCTCCATAGACAACATTTGTCGTATGTCTTCTAGTGCGAACTTCATCACGAACAGGTGAACCTGTTCTGTGAGCATGAGGTGATCGGTGATCATCATATGTGGGGTCAATCTTACGTCTTGGTGTTCTATACCTTGTAGGACAGTTAGCAGCAATGTGTCCAAACACACCACAACTAAAACATTGTCGAAATTCTCTATATCCTCTAGATTGATATTGATTATTAGAGTTAGAGAAAGAGGGATCTTGTGTTTTTGCAAACACAGGAGAATCGTTTGAACTCTTTCTAGGAACAGGTTTAGATACAGGTTTAGGTGTAACCGGTGGAACCACTCTATTAGCAAACTTTAGATTTTTCATAATCCGAATTGGCTCATCAGGTGTTATCAACTTCCTTTTCTCCGACTTATCTCCTAGACCAGTTTTCTTATCTTCCTCATGATCTAAAGATCCTTCAGTGGTATCATCAGAAGGTGCATTCTCAGTTGAGCTACACTTTTTGTTCTTCTCAACATAGTCCTCATAACTAGGTGAAATACAGTCTTCTGGTCGTCCATCAACAAAATTTGCATTAACAAATTTATTCTGAAACGGTGGAGCTGCGGCCTTTAATCCAATACCCTTTCCCTTGGTGCCATTCAATTCCACCATTAATGCATTCCATTGTGACGCACTTGCCCAACATTTCATCTTAATTGACATAGCTTCTAAATCAGCTTTAACACATTCATTTTCTTTCTTCAATTCATTTATTATGTCAACAAGTTTAACTAAAGCTTGATTTATATCAAAGTTATAACATTTAAAATCGTGAAGTTGTTTTTTATAAACTTTGATTTGCACTTTCAACTCATTTTCAACCTTAGTGGTCACATGGTCAGCATGCCATTTTTCTTTCATCTACGCATATGCCTTAGTTAAATTATCTATTGTCACCTTAGATTCAGCACATTTAACACATTCAATAACAGTAGATGGATCAGAAGATACCTGTTGAGCATTATTTGATGAGGAAGTCTCAGCCATAAATGCAAAAAAATCTGTCTTCTTCCCATCATCGAGCTCATCTTCTGATTCTGACGAGTCTGTAAGAAACTCTGAAGTATCAGCATCTTTACCCAAATGAATCTGCTCAAGTTTATCCCATATATCCTTAGCTTTTGTCAAACCGGAAACCTTTTCAAGATCACTAGCTGATAAGCACATCTTCAATAAGTCTACTGCTTGCTTATTCAATTCTTCAAAATCAGTTTGATCTACCCCAGTATGATCAGCTTTATCTTCAACCTCTGATTCTGACGTCTTGTCTGAATCATCAATTTCTAAATTTACACTCTCGAGATCTGAACCTTCACCCAAAAGAACTAACATCTCCAATTCAACAACAATCATTCAACCCCATTCGTCTAATTCCTTATCAGCATCAACCAATGTTTCTTCACTATGATCTGCTTCTAAACTGTCTTCAAACACTGAGGTATCACCATACTTATCCTTCCAACTGTTGAAGTAGTAGTCCTCTGATGATGTCGGTGAAACACTTCCAGATTCAGGTGTACGAGGGACTGAATCACGTGCCTTTTTGAATTTGCTCATAACTTGCTTCTGAACCTTCTCTCTTCGGTTGGTTCTTGACAATTCTTCAGCTCTTTCAGCACGAGCAGTCAGCTTCTCAATTATGTTTTGACTAGTAACGTAGTCTTCTTCTACTTCAGTGATCTTTGCCATGTTAGCTTTAGGTTGTTGGTCAGCCACATTTAACTTCATAGACCAATCATCATCGTCTCGATGATTAACAACCAAAGCTTTGTTCGGACTTTTAGCTACATCAGCTTCATTTACTTTATCAGTAATGTAGATCTTACATTTAGTTGAATGACTCTGAACTGTAGTTCTGATTCTTGAACGGATTACGAATACCCTGCTTCTTCTGTTTTGTGCACTGTCTTGAAAAATGACCTAATTCTCCACAGTTGTAACAAGTAACAAAATTCATATCAAAACCTAGTTTTGTATCTTTTGTCAGACTAATCGGTTTCCCAGTTCGCTCTTCATAATCTCTAGCACGTCTCACAAGATTTGCCATACCCCACATAATATCCATCTTCTCGGCTTCGTTCTTATCAAGTTGATGATAATCTTCAGTTGTTAGATGAATATTACCTACGCGACCATCAAGATAACTATCATAAGAATTAACAAGGCTTGACAGCAAAGCTATATCTTCACTAATCTTTTCTTTCCCAGCTTTCCTCATGTTTTCGATCTTAAGTGCAGAAAGAACATCTGATGCAGTCGGCGTAGATGACTCAGTAGTATTCGAAGTAGGCTGTGATTGATTGTTGAGTGAACATGGTGAAACTTGTGGTGGATATAAAGTTTGTTGAATAGGTGCACTGTTAACATTCAAACCATACATATTCTGATTGTTCGTAGCAAAAGCTGTTTGAAATGGTGCATGAGACGACTTAGGTGGTGTGTAACCATTTGGACAGTACATTTTGGTGTCTTGAACTTTTTTAGACCTCTTGACTTTATTTAACAACTCTAGTTCTTCTTCCTGAAGTCTTGCAATAAACGAGTTCACTGTAGCAGTAGCTAACTCTCCACTAGTTTTCATAGTTAATACAAAACCATTCCATTCTAACGGTAATGCTCCAGCTTGACATGTCACTTTGTCTTTCTCTTCAATAGTTACATCATGCTTATGTATTTCAGCTAGCAAATGATGATATCTTTCAACCAATTCTGTAATAGACTCTCCAACTTGCCAGTGAAAATGATCAAACTCAGCTTTCAGTTCTAAACCTTTTCTAGTTCTGTAAGATGAATTTCCTTCATTGAAAGTACGAAGTGCTTCCCATATCTTGAATGAATTTCCTTCATTGTAAGATGAATTGATGGAAAATCGGACCATCAAGTGCACTTGTCAAATTACAGTACATCTTTTTCTCCAAGTTATACTCCTCACGTTCTTCAGAAGGCATGTTGTGTAATGTATACAACTCATTCATAACTGGTGAACGTGGCCATTGAAATTCGGTTTCAATGTACTTCCAAAGCTTCGTGTCCTGACCATCAGACCAAATCTTAAACCTCGACTTCCAAGTAGAATAATTATCCATATTCAGTAACCTCGGACATTTCATACCACTTCCTGATTCGCTCTCAGCAAAAAGTAATCGTTGAGTCATATTCGTAATGCTCTGAACTAATGGTGCGGCCAACGCGTAATCATTTGAATTAAACATCTTGAAAACTTTACCAAAGGGTAAACCGTGCGGTTCAGGTTATCAATCGTACGTGTGATAGTATCAGCTGTACGTGTGAAAGTATCAACCGTACGTGTCACAGACTCAAGCGTACGTGTTACTACTTAACCAACAAAACCAAACACTAAGTATCAACCGTGCGAGTGACAATCACCTGTGTGATTACTCGTACGTGTCACAATCAACCGTTTGACCACCCGTGTGATTAGACTGTAGTTACTTAACCTCAAAAGGTTATGCTAACCCGTGCGTGTGAGTTCACGAGTGACGATCAACCATGTGGTCAACCGTGCGTGTGATCAAAAAGTTTGACCCACTCGTGTGAACTTCTGTTCAGCTCAAATCATCCAAAAACCCTAAAAATTGATGTTAAACCTCAATTTCTTCATCCAAAAGCTGGATTAGCTCTAAACAAACATAAACACACTCTCTAATTACAATTACACACGTAAAAATGATTCCTTTTTAATTAAAATCACTTTTATCTCAAAAACCCAAATAATATACCCTATTAATCACCAAAAATCACTTGATGATGTTGAAATCACAACCAATGCTCTGGTACCAATGATGAAACATGACTAGGAACTTCGAGATTAACAGGTTTAATTCACACAAATGCGGAATTAGTGAATCAAACCAATCAAAGTGAATATGGGTAGCTTTTTGGGATTAAATTAGTCAAACCACAACAAGGATTGTGATTAGATTAATGCCTAGAGCTATTATTCACTACCAGGAGTGATTTGGGTTGAGAGAGAATCGGATCAGGTGAACCAGATCTGAGTGATTGTGTGTGAGAGAGGCTTAACCTAAAATGAAGAACATAAGACTTTATATACCCCTGCTGTTGACTCACCCGTACGAGTCATCCATCACACGTACGAGTTGGCTTCATCAGCCGTACGGGTGATCACTCACTCGTGTCTTCTTATTCAGGTTATAATTATGACTTAGCTCAGCATCAATCGTGCGTATGAGCCTGTCAGCCATACGAGTGATGCTTCACTCGTACGTCTGACTAAGTCTAACAAGGTCAAACATCCGTATCGCGTTCCTGCAGTACCTGTAACCACATACAAACACATATAGGATAATAACAAGCGATCATGGTATCCCATAGACTGAAGTACTAATCACAAACGTAGGCAAGATGTCTAGGGACTTACAGAACATACATCAACAGATTTTTGATGGTGGTGGGGGATTTTTGGTTTTGTGAGCCGGAAATTAGAGAGAGAGAGGAGAGATTTGAGAGAGATTTTTGATTGTGATTTGGTACATGTTTAGCTTTAGCCTAGGCCTCAATTTATCGGGAGGATTAGATAATTCTAGAATTAGGGTTAGGGTTAGGTTTACTTAAGGAACAAGTCAATTAAATTTGGAGGTGATTATGGGTGCCTTGGCCAAAAATTTAAGGGGCAAAAGGGTAATTTTACCCTTCCTAAATTCGGCTAGGGTTAAATGGGTTGGTTTTAAGATTTTTCACTTTAGTCCTTGTACTTTAAGTTAGCTTAAATGATCCCTAAACTTATTTCAGACTAATTAAGTTATATACATTAAACTTTAATTTATTACCTTTTGTTCACGAAAGTTATTTAGCTTATCATTTCCGTATTTTATTAACTTGTTGTTTATTACACAAAGTTAATTATTACGTTTTAAAATTTTTAATACTTAAAAATTATTAATTAAAGTTAAGTCGTTAAGTTTTAATTATATTGTTTGGGCATTTAATAAGAAAAAATATAGAATGGAAAAATGAGGGTCGTTATAGTACCTCCCCTTTATTAGAAACTTCGTCCCGAAGTTTTAAGTAAATTCCTCATTTGAATCAGCAGTTGAGAAGAGATGGGGATATTTCCGTGTCATGTGGTCTTTGCGTTCCCAGGTATATTCGGGGCCTCTACGCGAATTCCAACGAACTTTAACGATAGGTATGTTACTTTTACGTGTTTGTTTGACCTCTGCTTCCATGATTTCTATAGGTTCTTCAATGAAGTGTATTTTCTCATCAATGCGGATATCATCCAAAGGAATAAAAAGTGTGTCATCAGCAAGACACCTTTTAAGATTTGAGACATGAAACACATCATGTACTTGACTGAGTTCAGTCGGTAGTTCTAATCGGTACACCATGGGACCGAATCTTTGAGTGATAGTGAAAGGTCCAACATATCATGGACTGAGTTTGCTTCGTTTATCGAAATGGACAACGCCTTTCCAAGGGGATACTTTCAACATGACTATATCTCTAACTTGGAATTCTATATCCTTTCGCTTCTTATCGGCATAGCTCTTTTGTTGGCTACGGGCAGTTTCTAATCGTTGCTTAATCTGAACGATCTTTTCGGTAGTTTCATGAATAATTTCAGGACTAGTTAAATGTCTGTCCTCGAGTTCGTCCCAACACAAAGGGGATCTACATTTCTGGCCATATAAAGCTTCAAAATGTGCAGCTTTAATGCTAGAGTGATAACTATTGTTGTAAGAAAATTCAACCAAAGGTAGATGTCTATCCCATCCTTTGCCCAAATCGATTACACAAGCACGTAGCATATCTTCCAAGGTTTGAATAGTTCATTCACTTTGATCATCAGTTTGCGGATGATAGGCTGTACTCATGTCGAGATGAGTTCCAAGAGCGGATTGCAAAGTTTTCCAGAATCTAGAAATGAATCGACCATCGCGATCAGAAATAATCGAGATAGTAACTCCATGACGTGAGACAATTTCTTTAATGTAAAGCTGTGATAATTTCTCCATCTTGTCAGTTTCCTTGATCGGTATGAAATGTGCAGATTTAGTAAGGCGATCAACTATGACCCAAATAGTATCGTTACCATTTAAAGTCTTAGGAAACTTAGTAACGAAGTCCATAGTGATGCATTCCCACTTCCACTGCGGAATATCGGGTTGTGTTAACAGAACAGAAGGCTTTTGATGTTCAGCCTTGACTTTCAAACAAGTTAGACACTTACTAACATAAGTAGCAATGTCGGCTTTCATGTTAGGCCACCAGTAGAATTCCTTCACATCGTGATACATCTTACTGGAACCAGGATGAATAGAATACCTAGTCTTATGAGCTTCATCCAAGACTAGTTCACGGAGATTACCGAAACGAGGGACCCAAATTCTGTTACCAAAGTACCGTGTACCATTAGCTTTCACTTGCAGTTGGTTCTCAAAACCGATAGGTCCTTCACCTTCGATAAGTGTTGGTTTAATAGCTTCAAGTTGGGCTTCACAGATTCGTGATATAAGATTCGACTTGATTTTCAGGTTCAAAGCACGAACATGTTTAACGTCGTCTTTTCGACTAAGAGCATCGACAACTACATTTGCCTTGTCGGGATGATATTTCAGCTCACAGTGATAATCGTTCAATAACTCGAGCCATCGGCTTTGCCTCATATTCAGCTGTTTCTGATCAAAGATGTGTCGAAGACTTTTATGGTCAGTGTACACCGTAAACTTAGTACCATATAGATAATGTCTCCATATCTTTAATGCGAATACCATGGCACCTAACTCAAGGTCGTGTGTGGTATAGTTCTCCTCATGTTTCTTCAACTGTCTAGATGCGTAGGCAATAGCCTTTTCACGTTGCATTAAAATACAACCAAAGCCTTGCTTTGAGGCATCACAGTAAACAACAAAGTCGTCAGTACCTTCAGGTAAAGAGAGAATCAGAGCTGTGGTCAATTTATCCTTCAGAATCTTGAAAGCAGATTCCTGTTCTTCGGACCACTCAAATTTCTTCCCTTTGTGAGTTAGCTTAGTAAGAGGTTTACCAAGGAGGGAAAAATCTTTTATGAACCTTCGATAATAACCGGCAAGTCCAAAAAATTGACGAATATGCTTCGCAGTCTTTGGTATTTCCCAGTTTTGAATAGCGGTAATCTTAGCTGGATCGACATGTATTCCTTCACTATCAACAACATGTCCAACGAATTGTACGGTTTTGAGCCAAAACTTGCACTTAGAAAATTTAGGGTAAAGTTGTTCCTTCTGTAAGAGTTCAAGAATCATTCGCAAATGTTGCTCATGTTCTTTCTCACTCTTGAAGTAGATCAAGATGTCGTCAATGAACACAATGAAAAATTTGTCAAGATACTGATTGCAGACGTGATTCATAAGATTCATGAATATGGCAGGAGCATTAGTTAAGCCAAAAGGCATAACACAAAATTCATAGTGCCCATAACGTGTACGAAAAGCAGTCTTAGGAATATCGGATTCCTTGACTTTGAGTTGGTGATAACCGGACCTCAAATCAAACTTTGAATAAACACTTGACCCTTGAAGTTGGTCGAATAGATCATCAATACATGGCAATGGGTAACGATTCTTGATAGTAAGCTTGTTGAGTTCACGGTAATCAATGCACATCCTCAAGGTACCATCCTTCTTCTTAACGAATAGAATAGGAGCTCCCCATAGGGACGAGCTTGGATGAATGAAACCTTTATCCAATAGTTCTTGGAGTTGGTTAGAAAGTTCCTTCATTTCGGAAGGTGCTAAATGGTATGGTGCTTTAGCAATAGGAGCAGCACCGGGAACTAAATCAATTTGGAATTCAACTTGTCGAGGAGGTGGAAGAAGAGGAAGATCTTCGGGAAACACATCGGGAAAGTCTTTAACTACTGGTACATCTTCAATGCACTTCTCTTTCAATTCGATCATCTTAACGTGGGCTAGAATAGCTGGATAACCTTTCATAAGGTATTTGCGAGTTTTAATACAGGAGATAATGTTGAGATTAGAACTTTCGAGCTCGACCGGCAAAAGGTCTATCTTAAATTCTTTATTGGCTAAGATTAGGTTATAGTTTTTATAGATTTTATCAACTTTCATGATCTTTCCATTGGCTACTTCTACTAATCGTTTAGATTCTAATGGTTGAGTCTTTTTCAGTAAATAGGGTACAAAATTCACTAGAAACGTAACTTTTATCGGCACCCGTATCAAATAAAATAGTTGCGTAACAATTATTGACAAGATAAGTACCCGTGATGACCTCATCTTCATCTCGGGCTTCAGCAGCAGTAAGAACAAATGCACGACCCTTTGCAGCAGTAGTATTGGCTCCAGTAGCAGGATTATCTTTCTTCTAAGGACAATTTGGACTAATGTGTCCCTTTTCTCCACAAGTGTAGCAAGTAGGAGGAGCTTTAGCAGGAACAATAGCTTTATCCTTTGGAGGAGTCTTACACGTCTTAGCAACTTGTCCCACTTTCTTACACAACGTAAAAGTAGCAGTACACCACCCCGGGTGATGTCTTTCACAACGAATACAAAAAGGATAAGTGCCTTTATAATTCATCCTTGTACTATCTGCCGGCTTCTTACTAACATTCTGAGTCGAACCTTGAGATGGCTCAAACTTTCCTTTTAACTTCATTACTCTTAGTGTTAACCTGCTTATTAGCCGACGCTCTTCTTCTCTTGGCCAACATCAAATTTTGTGCCATGAGAATCACAGCATCAAGAGTAACCTTCTCGGCAGCAATAAAATTTCCTTGAACATCTTCGGGGAGACCTTCCATATACCTTTCAATCCTTCTTGCTTCGGTAGGAAACATCTCGGGACACAATGTTGAAAGCTCAAGAAAACGATTGGTGTAGCTTTCTATGTCGGTACCCTTCACCTTGAGTTCCCAGAACTCGGCTTCAAGTTTTTGAACTTGACTTCTCGAACAGAATTTATTAACCATCATGATTTTGAGTTCGTCCCATGGGATTGCATTAGCATTATCAATTCTCACGGACTTAGCATAAGCAGTCCACCAAGTCAAAGCATTGCCAGCTAATGAGCTAGTGGCATATTTGACCCAATCATCATCCCCGCAGTTGCAAATGCAGAAGATAGACTCTAGCTTCTCGAACCATCGAACTAGTTTGACAGCCTCTTTATTTCCCTTAAAAGCGGGAGGATGGCAGTTTGTAAAGTCCTTGTAAGAACAAGGTTTCGGTTGAGGATTAACATTATTAGCTTGAGCATTGCCTTGGTCGGTAGTGAGCAACTATTGGAATTGCTCAGTGGTCAACACGATGTTGTTAACGGTAGGTGTAGCTGGACGAACTATGATGTCACTACATAGAAGTGAACATAAGTTTGGTAAGGTGACAATTTATAAGTTTGGGCAATTATAAGTATGAATAAAATAAAGCATTGATATCACATGATATTAATAGAATACTTTATATTATTAGAACAAGGCATTAAATAAGCCTTTTTAATACATGATTCGGAAATAGAAATAGTTTAAGGCATAGCCTTTACATAGATAGGAATTTGGAAAAATAATCTAGGGAATATTAAGATTGAAGTAATCTTCATATTTCTTCTTCTCGTCCTCAACCTTCTTCATAAACTCATCAACTTTCTCGTTCCTCGCCTTTTGCTTCTCATAGAGATACTCGAGGTTATCGTAGAGGTTAGTAACGCAGCTGTTGACTGTGTGGTTATCGTACCCCTTTAGAGCAAGCTGCTTGTTGACTCAATTTCTTTCCATATCCAACCAGAAATCAACATTCTCCTTGAGATGAGCAAGCGATTGCTTTCCCCAACGGGTGTTACGTTCTTCCTCATACTTCACTAACTTTATCTCTTTCTTTAACTCCGCATTCTCCTCCAAAATTTTCTTGATTACTAGGTCATTCTCATCCATTCGAGCCTCGATCCTTGAAATATGGCAAATCAAACCATCAAAGTTCTTCTCGGTAGTCGTTTACAGATTTATGATTTCACACATGGAGTTATGGTTATCATAAGAAGGAGATCGAGCTCTTTTCTTAGATGGGCCATCTTCATTAAAATCAGCAGGGTGTTTCCCCTTGTCTTTAATTCTTGGGGTTGGTAGTAGTCGGGAGACTTAGGTAAACTATTCGGACTATAGTTTAGTGAGGGAGGACCACCAAGACCATAAGGTGGGCTTTGGACTCGTCTTGAAGTTGAAGAGTGTCCAACACCTACTTCGTTGGTAGGTTGAAAGAGAGCCATTTCTTCAGAAGATTTGAAAAGATTCATTTTATTTGGTTGATTAACGCTTGAGCTTGACATCCTAACATTATTAAAGAGACTTTGATTAGAATCTTTAAGTCAAGTTTATTAAAGAATAAGTGTTAAGATTATAAGGCAATCCTAAGTGCTTTAAAGTCTAAGGCAGGAAAGGTTATAGTTTGCTAGATTGCTAAGGCACCCTAGCTAGCAAGTAAGGCACACATAAAGATGCAATCCTGGTTCTCTATAATAGCCTTGTTATGCTCTGATACCAATCTATCACACCCCCAATTAGGGCCTGGGTGAATGTGACATTAATATCAAACAAACAACATATTATAATATACGAGAACAATACTAAATGATAAAAACAAACTTTGTTGAGTACGTAGGGGAAAATGAATTTCGTTACAATAATGGAAATTACAATAAAGTAATTGTTTTAAATGCAAGAATAATAAATGGAATATCTCTTGATCCTAAGTCCAAGTAGCATCACATAAGCAGTAAGTAATTCAAGCTTGATCAATCGGCACCTGAGACAAACATGCTAAAGTGTCAACCAAAAATGGTTGAGTGAAGTTCATAGGTTTAACAAAAATGTTTGACCATTGTTTTAGACCACAAGATTTAGTTTATAAATTTGATCTTGCAGGGATCAAAAAGTTATGCCAGTTCGTGATATTTAGACTAAACGTTCAAAGTTTGCCCCAATGACAAGTTGTGTCTGTCCTTGTCGGTTTAATTTCATTATTAAGTAATACAATGACTTATTCAAATGTATCGGGGATGTTACTCCCGATAGGCCTACCCCCAATAATTAAGAATACGTTCAACGAGCAATTAAAAATATCACTGTAGGGACTTAGTCGGACTTAACCGGGTATAGCATAGTTTAACAGTTGGTACTTGTGTCTACATTGTAAATAGTAAAAGTAGCATGTGTCTCACCCCAAAAGGTTAAATAAGTTGTGCACAATATAAAGTGGGGCTATGAAATTCACCTTAGTAAGTAGAGAGAGAGTTATTTCTCGGAATAGAAAGTTTGAATGATCGTGAGCTGAAAGTCAACCTATTGACATTTAAGAGTAGTTAAGTGTTTTGCCCAAATTTTAGTTTAAGTATGCAAGTTTTTAAGTATAGTTCGTTTTACTAAGTTCCATTCTTAGTAAGTTTCTACTTTTAGCAAGTTCCCATTTTTAGTAGTTTCCACTTTTAGTAAATTAGTGTCGAACACTAGTGAGTTGTCCTTAATAAGTCTACCACCTATTAAGTGTGAAGATAACTAAGTATATGATTACTATAGTCGGGTTTGACATTGTGCATCATACTCAAACATCTATTCCACCGCCGAGTCACCAGAATGACCAATTGTTACCAGTTGGCCCATGATTTGTTGACCAAAATCTAAGTTTCACATTCGTAATCCACAAGCGTCCCATAGTGGTACAAAGTATCACCCTAGGCCTTAAGTAGCATTGACGTTCGAGTAATCACACGTTATCGTGAATGACTAACGTAATCGTATAATATAATATAAGTAGTAGTATGTTATATGTGTTATAATATAAGTAGTAGGTTATAAGTGTTAGTAATAGTAATAGTGTATAAATGTTAAATAATAGTATAAGTAATATTAGGGTTTCATTAATTAATTAGGGTTAATTAATTAAAGTAGTATTTTAAATGATCAGGGTTTAATTAATGTCCTAGGGTTTACGTTTAATTAATTAGGGTTTAATAATTAGGGTTAGGTTTAGGGTTTATGTATATATATGTATATCGTATATGTGTGTGTGTGTGTGTGTGTGTGTATATATATATATATATATATATATAGTTTTTTTATATGTAAACCGTGTATTTGTATATATATGTATATATATATATATATAAAAATATTTTTTTACATGTATATATATATGTATCGATTTATGTATATGTATATATATTTATATTTTGTTTCCTTAATTAACACAAACAAATCTTTTATCTACTCACCTAAGTTTCAAAGATCAAACACTCCTTTTCTTTTTTTCGGTCGACATACACACATACATATTAATATTTTTTTTCTCCATGTATATATATATATATATATCTATGCGTGTTCATGTATATGTATATGTATTTGTTTGAATTAACAAGATTATATCATGAACATGAATTTAAAACAAGATCAAAGATTATGTAAATAAGTTTTAGGGTTTATGTTATACCTTGAAGATTCGAAGATGCTTAACAAAGAAAAGATGAAACACTTTGGAGATGAAGATCAAAACCTTGAAGATTTGAAGAACACCTTTGAAGATCTTCGAAGAACGCGAAGAACACGATGAAGATTGCTTGAAAACCCTTGAAGATTTTCGATGGTGATGGAGGATTTTCGGTTTTGTGAGCCAAAAATTAGAGAGAGAGAGGAGAGATTTGAGAGAGATTTTTGATTGTGATTTGGTACATGTTTAGCTTTAGCCTAGGCCTCTATTTATACGGAGGATTAGATAATTCTAGAATTAGGGTTAGGGTTATGTTTACTTAGGGAACAAGTCAAGTAAATGAGGAGGTGATTATGGGTGCCTTGGTCGAAAATTTAAGGGGCAAAAGGGTAATTTTATCCTTCCTAAATTCGGCTAGGGTTACATGGGTTGGTTTTAAGATTTTTCACTTTAGTCCTTGTACTTTAAGTTAGCTTAAATGATCCCTAAACTTATTTAAGACTAATTAAGTTATATACATTAAACTTTAATTTATTACCTTTTGTTCACGAAAGTTATTTAGCTTATCATTTCCGTATTTTATTAACTTGTTGTATATTACACAAAGTTAATTATTACGTTTTAAAATTCTTAATACTTAACAATTATTAATTAAAGTTAAGTCGTTAAGTTATAATTATATTGTTTGGGCATTTAATAAGGAAAAATATAGAATGGAAAAATGAGGGTCATTATATTTGTTGCATATTGTGATGCCTCCAAACAAGGTTTTGGGTGTGTGTTAATACAACGAAAGAAAGTTATCGCTTATGTTTCCTGAAAATTGGAATATACGAACAAAACTACACGACACACAACCTTGAATTAAGAACCGTTGTCTTTGCACTTAAATTGTGAAGACACTATCTTTATGGAACCAAAAGTACCACTCTCACTGACCACAAAAGCCTCCAACACATTTTTGATCAAAAATAACTCAACATCAGACAACGACGATGGATTGAAACTTTAAATGATTATGATTGTGAACTTCGTTACCATCCGAGCAGGGCAAATGTTGTAGCCGATGCCTTGAGTCGAAATGAAAGAATTAAACCTCTCTGTGTCCGAACCTTGAACGTGATTATCTAAACCAACCTTACTAGCCAAATTCGTGTAGCACAAAATGGAGCTCAAATATGAGAATATTCTAAGTGAACACCTGAAAGGCCTCCTCTCTCGACTCGAAATCAAAGAAACTGAAATTCGTTGTTTTGCCGGAATAATTGGATACCTGATTATGGGCCCGATCAACTTTCTCATCACCACAAGGGTGAATAGTCCTAACCCTCAATGGAGAGAGAGACTCTTCACATTATACTAATATCCACCATGAGGGTGAATAGTCCTAACGAACCTGTTCAGAAACCGATAAGAAACTTGTTTCAACAAAAGTTTTTGATAAACCGACAGGAGGGGAAAAACTTGTATAACTATACCTTATATGAATTCTATCTCGACACAGTGTGCCATTGTCATTTATTTCAGATCGAGACGCTCGTTTCACTCCTGATTTTTGGGGTGCCTTACAAGAAGCCTTGGGAACACGTTTAGACATGAGTACTGCGTACCATCCACAAACCGCCAGACCAAGCAAACGTACAATTTAACCCTTGGAGAACATAATACGAACTTGTATTTTTATCCTTAGCCGAATTCTCTTACTACAATAGTTATCATTCGAGCCTTAACGTCACCCCTCTTGAAATCTTATATGGCCGGAAACGTCGTCCTCCTTTTGTCGAACCAAGTAAACGATAATAAATTCACTGGGCCTGAGATTATTCATGAGCGACCGAGAAAATTTATCCATATTCAAGAAAGACCCAAAACGACTCGTAGTTGCCAAAAAAGCTATGCCGATGTTAGATGTAAACCTCTCGAATACCAAGTGGGTAACCGCGAAATGTTAAAAGTTGCACCTTGGAAAGGTGTAATCCGTTTCGGGAAACGTAGAAAGCTAAATCCGCGGAATATTGTTCCTTTTGAAATCTTGGGGCGTATTGGACCCGTTGCATACCGTTTAAATCTTCCGACTCAATTAAGTTCCGTTCATCCTACATTCCATGTATCAAGCTTAGAGAAGTGTCTTGCCGAACAAGAACTTGTTATTCCCTTCGATGAGCTTACTATCGATGATAAACTCCACTTCATGGGCAAACCGGTTGAAATTATGAAACCTGAAATCAAATTGTAAAACAAGGTAAAATTCCTATTGTCAAAGTTCATTTGATTACCAAAAGAGGACCCGAGTTTACGTGGGAAAGACAAGATCAAATGAAATGGAAGTACCCTCACATACCAATAGAATTGGCAATGCGAGTAAATTTCGGGACGAAATTTATTTTAAGGTGTGGGTAATGCAACAACCCGCCTTTTTCCGTTAAATTTATTTTAACGCCGTTCTTTTTTTTTTGATAATATCTTTCGTTATCTAAATTCTTATCATCCGTTATTTAGCGTTTTCAATATTTCCGTTATTTAATTATAACATATCTCGTTTACTCTAGCGTATCTAAAATATTTCGTTTAGTTAATTCACGCACCCGCTTCAAACTTGAGGGACTAAATTTGCCAAATGACCAAAGATGTAACTAGTGGTTGACTAGTCAATCACCACCGACCTCCCACCTCTCATTTTCTCTTATCTTCTTCTTAATACTTCCATCTTTTTCTCTCAACTCACAACAACAAAGAATCATCATCTAAATCCGATTTAGCAAGCCTCAACTCAAACAAATTGTACTTTTAGAATCCTCTCTTCATCCTCTACATTTTGATAATAATTTCATCTCTATTGGGTAACTTTCTAAAAACTATAGATTTCATGTTCTTGATGTTCTTGACTTAAAAGTGTGTTAATTAGTGTCTATGGCTCAAGTCTAACATGAATATGTGATTAGCTTGCTCGATGTTGTTGTTTTGAGTAAATAACATGAACACTTGAAATGGGTTAGTTTAATCCTTGATTTTTGTTGATTAAATGTTGTTTAAATGTTAAAGTTCATGTATTAAATGTATTACTAGCATCATTAGCTTCAATTTAATGTGTAGGTTGACTTAAAAAACTTCACTAACATGATTATTGATTTTGTGATTTTTAGTTACGGTTTGATAGACTTAAAAAAGAACTTTTGATGCATTGAATGCTATGAAATGTTGTTATTAAGTGTTTAGTTGTAATGTACGTTTAATTACCTTCAAAAGGGCATATCGTATGTGTAGATTGGATACCCGAATCATGAAATGCATTTATGGGCTTGAAAGTTTAATGATGAACATTCAATGATCATTCGACGATGTTTTAGTTGTTGTTAATGATGGATTTAATTGATGATATATGTTTAATTATGTTCCTCATTAAATTACCTTTCTAACGATATAAGATACGTGTTTTGAATGTTTACGGTTCGTTATTTGTGAATTGATGAAGTTTGGTTCGAGACTTGAACATTTGAAACAGCTCAGGCATCAGCTCAGGCCTATTGGCATGGCGTGACACCCATAGCCGCGGCGCGGCATATGCCGTGGTTTTGGGCTGTTTAAATTCGCGTTATCACATTTAATTCTAACTATGCTACGCACCTCCGATTAACATGTAACTTGTTATAACATGCTCGTATATGATTAATTAGCTCAGAAAAATTGTCCGAGACCCGACCCGAACGTGTTAACTTTTTTGTTGACTTTGACTTGACTAAAGTTGACTTTTATTCAAACTTAACCAATGCTTTGTTTAATAGTTGTAACCTTTATCTTATACTTGATTCTTGCATGAAACTTGACAACTTGATTCATATGCTATATAATCGAGTCGTAATGAGCCATAATACTAATTGAACACATTTAGACCGACCTTGTGTCTTACCCAGTTTTGATACAACTTACTTGTTTAGGTCAAGACTAAACAACTTTCATGCACACGTTTACTTTGTGAAGTACCTTTATCCTCGTGCACTCAAGGTGAGATCATAGTCCCACCTTTTCAACAACTTTTACGCTTTAAATTATGGGATGAGAAACATATACGTATCATACTTTTATACTTTGAACACAACTACGAAAACAAACATTCCACGCACGAGTTAGAACAAAAAGCCTCAATTCAATTATTATTATTTACACTTGCAGGTGTAAACGTGAACTTATGTTATTTGATCACATGGGCTTGACGGGCCCTCATTCGGACGATTCGCTATCGTTAGCGGATGAAATATATTTTCGAGTATAGTGTAGGTTCTAACATTATGATAACGGCGTTCGTATACAGTTAAGTCTTGATAATTGGGTGCTCCACAAACGTACAACATCTTTGGAAAACAAACGATTTGGATAATCAACAATACAAAAATCTTGTAGTTCAAAAACAACGTTTACAAATACACATATGATTTCACCAACGTTTTTCGTTGACAGTTTTCTATATGTTTCTCAGGTTCATACTTGGCTACTTGATACATGCTTCCGCACACTTTGATTACTTGCTTGGGGTCAAGCATACATGCATGCGCTAGTGATAGCCCCTTTAGATTCAAACTAAATGTTTACATGCATATGCTATTGATAGCATTCGTGATTTTCAACATATATTATGTCGCAAGTTATTTCATTATAATTATTAACTTTTGTAAATTATACTCGTTGTCGAACTGTTTGGTTTACTTGAATCTTTGGAAGTGATACACGTTTTAAATGAATGCGACATAATTTTGGTCAAACGCGTCTCATTTAGGGACTATGACCATGTAACGGGACCTAAGTGGATGGCACCGTCAATGACAATTTGGTCGGGTCGCCACACCTATGAGGGCATGGATGAGGTTAGGAAAAATAAGATTATTGCTTTGAAAAGAAAGTATGAAATGTTTTTTGCCTATAAGAGTGAAACCCTTAAGCAAATCTTCATTAGGTTTAACTCCTTAGTTGCTGACCTACTTACTTTCAAAATCACATATACTGATTTTGAACAAGTAAACAAATTCATTGACTCACCACTGCTAAATGGAAACCTGTTGCTGACCCCTTAAGAACCACCCAGACTTTAAAGAACTTTAACATGTCTTCTCTCTATGGTACACTTTGGAACCATGAGAAGGCAGAAGCTAAACTTGAAATTAATTCGAAAGAAAACTTTAAGTCTGCCCCCACTGTGACGACCCGAAAATTTCCAACCAAATTTAAACTTATCTTTATATGTTCCGATATGATAAGCAAAGTCTGTATTTGATGTCGTAGGGGGTGTATACAAAATAGTATTATTTTTAGTGCGAAAATACTATTAAATACGATACAATTTTACACAAGATATTTATTTATTTAGAGAATGGATATACTTAAACCTTGCTACAACACTTATAGGCAGTGTACCTAATCGTACAGTAGTGTAGTTTTTAGTAAGTCCGGTTCGTTCCACAGGGAAATCTTTAAACAAAGCTTAACGCTATATTAGTTTACTTTTATAAAAATACAAATATATATATAAGTAATATTATTATTATAAAGGGGGTTTTTTACCGTTTAATGACCGGTTTGTCGATTTTAAAACTTTAATCGCAGTTAAAACCTAATGTAAAATATTAAATAAATAAAAGACTTAATTTAAAGCGTAAAATAAATAACGATAATGAAATTGCAATAAAAGTGCGATAAAATAAAATTGCGATAATTAAAAAGTACGATAATTAAAAGTGCGATTAAATAACAATAAATAAAAGTGCGATAATTAGAAGTGCAATTAAATATGAAATAAAGGAAATTAAATATGAAATAAAAGAATTATGCTTATTTAAACTCCCGTAATCATGATGTTTGACGTGTTGATTTTAGTTTTATGCCCATGGGTTAATTGTCCTTTATCCTGGATTATTTAATATGTCCGTCTGGTTTTTGTCCATAACAGTCCGTCAGTCGTAAATATAAAGTGCGAGTGTCCTCGTCAAATTATTCTTATACCCGAAGTTAAATATTCCAACTAATTGGGGATTCGAATTGTAACAAGGTTTTAATACTTTGTTTAATGAATACACCAGGTTATCGACTGCGTGTAAACCAAGGTTTTACTACTTTGTTAACAATTACACCAATTACCCTTGAATGTAATTCACCCCTGTTTCAACAAGTTTATTAACTATTAATCCATTTCCGTGTCCGGTTAAATGAACGATTATTCGTACATATAAATACCCCGCCCATCGTGTCCGATCGAGTGTATATGGTAATTTATAGGGACGCCCAATTGTAAATCTTTATATTAACATTAACAAACTATCATTTAGTTAAACAAATATAAAGCCCATTAATAGCTCATAGTCTAATGTCCACAAGTGTCGTTCTTTTGTCCAAACCCCAATTATGGTACAAAGCCCAATTACCCAATTTTAGTAATTAGCCCAACATCATGATTACTTCGTTTTAAATAAGCATAATAATAACTTAGCTACGAGACATTAATGTAAAAAGGTTGAACATAACTTACAATGATTAAAAATAGCGTAGCGTTACACGGACAGAATTTCGACTTACACCCTTACAACATTCGCTAACATACCCTTATTATTAGAATTATAATTAAAATTAAAATTAAAATATAAATTATAAATATAAATATATCGTATGAATGAGGAGAAAAAAAGATGATGAAAATGATCAGATTTCGGTTTGCTTTATAGGGAGTTTTTCATTTTGGGGCTCCGCGACTCGCGGCATATTTTGCCTTCAAACTCCGCGAGTCGCGGAGTTTGAAATTCCAGCTCACAACTTTGGAGTCTTTCTCTGCCGACGGTTTTTATTTATAAATATAATATATATATAATTAATATAATTAATTATACATTATATTATATTTATATACATAGTTAACTTGTAATTTTTAGTCCGTTGCGTCGAGCGTTGAGAGTTGACTCTGGTCCCGGTTCCGGATTTTCGAACGTCCTTGCGTACAATTTTATATTTTGTACTTTGCGTTTTGAATCTTGTACTTTTGTAATTTCGAGACGTTTCTTATCAATAATTGGAACCTCTTTGATTGTCTTTTGTACTTTTGAGCTTTTTGGTCGTTTGCGTCTTCAATTCGTCGAATCTGTCTTTTGTCTTCAACTTTTATTATTTAAACGAATATTACTTGTAAATAGAACAATTGCAACTAAAAGCTTGTCTTTCTTGAGGAATAATGCTATGAAATATATGTTCGTTTTTAGCATTATCAAATATTCCCACACTTGAGCGTTGCTTGTCCTCAAGCAATATCGTTTTGAAATACTAGAATCACTTCTTTATTCTTCACACTTTGTACATCAGTGATTTCTATACGGCGGTATAAACAATGGTAGTAACGATATGGTTTACAGTCCCATATGACTATAAAAATTTAGATCCATTAAGGAAATTGGATCTTTATGAAAACATTTGATCTTTTGAAAATCTAGTTTTTACCCTAGATAAGTTTTCCGGAATAACCCTTTACCGGTGTTTGCAAAATATTTTTGTGGGTTTGGTGGGTTTCAGAATTGAAAATTTTAGCTCAAAACTTGCTGTTTTGTGTCACCCACTTGCTAACCTTGTATTTGGAAAGCAACACGTCCAGTTTACTTGTCCCGTATATTACCTTTCGATAAACTACCATCCGGTTGTAAAGGAAAGCGATGAACAAGAAACTGTTAAGGCAATGTCCCCTGACATGCTTTTAATTATGGTTTATAACGTGTCGGACGCAATTACTATCCTTGGTAGGAGCAATAGTAAAGCTCACCCTTATAATTTTTCGGTATGGCACAAGGTCATGTCTTTGACCACTATGCAACCACCGTTCTTACGGTTGACACCCGATTTAGTTCAGGTGACCTAATGAATTCCAGGTGAATTCCTAGGATTTTACGTTCAATGGTAATGAACGCATTGAAAATAGGGTTTTCAGAAAACAAATCGGTTTATAATTTTGATCAAAATATTTTCTCGTTCAAGCTCGAGTTTAGATATCATTGAATTCCATGAGTTTGAATTCTCAATCTTTAAGGTCAATCTCTAGGATTGAGTAATATCAGTCTTAAAAGCTGATTTTTAATCTTTAAGGAGATTATCCTTTCTGGGGATCTGATTCATTAGTCTTATCCAGCTAATTTGCATGGTGCCCCCCCCATTGTACGAGATAAATCCTTCTCATGGTTAGGATAAATCTGACCACTTGGCGACCCTGTTTTATGCTGAGGTCCGTGGATTTCCAACCGATTTTAGTGATGACTTTTCTAGATTTTTCGTCAACCTACAGCTGGTCTGGACGACAACTTCATGACCTAAATCAAGAAGCGCGTTTCTTTTTCGGAAGACTTTACTTCCTTTTAATGATGGAATTGATTCATCGTGTAGATCCATCTCTTCTTTTCTTTCATCGGGTAAAAACAGTTTAGTTTAGTCCAAAGCAAAAGTATTTTCAGTTATTTGTTACAGATATATGTGACATATGTTTAAGATAACTTGGTAAATTTTCCCACACTTGGCTTTTATTTTCCTTTTTATCGTCCTCTATTCCATTTTAAATGAATTTTAACATTTTAGTTTGTTTCTCAATTTATGTCCTTTCCGAGGTAACAATAATTTCGGTGTTAAAACCTAGTTTTATCGTTCATAAATATGTATAAACATGATTTTGAATTCATTTAATTGAAAATTTTGAAAAATTTTACGAGAATTGGGTAGTCAGTATATAAGACTAGGGCTGTTCTTTTTTTATCAGAGAGCACTAGATTCTAATACAACTACTGCTTTACTAGTATTTTTAATTTTTAATGGTAACCAAGTGGTTAAGATAAAAATTTTAAAATCCGAAAGAATTTAGCCCCTTCCCACACTTAAGATCTTGCAATGCCCTCATTTGCAAGAAATCAGTAACAATTTAAAT
Organism: Rutidosis leptorrhynchoides; assembly: GCF_046630445.1. Taxonomy (NCBI): domain Eukaryota; kingdom Viridiplantae; phylum Streptophyta; class Magnoliopsida; order Asterales; family Asteraceae; genus Rutidosis; species Rutidosis leptorrhynchoides. The sequence continues at coordinate 199,079,402 of NC_092343.1, read as the reverse complement.
TATTGAGGGTGATTTGTGTGAAAATGATTAAATTTTTACCAAAGTTTCCAAATATATTGGCGTTTGTTTGCTGAATGATAAATGGTGCATATCATTTGTTCATTCCGTCTTGTTGTTATTTCACATATATTTTGCATCTTGTCGTCAAAATTAGTTGCTTTTGCTGAACTTAATGCCAGTCTTTGAAAATGCGTTGTTTTACCCTGTTGTGTACATAAGATAAACTGCAAATATATATACATATTTTTGAAGTTTGGTATATTACCCCACATTCAAAAATTATTATAATCTAAGAATAAAAGTTAGACAATTATAAAATGATTACAATATTAACAAAAGTATTAAACGTATCAATCATTACAAATTACAAAATAAAAAAAAATAATAAGTATACTAGGGATGATACTGGTACCAATAGGGGTTCCAGGCATAACCATAGGTGCTATAGAATGCTTCGGCAGGGTCATACGTAGGATACGGTGGTTGCATCTCTATAGACCAGGGAGGGAAGATGGGTTTCGGTGTAGGAATATAGTTTCTACCTATATGTTGGCAATGAGCTATGATTTGGTTCTGATGAACTTGCCAATCTTCAAATGCTCTCTGTCTAGCATTTTCGTATTCCTGAGAAGCTATAAACCTTTGCATTTCTTGCATCTCATTCCCCCCTCCTACATTACCTTGCTGTTGGTTTCTCTCCACCTGTGGATGTCTACCATGGTATCGTACTGCGGCGTTATTTCGCCTCTTCAAAACTTTCGCACCATGGTATACATTTAAACCTATAGTATCGTGGGGTTCTGGTTCTTCTACTAATAATCCCCCCCGACTTATATGCACACCGAGATATTCACCAATCAAAGTAATAAAAATACCACCTCCTATTATGCTATGCGGTCGCATCCCCCGAACCATAGCTGATAAATAATAACCCACACAATACGGTATACTTACAGCGCTTTGTGGGTCTCGAATACACATATGGTAAAACAAATCCTGTTCATTTACTTTTTCCTTGTTCTTACCCCTTTGTGTAATCGAATTAGCTAAAAACCTATGTATCACTCTTAATTCGGCTCTATCTATATCCAAATAAGAGTAATTTCCCCCTTTGAAAAGGTGATGGCTTGTCATTTGACTCCACACACCGTGTGTATCAAAATTTTCATCTATCTTTCTACCGTTTAGTATCAATCCTCTACAATCGGCAGACGCTAACTCCTCAGGCGTATATATACGTAAAGCCTGAGCCATGTCCAGTAAAGACATGTGGCGCATCGAACCGCCTAACAAAAATCTAATAAAAGAACGATCGGTTAAACTAGCTACCCGATCATTCAACTCTATACTACATAACAATTCTTCACACCATACTTTATATACAGGTCTACGCATGGTGAATAAACGTACCCAGTCATTAAAAGAAGAATTACCATATCTCTGTACAAGTAATTCCCTAATTGGCCCGGCCAATTCTACAGCTTCTAAGGGTCCCCATTCTATGACCCTCGGTACCTCAACAACCTTAGAATGAAGAGTATGCAAACCCCTTTGATATTTTGGATAATCTATCCAAAGTCTGTCAAATCTCAGGTTCGGTTGCAACTCTTCCAAGTGCATATCGGAAAAGGTCATGACTGGATGAGGTATATCCTGCTTGTAGTAGTTATCCACCTCCTGTTGTTCCAAATTCTCAGCAGGAGCATTGCGGGCTTGGGATGAAGATTCACCCCTTTCATTCTGCAAAACACATCAAACACAATTTTTGTGCATCCAAATATGCATTAGTGTCAGCAAAATCATCAATCAAAATAATTACAATGACATTATCAATTTATATCAAACTTAAGCTCATTTTCACATTTTTATCAAATCTACACTTTTTCAAATAAGCATATACGAAAATGTTCGCCAAGTTCATAAGCATTCAACTCAAATAACATGTCAAAATAATCATTACTAGCAATTAAACAAGTCTCAAATGGCATTATCTTTCAAAAATCAAGTTCATGAATTTTAGACTTGAAAAAGTCCACTTTAATTCTCAAAATCATGTTTAGGCTCAAAGTTTGGATCATTTAACTACCTAAACATGTTACACTACTTAATTTAGTAACAATTCATGACAAAAATCGGCCATAACCTGTTTATATCAAAAAGCCCCAAATTTGCTCAAGAACACAAACCCTAGATTATTCAAAATTTGAAGTTTAAGGCTTCTAATCATGTTAAACAGCATCAATCTAGGTTATACAAGCATAATACATAAACAATTTATGCATAATTACACTAAAAAGCATCAAAATCAAATTGGGGAAAAAATTGCTCAAGAACACCAAATTTCGGATTAAATGGTGTTTAGGTGTAGAAATTTACCGTTTTTCTTGAGTAATTCTTAGATAGCATCCTTCTCAAAATGATTTTAGCAAAAGATTTGGTGATTAACGGTTAAAAATTGTGATTTTGGGGGTTTTTTCTCGGGTATTTTCGGAGTATTTCGCAGCTGTGTTTTTGAGTTGTGGAGTTGGGACTGATCTGTTCCAGCTCTTTATTTTTTTTCTGTAAATTGGTCCCTCCACGACTCGCGGTGAAATACTCTTCAAACTCCGCGAGTCGCGGAGTTTGATATATTTTTTTTTTTTTTTTTATAATCATTAACTTATGAAACAATTAAGTACTTAATTTTAAAATTTTGTTTCCCTTGTTATTTAGGACGAGGTCGTTTCGGATCGATGTCCTAGTCCGTCCCTCGACAAAATTTTAAAATTTGTCTTTTTGTAGCGATTGTTTTAAAAGCTAAGATTTTTGGGGTTTTTTTAATGTTTTTGGCATACTTTAATTCAATGAGATTAAAAAATAATGATAATAAAAGTTCTCGTCCCTCTCTCGGGTAAAGCAATTTCGGTTCAAAGACCTAGTCTTCAACTTACGACGAATTTTAAAAATCATATTCTTAACTTAATGAGATAAAGTAAATTTTTGTTTTTAAATTCACACAACTTAAATATAAAATTCAAAATTAATATTAAAAATTCACACCAAACTTAAAATTTGAAATGCATAAAATTAAAAATTTATATTAAAAAAAATTCACACCAAACTTAATTTAAAAATTCATAAATTCATATCAAACTTATATTAATTTTTTCAAATATTTACAATTTTAAATATATTGTTTTTACAAAGTTTACAATATTAATTTAAGATTTAAATATTAATTTTAAAAACATGGTAAAAATAAAATTAAAAATCTTTTTGTCTTTTTATCCCACTTTAATCAATCAAATATTATCAAAAATATGCGCCCCTCTTTTCGGTAAAGTAATTTCGGTTCCAAGACCTAATTTAACTTATGACGAATTTTTGAAATATTTTGGGTTGATTGATTAAAGATATTTATACCTTAAGAATAAACGTTAAATTTCGCAGTGATGTAATAAATTTTTGAATGATATCAATAATTTCGGTCGCCAAACCTAATTTTATTCAATACCAATTTAATACTTTTTAGCGAACAAATTAGCGTTTATTATCAAAAGGTTAAAAATAAAAATAAAAACTATACAGACATACCTGTGAAATAGATTTCTTAGTTATATGATCTATCCCATTCATAAGATAGTCGGTTTAATTGGTTTTCCATGGCTACATAGGCGTAACCTCGCGCATTCAGTGTCTTTTCTTCTAAACATATGAACGGTCCGTCTCTGCATAAAGTAACAAATTCGGTATTTGAATAGGTTTGATTATTTGAACATTTACCTCCATGTGACCATTTTCCGCATTTGTGACATCGTTCTAGGTGTCGTGCTCTTCTTTTCGCTGCGGATTTTGATTTTCCTTTACCAAATTGTAACTTATTATCTTCGCATCTAGATTCTTTTCTAACTCCGTCCATTCTTTCTCTGATTACTGATACTAATTCACTCGGTAGTATGTCATTATTACGTTTAGTGATCAAAGCGTGTAGCATTAGACCATGGTTTAGTTCACAGGCAGTCTTCATTTTGTAAAAACCTAAAAAAAATAAAAATTCAGAATGGGGGGAGAAGACTAGTTCTTTAGGGTCTGCTAGGGAAAGACCATTCGGGTTCCATTTTCGAGAACTACACGAAAACAGAAAATCTAACTCTAACAGAAATACATATTATCCTTTAAAGACTTGATTCTCCCCACACTTAGTTAGCTGTGGTGTCGAAATTATGATTAACTTCGTTGTCGACTTCCATCGGACCATGTATGTAATGTTTAACTCTGTGACCATTAACTTTAAATTCCATCCCATTTGAATTTATTAATTCTATCGTTCCGTATGGGAAAACTCTTTTGACTATGAATGGTCCAGACCATCTTGATTTCAATTTTCCAGGAAATAGCTTGAATCGTGAATTGAAAAGAAGAACTCTGTCTCCTTCTTTAAATTCTTTTGCACTTCTGATTCTTTTATCATGCCATTTCTTCGTTCTTTCTTTATAGATTAACGAATTTTCGTATGCTTCATGTCTTAATTCTTCCAATTCATTTAGTTGACTTAATCGTAGACGTCCGGCTTCATGTAAATCAAGATTACATGTCTTCAAAGCCCAAAATGCTTTGTGTTCAATTTCTACTGGAAGATGACATGTTTTTCCATAAACAAGTCTAAAAGGTGTGGTTCCAATTGGAGTTTTGTAGGCTGTTCTAAAAGCCCAGAGTGCATCCTCCAATTTAATGGACCATTCCTTCGGATTTGATCCTACGGTTTTCTCTAGAATACGTTTTAAGGCTCGGTTGGTATTTTCAACTTGTCCACTTGTTTGTGGATGATATGCGGTGGAAATTTTATGAGTTACTCCATATCTTTTAAGAACTTTCTCAAGTTGATTATTACAGAAATGAGTACCCCGATCACTTATTAAAGCTTTCGGTGTTCCAAACCTTGCAAAAAGACGTTTTAAAAAGTTGACTACAACTCGTGCATCGTTAGTTGGGAGAGCTTGTGCTTCCGCCCATTTAGATACATAATCAATGGCTACGAGTATATATAGATTATTATGAGATTTTGGAAATGGACCCATAAAGTCAATACCCCAAATGTCAAATACTTCACATACTTGGATGACATTTTGTGGCATTTCATCACGTTGACTTATTTTTCCGGCCCTTTGACAAGCATCACAGGATTTGCAAAGAAGGTGTGCGTCTTTGTAAATTGTAGGCCAATAGAATCCAGCATCATAAACTTTTGTTGCTGTTAGTTGAGGCCCATAATGCCCTCCTGTTGGTCCTGTGTGACAATGGTTTAATATTTTACTAGCTTCATCTCTAAATACACATCGGCGTATTATTCCATCGGGACAACTTTTAAACAGATGTGGATCTTCCCAGAAATAGTGTTTTATATCACTGAAGAATTTCTTTCGTCTTTGGTACGATAATCCTTTTTCAAGGAATCCACAAACTAAGTAGTTTGCATAGTCTGCAAACCATGGGATTTCTTTATAATCTATCTTCAATAGATATTCATCAGGAAAGTTGTCTTGTATGGCCGATTCATTTAGAACTTCTAATTCGGGATTTTCAAGACGAGAAAGATGATCAGCGGCGAGATTTTCTGCTCCTCTTTTATCTCGGATTTCAATATCAAACTCTTGTAAGAGTAAGATCCAACGGATTAATCTTGGTTTAGCATCTTGTTTTGAAAATAGGTATCTAAGAGCAGAATGGTCGGTATAGACCACCGTTTTTGCTAGAACGAGATATGATCGAAATTTGTCAAAAGCAAAGACAATAGCAAGGAGTTCTTTTTCAGTAGTTGTATAGTTCGTTTGTGCTCCTTGTAATGTCTTACTAGCATAATATATAGGTTGAAATCGTTTTTCAATCCTTTGTCCTAAAACGGCTCCCATTGCAAAATCACTTGCATCGCACATTAGTTCAAATGGTAGATTCCAATTTGGTGTTATCATGATCGGCGCATTAGTGAGTTTCTCTTTGAGAATATTAAAAGATTTGATACACTCATCTGAAAAGATGAATGGAGCATCCTTTTCTAGGAGTTTATTCATAGGAGTGGCAATTTTAGAAAAATCTTTTATGAAACGTCGGTAAAAACCGGCATGCCCTAGAAAACTCCTAACTCCTCTAACATTGGTGGGATGTGGAAGTTTAGAAATTACATCTACTTTAGCTCTATCCACTTCAATTCCTTCTTTTGAAATTTTATGTCCAAGAACGATGCCTTCTTTAACCATGAAATGGCATTTCTCCCAATTAAGTACTAGATTTGATTTTTCGCATCTAATTAGCATTCGTTCCAGATTAACTAGACATGATTTAAATGTATCACCGAAGACTGAAAAGTCATCCATGAATACTTCCATGCATTCTTCTATCATGTCGTGAAAAATCGCCATCATACACCTTTGAAAGGTTGCAGGGGCGTTGCAAAGTCCAAATGGCATGCGTTTGTAAGCAAAAGTACCATAAGGGCACGTGAATGTGGTTTTCTCTTGATCTTCGGGTGCTATTGGAATTTGAAAATATCCGGAAAATCCATCTAGAAAACAATAGTAACTATTTCCGGCTAATCTTTCCAACATTTGATCTATGAAAGGTAAGGGAAAGTGATCTTTTCTGGTGGCGTCATTTAATTTTCTATAATCAATACATACACGCCATCCTGTTACAGTCCTAGTAGGAATAAGCTCATTTTTTTCATTTGTAATGACAGTCATGCCACCCTTCTTAGGTACGCATTGAACTGGGCTTACCCATGGACTATCAGAAATTGGATAAATTAAACCTGCATCTAGCAGTTTAATAATCTCCTTCTTAACTACATCTTGCATATTAGGATTTAGTCTTCGTTGGCGTTGCACATACGTTTTATGACCTTCTTCCATAAGTATTTTATGTGTGCAATACGAAGGACTTATTCCTTTAATATCATGAATCTTCCATGCAATGGCTGGTTTATGAGCTTTCAACACAGAAATGAGTTGTGATTTCTCATTTTCAGTAAGAGAAGATGATATTATTACAGGTAATTCAGATTCACCATGTAAATAAGCGTATTCCAAATGGTTTGGAAGTGGCTTTAACTCTAATTTCGGAGGTTCTTCTATCGATGATTTGTATCGATATCTGTCTTCTTCTTTTAGCATTTGAATTTCTTCTGTTGTTGGTTCATATCCATTAGCTATAAGTATAGCTAACATTTCAGCTTCATCAATTGGTTCATTACCTTCTCCTAAAGAACATTCTCCTGTTCCTTGTAATTCTGGAAATTCTTCTAATAATTCTGCATGTGCATCTATAGTTTGAATATAATAACATGTATCATCTGCAGATTGTGGTTGTTGCATTGCTCTATCAACTGAAAAGGTAACACTCTCATCCTCTATACTTAGGGTCAATTTCTTACCGAACACGTCTATCATTGCTTTAGCCGTGTTTAAGAATGGTCTTCCTAATATGAGAGGAACTTGAAAATCTTCTTCCATGTCCAGAACAACAAAATCTACTGGAAATACTAAAGTACCAACTTTAACTAGCATGTTCTCCATTATCCCTCTAGGATATTTTATTGATCTATCGGCTAGTTGTATGCTTATTCTGGTTGGTTTTAATTCTCCAAGGTCTAGTTTAGCGTATAGTGAATACGGCATTAGATTTATACTAGCACCTAAGTCTGCCAATGCTTCTATTGAACTAAGACTACCCAGAAAACATGGAATTGTGAAACTTCCTGGATCAGATAGTTTTTCTGGTATCTTATTCAACAGTACTGCTGAACAATTAGCATTCATAGTAACAGCCGAGAGTTCTTCCATTTTCTTTCTATTTGAGATTAGATCTTTCAAGAATTTAGCATATCTAGGCATTCCTGAAATCACATCAATGAAAGGAAGATTTACATTTATCTGTTTAAACATATCCAAAAATTTGGATTGCTCGGCTTCAAGTTTTTCTTTCTTCATTTTACTCGGGTAAGGAAGTGGTGGTTGATATGGTTTAACATAAGGTTTATCCTTAACTGTGTTATCTTCATTAACCTTTTCAACTACCGGTTCTTTTTCCTTATCTTGATCAGGTTGTGGTTCTTGTGGAGTAGGAATGGTTTCATCAGAAGTTACAGGTATTTCAGGTGGTTTAAGTGTTGTGCCACTTCTTGTGGTAATGGCTTTAGCTGTTTCACTCCGGGGGTTAGCATTTGTATCACTAGGTAGACTTCCCGGTTTTCTTTCACCTATTAACCTTGCTAGGTTTCTCAATTCTTGTTCCAGATTTTGAATAGAAGCTTGTTGATTTCTAAATGCTTGAGCATTTTGTTCATTGGTTTGTTTCGGAGATGTGAAAAACTGCGTTTGAGTTTCAACTAGCTTCGTCATCATATCTTCTAAATTTGGCTTTTTATCATCGGTTTGTTGTGGTGGTTTGTTTTGAAAATTAGATCTTTGCTGATTGTAAGTATTATTGGATACTTGTTGATTGCTAGGACCTTGTTGGTTGTTGTATGGAATATTTCGGTTATAATTCTGGTTTTGATTGTAAATCGGTCTTGGCGGTTGATAATTATTCTGATAATTATTTCCAGGCCTTTGGTTTATGTATGAAATATTCTCTCTTTGTTCCATTGTTAATTCAATACTGAGACAATCTTTTGTCAAATGTGGTCCTCCACACTGCTCACAACTAATTCGTATTGAGTGAATATCCTTTGTCATCTTTTCCATTCGTCTTTCCACAGCATCTATCTTTGCGGAAATGGAATCTAAGTCATGGCTAGAATCGGCTCTAGCTGCTTTAGATGATCTAATGATATCTTTTTCTTGGTGCCACTCATGTGAGTGGGAAGCAGTGTTATCAATAATTTTGTAAGCATCAGTTTCGGTTTTCTTCATAATAGAACCACCAGCTGCTATATCTATGTCTTTCCTTGTAGTGATGTCGCATCCTTGGTAGAATATTTGTACTATTTGACAGGTGTCTAAACCATGTTGCGGACATCCTCTTAACAACTTTCCATATCTTGTCCACGCCTCATATAGAGTTTCATTTGGCTTCTGTGTGAACGTAACAATTTCTGCTTGAAGTCTTACGGCTTTAGATGCAGGAAAGAATTGTTTAAGAAATTTGTCAACTAAAACGTCCCATGTATCAATCGCCCCCTCAGGTAACGATTCCAACCAATCTTTGGCTTCTCCCTTTAAAGTCCAGGGAAATAACATGAGATATATCTGTTCATCCTCCACTTCTCGGATTTTAAATAGTGTGCAGATTCTATTAAAGGTACGTAAATGTTCATTAGGATCTTCCTTCGGCGCACCACTAAATTGGCATTGATTAGTCACCATGTGGAGAATTTGTCCTTTGATTTCATAATCTGGCGCATTAATGTCTGGATGAGTAATTGCGTGACCTTGGCCAGTGCGTTTAGCTCTCATTCGGTCTTCCATACTTAAAGGTTCCAGATTCTCCATAATTGAATTTGTTGAATCGGTATCACTAGATGATTCTGATTTAATGGTTCGTTCCTCAACAATCTCTGTTTGAATGATTGGTGGCTCCGGAGGAAAGTTTAATGGTTCAGGATCTACGAACCGTTCCTGAATATTTTCCGGATTCTCAATTGTGAGGTCGGGTTCAAAAAATGGATTATCGGAAATTTGAACTGAAGTACTTGGTCGACTGCATGACGATTCTAAAGAAAAATCAACGGCGGTTATATTTGCTAAATGTCTTGATCTAGTTACAGGTGGTGAACGTACAAAAGGTGATGAACGTCTTGCTCGGTGCATTCACTGAATATCCTATTAGTTTTAAAAAGGAAAGAAAAATTATAATAAGTTATCCAACCAATAGACTTTTCTGATTTTGCCCACGTTTTGAATAGCCAAAAGATGCAGCAGAGGGGCAGGATTCGTTTGGTCTCAATATAATTGAGGACTGTTTGGCTCCAATAACCCGGTCCACGTACAAATCCAACTATTACTACGAACCATAAAATTTTGATGTCTATCAATTTAACCACTCAAAATAAATTTTCGTAATTTTAAGAAATTTAGATAAGAAGTAGAATAAAAATCTATGTCCTAAAACTAGAATAGCGAGAAATAAGAAAGAAAAAGAGTTCGTCGGAAAAAAAAAATTTGAAAAAGAAAAATGGTTGAAAAAAAATAAAAGGTGACGGAAAAATAAAAGAAACTTATAAAACTTAAAAATACTTGACTAACCTAACCTTATTACTACAACTAACTTAAAATTATAATCGCAAATTAAAATTATTAATTGGAATGATAATTGATACATAGTAAAAGGTGTCTAAAAATATTAAAGCTTACAGGAAAAACTAAATCCCAAATGGAAATAACTTAAAAAGAAACTAAAACTTAAAAAGGCGTTGCAAAATTCTAAAGTACCTAAATCTTAGTCTTAAAAAAAAGCACTTAAGGAATTCTACGGCAAAGCCTAAAAATCTAGGAGTAAAAATGACTATGGCAAAAACTAAGTTTAAAATTAAATATGAGCGAAAAATACAAATATTACGCTACAACGATTAAAAAGGGACAAAATATAAAAATATACAAAAAGTTGTAAAAATTACAATTTTTTTATAAAAATATTATTTTTATATTATTTATTTATTAAAACTACTAATTTTACAATTTAATTAAACTAATTTAACTAAAATATATAAATTAAATAAAAAGTAAAAGTAATTATAATAATAATAATTAGTTAGGGTTATAATAATAATAATTAATAATTAACCGTAATTAATGCTGAATTAGGGCTTCTGTCGGCGTGTCAGGTTATCTCCGCGACTTGCGGTATTTAATGCTTCAAACCCCGCGAGTCGCGGGGTTCAGAAATTCAACTCTGGAGCAGTTTTAATTTACGCGTTTTTTTTTTATTTTTTTTATTTTTCTGTTTTTAAATATGTGTATTAATAAAACTTTTATATTTAAAACAAAAAAAAAAATAGAATCACTTTATAATTTTATAAATAAAAATCTTAAAACTAGATTTATATATATATATATATATATATATATATATTTTATATTTATATGTTTTTAAATAAAAACAAAATACTTAAATAAAACTTATGTTTTTATAAAAACAAAGAAACTTTATAAAACTTAAATATTTAACAAAATCTTAAAAATATACAAATTTTTGTTTTTCTTTTTATATTTTCAAATATTTAAAACGTATTTTTACAAAAGCGACTTTTTAATAGAAGTAAACTAAAAATCTTTTTTTTTTTTTTTATTAGCGTTGCGCTTCCGGCGTTTAAGAGAGAATCCCCGGCAGCGGCGCCAAAAATACTTGATGTCGTAGGGGGTGTATACAAAATAGTATTATTTTTAGTGCGAAAATACTATTAAATACGATACAATTTTACACAAGATATTTATTTATTTAGAGAATGGATATACTTAAACCTTGCTACAACACTTATAGGCAGTGTACCTAATCGTACAGTAGTGTAGTTTTTAGTAAGTCCGGTTCGTTCCACAGGGAAATCTTTAAACAAAGCTTAACGCTATATTAGTTTACTTTTATAAAAATACAAATATATATATAAGTAATATTATTATTATAAAGGGGGGTTTTTACCGTTTAATGACCGGTTTGTCGATTTTAAAACTTTAATCGCAGTTAAAACCTAATGTAAAATATTAAATAAATAAAAGACTTAATTTAAAGCGTAAAATAAATAACGATAATGAAATTGCAATAAAAGTGCGATAAAATAAAATTGCGATAATTAAAAAGTACGATAATTAAAAGTGCGATTAAATAACAATAAATAAAAGTGCGATAATTAGAAGTGCAATTAAATATGAAATAAAGGAAATTAAATATGAAATAAAAGAATTTGCTTATTTAAACTCCCGTAATCATGATGTTTGACGTGTTGATTTTAGTTTTATGCCCATGGGTTAATTGTCCTTTGTCCTGGATTATTTAATATGTCCGTCTGGTTTTTGTCCATAACAGTCCATCAGTCATAAATATAAAGTGCGAGTGTCCTCGTCAAATTATTCTTATACCCGAAGTTAAATATTCCAACTAATTGGGGATTCGAATTGTAACAAGGTTTTAATACTTTGTTTAATGAATACACCAGGTTATCAACTGCGTGTAAACCAAGGTTTTACTACTTTGTTAACAATTACACCAATTACCCTTGAATGTAATTCACCCCTGTTTCAACAAGTTTATTAACTATTAATCCATTTCCGTGTCCGGTTAAATGAACGATTATTCGTACATATAAATACCCCGCCCATCGTGTCCGATCGAGTGTATATGGTAATTTATAGGGACGCCCAATTGTAAATCTTTATATTAACATTAACAAACTATCATTTAGTTAAACAAATATAAAGCCCATTAATAGCTCATAGTCTAATGTCCACAAGTGTCGTTCTTTTGTCCAAACCCCAATTATGGTACAAAGCCCAATTACCCAATTTTAGTAATTAGCCCAACATCATGATTACTTCGTTTTAAATAAGCATAATAATAACTTAGCTACGAGACATTAATGTAAAAAGGTTGAACATAACTTACAATGATTAAAAATAGCGTAGCGTTACACGGACAGAATTTCGACTTACACCCTTACAACATTCGCTAACATACCCTTATTATTAGAATTATAATTAAAATTAAAATTAAAATATAAATTATAAATATAAATATATCGTATGAATGAGGAGAAAAAAAGATGATGAAAATGATCAGATTTCGGTTTGCTTTATAGGGAGTTTTTCATTTTGGGGCTCCGCGACTCGCGGCATATTTTGCCTTCAAACTCCGCGAGTCGCGGAGTTTGAAATTCCAGCTCACAACTTTGGAGTCTTTCTCTGCCGACGGTTTTTATTTATAAATATAATATATATATAATTAATATAATTAATTATACATTATATTATATTTATATACATAGTTAACTTGTAATTTTTAGTCCGTTGCGTCGAGCGTTGAGAGTTGACTCTGGTCCCGGTTCCGGATTTTCGAACGTCCTTGCGTACAATTTTATATTTTGTACTTTGCGTTTTGAATCTTGTACTTTTGTAATTTTGAGACGTTTCTTATCAATAATTGGAACCTCTTTGATTGTCTTTTGTACTTTTGAGCTTTTTGGTCGTTTGCGTCTTCAATTCGTCGAATCTGTCTTTTGTCTTCACCTTTTATTATTTAAACGAATATTACTTGTAAATAGAACAATTGCAACTAAAAGCTTGCCTTTCTTGAGGAATAATGCTATGAAATATATGTTCGTTTTTAGCATTATCAGTATTGTTGAGCCTCAAAAATTTTGAAACTATATTCTTGTAATCAATTACCCTTTGGCTGTGCGACAATTCACGAACATTTATGTGTATATAGATATGTATATATAATATATAGCTATATTAATTGAAAACGTTAACAAAGTATTAGATATATATAATACTTTATATGAACGTATTTGTTTTAATATATGTTTAATATATTTATCGACGGAATTAAAAGATAATATCAAATGATTGAATTATCGGACGTATTGTGATATTATGATAAGTCTCCGTTGAGAGGTCCATTTTGATTTAAGAAATCTTTCCCTTTTAACGGTATTCGAAATAATTGGTAAAGTGATTTACAACCGAGAACAAAGTGCCAATTAACGAGTGTTAGACAAAAGTTAGTGGAGATTCCTGTTAGATTTCCAATTCATGCTTTACAATAATTTCCTCGTGACTTTTGATAAGATAACTATTTAAGTTTTCATATTATTTAATGTGAAAGTAAGAACGTGGAGTGTAGATAACTTAGAAAATGGATATCGACAAGTTAAGTAAATCGACGTTTTATTTTAAAATGATTTCATACATTTAATTAACCATTGGACTTTATCCTATGCTTCACAAACCTACGGTAATTTAATAGCTTGAAACCTATTATATAACAACCCTCACTTTTCCACTTCTAATTTGACTATTATACCCCTAGGATTTCTTTGCATCTTTATGTGTATTAATGTCTAGTGTTGTTCTTCGAGCTTAATTAATACGATATAATTAAAGTTTATATTTATCGTAATATACTATAATTGATATTAACGTGTAATAAATAATTGTGGCACAATTATAAAATATAAAACTAAAATATAAAACTATAAACTAATTAAATCATTAATTAATATAATTATTGAATTAAATGATATAATATTTATATATTTATTACTAATTGGATAAATAAATAAATAAATAAATAAAAGAGATAATAACAAATTTAAATAAAATCTAGAAACTTCTAAAATATTAGATAAGATTTTATTTTTATTTTATTATAACCAAAATATTTAAATTAAATATATTAAATTCGCATTTAATTAATTAATTAAGATAATGCTAAATTTAAACAGAATTATAATACCTTTTTCTCCAAGAAACTTTTCCCCTATAAATACACATTAAAAACCCTCATTCTTTTTATAAAAATTTCTGGAAACTCTCCCAAGCCTTGAATATATTTGAGGTACTTTTTCTCTCTCTTTTTTTTTCCTTTCGATATATGCATATATGTACAAAAATTTAATAAAATAGCTATAAACTATTAGAATTCGTAAAAACAATTTTTCTAGGTTCTATTAATGTTATAAAGATGATATAAGTCGAAAAGATTATTTTTATGATGTATTACATATTTATTTTAATTATATCTATCGGCTAGGGTTTATATAAGCTAAAATTAATAAAAAATAGCAAACGAATTCAAAAAGTGAAACAAAAATTTTTGTAAATTCTTTTTAATGTATAAAGAGTTTTGGAATCAAAAACTTAATTTATTTATTGTTCTAAATAATTATTACATATTTAGTATTGAAAACAATATACATATATGTAAAATATAGTAATAATTCCTATAAAAATATAAGAATAGCAGGTTTTGCATTAAAAATACTTAGAACAGTTAAGGTATGTATAAAAATAAATTTTGGAAGTTTTGGTGTATTATTATTAATTATATTCGAATTATATGGTTAAAAAATACAAAATTCGTAATAAATATTTAAAACAGAAAATAAAATATATATATAATTTTCCCGAGTTTATAAAATATATAGGAACTTGTAAAAAATATAAAAATTAATATATAGGTCAAATTAGTATTTATTCTATATTTAACCTCTTATTACATACTTACCAAAAATAAATACCAGATATATATTAAATAAATATAGGATAAGGATAAATAATTGTTTTAAATTTTTATAAAGTTATACTAATTATATAAGGTCTGTAAAATTTATATTTTTAATTATTTCATATTTATTTGATTAATCGTGAATTTTGTGTAATATATACATGTATAAAAGATGTATGTATAAGTATTATATATAATAAATAATTAATATATCAAAGGTATATAATTAATAATAAACATTGTTATTATATATTAGACAATAATAACTTAATAAACCTAAACTTATATATACTTAATATAATATAACTATTAGTGTATGATATATAATACAAGTAATTAAATACTTAAGTTATTATTATACTATAATATTGTAAACGAATAATATTATACTAATTTAAAAACTTATAGTATAATATAAAATAATTAAATTGTATTACATTAACGAATATAATATAACTTATATAATAACATATAATATAATCTAAAGAAGGTTAATCAAGATAAGGTATGACTTATGCGAACTTCACCGCTACTCACGGTCGTAAGTGAATGATGTCTAGGTTGCCATTTATGGGGATAGCTTGTGGATCTAGAATGCCATGACTTAGATTCTGGTCAAGAGTCTTGGGCCCTCGGTTACATATGGTCATTCCTGACTTATTTGATAGCAACGAAGTTTGAGTAAAGTTGTACAACGTCTTGCTAAAGATTATAACCCGAACTTTCTATAATTGGAAAGTTACTATACGTGGAAGTTTTCCATAAATAGTAACCTTCCGAAAATGGAAATTCTTTTAGAAAACCAACACCATTACTATAGTTACTATATTAGTACATGCGTTGTCTGTTAGGCAATATCTGATCATACGTTCTATATCTAGGTTGAGGTCTCGATCACGTTCTTCCGTTCAGTTCATTCTTTTGTGGAATAACTCTTCTGTGCTACCAAGGTGAACTTCATAGCCCCACTTTTTAACTTGCTTTATATACTTATTTTGAACTTTTGGGGTGAGACACATGCTTGCTTTTGAAATAATTTACAATTTAGACACAAGTGCCTAAACTATTTGATATGCAATTTCGTGAGACTTTTGTTAAACATGTATTTATTCTTAAATGCGAATCCCCGCCATAATATCGTTAATTGCTGGAATTGAAATTTGCAAGCTTAATTATTGTGAGTAGGCCTATTGAGAGTGACGTCTCTACCCATTGGCATAATCGTCAAGGGGGTACATAATAATGATTGCCGACACCCGTACAGTGTCAGGGGTTAATGTTTAGTTCGATATTATAACTCATGGCATATTGATATTTTGATATTTTGAATTAAATCTTGTGGTCTAAAACTTATTATAATTGTTAAACCTATGATGTTCACTCAACCTTTGTGTTGACACTTTTAAGCATGTTTGTCTCAGGTGAAGATTAGCTTGTGTGCTGCCCTATGATGCTTAGTTAGCTGTTGCATTGGAGTCCACATATTAGACTTATCATTTGAATTTCATTATGTAAAACATTATTATGTTTCCGCTGCAAATCAAATTTTGTTTTATTAAAACGTCTCATTTAGAGTCGTTCTCGTTTATACATACTTGTGTTGTAATATTGTGAAGTCATATTTCCCCGGCCCTATTTGGGGGTATGACATATTATGAGTATATATATTTTCTTTACTTTTCTAAAACATTTTATGATATAACGATTTCCATTATTTTAACCTTTTAACAAAATGATTCTTAAATATATTTAGTTTTGGAAAACAAAATTATCATATTTATTTGAATTAGTTTCAAACGTACTAAATCGTTTTCAGTTTAAAAAGAACTTTATTACTAAAACATTTTATAAGATAATTTATTTATGAATATAAAATTTGAAGAACTTTATTAAAGCCTTGTATTATAAATTTGTAAATATATTTTTTATTGTTTTAAAAAGATAAAAGTATTACTTAATAATAATTTTGAAACGATTTTAAATTATATAATGAACTTTGAAATTTAATTAGTTTTGAAAACTAAATATTATTAAATAAATATTTCAAATTTATATTTCGAAATGAAAATATATATATATTTTACAATTTGATAAAATATAATATTAACCTTGTTATAAAATGTTTTGATTTTAAATAATATTATTATATATATTGTGACAATGATTTAAAGAAGCAAATGACCAAAACACTCGAACGTTCAAGTTACACTTCGAGTGATATAGTTTATGAATGATTTAAGACTAAATGTTGACAAATGTACGTGTCACGAAATATAACGTACAAGTTTTCTCAGCGTACGAAAGGACGTTTAAAAAATCAAAAACGGAACATTAGTTGAGCGTCAACATACAAGTCATAGGAACTAAAATTACAAGTTAACTATACACGTAAATGTAATATATTATATAATTAATTATATAGATTAAATATATTTATATAATATTAATTAATACATATGTCGATGATGAAAAACAAAACCGTGTGCCAGTATTCTAGTTTCATGTGTTCGCATGGGAATGCTACTAGACACTCATGCGATCGCATGAGCGTCGTTTGCAGCTCACATGTGACGACCCAGAAATTTCCGACCAAATTTAAACTCTTTATATGTTTCCGACACGATAAGCAAGGTCTGTAATGTTGAAGTCTCAAAAACTTTTGAACTGTGTTCATATATTCATTTACTCTTTGACTGTTCTCGACGATTCACGAACAATTATGTGTAAATATATATATATATATATATATATATATATATATATATATATATGTGTGTGTGTGTGTGTGTGTGTGTGTGTGTGTGTGTATGCATGTGTGTGTGTGTATTAAATTGAGAAATATTAATAAAACATTAAATGGTTTGGTTGATATGAAAATAAATTATAAAATCTATTATATGACTTGAAAACGTTAACAAAGTATTAAACGTATAACGTTATACTTATTCGTTTTAGATAAACATCTACGTAATAAAACGTGTTATGTGAAACGCGTATGTATATATATATAAATATAAATATATATATATATATATATATATATATATATATATATATATATATATATATATATATATATATATATATATATATATATATATAAGCGATTTCAAATACAATTAATAGATATAGAAACACCTGATCGATATTAAACAAGTTAATACAAACTTATGAGGAAAAACATAAGTTCTAGTAATAGATTATGTGATCTGAATATAATTAGTTTTAGAAGAATAAACTTTATGATAGGTATTTGATTTAGTTTCAAACGTACGAACATGTTTTCACTCTAAAAGAATTCTATTATTAAAATGTTTTATAATGTAATTTGAATATGTATATAAAACCTAATTAAAGTTTTGTGCTATATATATTAAATCACATATATATATATATATATATATATATATATATATATATATATATATATATATATATATATATATATATATATATATATATATATATATATTTCATGCCCCGTTCATATACATTATAAACGATTCACAATAGTTGATTACATCGCGAGGTACTTGACCTCTATATGATACATTTTACAAACATTGCATTCGTTTTTAAAAGACAAACTTTCATTACATCGAAAGTTGACGGCATGCATACCATTTCATAATATATCCAATTATAATTGACTTAATAATAATCTTGATGAACTCAGCGATTCGAATGCAACGTCTTTTGAAATATGTCATGAATGACTCCAAATAATATCCCTAAAATGAGCAAACGCACAGTGGAAGATTTCTTTATTACCTGAGAATAAACATGCTTTAAAGTGTCAACCAAAAGGTTAGTGAGTTCATTAGTTTATCATAATCGATCATTTTCATCATTTTAATACACCACAAGATTTCCATTTCCATTTCTCATAAATATACGTCCCATGCATAGAGACAAAAATCATTCATATAGATTGAACACCTGGTAACCGACATTAACAAGATGCATATAGAATATCCCCATCATTCTGGGACACCCATCGGACATGATAAACTCGAAGTACTAAAGCATTCCAAATTTCAGAATGCGGTTTGTTAAGCCCATAGATCTATCTTTAGGATTCGCGTCAATTAGGGGTCAGTTCCCTAATTCTTAGATTACCAGGCTAAAAGCGGCATATTCGGTTTCGATCCATTCAACCATATAATGTAGTTTCGATTACTTGTGTCTATTTCGTAAAACATTTAAAAAGCGCATGTATTCTCAGTCCCAAAAATATATTTTGTAAAAGCATTTAAAAAGGGAGTAATGAAACTCACGATACGATATTTTGTAGTAAAACAATGCAGGGTTGGCCTCGGATTACTCTATGTGTGCGCTGAGCGCACCCAGCCCAGATCACTCTCTGACCTCCGTTTTTATATACAAAGTCACCCACACTTCATGTACCATAATTACACTGCTGTACAATTATTATTAGGGTCTTACAACTCTCCCCCACTTGAATCGGAGCGCGTCCTTGCTATCCAAGCCGCATGACAAGAGGGAAGATAAATTAACACAAACTCTTCGGGCTCCCAAGTAAACTCAGAACCTATACTACGACGCCATTAAACTTTAAAAGTTCTCCCCTCTTTATTTCTCAACATTTTTACTTTCTCATCGAGTATAGCAATCGGCTCCTCATTATACTCTAACTTATTGTTTAGCTCGATCTCGTATAATGGCACCCATGATGAATCATCCGCAAGACACATACGGAGATGGGAAACATGAAATGTATTATAGATCCCCGCAAGCTCTTCGGGTAATTTCAAACGATACGCAACTTCACTAACACGAGCTAGAATTTTAAATGGCCCAATAAACCGAGGAGCTAACTTTCCCCATTTTCAAAACCGAATAACACCTTTCCACGGCGAAACCTTAAGCATCACCATGTCACCTTCTTGAAATTCAATCATTCGTCTACGCTTGTCGGCATACGACTTTTGTCTATCTTGCGCCTTTTTCAAATGATCCCGAATCATATCAATCTTGCTATTCGTTTCTAAGACCAAATCGGTACTCCCGATTTCTTTTTGACCAACTTCACCCCAACAAATCAGAGTTCGGCACCTCCGTCCATAGAGCATCTCGTAAGGTGGCATCCCGATACTAGTATGATAACTATTAATGTACGAGAATTCCACCAAAGGTAAGTGCTCATCCCAACTACCGCCGAAATTAATAATACACGCCCGTAACATATCCTCCAAAGTTTGATTCGTACGTTTGGTTTGACCGTCTGTTTGAGAATGATACGCCGTGCTCAATTTCAATTGAGTGCCCATATCTTCATGAAACTTTTCCCAAAACCGAGATGTGAAACGGGTATCTCGATCTGAAATAATCGATATAGGAACCCCGTGTCTCGTTATCACCTCCTTGATAAACAATTTAGCCAAAGTCTCCGATGATATCGCTTCCCGAATGGGAAGAAACAAGGCACTCTTCGTCAATCGATCAACTATTACCCAAATTGAATCAAATTGGGTTCTCACCGTCTTTGGTAATTTTGTAATGAAATTCATGGTAATGTGCTCCCATTTCCATTTCGGAAGTTCCAACGGTTGTAACTTACCATACGGCTTTTGGTGTTCGGCTTTCACTTGCAAACACGTGACGCATTGTTCAACATACTTAACAACATCACGTTTCATGCCCGGCCACCAATACTCTTTCCTCAAATCAAAATACATTTTCGTCACGCCCGGGTGAATGGAATACTTTAACTTATGTGCTTCATCAAGTAGCACTCGTCGATGATCACCCATTTTAGGCACCCACACTCTTCCTTGAAAAGATAACAAACCATGCGGACCTAAGGTAATAAACTCCGTTTGTCCCACGATTCGTTCCTCATGCTTATTGTTAACAAAAACTTCGATTTGAGTCTCGCCAAGATTTACAAGAAAATCGTTAGTAATAATCATACGTAACAATCCCAATCGTAACGCCGGATGTTGACTCTTTCGACTTAACGCATCCGCGACCACATTCGCCTTGCCCGGATGATAAAGTATTTCACAATCATAATCTTTCACCACATCCATCCATCTACGTTGACGATAATTCAAATCTCTTTGATCAAAAAGATATTTCAAACTCTTGTGATCCAAATAAATCGTACACTTGACACCATACAAGTAATGGCGACAAATTTTCAACGCATGAACAACCGCCACCAACTCAAGATCATGAGTCGGATATCTCGTTTCGTGTTCCTTTAATTGTCGAGTGGCATAAGCGATGACTCTACCCCTTTGCATTAAAACACACCCGAGCCCATTTAAAGAAGCATCATAATAAACCGTCATGTCTTCTACACCTTTCGGCAACACTAATACCGGAGCTTGACATAACTTCTCTTTTAATAATTGAAAGGCAATTTCTTGCTCGTTCTCCCAATTAAATCTTGCGTTCTTTCTCGTCAACTTCATCAATGGAGAAGCAATCTTGGAAAAGTCTTGGATAAACCGACGATAATAACAGGCCAATCCGAGAAAACTTCGGATTTCCGTAGGCGTAGTGGGTCGTCTTCAACTCTTTACCATCTCAATCTTCCCCGGATCTACTTGAATACCATTTTCGTTCACAATATGGCCAAGGAATTGAACTTCCCTTAGCCAAAATTCACATTTGGAGAATTTAGCATACAACTTCTCCTTCCGCAACGTCTTTAACACACACCGCAAATGAAGTTCATGTTCCTTCATAATCTTCAAATAGACAAGTATGTCGTCAATGAACACAATTACCGACTTGTCCAACATAGGTTGGCACACTCGGTTCATAAGATCTACGAACGCCGCCGGTGCATTCGTAAGACCAAAAGGCATAACTACGAATTCAAAATGCCCATAACGCGTTCGAAAAGCCATTTTCTCGATATCTTCCTCACGGACCCGCATTTGGTGATAGCCGGACCGTAGGTCGATTTTAGAGAAATACGTTGCACCTTGGAGTTGGTCGAATAAATCATCAATCCTAGGCAATGGATAACGATTCTTGATCGTCACTTTGTTCAACTCCCGATAATCGATGCACATCCGCATACTACCATCCTTTTTCTTCACGAATAAAACCGGAGCGCCCCATGGCGAAGCACTCGGTCGAATAAAACCCTTTTCAAGTAACTCTTGGGTTTGATTTAACAACTCTCACATTTCCGTCGGCGCTAAACGATAAGGAGTTTTAGCAATGGGGGTAGCCCCCGGAACCAACTCAATGCGAAATTCAACTTGTCTTTCTGCCGAAACACCCGGCAACTAATCCAGAAAAACGTCTTCAAATTCATTAACCACCAGAATTTCACGAATGGGTGATGGCTCATCACGAGTATCAACAACATGGGCAAGAAAAGCTATACCACCACCAACAAGAAAACGACGTGCCCGTGCAAAAGTGCATATCGGCACAAGTTTTCTCCGCTTATCGCCATGAATAATTAACTCTCCCCTACTAGGGGTCTTCACTCGAATAGATTTTTCATGGCATGCAATATCGGCTCTATTATGATCGATCCAATCCATACCAACAACGATATCAAAATCACCCAAATTCATCGGGATGAGATCGATTTTAAAGTTTTCGGCACCAAACACAACATTACAATTTTTACACACATCAACCACTAGCACCGTCTTGCCATCCACTATTTCAACTTCTATCAGATGACTTAACTTAGCTAATGGTTTATTAAGTTTAGGCACAAATTTCGGTGACACAAACGACAAGTTTGCACCACTATCAAAGAGTATCCTTGCCGGATTAGAATTAACCATGAAAGTACCTGAGACAACTTCGTTAGATTGCTTGGCTTCCTCATTGGTCATCAAATAATTGTGACCTCTAGCCGTACCCGCCGCCTTCTCTAGCCGTTTAACATTATCGTTTCACAATTCGGGACACTCCGGCCTCTTGTGCCCTTCTTTGTTACAATTAAAGTAAACGATTTTGTTGGAAGATGAGTTGGTACAATCACGGGCCAAGTGCCCTTGTCGAGCACAATTGTAGCACGTGGGCCCAAAACTCTTAGAAGCCCCCTTTTTCACACTACCAACGCTCTCGGTCACACTCTTGCTCTTCTTGTTCGAGTGGCTAGTAGCTTCAAATTTTCGTTTGCCAAAGGTGAAGTCACTCTTTCTTGGAGCAAGCGACTCAAAACCCTTAGCGATATCAAATAGCTCGTCAAAAGTCTTCGCCGAATTCCTACTAATCCTTTCCTGATAGTTATCGTTCAAGGTTCGGTAGAAATCTTCTTTCAACATATGATCGTTCTCGTCATACTCCGGGAAAAATTGGGTCTTTGATAAGAAAGTGGACTTGAGAGTGTTAAAATCCATTGACCCTTGCCTTAAAGTACGTAACTCGTCCTTATGCTTTGAAAGATCTGCCGAAGTTCGGTACTCCTTGAAAAATTCTTCTTTAAACTTGTCCCACGTCAAACTCATACTTTGTTCTTCGCCATAAAGTCGGATTTTCGCGTCCCACCACAACTTGGCATCACCCCTCATCATGCTACTACCAAACCTCATCTTTTTATTGAGAGGGCACTCACTAGTACGGAAAGCCCCCTCCATATTGGAGATCCATCGAGCACTCTTGAGTGGGTCTACTTTTAATGACTGGGTACATTTATTCACCATGCGTAGACCTGTATATAAAGTATGGTGTGAAGAATTATTGTGTAGTATAGAGTTAAATGATCGGGTAACTAGTTTAACCGATCGATCTTTTATTAGATTTTTGTTAGGCGGTTCGATGCGCCACATGTCTTTACTGGACATGGCTCAGGCTTTACGTATATATACACCTGAGGAGTTAGCATCTGCCGATTGTAGAGGGTTGATACTAAACGGTAGAAAGATAGATGAAAATTTTGATACACATGGTGTGTGGAGTAAAATGACAAGCCATCACCGTTTCAAATGGGGAAATTACTCTTATTTGGATATAGATAGAGCCGAATTAAGAGTAATTCATAGGTTTTTAGCTAATTCGATTACACAAAGGGGTAAGAACAAGGAAAAAGTAAATGAACAGGATTTGTTTTACCATATGTGTATTCGAGACCCACAAAGCGCTGTAAGTATACCGTAATGTGTGGGTTATTATTTATCAGCTATGGTTCGGGGGATGAGACCGCATAGCATAATAGGAGGTGGTATTTTTATTACTTTGATTGCTAAATATCTCGGTGTGGATATAAGTCGGGGAGGATTATTAGTGGAAGAACCAGAACCCCGCGATACTATAGGTTTAAATGTATACCATGGTGCGAAAGTTTTGAAGAGGCGAAATAACGCCGCAGTACCATACCATGGTAGACATCCACATGTTGAGAGAAACCAACAGCAAGGTAATGTAGGAGGGGGAAATGAGATGCAAGAAATGCAAAGGTTTATAGCTTCTCAGGAGTACGAAAATGCTAGACAGAGAGCATTTGAAGATTGGCAAGTTCATCAGAACCAAATCATAGCTCATTGCCAACATATAGGTAGAAACTATATTCCTACACCGAAACCCATCTTCCCTCCCTGGTCTATAGAGATGCAGCCACCGTATCCTACGTATAACCCTGCCGAAGCATTCTATAGCACCTATGGTTATGCCTGGAACCCCTATTGGTACCAGTATCATCCCTAGTATACTTAGTTTTATTTATTTTGTAATTTGTAATGATTGGTATGTTTAATACTTTTGTTAATATTGTAATAGTTTTTATAATTGTCTAACTTTTATTCTTAGATTTTAATAATTTTTGAATGTGGGGTAATATACCAAACTTCAAAAATATGTATATATGTTTGCAGTTTATCTTATGTACACAACAGGGTAAAACAACGCATTTTCAAAGACTGGCATTAAGTTCAGCAAAAGCAACTAATTTTGACGACAAGATGCAAAATATATGTGAAATAACAACAAGACGGAATGAACAAATGATGTGCACCATTTATCATTCAGCAAACAAACGCCAATATATTTGGAAACTTTGGTAAAAATTTAATCATTTTCACACAAATCACCCTCAATAATTTAAATTGTTACTGATTTCTTGCAAATGAGGGCATTGCAAGATCTTAAGTGTGGGAAGGGGTTAAACTCTTTCGGATTTTAAAATTTTTATCTTAAACACTTGGTTACCATTAAAAATACTAGTAAAGCAGTAGTTGTATTAGAATCTAGTGCTCTCTGATAATAAAGAACAGCCCTAGTCTTATATACTGACTACCCAATTCTAGTAAAATTTTTCAAAATTTTCAATTAAATGAACTCAAAATCATGTTTATACATATTTATGACCGATAAAACTAGGTTTTAACACCGAAATTATTGTAACTTCGGAAAGGACATAAATTGAGAAACAAACCAAAATGTTAAAATTCATTTAAAATGGAATAGAGGACGATAAAAAGGAAAATAAAAGTCAAGTGTGGGAAAATTTGCCAAGTTATCTTAAACATATGTCACATATATCTGTAACAAATAACTGAAAATACTTTTGCTTTGGACTAAACTAAACTGTTTTACCCGATGAAAGAAAAGAAGAGATAGATCTACACGATGAATCAATTCCATCATTAAAAGGAAGTAAAGTCTTCCGAAAAAGAAACGCGCTTCTTGATTTAGGTCATGAAGTTGTCGTCCAGACCAGCTGTAGGTTGACGAAAAATCCAGAAAAGTCATCACTAAAATCAGCAGGAAATCCACGGACCTCAGCATTAAACAGGGTCGCCAAGTGGTCAGATTTATCCTAACCATGAGAAGGATTTATCTCGTACAATGGAGGGGCACCATGCAAATTAGCTTGATAAGACTAATGAATCAGATCCCCAGAAAAGGATAATCTCCTTAAAAGATCAAAAATCAGCTTTTAAGCCTGATATTACTCAATCCTTGAGATTGACCTTAAAGATTGAGAATTACAAACTCATGGAATTCAATGATATCTAAACTCGAGCTTGAACGAGAAAATATTTTGATAAAAATTACAAACCGATTTGTTTTCTGAAAACCCTATTTTCAATGCGTTCATTACCATTGAACGTAAAATCCTAGGAATTCACCTGGAATTCATTAGGTCACCTGAACCAAATCGGGTGTCAACCGTAAGAACGGTGGTTGCATAGTGGTCAAAGACAGGACCTTGTGCCATACCGAAAAATTATAAGGGTGAGCTTTACTATTGCTCCTACCAAGGATAGTAATTGCGTCCGACACGTTATAGACCATAATTAAAAGCATGTCAGGGGACATTGCCTTAACAGTTGCTTGTTCAACGCTTTCCTTTACAACCGGACGGTAGTTTACTGAAAGGTAATATACGGGACAAGTGAACTGGACGTGTTGCTTTCCAAATACAAGGTTAGCAAGTGAGTGACACAAAACCATAAGTTTTGAGCTAAAATTTTCAAATCTGAAACCCACCAAACCCACAAAAATATTTTGCAACACCGGTAAAGGGTTATCCCGGAAAACTTATCTAGGGTAAAAACTAGATTTAATTTTCAAAAGATCAAATGTTTTCATAAAGATCCAATTTCCTTAATGGATCTAAATTTTTATAGTCATGTGGGACTGTAAACCATATCGTTACTACCATTGTTCATACCACCGTATAGAAATCACTGATGTACAAAGTGTGAAGAATAAAGAAGTGATTCTAGTATTTCAAGACGATATTGCTTGAGGACAAGCAACGCTCAAGTGTGGGAATATTTGATAATGCTAAAAACGAACATATATTTCATAGCATTATTCCTCAAGAAAGACAAGCTTTTAGTTGCAATTGTTCTATTTAAAAATGATATTCGTTTAAATAATAAAAGGTGAAGACAAAAGACAGATTCGACGAATTGAAGACGCAAACGACCAAAAAGCTCAAAAGTTCAAAAGACAATCAAAGAGGTTCCAATTATTGATAAGAAACGTCTCGAAATTACAAGAGTACAAGATTCAAAACGCAAAGTACAAAATATAAAATTGTACGCAAGGACGTTCGAAAATCCGAAACCGGGACCAGAGTCAACTCTCAACGCTCCACACAACGGACTAAAAATTACAAGTTAACTATGTATATAAATATAATATAATATATAATTAATTATATTAATTATATATATATTATATATATATTATAAACCGTCGACAAGAAAGACTCCAAAAGGGACTGAGCTGTAATTTTAAACTCCGCGACTCGCGGAGTTTGAAGGCAAAAATGCCGCGAGTCGTGGAGCCCCAAAAGTCGAAAATCCCTATAAAAGCAAACGAATTCTGATCGCAAAAATAACCAAAAAAATCCATCCATCTCTCTATCTATATCGTATATATTTATATTTATATTTTAATTTTAATTTTAATCCTAATAATAAGGGTATGTTAGCGAATGTTGTAAGGGTGTAAGTCGAAATTCTGTCCGTGTAACGCTACGCTATTTTTAATCATTGTAAGTTATGTTCAACCTTTTTATATTAATGTCTCGTAGCTAAGTTATTATTATGCTTATTTAATCCGAAGTAATCATGATGTTGGGCTAATTACTAAAATTGGGTAATTGGGCTTTGTACCATAATTGGGGTTTGGACAAAAGAACGACACTTGTGGAAATTAGACTATGGGCTATTAATGGGTTTTATATTAACTAAACAATACCTTGTTAATTTAATATACAAACTTATAATTTGACGTATTTATATATAACCACATACGCTTGACTGGGTACGGTGGGCGGGATATCTATAAATACCAATAATTATTCATTTTACCGGATACGGAACTGGATTAATAGTTAATAAACTTGTTGAAACAGGGGTGAATTACATTCAAGGGTAATTGGTGTAATTGTTAACAAAGTAGTAAAACCTTGGTTTACACGCAGTCGATAACCTGGTGTATTCATTAAACAAAGTATTAAAACCTTGTTACAATTCGAATCCCCAATTAGTTGGAATATTTGACTTCGGGAATAAGAATAATTTAACGAAGGCTCTCGCTCTTTATATTTATGACTGATGGACTATTATGGACAAATCTGTATGGACATATTAAATAATCCAGGACAAAGGACAATTAACCCATGGGAATAAAACTAAAATCAACACGTCAAACATCATGATTACGGAAGTTTAAATAAGCATAATTCTTTTATTTCATATTTAATTTCCTTTATTTTATATTTAATTTCACTTCTAATTATCGCACTTTTATTTATTGTTATTTAATCGCACTTTTAATTATCGTACTTTTTAATTATCGCAATTTTATTTTATCGCACTTTTATTTATTGCAATTTCATTATCGTTATTTATTTTACGCTTTAAATTAAGTCTTTTATTTATTTAATATTTTACATTAGGTTTTAACTGCGACTAAAGTTTTAAAATCGACAAACCGGTCATTAAACGGTAAAAACCCCCCTTTATAATAATAATATTACTTATATATATATATATATATATATGTATTTCTTTAAAAGTAAACTAATATAGCGTTAAGCTTTGTTTAAAAAGATTCCCTGTAGAACGAACCGGACTTACCAAAAACTACACTACTGTTCGATTAGGTACACTGCCTATAAGTGTTGTAGCAAGGTTTAAGTATATCCGTTCTCTAAATAAATAAATATCTTGTGTAAAAATGTATCGTATTTAATTGTATTTCCTGCTAAAATTTAATAGTATTTTATACCCCTTAGCTTTGACATCAGCGCTACTCACAATAACTAAGCTTTCCTTTATACGTAGCAATTAACGATATCATGGTAGGGATTTAGCATGAATCAAAGCATGTTAGCACAGTTTGAACTAATCAAAATAAAGTTTGAGTACTCGTGTCTAAGCATAAAACAGTTTAAAAGCAAGCATGTGTCTCACCCGAAAGTTATAAAACAGTTAAGAAATAGTAAAAAGAGGGGATATGAAGTTCACCTTAGTAGCAAGTAGATATTCCAGGCAAGTAGTAAGAACGGAGTATGTAATCGGAGATCTCAACCTAGAGATGTAATGTTTAATTAGTTAATTTCTATTAGACATAAGTTTGTTTATTAATATAGTAAACTATATTAACAGGGACCTTTTTTTGAGAAAAGTTATATTTATATAAGTGATAATATACTTAGTGTACTTAAGTGTTACTATATAGATAAGTGTATAGGTTATACTAATAATAGTATTATTAATTACTTTAATAATCAACTATTATGTTACCTGTATAATTATACCTATATGATACATACATATATATTCTTTATTTATTATTATACATATATGTTTTCTTAACTATATGATATATATATATATATTAGATGTAGGTGTTACATATACATAAGTGTAAGATGATACATATATGTATATATATATATATACACTTATTACTTTTCATTATTATGTTTACTAACTTATATAACTTACACAATACACATTCATACATACATACACCCGTACATATACATACATATATACACATACATATACACGTATGTATATATTTACATATACACACACACATATACCTACAATGTATACATGCACATACATACGTATGCATGCATTTATATCATCTTCTTTACTGCTTATTAATTACCCTCATGCACATAAAACCATATCTTTTTATTATAACAACTTTTCATAACCATAGTTCCTAATCTTACTAACCATATACTTTTAAGTTTATGATCTTTAATAATCATCATCATAACTTCCATTATATCTTTTAATCACAATCTCTACCTAATTTAATCAACTTCTTATCAAAGATCATGATCATACCTTAACCCTAATCTTTCATTATTATTTATAATACACTCTCATATTTTACAATTAATCCCATTAATCATAATCATGACCTATGAACTTATTAACATTCATAACCTTTACTCTTAATCATTATTATCTCATTAATCATTAACACATTAAATCATAATCTTTAACTTATCAAACTAGTTTTATGGGCATCATAACTTAATAACTTTAATCTTATATTTATTTAACTAACTTATTAATCCTTAAATCATAGACATACTTTTAATCCTATTCATTAATTCATAATCTTGTGTTTATCATTAACTAATATCATTCATAACCTAGTATCTTATTATTCATAATCATACATCTTTTATCTTTAACCTTATTACTAACACATCATACTTCATCATCTTCTTATTAATAATTAATCATAACACTTGATCATAATCTTTATCATTACCTAACCCTACTACTTATATCAATAACTTAAAGTAAATAAATTAGCATGATTGAACTAGGGTTTTGTGACTACCTTATCAAGATTGGAGACTAAGATTTGATGATGATGATGCAACGCAGAAACAGAAAACAGCAGTAGCAAGGACGACCCAAAAGGGGTGTTTTTGGGTCTGATTTGTCACGACAGAAAGCAGGTACAGCAGCAGGCAGATTCAGCAACAATAATACGATAAACAAGTGTTTTTCCTGGGCTGTTATGGTTTCACAGATAACAGCAAATACAGCAACAACTATGCAGCAACAATGGACCATTGTGCATGCTATTTTGATCACGAAAAGCAGCAGGATAAACCAGAAAATAAGACGCAGCAACCAGGTCGATTTGTGGGACTGTTTGAGGTGTCGAAACAAAAATTAATCAGCTACAGAAACAAGCTGCAGAAAGTAGCGATTGAAGGACTGTTTGGAGGGGTTTGTAGTCGTTGCAGGTTGGGGGTTTATGGGAGCTTTTTGATCGACAGAAAATTGAGAGAAAGCAGGAGAACAAGTCGACTAAACTATGCAGCAGATTTGGGGTTTAATTTGTGATGAACGAATGGAAAAATTAGGGGTTTATATAGGGTTGTTGGATTTCCTAATCTTACTCAAAAAGTTTGGAGATCAAGGACTCTAATTAGAATTAAACTAGGACTAACAAAGCTTAGAGATTAAGTTTAATATTTCTCTTTTTTTTATTTCCTACAGCCGATTAAATATTGATACATATTATTTATTTATTTTTTTTACGGTTTTAATTATTTATTTATGTATTTTATATATATATATTTTTATTATTATTATTATTAATATTAGGGTTATTTAAATTACATTTTATTTAGTATTTAGACCCTAGCTTTTATAATTTTTTACTAAATTCATATTAGTTCTTATAAATTTTTAATTCATATAAATGTCACATTTATTTTATGACATATTGTTTATATTATTTATTTAGTATTAGGGTTAGGGTTTAATATTCAATATTAAATGCTATTTAGGGTTTCGTATTTAATGTATAGGGTTAGGTTTAGGGTTTTAATTAATATTAGGGTTTAAGTATTAATTACTTTATCTATTATATCCGGATAACAACCCTAATGCTAATACACAGGATATGACATTGAAACCCTAAGGGCAGTTTGGTAAATTCAGAAGGGAAAAGTGAGGGTTGTCATAGTTACTATCATTGTTCATACCGCCGTATAAAAATCACTGATGTATAAGGTGTGAAGAATAAAGAAGTGATTCTAGTAAAGTTATATTCACGTTCTATATTGCTTGAGGACAAGCAACGCTCAAGTGTGGGAATATTTGATAATGCCAAAACCGAACATATATTTCATAGCATTATCCTTCCAAAAAGACAAGCTTTTAGTTGCAATGTTCTATTTTCAAGTGATTATCGTTTAAATAATAAAAGGTGAAGATAAAAGACAGATTCGACGATTTGAAGTCGCAAATGACCAGAATGCTCAAATATACAAGATACAATTCAAGTGGTTCCAATTATTGATGAGAAACGTCTAAAAATTACAAGAGTACAAGCCGCAGAATGCAAAGTACAAGATATCTAAATGTACAAAAGGACATTCGAAAATCCGGAACCAAGACATGAACCAACTATCAATGCGCGAGTCAACGGACCTAAAGTTACAAGTTAACTAGGCACAAGAATATAATATAATATATATATATAATTATATAAAATTATATATATTATATTATATATTATTTTTAAATCGAGCAGCCCGCGTTTAAATGAAGGATGGTTTCTGGACAGCCTGTCCCTGCGATCGCATGGGATTTGGGCATCACAGTCATGTGATCGCATGGCCACCAGATACTTTCTAGGTCTATAAATTGCAACGAATTCTGGCCAGATTACACACACCTTCTTCTATCTGATCTCTCACTCTCTCAGTTTATATTTAAATTTATATTTTAATTTTAATTTTAAGTTAATAATAATAATAAGGTTAGCGAATGTTTTAAGGTTTTGTAAGTCGAAACTCTATCCGTGTAACACTACGCGATAAATAATCATTGTAAGTTATGTTCAACCTTTTTAAATTAATGTCTCGTAGCTAAGTTATTATTATACTTATTTGAGCTGAAGTAATCGTGATGTTGGACTAAATATTAAGACGGGGTTATTGGGCTTTGGACCATAATTGGAGTTTGGACAAAAGACCGAAACTTGTGGAAATTGGACTATGGGCTATTAATGGGCTTTATATTTGATTAACTAAATGATATCTCGTTAATTTAATATAGAGATTTATAATTTGACGTATTTATATATAACCACATACACTTGATCGGGTACGGTGGGCGGGATATTTATAAATACTATTAATTGTTCATTTGACCAGAGACGGGGATGGATTAATAGTCAATGGACTCATTAAAGAGGGGTGGATTACATTTAAGGGTATTTGGTGTAATTGTTAACAAAGTATTAAAACCTTGGATTACATACAGTCGATAACCTGGTGTAATCATTAACAAAGTATTACAACCTTGTTACGGTTTAAGTCCCCAATTAGTTGAAATATTTGACTTCGGGTATAAGGTTAATTTGGCGAAGACTCTCGCACTTTATAATTATGACTGATGGACTATTATGGACAAAACCAGATAGACATATCAAATAATCCAGGACAAAGGACAATTAATCCATGGTAATAAATTAAAATCAAAATGTCAAACATCATAATTATGGAAGTTTAAATAAGCATAATTCCCTTATTTTATATCTCATCGTACTTTTATTTACCGTCATTTTATTTATCGTACTTTAAATTATCACACTTTTAATTATCGCACTTTTATTTCTCGTCATTTACTTTACGCTTTAAATTAAGTTATATTTATATTTAATATTTTGCATTAGGTTTTAACTGTGATATAAGACTTAAAATCGACAAACCGGTCATTAAATGATAAAACCCCCCCTTTTATAATAATAATAATACTTATATATATATATATATATATATATATATATATATATATATATATATATATATATATATATATATATATATATATATATATATATATATATATATATACACAAATATAGTTGTCGAAAAATATAGTGTAAAATCATCTGGATCCCTGTGGAATGAACCGGACTTACTAAAAACTACACTACTCTACGATTAGGTACACTGCCTATAAGTGTTGTAGCAAGGTTTAGGTATATCCATTCTATAAATAAATAACTTGTGTAAATTGTATCGTATTTAATAGTATTTTGTAGTAAACTATAATAGTATTTCACGTACCACCTCTCGCACATCAAGTATTTTTGGCGCCGCTGCCGGGGAACTCGGTAAAAACGCTATATTTTTGTAATCTATATTTTTGTACAAATATATAATTTCTTATTTTCATTTTGTATTTATATAATAAGTGTTAAAAAAATATTTATATTTTTTAAGATTTTGTAAAATTAATAAGTATTTTTATTAAGTTTTTAAAATATAAGTTTTTATATTTTATATAAATATTTTATATAAATAAAAATCAGAAAAAAATAATAATAATTAAAACAGAAATTGGGTCGGACCTGATCGAAGCCCAAGACTTATCTGGACTGCACGCTAATACAATCGCATGATTTGGACATATTAAATCCATGCGAATGCATGGATTAGGCTGACAGGAAAAGAACCTCAGACCACATTAATTATGGGTAGGGTTTTAATTTATTTATTATTATTTCTTTAGGGTTTTAATAATATTAATTAGTTTAATTTTGTTTTTAATATATAATTAGTAATATTAAGTTTAATTATTATTATTAATTATATAAATTAATTTGTTTATAAACTAATAATATAAAAATAATTTTTTATATAAATTTTATCTTTATCATTTTTATATTATATCTTTTTATTATTTGTGTCTTTTTAATCGTTTATTTCGTAATTGTAATTTTATTTTGTTTTCGCCCTTGCTTAGTTTAAGTTTAGTTTTTAAATTTTGCCGTAATTTTCCCTTAAGATCTTTTTCTTAGATCTAGATTTTAGAAGCCTTAGAAATTTACGACATCGTTTTTCGCTTTAATAGATTTTGGTGCCTTATAAGTAATTGTCAATTTCCTTTTAGAATTATATTTTTACTTTTAGTAACTTTAGATTTAAGTTTTTAGACGCTAAGCTTTAGACGTAAAACTTTAGTTCTTTTGTTTTTCGACGTTTATTTTTTTGACTTTTGTTTTTCGACGCGCTTTTTCTTTTTCATTTCTACGCTCTAGTTTTTAGGATATAGATTTTTTTTTATCTTCTTTAAATTTTCGACGAAAAATTATTTTAAGCAATTAAATCAATAGACATCCAAAATTTTCTGGTTCGTATTAATAGTTGGATTTGTTAGTGGCGAGTTGTGGATATCCGATTTAAAGGGTCCTGGCTACCTGCTGCATCTATTGGCTATTCGAAACGTGAGCAAAATCAGAAAAGTCTATTAATTTGATAACTTATATAATTTTTATCTTTATAACTAATAGGATATTCAGTGAATGCACCGAGCAAAACGTTCACCACCTTTCATACGTTCACCAACTATAACTCGATCAAGACATCTAGCCAATATTGTCGCCATTGATTTTTCTTTAGAATCATCATCTAATCGAACAAGTACTCCAATTCAAATTTCCGATAATCCATTTTTTGAACCCGACTTCACAATTGAGGACCCGGAGGATATTCAAGGACAATTCAGAGATCCTGAACCACTAATCATTCCTCCTGAACAACAAATTATTCATCCGGAGATTATCGATGAAGAAACTGTTAAATCAGAATCTTCTAGTGATTCAGATTCAACAAATTCAGATATGGCAGAAACTGAGCCTCAAAGTATGGAAGACCGAATGAGAGCTGCACGTACAGGCAAAGGTCACGCCATTAATCAGCCAGATGTTAATGCACCAGATTTTGAAATCAAAGGACAAATCCTACACATGATCACTAATCAATGCCAATTTAGTGGTGCAACAAAAGAAGATCCAAACGAACATCTTCAAACTTTTAATAGGATCTGTAATATATTTAAAATTCGAGAAATTGAGAATGAAACTATTTATCTTATGTTATTCCCCTGGACTTTAAAGGGGGGAGCCAAAGATTGGCTAAAATCGTTACCTGAAGGAGCGATTGATACATGGCATGTTTTAGTTGAGAAATTTCTTAAAAGATTCTTTCCGGCATCTAAAGCCGTGAGACTTCAAGGAAAAATTGCCACGTTTGTGCAAAAGCCAAATGAAACGTTATTTGAGGCATGGACAAGATTCGGAAAAATGTTAAGAGGATGTCCTCAACATGGTTTAGACACTTTTCAAATGGTGCAAATATTTTACAAAGGAGTCGACGTCGCTACACGAAAAGACATCGACACAGCAGCTGGTGGTTCCATTATGAAGAAAACCGCAACCGAAGCTCACAAAATTATTGATAACACAGCCTCCCACTCACATGAGTGGCATCAAGAAAATGATATTTTTCGTTCATCTAAAGCGGCTAGAGCCGATTCTAGCCATGACTATGATTCAATTTCTGCAAAGTTAGATGCTTTCGAAAGACTAATGGAAAAGATGACTAAAGATATTCACGCAATACGAATCAGTTATGAGCAGTGTGGAGGACCACATTTTACAAAAGATTGTCTCAGTGTTGAACAAACAATGGAACAAAGAGAGAATGTTTCATATATGAACCAAAGGCCGGGAAATAATTATCAAAATAATTATCAACCGCCAAGGCCAAACTATAATCGAAATCAAAATGTTCCGTACAATCCAAATGCTCAGCACAACAACCAACAAGGTCCTAGCAATCAAGAAGTATCTAACAATACTTACAATCAGCAAAGACCTGGTTATTTTAATAAACTGCCACAAACCGATGAGAAAAAGACAAATTTGGACGAAATGATTGCAAAGCTAATAGAATCTCAAAACCAGTAAGTAACCTAGTAAGGTTAAATGGTGAAAGAAAACCGGGGAGTCTACCTAGCGATACAAATGATAACCCCCGAAATGAAACAGCTAAAGCCATTACCACAAGAAGTGGTATTACACTTAAACCACCTAAAATGCCTGTAATTTCTGATGACTCTATTCCTACTACACAGGCACCACATAATATTTACATGTAAAAATATATAGTTTCCAACAAAAAGTGTTAAGCAATCATTTTTAAAGTAAACACAGTCGAAGTCCAGATTCACTAATGCATCCTAACAACTCGATAAGACACACTAATGCAAATTTCTGGTTCTCTAAGACCAACGCTATGATGCCAACTGAAATGCCCCGTTCATATCGATTATAAATGTTTCATATTAATTGGTTTCATTGCAAAGTTTTGACCTTTGTATGAGACGTTTTTCAAAGACTGCATTCATTTTTAAAACAAACCATAACCTTTATTTTATCGATACAGGTTTAAAAGACATAACGTATATTATCAAGTAATGATAATCTAAAATATAACAATTACACACGACCATTAGATAATGGTTTACAATAATATGATACAATAAAGTGTTTTTCGAATGCAGTTTTAAACATTATTATACAAACATGTTGACTCCAATCCTTGTCCTTAAATTAGCATGCAACAGCAGAAGCTTTTAATAATCACCTGAGAATAAACATACTTAAAACGTCACCAAAAATGTTGGTGAGTTATAGGTTTAACCTATGTATTTATCAAATTGTAATAGTAGAACACAAGATTTCATTTTCAATAACATCATACAGCAATCTATATAAAAATCATTCATATGATGAACACCTGGTAACCAACCTTAACAAGATGCATATAGAATATCTCCATCATTTCGGGACTCTCATCGGATATGATAAATCGAAGTACTAACGCATCCGTAAACCGGATGAGGCTTGTTGGGCCAAATAGATCTATCTTTAGGATTCGTGTCAATTAGGGGCCATTTCCCTAATTCTTATGCTACCAAGCTAAAAAGGGGCAATATTCGGTTTAATAATCCAACCATAGAATGTAGTTTCAAGTACTTGTGTCTATTTTGTAAAACATTTAGAAAACTGCATGTATTCTCATCCCAAAAATATTAGATATTAAAAATGGGACTATAACTCACTTTCAAAGATTTTCAATTCGTTGAAAATCAGACTTGGCCACGGGTCGATTCACGAACCTATAACAAATATATAAATATATCAAGGTATGATAGAAATACATTCACATCATATTTTATTTACGTTTTAATGATTTAAGTTGTTAAGTTAGCAATCCATTGTAAGTAGTCCACAATTAGTAGTCAACAATTAGTAGTACATGGTATACACGTGTTGTATAAGACTCAATCATGACCCACAATACCGCTATTGTAGTTACACGTATTGTGTATGTGGTGTCTTTTGATTTATCTGACGTATTGTGTAACCATGACAAGTTAGAATACATGTATAATACAAGAAAGTTAGCTAAGATATAGTTAGTATAGAATTTAACAAACTACTTTCGTATTCATTTTAACCATTTTTAACCAATATTGTTTTGCTCATAACTTCTTCATTATAAATCTGTTTTGAGTGAATCAAATTGGTATGGTTTCGTAACAACCTGAAATTTGTAAAAATAAACTAAAAAAGTGGTGGTGTATAGTCGGAGTTACAGGTTACATGCCTATCTTTAAAGAGGTAGTCATTTCATTCGAAGAACGACATCTTGATGACCATTTTGAAAAACATACTTCGACTTTGAGTTTATCCATGATTATTGGATATAGTTTCATGTTCATATGAAACATCATTTTTCCAGAAGAACAACTTTTAAATCAAAGATTATCATAGTTCTTAATTATCCAACATAAAACAGCCCCCGGTTTTACTACGACGGTGTATGTCTGATTTTACGATGTTCTTCGTGTTTCCAAGTTTTAAATCATTAAGTTAGAATATCATATAGATATAAAACATGTGTATAGTTGTTTTTAAAAGTTCAATTAGAAAGATTAACTTTTTTTGCGAACAAGTTTAGAATTAACTAAATTATGTTCTAGTGATTACTAGTTATTTTTATCGAATAAAATGGTTATATAAGTATGAATCGAACGATGTTATGAACATTATCACTACCTCAAATATAGTAGGTAAACCTACTAGAATTAACAAGAAATGATCTTGAGCTTCAAAGGATCTTGGATGGCTTGAAAGGTCTTAAAGTAGAATCATGACACGAAAACAAGTTGAAGTAAGATTACTACTCGAATTAAGATAGTTATAGTTATAGAAATTGAATCAAAGTTTGAATATGAATATTACTTTGAATTAGAATGATAACCTACTGTAAATAACAAAGAATTCTTGAGATTGGATGATCACTTGAAATAGATTTGCAAGATTGGAAGTAAGCTAGTAAACTTGAAAGTGTTCTTGAAAGATTGTGTTGTATGTTGATTTATGTTTGGATTTTTGAGCTATATTGAGCTAGATTTTGATGAAGATGATGAAGAACACTTAGAACACCAAGAGAGAACTTGAGAGAGATGTGTTTGTGATAGTGCTCCAAATGAACATATATTTAGGCGCAATATCCTTCCAATATGTAAAGCTTTTTTTTGCTATTGTTCTATTTTTATGTAATAATCGTTTAAATAAATAAGTGCGAAGACAAAAGAAGAAGACAACGATTTGAAGACGCAAATGACCAAAAAAGCTCAAACGTACAAGATATAATTCAAGTGGTTCAATTTATTGATGAGAAACGTCCAAAAATGACAAGAGTACAAGTCGCGAAACGCAAAGTACAAGATATTAAAACGTACGAAAGGACGCTCGAAAATCCGGAACTGGGACATAAACCGAGCATCAACGCGCAAGTTAACGGAGCTAAAATTACAAGTCAATTATGCACAAGAATATAATATAATATATATATAATTATATAAAATTATATATAATATATATATGTATTTAAATAAAGTGTCGGCAAACTAGAAAACAAAGCATTGTGAGCTAGATCAGGTAGCCATGCGATCGCATGGCATATAGGCACAAAGCCCATGCGATCACATGCGCATCAGAAGTTGGTCAAGTGCTATAAATAGCCACGAATTCGGACGAGCTCAACACACCTCAATTTTCTTTCTTCCTCTGTAAAGAATTATATATATTTATATTTATAATTTAAAGTTTAAATTAAGTTTAATAATAATTGGGTTAATGTAAGAAATGTTTTAAGGTTTTGTAAGACGGAACTCTGTCCGTGTAACGCTACGCGATTAATCACCACTGTAAGCTATGTTCTTCCTTTTTAAATTAATGTATCGTAACTAAATTATTATTATGCTTATTTGAGCCGAAGTAATTGTGATGTTGGGCTAAATATTAAGATGGGGTTATTGGATTTTGTACCATAATTTGGGTTTTGACAAAAGACCGACACTTGTGAACATTGGACTATTGACTATTAATAGATAGGGGGTATTGTCTAATTGAATGACAACTCATGAGAACCTGTCGAACCTATCTTCAAATTAGTTAATCTAATAATTATTAAATTGATTACGAATGTCCTATTTAGTGACGTTTATACGACATCGTTTACAAACATTTGATTAATCAATTGGATTGGGTAATTGATTATTCATTATGGCCAAGTGAATAAATTAATGTATCATGGACTAATTAAAACAGGGGTGGATTACATACAAGGATAATTAGTGTATTTGTTAACAAAGTATTAAAACCTTGGATTACACGCAGTCGATAACCTGGTGTAATTGTTAACAAAGTATTAAAACCTTGTTACAGTTTAAATCCCTAATTAGTTGGAATATTTGACTTCGGGTATAAGGTTAATTTGACGAGCATTTTATAATTATGACCGATGGACTATTATGGACAAACACCAGATAGGTATCAAATAAACCAGGACAAAGGACAATTAACCCAGAGTAATAAATTAAAATCAAAACGTCAAACATCATGATTACGGAAGTTTAAATAAAAATAATACTTTTATTTCATATTTCATCGTACCTTTATTTACTGTTATTTTAATTACTGCAATTTACTTTATCGTAATTTAAATTCTGTCATTTATATTATCGTCATTTCTCTTTACGCTTTATTTAAAATCGACAAATCGGTCATTAAACGGTAAAAAACCCCCTTTTATAATAAAATTACTATATATAATTATATATATTTTATATAAATATAGTTGTTAAAAATATAGTGTTAAACTCAGCTAGCTCCCTGTGGACCGAAACCAGACTTACTAAAAACTACACTACTCTACGATTAGGTACACTGCCTATAAGTGTTGTAGCAAGGTTTAAGTATATCCCATTCAATAAATAAATAAATAAAAACTTGTGTAAATTGTATCATATTTCGTAATAAAAATAATAGTATTTCGTATACACCGCTGCACACATCAAGTATTTTTGGCGCCGCTGTCGGAGAACACTCAACGCCGAAGCGAAACGCTATAAAAAAAATTAGTTTTTAAGATATTTTTGTAAAAATATAATATTTCTTATTTTGTAAAAATATTTTGTTTAAAATACAAAAATATAAAAACATAAAAAAAGTATATATATATATATATATATATATATATATATATATATATATATATATATATATATATATATATATATATATATATATATATATATATATATATATATATATATATATATATATATATATTTAAGTGTTTAAATTAAAAAGTTTTTATTTTTAGTTAAAAAAAACTAATAAGTAATTTATTTTATTTTTAGTTAAGTAATATTTTTTTAAATTAAAAACAGAAATACAAATCAAAATAAAAAAAATAATTACACGATTGAACCTGCAATTTTTGAACCTGCATAGTAATCTGAATCTGCGTCCATGTGATTGCATGGTTGCACCACTTTAAACTCATGCGACCGCATGAGCCTGTCTGACAGGTCTGGTACCTTTGACTGTACGATTAGGGTTTACGTTTAATAATTATTATTATTATTAATTAAGTTATTATTTAGGGTTTTTATTAAAAAATATTTAGTTTAAGTTTATTTAAATTAGTTTTAATTAAGTTTTTATAATTATAATTAATACTTTTATAAAATAATAATATAAAAATAATATTTTTATAAAAATAAGTAATTTTATCATTTTTTGTATCTTTTTTATAAATTGGATATTTTTATCGTTTAATTCGTAATTTCTATTTTTATCGTTCGTAATTAGTTTTAAACTTAGTATTTTGCCATAGTTATTTTATATTTCTAGATTTTTAGGCTTTACCGTAAAATCCTTTAAGTGCTTTTTCTTTAGATTAAGATTTAGGCGCTTTAGAATTTTACGACGTCACTTATCGCTTTAATATTTAAATAGATTTTAGTGCCTATTTAAGTTATTACCGTTTTGGATATAGAATTCTTTTAAGCCTTAATACCTTTAGGCGCAAGTTTTAATATTTAGTTTTTAGACTTTTAAGTTTCGACGTTTTTCTTTCTTATTTTTATTTTTTGATGTTTTTCGACGCGCTTTTTCTTTCTCATTTATAGCTCTAGTTTTTAGGACATATAATTTTCTTTATTTTCTTTAAATTTCGACGAAAAATTATTTTAAGCGGTTAAATTGATAGACATCCAAATTTTCTGCTTCGTAGTAATAGTTGGATTTGTTAGTGGCTGAGTTGTGAATTTTCCGACTTAAAGGGTCCTGGCTCCCTGTTGCATCTTTTGTCTATTCGAAACGTGGGCAAAAGCAGAAAAGTCTATTAATTTGATAACTTATATAATTTCTAATAGGATATTCAGTGAATGCACCGAGCAAAACGTTCACCACCTTTCATATGGTCACCACGTGTAACTCGATCAAAACATCTAGCTAATATTGCCGCTGTTGATTTTTCTTTAGAATTATCATCTAGTCGAACAAGTACTCCAATTCAAATTTCTGATAATCCATTTTTTGAACCCGACTTCACAATTGAGAACCCGGAGGATATTCAAGGACAATTCCAAAATCCCGAACCACTAATTATTCCTCCTGAACCACGAACCGTTAAATCAGAATCCTCTAGTGATTCGTATTCAACAAATTCAATTATGGAAGTAACGGAACCTCTAAGTATGGAAGACCGAATGAGATCCACACGCACTGGCCAAGGTCACGCCATTATTCGGCCAGATGTTAATGCGCCAGATTATGAAATCAAAGGACAAATCCTACACATGGTAACTAATCAATGCCAATATAGTGGTACGCCAAAACAAGATCCAAACGAACATCTTCGAACCTTTAATGTGATGCCATGTACAAAACCATCGTGTACGAATCATCAACAACAGGATCATTACAAGGTTAAGTACTATATGCTGTAATTAAAGAATTTGCATTCACGATAAAAAGGTGATGTCATAACCGACATCAAATGTTTTACATTTCAAAAGCATGCTTCACTAAGTAGAAGCAAATAATAATTGTATGTGACCACAATGGTCGTTACAAGTCATAGTTCAAAAGTAATAAAGTTTGAATGCAAGGTAAAGTAGTTCATGCGATGAAAACTCTAAGTAGCGGGTGTCTACAGCACGACTAGTACACAGCGGAAGCTAACCTCAAGCACCTGAGAAAAACATGCTTAAAAACGTCAACACAAAGGTTGGTGAGCTATAGTTTAAGTATAACAGTATGTAAGGTAGGCCACGAGATTTCAGTGCTACAAAGAGCGTTTCAAAACAGTATGATAAAGTATATGTTAATCGTGGGCACTTGGTAACTAACTTAACGTTTATACCCCCTGAAAGTATACTTGGCAAGTGCGTATGTTTACGAAGTATTAAACACTCGTTAAATGCTAGCGCTACTAGCCCGAGTGGGGATGTCAAACCCTATGGATCCATATCTAAGATTCGCGTTCACGGTTCAAAAACCAATGATTAAACGTTACCGAGCTAAAGGGAATGTTTATGCCGTTGTATAACCCACACATATATAAAGTTTAAGTACTCGTGCCTAGTATGTAAAACATAAAATTCGCATGTATTCTCAGTTCCCAAAATAAGTTAAAGTAAAAAGGGAATGCTATAACTCACAATGATAAAGTAGTCGTAAAGTCGGTTCAGAAAAGGTGTGCAAGTAATCGGTCCGAAGGTCCTCAACCTAAGGCAAATAGTACTAAGTCAGTAAATCGTCTTAATAGGTTTAAAAGTATGTAAATAAGGTCTTAAAGGTCATCATCATTCATCATCAAACAAAAGGCGTAAAGTAAGTTTCGTTTATGAAAGTAGTTTTAAAACAAAGGCTGACTTCAGTCAGTCACCACGGCCTCTACCCTTACTGAATTAAGGTGATACCAGTGGCCATGGCTCCGTACATGAGTTCTTTAAGTGTGGTAAAATTTACAGAAGCAAACTCGTCTTCGTTTGACCGTGGTGACGGTTTAAGTGCGAGTAGGTCAGAAATTTCTGCACAACGTTAAAGGACATAGTGACGATCGGAGGGCCATAAATCCTAAACCGTAACTCGGATTAGGACAAGTCCTATATGAAAAGTTATCTACTCGAAAAGATCTATTTGAAAATAATAACCACAACAGCCCAGATCTACTGGTCCGTTACAGAATCAGCAAAACAGTAGGGTTTGGACAGAAGCAGTAAGTTTAAGTGAGTTCCAGTGGTCTTGGTGCTTGATGTTCATCATGGTTCTCATCCTTGATGCATATAGCTTCAAGTGTACAACTCGTTGATGTGTCTACATCATCTCAACCAAGTCTTGACCATCATAACACTAGTGTAAATCTAAGACATGAAGTTCAACTCACTTAAGAGTTGCATGTAGTTTGATGAACCAAAGTTACATCAAAGTCTTAGGTTTGACCCTTACATGAACTATAAAAGAAATATTGAACTATAAACTTAAAAGTAAACTAACTAATCAAGATCTTAAGATGTAGAACATAGTTCTTAGTTAGATCTTGAAGATCCAAGACCCAAAAGTCTAGATCAAGCATAAGTATACAAAGTTATATTTAAAGAAAACTTATTTACATGTTCTTGAACCTTTAAGTTATCTTTTAGTTCCAAGAGATATGAGATCAAGACTAACTTGTAGTACTTGACCAACAACAACCAAAATCATACAATTAAAGTGCAAGTAACACTAAATAAAC
Organism: Rutidosis leptorrhynchoides; assembly: GCF_046630445.1. Lineage (NCBI taxonomy): Eukaryota > Viridiplantae > Streptophyta > Magnoliopsida > Asterales > Asteraceae > Rutidosis > Rutidosis leptorrhynchoides. Next base: position 199,034,797 of record NC_092343.1, on the reverse strand, counting down.
AAGTAAAAGGTTCATGGTTTGTTCATACTTTTAAAGATTCAACCAATGTTTGATCTTTAAGTAAAGTAAACTTTAAGTTTACTTCAAGAACTACAAGTATGATTTTAATCAACACATGAACTTGCAATCTTTAAAGAAAGTATATGTAGAACCTAAACTAGAGAGTTTAGTTCTTGAATGTTCTTGTTAATACAAGATAAAGTGATGAACAAACTAGTGAGTTTGATTCATAACAACATGTAAATAACTAACTAACAAAGACAAGTAACTAACAACAATGAACAACAAGTATCAAACAACAAATGATGATGATGATTAGAGGGTGAAAGGTCACGGTTTTAGCAAGAAAAAGAAAGGGAGAAATGCTTCAAGTTACTTACAAGAATGTAGAAGAATTGAGAGAGAAATGAAGCAAGTATGTGTGTGTGTTTTTGAGAGAGAATTCTAGTAAGTAAGTAATGAATAAATTGAAACCAAAACCTCCCTCTAATGGCTCTAAGGCCACGGTTTCTGCAGCAATTAGGGAGGGGGGAGTTGTTCTTTGGTTATTAGTGTGTTAAAGCTTCAAAAGTTGGACAAAAGATGGGGTTTCATGGGGATAACAAGTTAACTAGATTCCAATTGATGTAACTAACTAGTTTCCATGTTCAAGTAATACTTACTAGTGGAAGAGTGGGCTAATTAGTCCACTTAAAGTGTAGGGTGGGCTTGTAAGCCCAAAGTCATAAGTCCATTTCACTACTAAAGCCCAAGTTCACTTAATTAACAAATTAATCCATTTAAAGCCCAAGTAATTAACCAACAACCTTAGTTAATTAAAATGATTAATAAAACTAATCATGAATGTAAATAATATCTAAAAATATTATTCGTGAAAGTTCCGGGTGTCACAAAGACGTTTCGGGCAATTAAAGTCAAGTACGTTAAATCATGGCAACATATAAATGTAATAACATACATTTGTTTCATTACACGTATTAATAATAACAATTATTAATAAATAAACGTTGGAAAATCCAGGGTCGTTACATTTAATAGGATTTGTACTCTATTCAAAATCAGAGAAGTTGAGGATGAACAGATCTATCTCATGTTGTTTCCCTGGACTTTAAAGGGAGAAGCCAAAGATTGGTTAGAATCATTACCCAAAGGAGCGATTGACACATGGGATGTTTTAGTTGAGAAATTTCTTAAAAGATTCTTTCCGACATCAAAGGCGTGAGACTACAAGGAGAAATTGTTACGTTCGCTCAAAAGCCAAATGAAACTCTATATGAGGCGTGGACAAGATTCGGAAAGTTGTTACGGTTTAGACACTTATCAAATAGTGCAAATATTCTACCAAGGATGCGATGTTGCTACACGAAAAGACATCGACACATCAGCTGGTGGTTCCATTATGAAGAAAACTGCAACCGAAGCCCAAAAAATCATTGATAACACAGCCTCCCACTCGTATGAGTGACACCAGGAAAAAGATATTTTTCGTTCATCAAAAGCGGCTAGAGCCAATTCTAGTCATGACTTTGATTCCGATTATGCAAAAATAGATGCTTTCGAGAGACGAATGGAAAAGATAACTAAAGATATTCACGCAATACGAATCAGTTGTGAGCAATGCAGTGGACCAGACTTAACGAAAAATTGTCACATTGAGCAAACGATGGAACAGAGTGAGAATGTTTCCTACATGAACCAAAGGCTGGGAAATAATTATCAAAATAATTATCAACCGCCAAGACCAAACTTTAATCGAAATCAAACCATTCTTTACAATCCAAATGGACCCAACAATAACTCGTACAACCAACAAGGTCCAAATAACCAACCAACTCAAAACAACATTTTCAATCAACAAAGACCTAGCTTGTATAAACCACCACAACAAACCGAAGAGAAAAAGTCAAATCTAGAAAAAATGATGGCAAAGCTAATGGAATCTCAAACACAATTTATTACATCTCAAACCCAAACAAATGAGAGGTTTGATCAGTCATTAAGAACTCAACAAGCTTCTATTTTGAATCTATAAAAACACGTAAGTACTCTTGCTAGCATGATGAGTGAGAGGGAATAAGGAAAGCTACCGAGTAATACTGAAGTAAATCCTCGGAATGAGAATGTTAATATGGTGTCAACGAATTCTGAAAAACCAGCATCAGAAGATGGGAAGGTTTTAGATGTGAGTAACAATGAAGAAGTTATAATACCACTACCACCCAAGTATGTAAAGCCAGTGGTGCACCCTACTGACCACCCATCCCGTTTCCAAGAAAAGGAGTTGAGTATGAGCAAGTAATAGGTAATAAAGTTTGTGATACCTCTGAAAAGAAGAAGAAGAAGAATAAGAAAATGCAAGAAAAAAAACCGTAGAAGTAAACTTGGTGAAGACAGTTTCACCAAAACCTCCACCAAGGTTGGGTGATCCGGGTGAATTTATTGTTCCTTGTCTACTTAGTGATTGTGTCATGTATGATGCACTAGAATATTTAGGTGAGAGTGTGAGTGTTATGCCTTTTTCATTATATAAGAGATTAGGAGTAGGTGAGTTAAGTCTAACGAACATGAGTGTTAGACTCTTTGATCAAACCATTAAGCACCCAGTTGGAATTGCTGACAAGCTACCCGTTCAAGTGAGTAATTTAACATTTCTAGTCGAATTAATTTTTATTGATATAGAAGAGGACTCAAACATTCCTCTAATTTTAGGTCGACCATTCTTAGCGTCCACCAGGGCGTTATTTGATGTAAGGGAGGGTAGAATGACACTTAGTGATGGTGAAAAATTGGTCACCTTTGTTTGTCGAAAGTCTAAATCTCCACCAACTAAAACCGTAGAACCAATAAAAACGATTGGTAAGAACCATATTGTTTTACCAACTCCAAAGGTAGTGCTTAAGAATAATAAAACGCCTAAGTGTGGGGAAGATGAAGTAAAACCTAATGATGACCTGATAACAAAGAACCCCGTTGTTGATACGAAATTAAATGACTCCGTAATTAACAGTTCAATGAAGAAACTTATTAAACGGATTCGTGATGCAAGAACCAAGGGGAACTTTAGGTTATGTAACCGGTTAGTATCCAATCTTTCGCCTAAAGAAAAGGCAAAACTAGTTAAATTTGTGGATATTACACAGGAGTCCGACCAATGGCTTAAAGCAAAAGTCACAGATATGCAAGTTGATTATGGTCCAAAAGAAATTGACAATGAAGTTAATCACAATTTCGACACCACATCTACTTAAGTGTGGGGAGATTCAAATGTTCTAAGAAAAAAATACTGTCTAGAGTTACTTGTTCTGTTCTCGTGTAGTTCCGAGAATTTAATCCGATTGGTCTTTTCCGCTAGCAGACACTAAAGAACTAGTTTTCTTCCCCCCATTCTGAATTTTATTTTGTTTTGTAGGTTTGTATGAAATTAATACGCTTTTTAAATTTTGTGTGAATTTAAAAACAAAATTTACTTTATTTCATTAAGTTTAAAAAAATGATTTCTAAAATTCATCGTAAGTTAAAGACTAGATCATAGAATCGAAATTGCTTTACTCAGGGAGGGGCGAAAAATTTTGTTATCATTATTTTTAATTTTATTGATCTAAAGTATACCAAAAAAATTAAAAAACCCAAAAATCTTTGCTTTTAAAACAATCGCTTTAACGACAAATTTTAAATTTTGTCGAGGGACGGACTAGGTAAACATACCGAAACTACCTAAAGTAAAACGAAACAAAATTTTAAAAAATTATTCATTTGAATTATTAAAGGTTTTAATAAAATATATATATATATATATATATATATATATATATATATATATATATATATATGTTTGTAGTTTATCTTATGTAAAACAGGGTAAAACAGCGCACTTTCAAAGACTGACATTAAGTTCAGTAAAAGCTACTAATTTTACGATAAGACGCAAAACATATGTGAAATTACAACAAAAGGAATGAACGATGAGGCGAACCATCTATCATTTCACGAGCTTAGTAATTACAAACTGGGTATTTTTAATCACTTTTCTACACTAATCACCCTCATGAATTTATAATTATAGTCTGATTTCATGCAAATGAGGGCATTGCATGATCTCAAGTGTGATAAAGGGTTATAAATTCTCTCGGGTTTACACTTAGTTTAATTGCCAAATTTTGTGAAAATTTGAAAAATTTTCAACTAAATGAATTCAAAATCATGTTTATACATATTTATGAACGATAAAACTAGGTGTTAATGCCGAAATTATTGTTACCTCGGAGAGAACATAAATGGAGAAACAACCCAAAACGATTGAATTTATTTAAAATGGAATAGAAGAGAATAAAAAGGCAAAGAAAAGAATAAATAAAAGCTAAGTGTGGGAAGAAATTATCAAGTTCTTTAAAACATATATCACATATATTTGTACAAGATTATTGCAGGTACTTTTGTTTTGAACTAAACTAATCAGTTTTACCCGGTTTATTGTAATACATTTGAAAGAAAAGATGGATCTACACGATGAATCAATTCCATCATTAAAAGGAAGTAAAGTCTTCCGAAAAAGACACGCGCTTCTTGATTTAGGTCAGGAAGTTGTCGTCCAGACCAGTTGTAGAGTCTACGAAAAACCTTGAAAAGTTTTCTCGAAAATCAGCAGGAAATCCACGAACCTCAGCATCAAACAGGGTCACCAAGTGGTCAGACTTATCCTAACCATGAGAGGATCTGTCTCGTAAAATGGAGAGGGCGCCGTTCAAATTAGCTTGATAAGACTAATGAATCAGACCCCCAGAAAGGATAATCTCCTTAAAGATTAAAAATCAGCTTTTAAGCATGATATTACTCAATCCTTGAGATTGACCTTATAGATTGAGAATTACAAACTCATGAAATTCAATGATATCTAAACTCGAGCTTGAACGATAAAATATTTTGATCAAATTAAAACCGATTTGTATTCTGAAAATCCATTTTCAATGCATTCATTACCATTGAACGTAAAATCCTAGGAATTCACCTGAAATTCATTAGGTCACCTGAACCAAATCGGGTGTCAACCATAAGAACGGTGTTTGCATAGCATGGTCGAAGACAGGACCTTGTGCCAGACCGAAAAATTATAGGATGATCTTTACTATTGCTCCTACAAAGGATAGTAATTGCATCCGACACGTTGTGGACCATGAACATCTGCATGTCATTAAACATTGCCTTAACAATTTCTTGTTCATCGCTTTCCTTTACAACCGGACGGTCGTTTACCGAAAGGTAATATACGGGACAAGTAAACTGGACGTGTGCTTTTCTAATACAAGGTTAGCAAGTGGGTGACACAAAACCACAAGTTTTTGAGCTAAAATTTTGAAATATGAAACCCACAAAACCCACAAAACATTTTGCAAACACCGGTGAAGGGTTATTCCAGAAAACTTATCTAGGGTAAAAGCTAGAATGAATTTTTAAAATATCAAATGTTTTCAAAAAGATTCAATTTCCTTAAAGGATCTAAATTTTTATAGTCATGTGGGACTGTAAACCACATCGTTACTATCATTGTTTATACTGCCGTATCAAAATCACTGATGTATAAAGTGTGAGAATAAAAAAAAAGTGATTCGAGTGAAGTGTGATTTTATTTCAAAGTTCTGTATTGCTTGAGGACAAGCAACGTTCAAGTGTGGGGATATTTGATAGTGCTCCAAATGAACATATATTTAGGCGCAATATCCTTCCAATATGTAAAGCTTTTAGTTGCTATTGTTCTATTTTTATGTAATAATCGTTTAAATAAATAAGTGCGAAGACAAAAGAAAAACACAATGATTTGAAGACGCAAATGACCAAAAAAGCTCAAACGTACAAGATATAATTCAAGTGGTTCAATTTATTGATGAGAAACGTCCAAAAATGACAAGAGTACAAGTCGCGAAACGCAAAGTATAAGAAATTAAATCGTACGAAAGGACGTTCGAAAATCCGGAACCGGGACATAAACCGAGCATCAACGCGCAAGTCAACGGAGTTAAAATTACAAGTCAACTATGCACAAGAATATAATATAATATATATATAATTATATAAAATTATATATATTATATATATATTTAAATAAAGTGTCGGCAAACTAGAAATCAAAGCATTGAGAGCTGGATCTGGTAGCCATGCGATCACATGGCATATAGGCACAAAGTCCATGTGATCGCATGGGCATCAGAAGTTGGCCAAGTGCTATAAATAGCCACGAATTCGGACGAGCTCAACACATCTCAATTTTCTTTCTTCCTCTGTAAAGAATTATATATATTTATATTTATAATTTAAAGTTTAAATTAAGTTTAATAATAATTGGGTTAATGTAAGAAATGTTTTAAGGTTTTGTAAGATGGAACTCTGTCCGTGTAACGCTACGCGATTAATCACCATTGTAAGCTATGTTCTTCCTTTTTAAATTAATGTATCGTAACTAAGTTATTATTATTCTTATTTGAGCCGAAGTAATTGTGATGTTGGGCTAAATATTAAGATGAGGTTATTGGATTTTGTACCATAATTCGGGTTTGAACAAAAGACCGACACTTGTGAACATTGGACTATTGACTATTAATAGATAGGGGGTATTGTCTAATTGAATGACAACTCATTAGAACCTGTCGAACCTATCTTCAATTTAGTTAATCTAATAATTATTAAATTGATTATGAATGTCCTATTTAGTGACGTTTATATGACATCATTTACAATCATTTGATTAATCAATTGGATTGGGTAATTGATTATTCATTATGGCCAAGTGACTAAATTAATGTATCATGGACTAATTAAAACAGGGGTGGATTACATACAAGGATAATTGGTGTAATTATTAACAAAGTATTAAAACCTTGGATTACACGCAGTCGATAACCTGGTGTAATGGTTAACAAAGTATTAAAACCTTGTTACAGTTTAAATCCCTAATTAGTTGGAATATTTGACTTCGGGTATAAGGTTAATTTGACGAGCATTTTATAATTATGACCGATGGACTATTATGGACAAACACCAGATAGGTATCAAATAAACCAGGACAAAGGACAATTAACCCAGAGTAATAAATTAAAATCAAAACGTCAAACATCATGATTACGGAAGTTTAAATAAGAATAATACTTTTATTTCATATTTCATCGTACCTTTATTTACTGTTATTTTAATTACTGCAATTTACTTTATCGCAATTTAAATTCTGTCATTTATATTATCGTCATTTATCTTTACGCTTTATTTAAAATCGACAAACCGGTCATTAAACGTTAGTCGTTACATGTATGTGTTGTTTCGAAGCCTATAAGTTAACGATCTCGTTTAATGTAATTAACCCATTGTTATTATATCTAATGAGATATATATTAAGGTGTTATTACATCGATGATCGTTACATGTATATATCGTTTTGAAATCCTTAAGTTAGTAGTCTCATTTTATGTACATAGTTCATTGTTAATATACTTAATGAGATACTTAATCATCATTTAATCATGTTAAATATATATATATATGTGTGTGTGTGTGTTCAAATATATATGTTCATATATATATCATCATGTCATTTACAAGTTATAACGTTCGTGAATCATCGGACAAATTGGGTGGTCAAACGTTTACATAAAATCTGTTTCAATTAACCAAGTCTTAACAAGTTTGATTGCTTAACATGTTAGAAATATTTAATCAAGTAAATATTAATCTCATTTAATATATAATCGTGGAAAAACCCGGGTCATGACATAGTGTACCTAATGGTCTACGCGTTTTTAGAACCAGGAAAATCGCGTAAAAAATGAAGACGAAAACGTCAGTATTGCGCATACTTAGTTTCATTGTTTTCGTAATTTTTTTCCGAGTTAAATGGTGGTGTCGGGATAATTTAACTCGCAGCGAGCGGAAAGATACGACCTGTTAAAAATGTGTGAGAAGTTTTTTAAAAAAATATTGGTTCTACAGTTTTAGCCCCTGCAAATTCTGCATGCTTAACATTGTTCAGGGAGACTTTTGTAAATCTGTTTTGTATTGCCCTTTTCAGCCTGATGAAATGACCAAACACTTCATCAATTGTAGTATATTTAGAATAGAATAGAATAGAATTTAGAGTTAAACTAGTCCGGATCCGGCCCGCGTGATGCGGCGGGGGCTTTCGGCCCGTGTATTCATATTTAACGTAGCGTTGTGTATTTACAGAGGAAAAAACGGCGCAGGTCTTAAGCGCTGTTTTAGATGTCGTTGTATTAAGCGTTTTTTTAAAAAGTGTCCATTTCGAACGTAGTTAGTTTCGTTTCATTTCGAACGGGCTGTCGTTGTGTTAAGCATTTTTTAAAAAGTGTCCGTTTTGCGTATAGTTAGTCCCGTTGGATTCGTGAGACAAAATTTAACTCGCACTGAGCGAGAAGATAAGGCCCGTTATAAATTCGGGGGGAATTAGTTTTTTTTTTATTTTAATAAAATTATATGTTTACACTTTGTACCCCTAAGAAAGTGTAAATTTGGGGGGGGGGGGGGGTTGTGTAAATTGAGCCAAAGTTTAGGGATTGACTGTAGTGTGAACGCAAACTCAAAACTACAATCCAAAACAACTTAAACTACACATTTTCACATGTTTTTAGTATATAAGGGTTAATGATATAAATATCTTTATGGTACAAAACATAATTTCATAATACGAGTAATACATACGAAGTAGTTTATGTTTTGGTCTTTGAAATTAGTCCGGAGCAGCCTGCGCATTGCGGCGGGGGTTTTCGGCCTGCATGTTCGTATTTTACGTAGCGTTGTGTATGTATAGAGTAACAAACGGCTCATGTTTTAAGACCCGTTTGGATGTCGGTGTGGTTAGCGTTTTGAAAAGGTATCCGTTTCGGACGTAGTTAGTCTCTTTTTGTTCGTAAAATTATTTTAAGTTTAATGGTGGTAGCGGTGAAAATTAATTTGTGATGAGTAGGAAGATAGGGCCCGTTAAAGTTTGCGGTGAGTTTTAATTTTTGATTTAAATTAAAAAACTGAAGTTACATTTTTAACTCCTAAAGAATTTAAGAGCCCTAGATAGTTGAGAGGGTAAAGTGAAAAATCAAGTGTGAAAGCAATCGGTGAAACACCATTTTGGCTGGTACGACATCAACTTTCATTCCTTTTAGTATATAACTAGAAAATTGGCCCGCGTGATGACGCGGTGCCTTTCGGGTTATATAATCATAGTTAACGTAGCGTTATGTATGTACGGAAATAAAAATGCTTTGTTACGGGTGTTTTTGGATAGACGTCGTTAGTACCTAGTATATCTAATGGCATATGCATTTTTAACATCAGGAAGATTGTGTAAAAAAATGTAAACATAACCATCGATATGATGTAAGTAGTTTGGGTTGTTTATTGTAAGTGTACGTATATGTATTGAAGATAGCCCGAGGTGTTTAGCGTTTTTTGAGAAGTGTCCGTTTCGCGTATTGTTAGTCCCGTTAGGTTCGTCAAATTTTTTCGAGTTGAACGGTGGTCTCGGAAAAATTTAACTCGCACCGAACGAGAAGATAGGGTCTGTTATAAATTTGGGTGGAATTAGTTTCTTTTATTTTAATGTAATTATATATTTACACTTTCTACTCCTGTAAAAGTGTAAACTTAACGGGCCGTTGTGTAAATTGAGCCGAAGTTGAGGGACCGTTTATAGTGTGAACGGAAAATCAAAACGACAAACCAGAACAACTGAAACGATAAAAATTCGGGTGTGTTTTAGTGGTATAATATATATATATATATATATATATATATATATATATATATATATTATAGTGTTTTTGAAATTGAAATATCTAAATAATAGGTATCCAAATTATTTGTCTTTAAACATATATGATTTGATGCTTTTGTTTTTTGTTAGTTAGTTGTGTGGCTCTTAACATTATTTTAATAACTATTTATAATATATATATATATATATATATATATATATATATATATATATATATATATATATATATATATATATATATATATGGTAACATTCCCATGAGAATCGTTTTCGTACATAGATAATAGGTTACTCATCATTATAAAATGCATAAATTAATATTAACTAGATGCTTCAAGGGGATGCATAACTCATGTTGCGTATAGTAATATGAGATTACGAGATTTCAATTTTGGGGATACATAAATAATTTTAGTTCCTATCGCTACAAATATCGTAAAGTTAATCTTTTAATTTTATAATTTCTAATTAATGGGGTCATGGATCATGGATGGTTAGTCTTGTATGGCCGCTGGTTTGCCATTCAAGAAACATATGGTGTGTGAAGTTTCTTTGACTGAAAAACGAATATTCAAATTAACAATATCAAAGATGAAGATACTTCGTAAACTGCTTTGAATTCGGTGTGATTGAATTCCAAAACTACCCATGATATAAGTTTCTTTTCAGTTTTTTATCTCTCCTACTTTCTAACTGTAGATTAAAATATCAAGGCTTAAAATTGTTCTCACCAATTTATATTTGTGAGAATGTTCTCACTTGAACAATTATATATATATATATATATATATATATATATATATATATATATATATATATATATATATATATATATATATATATATATATATATATATATAATTTCAAAACTACCCATGATATAAGTTTCTTTTCAGTTTTTTATCTCTCCTACTTTCTAACTGTAGATTAAAATATCAAGGCTTAAAATTGTTCTCACCAATTTATATTTGTGAGAATGTTCTCACTTGAACAATTATATATATATATATATATATATATATATATATATATATATATATATATATATACTAGGTCTTAGAGCTCGTGCGTTGCACGGGTGTGTAAAAAGCCGTACAAAAACTTAAACAGATTATATCATTAAAGTATGTAAATAGCGAAAGTAAATATAACGTTAGACCTCGTGCGTTGCACGGGTGGTTAAAATAATCGTACAAAAATTAATTGATTTTTTCAAACAATTATTCTTTTGAGTTTAAGAACCCGTGGTGTTGACAAATTTTAAAAGTTCTTTTAAGTTTAAGAGCCTGTGGTATTGACAAATTTTAAAAGTGATTTTGTGTGGTATTATTAACTTAACGTCTACAAATTTTTTTACTTCTCACAATTAATATCTTTTTATGAGTCATTTGAAAATTTGTCATGGAACGTGTCACAACAAAAACACGTTAATAAAGTCTAAGTTATATTTGTTATATGTTATCATTATATAATATATAATAACTCTTGTATAAAACATATATAAGTCACATGTTAGTGTATATATATATATATATATATAGGGTTATGAGCCTGTATGTTGCACGAAAATTGCATATTTATGATTTCGTAAATATAAATATCGGATTTTGAGCCCGTGCGTTATATTACTGTTAATGAGCGGAAAAAATTTAACTATGAAATATTTGGTTAGTAAAAAATTCATCTATATAAAATCGTATGTGAGATATAAATGATAAATTTAGAAGAATAAAAAATGATTTTATATAAATTAAAAAAAAATGATAAATTAATTTTATCTCCAATGTTACGATTAGCACAATTAGATATTGAGATATAGATTGTAACATACGAAATCTGTTACAATTATTTATGGATATTGAGATATAGATTGTAACATTCTTAATATATTACGGCATTATATTATACAATATAATTATAATAATTATTGTAAATAATATATATAATCTATACATATAACAATCCATAAATAACTTTCAACCAAAATTAAGAAAAACTTTTTCTTTTATATATATATATATATATATATATATATATATATATATATATATATATATATATATATATATATATATATATATATATATATATATATATATATATATATATACTGTCTTTGAAATTGAAATATCTAAATTATTTGTCTTTAAACATATATGATTTGATGCTTTTGTTTTTTGTTAGTTAGTTGTGTGGCTCTTAACATTATTTTAATAACTCTTTATACTTTATATACTCCGTATTTAAAAATGAATAATACTAAGTATAATAGTATGTTCTAATTTATCTCTCAATTTTTTCAAGCTAGTAAGCTTCATATATAAGGTAAACAAAAAAATGTTGTATTTCAGCTTCATATATGAGTTACACAAATAATGTTGTATTTCATTTTAGGCGTAATACAAGTACAGCTATTAAGTACGTATTAGTCTGTAACATATTTTTGTTAGCGTGTGGCCAGATAAACACATCTCCTCTATTCTCCTCTATATATACAAGAATAATTATTAATTAATAAATATTTTCAAACACTCTTTAATGACCATTAGATCAACTAATTACTTCACCATGCTGCTTGATCATCTACAAAACATATTAGCTAATACATCATTATTGTGACGTAATGTCTCTATAATATCATTCAATTCAATCCAATTCAAATTTAAAAATAAAAATAAAAAATACGTAAATATTAATTAGTTAATGTCCTTTATGTCATACTTAACAACATATACTCTTGTATTACTTGTATAGATAATAATTGAATAAATTAATATAACCAATAGGCCCAATACATAGATAGTAGATAGCTAAAACTAAAAGAAAATTTTAAGGATAAATGGTGATTTCTCTCGAGAAGCAATTGGATAAAACTTCAAATGACCAGATAGAAAGCCTAAGATTTGATAAGTATTGTGAGGACGTTGGGGGTACATGGTGACTCGTATACGGTTAATTTGAATAGAGTTGGTAATGTGCATGATGAGGTCAATTAGGTCGAGAGTGGACATCGATAAAAAAAAAAGGCGTTTAGAAGAGGTAAATGCGATTCTTGACAATTTGGCGAATGTTGCTACCGGACATAGTGCGAGTCGTAAGTATTGTATTAGTGCGAATAGGGAGTGTAGAGGTCATTGTAAGAGTTAGCATGAGCACGCTAGCAAGTCTGGGTTCTATGGGGGGGAAGACGAGTGCTTCGAGTGTGATGACCCGTCCAAATCCACTTGGACGAATACATCATTCATTGATTTCATAGTGAGGTTTTGACCTCTATATGATACGTTTTGTAAACATTGCATTCTTTTGAAAAGGCACACCATAAATGAATATATAAATCCAAAGTTTTCGACGTCTGATGATTTCTACGTATAGACAATCACCGTATATAATAGTTTTTAACAATACATCCGTTGACAATACAGTCGAATAAGATACATGATGATGATTTTGTGAATGCAAAGTTTTCTCGAATAAAGCATGTATGACTCCATGCACATAGCTTGTATAACGTATAAGCAAACATCGGAAGACTTCTAGGAACCTGAGAATAAACATGCTTAAAAGTGTCAACACAATGGTTGGTGAGTTCATAGTTTTAATGTTGCACATAATCTGTATATAAAGGTGGATCACAAGATTTTAGTTGTTTCATCCAGAAATGTTTATCAAAAGATTCTACGAAATTAAGCACCCTGGTAACTAAACTTTAACGTTATAATAAGTACCTCTGTTTTAACATACATGCAACCAACATATACAATACACGCAATCCAACGTGTACTAAACTTAAATAGTATACGTCTGTTTTATAGTTCAGGCTAGGGTTTCTATACCTGGAACAGACAGGGATGTCAAGCCCTATAGATCCATATATAACTACTCGCGCCCACCAGTTCTTATAACCGGCAGTTACTAATTACCAAAGCTAAGGGATTTTCGGTTCAAACTCAGTGTAGAATTTAGTATGTACTTGTGTCCATTGTTTTTAAAATAAAGTGCATGTATTCGCAGCCCAAAAATATAGATTTGAAAAGCAATTAAAAAGGGAGCAAATGAAACTCACCTTAGCAGCACATAAATTCATTCACCGAAATGTGATCGAAACTCGGAATGCAAAATAACCGTAGATCTCAACCTAGAGAACATATGTTGGTCAATACATGTCTAATAAGCTAGGTCGGGTCATAGTGTATCACAATCCTAATGCTCGAGACCGACATGCAAAAGTTAACAAAAGTCATCTCAACAGTCAACATGACCCAATATGATCTTTAAATCTTTACATGTTTATTAACATAGTATAAGTCTTGATAATTGAACGAATTTATAATTTATCAAACTCAAAATATTATTTATTTCAGGAGCTATATTATATTTGAATTATCATGGCAATCGAAAATATTTTATTATTTCACATAGTTTTCCAATACTTGTAAAATCAGACTATAGTGTTTATAAAGCTTTAAAACATGATAAGACAGTCAATTTTGATAATTGTTCAACAAAACGAGACGTGTCTTATATAAGAATTCATTTACTCGACTAGTAATATCTAAAAATCCAATTTATCAATCTCATAGACAAGTTGTTTAAATATTAATTTATAGTTTCAAACACAATTTCAATTAACGTTAAACATAATTCAGTTGACCATATCTTTTAATCCGTTCATCGAAATCACGCGATTTCTAAATGAAAAGTTATTAATTTTTCGCCAGCTTTCCAATAACATGCATATCATATACCTTATATCAGTAGTATATGTATTAAATTCGTGATTCATCGTAAAACTATCTAACGACGAAATTTAGCATACAAGCATGTATAAACATATATACTCGAGCACTAGACATGGATACACTATTAAAATATAAAAGATAAGGTATGAATGCTCACGTATCAATATTGTGATTCAATATTGTAGAAAAGTACGTAGACGCAACGGAGATGATAAACACTAGGTTTGACTTGCGAACAATACCCCCGAACATTACCCATAACCTCCATAGCTATAACCCATAGTTTCCTTAGCTTTGACTCATTTGAAAACTCGGTTTGAAATCATTTGGACATGACCTCGTCGTAGTATTTTATGTATAACGCTAATAAAAATAACATTAATACTAATGATAATAATAATAATAAGATTAATAATATTATTAATCTTAATAATAATAATAATAATAATAATAATAATAATAATAATAATAATAATAATAATAATAATAATCATATATATTTATTTTAGAAAGCAGAAGAGAAATAGAATAGAGTGTGAAGAATTCGGCCAAACTGATCGAGCTTTATACACTTTTGCTGAATTCAGACCCCATGCGATCGCATGGCCAGCTGGTACGCACCCAATATGTTTTGTTTTCTTGTTTGTCGATATATTATTAAATAAATATATAGTATATATAATTTATATTAATTATTTATATATTATATTATATTCTCATGCCTAGTTAACTTGTAATTTTGGTTCCGATGTCTTGTACGTTTACGTTCGACTTATGTCCCGGTTCCGGTTTTTCGAACGTCCTTTCGTACGCTTAGGAAACTTGTACTTTACGTTTCGTGATTCGTACCTTTGTCAAAATATAGTCTTAAATTATCAATAAACTATATTACTTAAAGTGTATCTTGAACTTTTGAGTGTTTTGGTCATTTGCTTCTTTAAATCATTTTCTCGTTATTTATCAAAGTATATTTAATAATATTATTTTAAATCAAAACGTTTTATGACCAAGTTAATATTTTATTTTATAATATTTGTAAAATATACATACATTTTTATTTTGAAATAGTGTTTTACAGTAGCAAAATAATTTTTACTGTAGCAAATAGTGGTTTTTAAAAACACTGTAGCTTTTCGGGTACTGTAGCAATTCAAAAATACTGTAGAAAATTAGTGTTTTACTTGTTGATCTTAAACGTTTTAGTTAACTTATCTAAATATCAATCGAATCAATAAATGAATGTTACTATCGTTTACTAAATAACTTGAAATTATATATATGTATATATCTTTATTTAATATACATAAATCAGTTTTTAAATACACATTGCAAATTATTTATAATTAATTTTAATAATTAATATTCCAACTTATTGTGTATATATATATATATATATATATATATATATATATATATATATATATATATCTATTTACAAATAGATGTTTGTAAATCGTCGGTAAATAGTCAAAGGTTAACTGAATATATAAAGACTTTGCTTATCTTGTCGAAATCATATAAAGATTAAGTTTTAAATTTGGTCAGAAATTTCCGGGTCTTCACAGTACCTACCCGTTAAAGAAATTTTGTCCCGAAATTTGATAGAGATTGTCATGGCTAACAATAAAAATGTTTTCATGACGAATATGAGTTGATAAATAGTGTTTCATCATTATTAACTAATATAGATAAAATGATTTGATTATGTGAAGCGTACGAGTGAAGCTGTCACAAAAGGTTGAGATAGAGATTTAACTTTTGACGTAGTCACGTGGATTTCTGGATTTCAAGGAATTTAAAGATAATCCTTGAAATCTATAATAGATTTGATTCTCCGGTAATTAAGGAAATTAGGATCTTCTTTGATTAAATGCAATGATCTATTTCGATTGCTCTGTCGGATATTTTACTATAAATCCACTCCCTTCGTTTCCTTATTTCCATGGCTCACATCTTCTATTCTTTCTGCCTCAATTTAAAGTATTCGTTAATATGCTCCATCCAGTTCTGATTCTTGATATACTCCTAACTTTCATATCTGTCATTCTTCTTTTTCATTTGCCGCCGAAAGAATCTATTTACTTCTACTACACTCTTGGTTTTATAGTGTTTTTAGTTCTCCCGTGTCTTTATACTGCTATATGCATCGATATACACGGTTTATAATTTCTGGGTTGTTGTTGAGCTTTATATCTTCCTTTATATCTCGATGTCTCTGCTTCTGTCTTTCTATAATCATTGACATCCACAGTTAATGCTCTCTTCAATTTTCTGCGATTTATACTCCCATTTCAATTTCGGAGCTTCATGCTTTTGTTTTCTCTTCGCAAGTAATGGTCCAGAATTCGTAGGTATGGAGTTTCAAATGAACATGGCTAATGTTTTAAGAGAGAAATTGTAATAGCACGATCTTGATTGGTTAAATTACCAGAATTCAAGAGAAAAGATAGAACTATCAAGAAATTATGTTCTTGATATGTTTATATACTAGATAGAGTGTAAGAGTCGTGTAACATGGCACATGATGACGTTATGATCTGTGAATCATCACGTTCCATTAGAAACTCAGCATGACTTACTGTAATATAATCACGTTGATCAAGTGTCATTATATTATACTAACTCATGCTTCAGTTCCCAACACTACTTCAAAAACATTCATATTTTAAAATTCGAATTTTTTCAGAATTTAGAAACTAAAATAGTTTTCTTTATGATGTAACGCAGATATCGCGAAGAGATACATAATTTCAGATAAGAATAGTTATGAAAATATCTTCAGAAATATCGAGGATATTTATAATAAAAGATACGATGATATCTTAGAATTTCTAATATCGAAAGATGATAAAGAAGATTTGTCCGTAAAGGTTTAGAGTCAGGAGCAAGGTATTCGTTAATGACTTCAGCAGATACTGAATCATTTGGATTCTTTAAAGGCAGGTTTAGTCTTTGTGATTTACCCACAGCCTCCTTCATGGTTTGCTAAATCTGTTTTCCAGTTCCAAACATTCTCTTTTTCTGAGCTTTGCAAACACACCACTCTTTATTATCAAACTTTTGGCCATTAAGACCATTTACAGTTTTGCTGCTTCATCAGCATTTAAAGTTATCATAACCAAATCGTCAGTTATCAATTCGAGGTGTTTTCAAGAGTTTGAAGAGTTTGAATGAAGATTGTAATTGTGAAGATACATATGATGTTCTAAAATTGTGAATGATTCAAATATTTTTCTAGGTTTTCTGAATAGAAGTGATGTCCTAGCACAGTTCTAAAGTCAAAGTATAGCTTTGAAAGATATAGGAATCTAAGAGTGATATTTTCTGTTAAATCTTAACTTGGATTCTGATTTTTCAAAATCAAAATATGTAACCAAATTTGGATGCGAATGGTTGTTTTGATTTCTAGGGGAAGATTGTATATCGTGGTGAAAGTAGTGAGTATAGTTGATGATTTGCTGAATCAGAATCGAAGAATGTAACATATTAATTGTGAATTTATATATCTTTTGGGTATTACCCACCCGCTAAAAGTTTCACAAGTAATATTTTGTACCATAGAATTTTATTACAGTCTTTATGAAAATATATGTATGTATATTTTCTTCAGCTGTAATACAGATTTAATGAGTTAATATCATATTAAGCTCATTTGATTTTCGGCTGGATTAGAAATGAATAATCTCTAAAACATTAAAGATTTCTTAATCTTCACAGAGTATTTTACTAATGTAATCAATACTTCGTTATTCAGTTTTATTGATATTTCCTCATTAAATCATGTTGGTGATTATGGAACTCTTGCTAACTTCGCAAGGTACGGATGATGTTTTCTCGAAAGTTTCAAGTACATCGAAAATGAAAGTGTAAAATCAAACATGTATTAGAATAATACACTTGATTTATTATGAAATGAAATCTATTAAGTATAAGCAAAGATTATAGTTAACGATTGTTAAATCATTAACGAAGGATTTACATCATAGCATATTAATAACATGAACTAACCGAGTAGTTAAGATTCACATGTAATAGCTTAGTACGAAAAGATTTATTTTGATTTCAAAATTCATATTTATATAAAATATTCATATAATTTATTTAGGGGAAATGAGTTAATACTTCATAACTCATTGATACAATATACGCATTGTTGATTTGTGATGATGTTGGCGATTAAGGAACTGGCTGAACTTGTGATGTTGTAGATGCTGCTGGTGCTGGTGATGCTGTCGGTACTACTAGTGCTGGTGCTGCTTGTATAACAAGTCTATTTTGTAACGCACGCACCATTCTTGTCAGAGTTTCTATTCTCCCTTCTATTATCTATACTCATCCACTTATCTTGATTTACGGTTATGATTAGAATAAATAATCTCTAAAACTTTAGAGATTACATAATCACCGTAGAGTATTTCTCCGATGAAGTTATGAATCAATACTTCATCGTTTGTTGTTGTTGGTATTCCTTGGTATCTACAGGGTGTATGACGTTGATGCTCGTGGCACAGATTATGATGCTGAGGCTTGCGGTGCGGATGTTGTTGGTGGTGGTAATGGTACTGTTGGTGTTGATGCTGGTGGTGCAGTTGGTGATGGTGGGGCTTGTGATGCTTGTAAGTTCTGCATCATATTCTCCAAAGTCAATACTCGAGCGTGAAGTTCATTGACTTCTTCTTTACATCGGGATGATTGGCAGTTGTGTAATACCCTGTCAGAATCCACTAACGGAATATTAACTCCCGGTCCCACAGTTTAGCAGTCACGCCCTCTATATGAGACGTTTCCGAAAAGTATTCGCATTAATCATTAAAACAAAGTCATTTGTTAAAGAAAATGTAACTGGAAACATTTGACGTCAATGACTAATGTATATGAACCCAACATCTTAAAAGAAAACTGTTTAAATGCGAATATATGTTCTTGAAATAAAAACGATAAATATGCTGGATGCCGTCCAGTTCTAGCAGCAAACAGCATATAACTTCATATAAAGCGGAAGCACTAGCTCTATGTACCTGAGATGAAACATGCAAAACGTCAACAAAAAACGTTGAGTGAATCTAAAGGTTTAGTAAATCATTTCTTAAGTAAGGCCACAAGATTTTCTTAGAAAACATCATTAGAAAAGTATACATTATCATGAACACTTGATTATAAAGCTTTAACCTTTGCGTGAGCCGAGCACACATCTTTACTTTACTCTATACTGGCGATACACCGATTAAGTGTACGTGTTACAACTACATAAGCACCTGTTTAACGTTGCGGCGAGGTTTTTCAAACCTAACGGTACCGTCTCTATAAGTCGAGCTTACAAAGTAATTAATATAATCAAGCTAAGGGATTTTTGATCTGAACTCATATGTAAATTCTTTGTAAGTTACTTGTGCCAAACACGTAAAACATTTGTAAAAAACATGCATCTCATCCCTGTAAAAACGTAGTAGGGACTGTAGACTCACCTTAGCAAAAGCACTCGTAAAGATCTTAGCAAATCGTACTGTTGTCGAAACTCTCGACTGAACAACGCAACCTAATCAAGTAAATCATCTTAAGTATACACTAATAGGTCAAAATTTGTCAACCCATAGTGTACGCAAAGTCCTAGTGCTCAGACTGACTCAACGAACAAGTAAAAGTCAACTAATCTAAGCAAGTCAACAAAAGTCAACCAAAGTCAAACCAAAAGTCAACTCGGTCAAAGTGGTCAAATAAAGTCACACATCACAGTAGGTTATGCAAATATTGTCAATAAGTCAAACCTAGGTCATATAACATGTTATAGCTCGTAGTTTAGCAAATCGCATTTTCCGCACCTTGTAACATACTTTAGAAATTCGTACGTCGTACAGAGATACATCCATAACACATAGCACGTAAATCAAATAATTATGATCAACTCCAGATCATTACTAGACTTAAAATAAATTCCAAAAAGTCCAACCAAAGCCTCATACGATAATTAAAAGTCAGAAGTAAGAAGGGATCAAGTCTGAGTTCATTACAGAAATTTCTGCTCGCGCGTCAGTTTTTAAACATTTTTCAAACAATATAGAAAATAGATTTTAATGAACGGCAAATTGGTGTCATCTCAAGACATCTCAAAATTTAAGTGATAAAATAATCAGAAGCATTGCTTTAGCCAATTCATACAGATTTTCAAAAAATTACAGACTCATCAGTTTTTGACCATCAATCGGACATAACATTTAGACGAGCATTTATGTCATGGAAAATCACGTTCTTGCAAGTTCGCATACAAATGAAACATATCAAGTAACATATAAATTAACATATTACAGAAGATAAAAGTATAAATCAATTCCTAGTTCATTCTATAAATTTTTATTTGAACTTAAAAACTAATTCAGCATACTTTACAAATCAAATATTCGTTTTATCATAACGGGAGCATTACATAACGTTTCGACGCAAATATTTAGTCCAAATTACATAACTTTTCACAAGGAATATATTAGTACACTTTATATAAGCTAAAACACATAGCATGTATCTCAGAAAATTCGGATATCATGCAAACCCTAACGAAAACTTTGATTACGCATATCTTGAGCCTACGATAATGAAATCACGCATAATCTGAGTCTAAAATTAATAAATTTTCGATATCTTTCTAATTAAACATATTAAAAAGTCAGATCTCATATCAATTTAATCAGATCATCAATAAAAAAATTCGTTTTTCAATCAAACAACGTTAATTACGCAATCAATCAACAATTAACAACACTAGACATCATTAATTGAGCACTAGACTCTAATACACTATGTAATTGATCAAAAAACTGAATTAATAAAGTTAAGGTTACTAATTATACCTCAAATTATTAAATTGCACACACTAACGTGTAGAGAACGATCAAAGGAACGTCTTTCGTGTACGGGGTTTTTTCAAAAATCAACTTTTGATGGTGTTCTTGGGTGGTGATGGCCGACGGCCTCAAAGGGGGTGAGGGAGAGCAAATTGTCAATCAAAAAAAAGAAGGGAATGAGGGTTCACAAGTTTCCATTTTCTTTTATATCCTAGTTTAGGGCCCTAATTAGCTAATTAATGACCAACTTAGCCCAAAACAAGT
Source organism: Rutidosis leptorrhynchoides (assembly GCF_046630445.1). Taxonomy (NCBI): domain Eukaryota; kingdom Viridiplantae; phylum Streptophyta; class Magnoliopsida; order Asterales; family Asteraceae; genus Rutidosis; species Rutidosis leptorrhynchoides. Next base: position 199,013,192 of record NC_092343.1, on the reverse strand, counting down.
CCAAAAGGGAAAGGGGGAAGGGGGTTCGGCCGTAGGGCCCTTTTATGGGTATCCTGGGCTCGTTTTGCTGATTTACTTGTACGCGCGTGGTCCGTTTCGTTGCCGTTAATCGTACCGGGTCTCCGGAACATTAACTAGTCGTTGAAACGCAATCACCGAGTTTAATTCATTAAATAAATAATAAATTAAAAATAATTTTCCTAAAGTCAATAATTATCGTAAATAATTATTGTGTCGTTTTTCTGAGTTCCGTAAACTGAAAAGCTTTCTAGACGATAAACTTAATCGTAACGTTTCTAGTTATTTCGATAACCGAAAATAAGTTCGTAAATTAATATAACATATTAATTCAAACATTCCTCTAATAAGTATGCATTTAATTCTATTAAACACACAAATCTAAGTATCATCGTTAAATACTTAACGAACAATTAATGATAGCAAACAGAAAAAGTCGGGTTGTTACATTACCCACCTGTTATGAAAAATTTCGTCCCGAAATTTTAGTGGTCATCCGCCGTAGTCGTCTCCTCGGGAAACAGTTGCGGATACTTAAGTCTCATATGATCTTCACGCTCCCACGGGATTCTGGTCCTCTACGGGCATTCCATATAACCTTTACCAGTGGGATTCTGCTTTGCTTTAGTTGCTTAATCTCTCGATCCATAATCTCAGCAGGCTCTTCAATGAAATTAAGCTTAGGATCAACTAGCACTTCATCTAAAGGAATCACCAAACTTTCATCTGATAAGCACCTCTTCAAATTGGAAACATGAAAAGTATCTTGAATCTCGCTAAGTTCCTGCGGTAGTTTCAATCTATACTCTACCTGTCTAATTCTTTCGGTAATCTCAAACGGTCCAATATACCTCGGACTTAACTTTCCTCTTTTTCCAAAGCGCACTACACCCTTCCAGGGTGACACTTTGAGCATAACCTTGTCTCCAACCTAAAATTCCAAATCTTTCCTCTTAAGATCTGCATAGCTCTTTTGACGATCTAGTGCTACTTTAATTCTTTCTCGAATCTGCACGATTTTCTCTATCGTTTCATGTACAATCTCAGGACCAGTTAACTAACTATCTCCTAACTCAGTCCAACATAAAGGTGATCTGCACTTTCTGCCATACAGTGCTTCAAAAGGCGCTGCCTTTATACTTGCGTGATAACTATTGTTGTAGGAAAACTCTACTAACGGTAGATGTCTATCCCACCCAATTCCGAAATCAATCACACACGCTCTTAACATGTCTTCTAGTATCTGAATCGTCCTCTCACTTTGCCCATCAGTCTGCGGATGGTAGGCTGTACTCATGTCTAAACGAGTTCCCATGGCATCTTGCAAAGCTTGCCAAAATCTAGATGTAAATCTATTATCTCTGTCGAAAATAATGGATAGCGGCACTCCATGTCGTGAAACTACTTCCTTTATGTAAATCTGTGCCAACCTCTCCATCTTATCCTTTTCCTTAATCGGTAGAAAATGAGCAGACTTCGTAAGACGATCAACGATAACCCAAATCGTATCATAGCCTCCTATCATTTTAGACAACTTAGTGATAAAATCCATTGTAATATTCTCCCACTTCCATTGGGGAATCTCTGGTTGTGTCAACAAACCTGAGGGTTTTTGATGCTCTGCCTTAACTTTAGCACAAGTCAAGCACTTACCAACATAAGTAGCGATTTCGGCTTTCATATTAGGCCACCAATACAGTGCCTTAAGATCTTGGTACATCTTGTCGGATTCAGGGTGAATAGAATACCTCATCTTGTGTGCCTCTTCTAGCACTAGTTCCCTTAATCCGTCAAACTTCGATACCCATATCCTGTCGATAAAATACTGGGTTCCATCGTCTCGAGTAACAAACTTCTTATCAATTCCTCGAAGTGATTCGGTAGCAACGTTCTCTTCTTTCAATGCCTCTAGTTGTGCGTCACGTATCTGAGAAGTAAGGTTCCTTCGAATAGTCAAGTTCAACGCTCTAACTCGAATAGGCTTAACTCGCTCCTTCCTACTCAAAGCATCTGCCACTACTTTAGCCTTACCGGGATGATAGCTAATGTCGCAATTGTAATCGTTCAACAATTTAATCCAACGTCTCTGTCTCATATTAAGCTGTTTCTGATCGAAAATATGCTGCAGACTCTTGTGATCAGTGAATACAGTGAACTTAGTACCATACAGATAATGTCTCCATATTTTTAGTGCAAAAACTACAGCACCAAGTTCTAGATCGTGAGTCGTATAGTTCAACTCATGTATCTTCAATTGTCGGGATGCATAAGAAATCACTTTCGTACGTTGCATCAACACGCAACCAAAACCTTGTCGTGAAGCATCGCAGTAGACTACGAAATCCTCGGTTCCTTCGGGCAAAGACAAAATCGGCGCAGTCGTTAACTTCTCTTTTAACAACTGGAATGCAGCTTCATGCAACTCGGTCCATTCATACTTCTTACCCTTGTGAGTCAATGCTGTTAATGGTCGGGCAATAGTAGAAAATCCCTCAATGAATCTTCTATAGTAACCAGCAAGACCTAAAAATTGTCGTATCTGCGTTGGCGACTTAGGAGTCTCCCATTTCTTTACTGTCTCTATCTTCGCAGGATCAACTTGAATACCATTGAATCCCACGATATGACCCAAAAATTACACTTCTCACAACCAAAAGTCACATTTCAAAAATTTCGCGTACAACTGCTCCTTCCTGAGCATTTCTAGTAACAAACGGAGATGTTGCTCATGTTCTTTCTCATTTTTAGAGTATACCAATATATCATCGATAAACACTATAACAAACTTGTCTAGATATAGCTTACACACATGATTCATGAGATCCATGAATACAGCCGGTACGTTCGTCAATCCAAATGGCATTACGGTAAATTCATGATTACCATAGCGTGTTCTAAACGCTGTCTTTGGTATATCTGCTTCCTTCACTCTCATCTGATGATAACCTGAACTTAGATCGATCTTAGAATAAAATGGCGATCCTTGCAATTGATCAAACAAGTCATCAATCCTCGGCAACGGATATCTATTCTTGATATTCAACTTATTCAACTCCCTATAATCAACACAGAGTCTCATAGATCCATCCTTCTTCTTCACAAACAGTACTGGAGCTCCCCATGGTGACGAGCTCGGTCGAATGAATCCTTTATCTAAAATTTCTTGCAGTTGACTAGATAACTCATGTAATTCGGGTGGTGCAAGTCTATACGGTGCACGCGATACTAGCGCCGCTCCAGGAACTAAATCAATCTGGAACTCTACATCCCTAAGCAGAGGTAATCCGGGTAACTCATCTGGAAAAACATCGGGAAATTCTCTAACAATGGGCACATCTTCGATTTTCTTGCCTTCAGATTCAGTCTTGCTTACGTGAACCAGCATAACAAGACAACCCTTTCTCATGTGTTTTTGCATCTTCAAACAGTTAATGAAATGTAACGGCGTATTGCTTCGCTCTCCATATACCATTAGAGATTTACCTTCAGTAACAGGAATACGAATCGCTTTCTGATGACAAACAATGTCGGCTCTATTCTCGACTAACCAGTCCATTCCAACCACAAGGTCGAAACTTCCTAGCTTAATCGGTATCACATCTATCTTAAACAACATTCCAGCCAAAGTCAAAGTACAATCACGGTAAACCTTATCAGCACTCATTAGATTACCATTACCTAGCTCTATGGAATATAAGTTTTCTTGTGATGATACAACATTCTTAAGATTATGGTAAAAATCTCTAGACACAAAGCTTCTATCAGCTCCGGAATCGAAAATTACATAAACATGTTGATTATCGAGAAGAAACGTACCCGTGACTAGCTTAGGATCATCACGAGCTTCACTGGAGTTAATGTTGAAAGCTCTTCCTCTTGCAGGTTCATTAGTCTTACTAGCAGTTGGGCAATCCTTCCGGAAATGACCTTCTTTTCCGCACCCATAACACATGTTCATACCAGTTTTACACTCGGCAGCCAAATGTCCACTCCTCTGGCACTTGTCACACTTTCTCAAACAATCCCCCGGATGATGCCTATTACACTTAACACATAACGGGAACTTTCCCTTACAACCAGAATTAACATTTGGGGTTGCAGCATTACTCTTAGCAGTATCTTGTTTCTTAAAGGGCTGCTGATTGTAATTCTTCCCTGAGTTATTGTTGTTGTTCCATTTCCTCTTATTATCATGAGTTTTAATCTCATTTGAGGCAGGAGTCTTTCCTCGCTGTTCAACCTGATTGATTAACTCACTAGCCATCTCGACAACTTCTTGTATAGTTCTCGGCTTCGAAGTAGTCACACCACTTTGAATCTTCTCGGTCAAACCGTTCGCATAAAGAGTGATCTTACGGTGTTCGGGAGTAACCATATGTGGACACATGAGAGCAAGCTCAAAGAATATCTTGTTGTAGCTAGTCAAATCAGTACCCACTAGATTCAGGTTTTGGAGTTCTCGCTCCATCTTAACAGTTTCAGTGTTGGGACAATACTCTTCTATCATCCGTCGTTTCAAATCCTCCCATGGAGTCTCAAAAGCCTGATCCATACCTACGGAATTTGCATAAGCATTCCACGATGTCAAGGCGCCATCTGATAACTTAGAAGTTGAAAACTTCGTTCTATCCGCATCTCTACAACTACTGATACGGAAAACTGACTCGAGCTTCTCAAACCAACGAGTCAAACCAACTGGACCTTCGGTGCCATTAAAAGAGCTTGGTTCACAACTCGAGAAAGTCTTATACATGCACCCTGCTTGTCCATCGTTCTGAGTATTGGTCGTATCCTGGTTTTGCTGATTCGTAGCGTTCACATTGTTGCTGTTGGTTCCATTACGGAGTTCTGCCACGGCCTCGGTTAATCCTTCGGTAATCCACCGACGAACATCAGCTTGGGAAACTTTCTTGGGCGGCATTATCTTTCTGGTCAAGATAATACATTCGGTTAGTGTCAATGAAATCGATATATAAAATATACTAGCAACGGAACGATGCATAGTAACTAATATTAAATCATGACGATTTTAGTAGCACTAGTGATATGTGGTAGCGATATATAGCATTTAGTAGTAGCAGTAGTATGAACAATGTACACTAGTAATCATTATCACTAATTAGCAATAGTAGTAGCAACACTAAACATAAATCGCCATTAATAACCCAATACTTAAAGAAACAAACTCTTCGTTCAATAATCATGCATAACCAACGAAAGTAACATATTTCTCATGTCATAAGTAAAACCACATAAGTAAAGCCACATCTAACAATGTAAGTGCGAGCATCATATAATAAACAATAATAATTAAATAATGTTCAATAGCGTGGAACAAGTCTAGTCGAGCGATCTCTATTTGCGTTTCTGGAGTTCCTTTAACAAGTACTCGACCATTCTCTCTAAATTTTCGACTCGCAACGTGAGGTCACTAGGGTTATTGCCATTAGCAGCAGCAGTAGAGGTACTAGGTTTAGAAGTAGATGTAGAAGCATCATAGGGATGAAAATGGAGACACATCTCAAGTGACTGATTATCATAGCGAAAACTCTTATAAAATGGGTTATTACACCGAGCAGGTCCTTTCGGTATTCTACGGTACCTCTCAGTCCGTAGGGGTTAACATAATCAGGTTTAACAAAAGGTGACTGGGGTGAATCGGGTACATCAGGTTCGGATTCGGATTCGGGCTCCGTTTCTTCCTCAGAATCCTCTGCCGGTTCCTTTCCTTTAGGCTCATTCTCGTGCTCGGTTTTCATCTCGGGTTCCGATTCAGTATCATCCACAAACTCGAGTATCGTATATCCTTGCGCTTGTACGGTCTCCTCGGATTCCGTGTCAGAGTCGGTAAGAATGATAGGATTGGAAGAAGTCATATAGCACTCAAAGAAAAACATAAAGTTAGTTACTTAGTAATCATGCCATAATAGATACCAAGTAACATAGTAATTTATTTAAGTTGGGTTCATGTAACTTAACAAGTCTATGGTTACAGTCTAGACGCATTAGTTGTCCAAATGTTCGACTCTCTAACGTAGCCTAGTCCTACGTAACTAACCTGGCTCTGATACTAAATGTAATACCCCGTCAGAATCCACTAACGGAATATTAACTCCAGGTCCCACAGTTTAGCGGTCACGCCCTCTATATGAGACGTTTTCGAAAAGTATTCGCATTAATCATTAAAACAAAGTCATTTATTAAAGAAAATATAACTGGAAACATTTGACGTTAATGACTAATGTATATGAACCCGACATCTTAAAAGAAAACTGTTTAAATGCGAATATATGTTCTTGAAATAAAAATGATAAACATGCTGGACGCCGTCCAGTTCTAGCAGCAAACAACATATAACTTCATATAAAGCGGAAGCACTAGCTCTATGTACCTGAGATGAAACATGCAAAACGTCAACGAAAAACGTTGAGTGAATCTACAGGTTTAGTAAATCATTTCTTAAGTAAGGCCATAAGATTTTCTTAGAAAACATCATTGGAAAAGTATACATTATCATGAGCACTTGATTATAAAGCTTTAACCTTTGCGTGAGCCAAGCACACGTATTTAGTTTACCCTATACTGGCGATACACCAATCAAGTGTACATGTTACAACTACATAAGCACCTGTTTAATGTTGCGGTGAGGTTTATCAAACCTAACAGTACCGTTCCTAGAAGTCGAGCTTACAAAGTAATTAATATAATCAAGCTAGGGGATTTTTGATCTGAACTCATATGTATATTCTTTGTAAGTTAATTGTGCCAAACACGTAAAACATTTGTAAAAAGCATGCATCTCATCCCTGTAAAAATGTAGTAGGGACTGTAGACTCACCTTAGCAAAAGCACTCGTAAAGATCTTAGCAAATCGTACTGTTGTCGAAACTCTCGACTGATCAATGCAACCTAATCAAGTAAATCATCTTAAGTATACACTAATAGGTCAAACTTTGTCAACCCATAGTGTACGCAAAGTCCTATTGCTCAGACTGACTCAACGAACAAGTAAAAGTCAACTAATCCAAGCAAGTCAACAAAAGTCAACCAAAGTCAAACCAAAAGTCACCTCGATCAAAGTGGTCAACTAAAGTCAAACATCACAGTAGGTCATGCAAACATGGCCAATAAGTTAAACCTAGGTCATATAACATGTTATAGCTCGTAGTTTAGCAAATCGCATTTTCCGCACCTTTTAACATACTTTAGAAATTCGTACGTTGTAAAGAGATACATCCATAACACATAGCACATAAATCACATAATTATGATCAACTCCAGATCATAACTAGACTTAAAATCGATTCCAAAAGGTCTGGTCAAAGCCTCATACGATTATTAAAAGTCAGAAGTCAGAAGGGATCAAGTCAGAGTTCATTACAGAAATATCTGCTCGCGCATCAGTTTTTAAACATATTTCAAACAATATAGAAAATAGATTTTAACGAATGGTCAATTGGTGTCATCTCAAGACATCTCAAAATTTAAGTGATAAAATAATTAGAAGCATTACTTTAGCCAATTCGTACAGATTTGCAAAACATTACAGACTCATCAGTTTTTGACCATCAATCGGACATAACATTTAGACGAGCATTTATCTCATGGCAAATCACATTCTCGCAAGTTTGCATACAAATGAAACATATCAAGTAACATATAAACTAACATATTCAAGAAGATCAAAGTCTAAATCAATACCTAGTTCATTCTAGAAATTTTTATTTGAACTTAAAAACGGATTCAGCATACTTTACAAATCAAATATTCATTTTATCATAACGGGAGCATTACATAACGTTTCGTCGCAAATCTTTAGTCCAAATTGCATAACTTTTCACAAGGAATAAATTAGTACACTTTATATAAGCTAAAACACATAGCATGTAACTCAGAAAATTCGGATATCATGCAAACCCTAACGAAAACTTCGATTACGCATATCTTGAGCATACGATAACGAAATCACGCATAATCGGAGTCTAAAATTAATAGCTTTTCGATATATTTCTAATTAAACATATTACAAATTCAGATATCATATCAATTTAATCAGATCATCAATAAACAAATTCTTTTTTCAATCAAACAACGTTAATTACGCAATCAATCAACAATTAACAACACTAGACATCATTAATTGAGCACTAGACTCTAATACACTATGTAATTGATCAAAAAACTGAGTTAATAAAGTTAGGGTTACTAATTATACCTCAAACGATTAAATTGCACACACTAACGTGTAGAGAACGATCAAAGGAACGTCTTTCGTGTACGGGGTTTCTTCAAAAATCAACTTTTGATGGTGTTCTTGGGTGGTGATGGCCGACGGCCTCAAGGGGGTGGGGAAGAGCAATTTGTCGATCATAAAAAAGAAGGGAATGAGGGTTCACAAGTTTCCATTTTCTTTTATATCCTAGTTTAGGGCCCTAATTAGCTAATTAATGACCAACTTAGCCCAAAACAAGTCCAAAAGGGAAAGGGGGAAGGGGGTTCGGCCGTAGGGCCCTTTTATAGGTATCCTGGGCTCGTTTTGCTGATTTACTTGTACGCGCGTGGTCCGTTTCGTTGCCGTCAATCGTACCGAGTCTCCGGAACATTAACTAGTCGTTGAAACGCAATCACCGAGTTTAATCCATTAAATAAATAATAAATTAAAAATAATTTTCTTAAAGTCAATAATTATCGTAAATAATTATTGTGTCGTTTTTCTGAGTTCCGTAAACTGAAAAGTTTTCTAGACGATAAACTTATGTAGAGACCCGTCCTAATCCTTCTGGACAAAGTCCATATCGATTACAAACGATTCACAATAGTTGATAGCATTGCGAGGTACTTGACCTCTATATGATACATTTTACAAACATTGCATTCATTTTTAAAAGACAAACTTTCATTTCATCGAAAGTTGATGACATGCAAACCCTTTCATAATATATTCAACTATAATTGACTTAATAATAATCTTGATGAACTCAACGACTAGAATGCAACGTCTTTTGAAATATGTCATGAATGACTCCAAGTAATATCTCTAAAATGAGCAAATGCACAGCGGAAGATTTCTTTCGTACCTGAGAATAAACATGCTTTCAAGTGTCAACCAAAAAGGTTGGTGAGTTCATAGGTTTATCATAAAATAATAAAATTCATCATTTTGATAGACGACAAGATTTAAATCCTGCATGGTACAAATGGGCCCGAATCCTATACCCACATGTAATGTACATGCGATATCTTTTAAATACAGTACACCTTTCTCGTGTACGAAATCATTTTCATAAATCCTAGTAACCGTACACATATCTCGTGCACAAAATATAATACACATAACCTGTGTATAAAAATCATTCTCTCGATACATAACATTCACATCAATTGGTGGAAATTATCATGTCCACATAATTCAACGGTGGCAATTATCATGTCCACATAATTCAACGGTGGCAATTATCATGTCCACATAATTTAATGGTGGTAATTATCATGTCCACATAATTCAATAATAATCTGCAGAACTTCTGTCTGCATAATAATTTATTCGAGGAATGTTTTGCTTGTGTCTATCTCGTCAAACATTTATAAAAGAATTTCATGTATTCGCAGTTCAAAATATATTTCAAAAGCATTTAATAAAGCAGTTATAAAAACAGCGCATGCATTCTCAGTCCCAAAAATGTAAAGAGTAAAAGGGAGAAAATGAACTCACACATATAAATATTGTAAAATAGTTAATAAAGCATTTGCATGTATTCTCAGCCCAAAAATGTAAAGAGTAAAAGGGATTCAAATGAACTCACCATACTGTATTTTGTAGTAAAAATACATATTACGTCATTTAACAAGTGTAGGATTGACCTCGAATTCACGAACCTATATCATTTGTATATTTATATTAAAATGTATAATCGTAATCGAGCAAATATATTATTATTAGGGATGTAGTTTATTTATATAATAGATTAATAAGTTTCATTATATATGTTTTCATTTTATATATATAGATATATATTAATATAGTTAAGTAATGTATGGTAAATATATTTATACATATATATAATTTGTTTGTTAAACTAGTAATTGTAGTAATACTAAAATAATATTTGTAATGGTAGAAATGCTAATATTGATGATACCTAATGTTACTAATAAAAATAATAGGGTTAATAATCTTAGTGATAAATATAATGGTATAATATTAACTATAAAAATATTAATCTTTACCGTTAATGATGGTTTTGATAATAAATCTTTATAATAATGATAATTATAGCAGTTTTTTTTAATAAAATGAAAAATTTAGTAATGATGGTAATAATTATTTTGATAATAGTACTTAATATTTAATAATAATAATTTTAACTATTTTAATGCTAATAATAATAATACTTATGTTCATAATAATAATTCTAATATTTATAATGATACCAGTACTAATATTAATGAATATGATAATAAATTTTATTATGTTCATAGTAATAATATTCGTAGTCATAATAATGATATTAATACTAGAGTTATAAAAATAACAATACTAACATTAGTAATTAGTAATACTTATAGTAATATTAATAATAATAACTTTAATACTTATAACTATGATAATTATAACTATGCTACTTAATAATATTAATCATAATATTAATCATACATCTAAATTTTAGGAGTAATAACTATAATAATAATAACAATAATTAATAATATTAACAATAAAAATAATAATAATAAATGACTTTTGAAATTGAAACTACCTTATTAAAAACGAATTCAAAAAGAACATAGGCCACTGCATGCCTCGAACCCATGACCTCCTGGTAACAAGTAACACCCATGACCACCTAGCTAGGTTCGTTTTTCAGATTATATTTAAAACCGAATTGTTTTAACCCATTTCTGTCTATCTCCTCTTCATCATTCATGGTATATCTCGTGGTCTAGCAGGAACACAAATTGGGTCGGCCCAACAGGACAGCCCACACACAACTCATTTATGGCCCGATACAAAAAAATACTTGGCCTGTTAGTTGATTTAGATATCGGCTCCACTAAAAAAAATAAATCGACCCGATACAAAACAATACGAACTCGAAGTTTTTGGTTTAAAACAATCCGATATGGCTGATAAGGACCTCCTTTAAAGCAGGAAAGGCAACTAAAATTTGACCAGGTTTTATTGGGGCAGTCTTCCACCGAAAGTAATATCCAGCTGTACATTCCATCATTATTAAGATAACCCTAAAGTATTGTGTCGTCTCGTGATCATTATTAATATCATAACATAACCATTATCATTCCTTTTTATTTATATATCATCGCTATCCATATCTTGCTGTAACACTCGAGCATAATAGGTGGTTGATCAAGATTTACAAAAAGAATTTTAGAGAGATGAAGATGAGAGATGTGGTGGTGGTGGTTCTTGAGTTTGAAATTAAATGGAAAACAGAAAAATAATAGGATAGCAGGAGCAAATTTTAGCGGGTTTTGAAGGTATCGCGTTGTTGTTTGATCAAGCAAAAGCAGAAGGTGGTTATTGTTCCATCGAGCAGTAGCAGCTCAACTAGAAATAACAACGAACACGATACTTGCTTGACAACATGGGTTTCAATGTTGTTCTTTGAAGATGATGTTTGTGTTGCGATGGTTTCTGGACAGAAACATAAACAAGTCAGACGCATCAACAGCGGTTCACAGATTAAAGAGTGGTTGTTTAGGTTTGTCGAACAAAAATTAAAGAAAACAATAGTCGCTGCAGTCGATAATCATTTTAACAAAGACGTGTAACAGCAGTAGTATCTACTTTAAACACAAGCATGTAGCAGCACACATGGTGATGGTTTGAAGGTGATGCTTGGGCAGTTTTAGATCGTAATGGTGGTTGATGAATAACGTAACCGGATTAGTAAACTTGATCGAATAATAGAAAGGTGGTGATTCAAGGTGTCGGGTTTATGGGATGACCGAGGGTGGTGATGAATGGTTGTGAATATCTATAATACGGTAAAGGTGATGGTTTCAATTATGACAAAAGTGGTGTTATATTGGGTTTAACAGATGTAATTACCACTGGTTAACTCAATTACGTTTGTATTATAGCTTGATTTGCTCGACAACGGATCATTCTGTTAGAATTAAAGTAAGGAAGGAATAAAGTCTACTCTAACAGAATTTGGAGTCTTGTGATTGTTTGGAATAAACTTGTACTCGATTCAGACAGGAAAACAAAATTAACTATAGGTTGAAAACAATTGGAAACTGAATTCTTCCATCTTGTACATATATACGTATACAGTGTATTTATATGTTTATATACTTGTATATACATATGTAATCTGTATGTATCTGTGTACATCGTATATATCTAATTATATCTGTTCTTGTATATTTAGTTATATATTGATTGTATCTATATTCGAATCTAAATATGTAAAGAAAATATAATATTGATTTTACGTCCTTAATATTTAATATTTATGTTAATAATAATAATGGAACTTAATAATAAATAAATTAATAATAATGATAAAATCAATAATTCTAATAAACATATTAATATTAAAAATACTAAGAATAATAATAATAGAATTAATAGTAGTAATAATATTAAAATAATACTAGTAACATTAGAATTAATGATAACAATATTAAAAGTATAGATATTAATAAATTTAAATAAAAATGAGAATTTTTAGTAATAACAATGATATTAATAAAAATAACTGATATCATAATTTTGCTATTAATTATAGTAATAATGATATTATTAATAATATGATAATACTATAACAAATTAAATGTATCAACTCCATATTTATATCTTTTATATTAGAAATAATAAAAAAAATAATTTAATATAACAATTATATTTAAACTATATAATTTAATATATTAAATTTTCATTTTGTTAAATAGGTAATACTTATTTTATATAATAAGATATTTGAATTGTTTAATTTTTATGTACTTCATATATACATTATAATATCTATAATATTAGTTATATACAGATGTCATTTTAGTAATAGTTTAGTAATTTTATATATTACTTTATATTTCAATTCAAATGATTAAATTGAATCTTATTACTACAAATATATATACACTTATATTTATAATCATATCTATATATATTTACATATTTATTTACACACAATTGTTCGTGAATCGTCGAGGATGGTCGAAGGTCAATTGAATCTATGAAATAGATTTCAAAACTTTCAAGGCTTAACAATACAGATTTTGCTTATCGTGTCGGAAACATATAAAGATTAAAGTTTAAATTTGGTCAGAAATTCTCGGGTCATCACAGTACCTACCCGTTAAAGAAATTTCGTCCCGAAATTTGATTGAGGTCGTCATGGCTAACTATAATAATGTTTTAATGACGAATATGAGTTGATGAAATATAGTTTTATCATTATTGAGTAATACAGATAAAATAATTTGATTACGTGAAGAGTATAAGTGAAGCTATCGCAAGAGAGTGAAATGAGTAAATGTATATTAGTTTTAAACGATGACGTAGTTATGATTGATTTCCGGAATTCAGTGGATTTAAAGAAAATCTTTGTAATAAGATTTGGTTCTTCGGCGATTTAGAAAATCAGGATTTTCTTTGATTGAATACAATAATCTGTTTCGATTGCTCTGTCGGATATTTCACTATAAGTCCGCCCCCTTCGTTTCCTTATTTCCATATCTCACATCTTCTATTCTTTCTTCTCAATTCATACTTTAAAATATTCGTCAATATGCTCCATCCCATTCTGATCCTTGATATCCTCTTAAATTTCATATCTGTAATTCTTCTCTTTCATCTACCACCGGAGGATTTTATTTACATTTACTATTACCTTGGGGTTATAGTATTTTTAATTCTCCCGTGCCTTTACGTGGCAATACGTATTGATATGCACGGTTTGTAATTTATGTGTTATTGTCGAGTGATAATGCTAAAAACGAACATATATTTCATAGCATTATTCCTCAAGAAAGACAAGATTTTAGTTGGTATTGTTCGATTTACAAGCAATATTCGTTTAAATATTAAAAAGTGAAGACAAAAGGCAGAATCGACAAATTTAAGACAAAAAGGTCCAAAGAGCTAAAAAGTACAAGATACAACTAAAAAGGTTCAAAATATTGATGAGGAACGTCTCAAAATGACAAGAGTACAAGTTACAAGACGCAAAGTACACGATATAAAATAATACGCGAATACGTCCGAAAATCCGGAACCGGGACCTGAGCCTAGAAGAAACGCCCGACGCAACGGACCAAAAATATCTAGTCTACTATGCACAAGAATATAATATAATATATATATAATTATATATAATTATATATTATATTATATATTATTATTATATTACGTCGGCAAGAAGAAAACAAATCAATTTGGCTGGATCCAGGGTGGCCATGCGACTCGCATGGCCAGAGGCACAAATCCATGCGAGTCGCATGGAGTGAAAATGTTGGTCAGGTCCTATATAAAGCCAGTTTTCTGCCGAGTTTGATACACATAATTTTAATCTCTCTCAATATATACGATATATATATATATATATAATTTATAATTTATATTTTAATTTTAATTTTAATTCTAATAATAAGGGTATGTTAGCGAATGTTGTAAGGGTGTAAGTCGAAATTCTGTCCGTGTAACGCTACGCTATTTTTAATCATTGTAAGTTATGTTCAACCTTTTTATATTAATGTCTCGTAGCTAAGTTATTATTATGCTTATTTAAAACGAAGTAATCATGATGTTGGGCTAATTACTAAAATTGGGTAATTGGGCTTTGTACCATAATTGGGGTTTGGACAAAAGAACGACACTTGTGGAAACTAGACTATGGGCTATTAATGGGCTTTATATTTGTTTAACTAAATGAAAGTTTGTTAATGTTAATATAAAGATTTACAATTGGGCGTCCCTATAAATTACCATATACACTCGATCGGACACGATGGGCGGGGTATTTATATGTACGAATAATCGTTCATTTAACCGGACACGGGAATGGATTAATAGCCACTAGAATAATTAAAACAGGGGTGAAATTACATTCAAGGGTAATTGGTGTAATTGTTAACAAAGTAGTAAAACCTTGGTTTACACGCAGTCGATAACCTGGTGTATTCATTAAACAAAGTATTAAAACCTTGTTACAATTCGAATCCCCAATTAGTTGGAATATTTAACTTCGGGTATAATAATAATTTGACGAGGACACTTGCAATTTATATTTATGACTGATGGACTGTTATGGACAAAAACCAGACGGACATATTAAATAATCCAGGACAAAGGACAATTAACCCATGGGCATAAAACTAAAATCAACACGTCAAACATCATGATTACGGAAGTTTAAATAAGCATAATTCTTTTATTTCATATTTAATTTCCTTTATTTTATATTTAATTGCACTTCTAATTATCGCACTTTTATTTATTTTATTTTATCGCACTTTTAATTATCGTACTTTTTAATTATCGCAATTTTATTTTATCGTATTTTTATTATTCGCAATTTCATTATCGTTATTTACTTTACGCTTTAATTTAAAGTCTTGTATTTATTTTATATTTTACATTAGGTTTTAACTGCGACTAAAGTTTTAAAATCGACAAACCGGTCATTAAACGGTAAAAACCCCCCTTTATAATAATAATATTACTTATATATATAATTGTATTTTTATAAAAGTAAACTAATATAGCGTTGAGCTTTGTTTAAAGATTTCCCTGTGGAACGAACCGGACTTACTAAAAACTACACTACTGTACGATTAGGTACACTGCCTATAAGTGTTGTAGCAAGGTTTAAGTATATCCATTCTATAAATAAATAAATATCTTGTGTAAAATTGTATCGTATTTAATAGTTTTTCTTAGTAAAATAATAACTATTTTATATACTACCCCGCTGCACATCAAGTATTTTTGGCGCCGCTGCCGGGGAAATTCGCCGAAGCGAAACGCCATATTTTTAATTTTTAAGTTATAATTAGTTTTGGTAAAATTTATATTTTTAAAAATTAAAAAAATATATAAAAAAAAAAGCTTTTAAAATCGAAAAAAAAAAAAAATATTTTAAGTATATTTTTAAGTTTTTCTTTTATTTTTAAAAAAATTATAAAGTATTTTAAGTTTATTTTTAAGTTTTTATTTTAATTATATATATATATTTTATTTAAATTTAAAACAGAAAAAAAGAAAATAAAATATTAAATATTACGTGACCTGTCATTTGAACCAGTCCAATTGAACCAGTTCAGGGTATCCATGCGACTCGCATGACCCACCCCCTTAAATCATGCGACTCGCATGAGGGGTCTGACAAGACCACAACCAAACCCTAAAAACGCATTTATTACGGTTATTATTTAATTATTATTATTAAACCCTAATCTTATTATTATTATTATAATTAAGTTTTTAGTTTATTTTATTTATATTACTTTTAAACTAGTTTTATTTATTATAAACTTAATACTTTTATTATAAAATATAAAAATAATATTTTTATAAAATCTAATATTTTTATAACTTTTTATAACTTTTATATTTTGTACCTTTTTAATCGTTGTAGCGTAATATTTGTATTTTTTTAGCTCATATTTAATTTTAAACTTAGTTTTTGCTATAGTTATTTTTACTCCTAGATTTTTAGGCTTTGCCGTAGAATTCCTTAAGTGCTTTTTCTTTAGACTAAGATTTAGGTGCTTTAGAATTTTGCGACGCCTTTTTAAGTTTTAGTTTCTTTTTAAGTTATTTCCATTTGGGATTTAGTTTTTCCCTGTAAGCTTTAATATTTTTAGACACCTTTTACTATGTACCAATTATCATTCCAATTAGTAATTTCAATTTGCGATTATAATTTTAAGTTAGTTGTAGTAATAAGGTTAGGTTAGTCAAGTATTTTTAAGTTTTTATAAGTTTCTTTTATTTTTCCGTCACCTTTTATTTTTCAACCATTTTTTCTTTTTTGACCTTTTTCGACGAACTCTTTTTCTCTCTTATTTCTCGCCATTCTAGTTTTTAGGACTTAGAATTTTTTTCTACTTCTTATCTAAATTTCTTAAAATAACGAAAATTTATTTTAAGTAGTTAAATTAATAGACATCAAAATTTTCTGGTTCGTAGTAATAGTTGGATTTGTACGTGGACCGGGTTATTGGAGCCAAACAGTCCTCAATTATATTGAGACCAAACGAATCCTGCCCCTCTGCTGCATCTTTTGGCTATTCGAAACGTGGGCAAAATCAGAAAAGTCTATTGATTGGATAACTTATTATAATTTTTCTTTCCTTTTAAAAACTAATAGGATATTCAGTGAATGCACCGAGCAAGACGTTCATCACCTTTTGTACGTTCACCACCTGTAACTCGATCAAGACATCGTTTAACAAATATCGCCGCCGTTGATTTTTCTTTAGAATCGTCATCCAGTCGACCAAGTACTTCAGTTCAAATTTCCGATAATCCATTTTTTGAACCCAACCTCACAATTGAGAATCCGGAAAATATTCAGGAACGGTTCATAGATCCTGAACCATTAAACTTTCCTCCGGAGCCACCAATCATTCAAACAGAGATTGTTGAGGAACGAACTATTAAATCAGAATCATCTAGTGATACCGATTCAACAAATTCAATTATGGAGAATCTGGAACCTTTAAGTATGGAAGACCGAATGAGAGCTAAACGCACTGGCTAAGGTCACGCAATTACTCATCCAGACATTAATGCGCCAGATTATGAAATCAAAGGACAAATTCTACACATGGTGACTAATCAATGCCAATTTAGTGGTGCGCCGAAGGAAGATCCAAATGAACATCTACGTACCTTTAATAGGATCTGCACACTATTTAAAATCCGAGAAGTGGAGGATGAACAGATATATCTCATGTTATTTCCCTGGACTTTAAAGGGAGAAGCCAAAGATTGGTTGGAATCGTTACCTGAAGGGGCGATTGATACATGGGATGTTTTAGTTGACAAATTTCTTAAACAATTTTTTCCTGCATCTAAAGCCGTAAGACTTCAAGCAGAAATTGTTACGTTCACACAGAAGCCAAATGAAACTCTATATGAGGCGTGGACAAGATATGGAAAGTTATTAAGAGGATGTCCGCAACATGGTTTAGACACCTGTCAAATAGTACAAATATTTTACCGAGGATGCGACATCACTACAAGAAAAGACATAGATATAGCAGCTGGTGGTTCTATTATGAAGAAAACCGAAACTGATGCTTACAAAATTATTGATAATACTGCTTCCCACTCACATGAGTGGCACCAAGAAAAAGACATCATTAGATCATCTAAAGCAGCTAGAGCCGATTCTAGCCATGACTTAGATTCCATTTCCGCAAAGATAGATGCTTTCGAGAGACGAATGGAAAAGATGACTAAAGATATTCATGCTATACGAATTAGTTGTGAGCGGTGTGGAGGACCACATTTGACAAAAGATTGTCTCAGTATTGAACTAACAATGGAACAAAGAGAGAATATTTCATACATAAACCAAAGGCCTGGAAATAATTATCAGAATAATTATCAACCGCCAAGACCGATTTACAATCAAAACCAGAATTATAACCGAAATATTCCATACAACAACCAACAAGGTCCTAGCAATCAACAAGTACCCAATAATACTTACAATCAGCAAAGACCGAATTTTCAAAACAAACCACCACAACAAACCGATGATAAAAAGCCGAATTTAGAAGATATGATGACGAAGCTAGTTGAAACTCAAACGCAGTTTTTCACATCTCAAAAACAAACAAATGAACAAAATGCTCAAGCATTTAGAAATCAACAAGCTTCTATTCAAAATCTGGAACAAGAAGTAAGTAACCTAGCAAGGTTAATAGGTGAAAGAAAACCGGGAAGTTTACCAAGCGATACAAATGCTAACCCCCGGAATGAAACAGCTAAAGCTATTACCACAAGAAGTGGTACAACACTTAAACCACCTGAAATACCTGTAACTTCTGATGAAACTATTCCTACTCCACAAGAACCACAACCTGATCAAGATAAGGAAAAAGAACCGGTAGTTGAAAAGGTTAATGAAGATAACACAGTTAAGGATAAACCTTATGTTAAACCATACCAACCACCACTTCCTTACCCGAGTAAAATGAAGAAAGAGAAACTTGAAGCCGAGCAATCCAAATTCTTGGATATGTTTAAACAGATAAATGTAAATCTTCCTTTCATTGATGTGATTTCAGGAATGCCTAGATATGCTAAATTCTTGAAAGATCTAATCTCAAATAGAAAGAAAATGGAAGAACTCTCGGCTGTTACTATGAATGCTAATTGTTCAGCAGTGCTGTTGAATAAGATACCAGAAAAACTATCTGATCCAGGAAGTTTCACAATTCCATGTTTTCTGGGTAGTCTTAGTTCAATAGAAGCATTGGCAGACTTAGGTGCTAGTATAAATCTAATGCCGTATTCACTATACGCTAAACTAGACCTTGGAGAATTGAAACCAACCAGAATAAGCATACAACTAGCCGATAGATCAATAAAATATCCTAGAGGGATAATGGAGAACATGCTAGTTAAAGTTGGTACTTTAGTATTTCCAGTAGATTTTGTTGTTTTAGACATGGAAGAAGATTCTCAAGTTCCTCTCATATTAGGAAGACCATTCTTAAACACGGCTAAAGCAATGATAGACGTGTTCGGTAAGAAACTGACCCTAAGTATAGAGGATGAGAGTGTTACCTTTTCAGTTGATAGAGCAATGCAACAACCACAATCTGCAGATGATACATGTTATTATATTCAAACTATAGATGCACATGCAGAATTATTAGAAGAATTTCCAGAATTACAAGGAACAGGAGAATGTTCTTTAGGAGAAGGTAATGAACCAATTGATGAAGCTGAAATGTTAGCTACACTTATAGCTAATGGATATGAACCAACAACAGAAGAAATTCAAATGCTAAAAGAAGAAGACAGATATCGATATAAATCATCGATAGAAGAACCTCCGAAATTAGAGTTAAAGCCACTTCCAAACCATTTGGAATATGCTTATTTACATGGTGAATCTGAATTACCTGTAATAATATCGTCTTCTCTTACTGAAAATGAGAAATCACAACTCATTTCTGTGTTGAAGGCTCATAAACCAGCCATTGCATGGAAGATTCATGATATTAAAGGAATAAGTCCTTCGTATTGCACACATAAAATCCTTATGGAAGAAGGTCATAAAACGTATATGCAACGCCAACGAAGACTAAATCCTAATATGCAAGATGTAGTTAAGAAAGAGATTATTAAACTGCTAGATGCAGGTTTGATATATCCAATTTCTGATAGTCCATGGGTAAGCCCAGTTCAATGCGTACCTAAGAAGGGTGGCATGACTGTCATCACAAATGAGAAAAATGAGCTTATTCCTACTAGGACTGTAACAGGATGGCGTGTATGTATTGATTATAGAAAATTAAATGACGCCACCAGAAAAGATCACTTTCCCTTACCTTTCATAGATCAAATGTTGGAAAGACTAGCCGGAAATAGTTACTATTGTTTTCTAGATGGATTTTCCGGATATTTTCAAATTCCAATAGCACCCGAGGACCAAGAGAAAACCACATTCACGTGCCCTTATGGTACGTTTGCTTACAAACGCATGCCATTTGGACTTTGCAACGCCCCTGCAACCTTTCAAAGGTGTATGATGGCGATTTTTCATGACATGATAGAAGAATGCATGGAAGTATTCATGGATGACTTTTCAGTTTTCGGTGATACATTTAAATCATGTCTAGTTAATCTGGAATGAATGCTAATTAGATGCGAAAAATCAAATCTAGTACTTAATTGGGAGAAATGCCATTTCATGGTTAAAGAAGGCATCGTTCTTGGACATAAAATTTCAAAAGAAGGAATCGAAGTGGATAGAGCTAAAGTAGATGTAATTGCTAAACTTCCACATCCCACCAATGTTAGAGGAGTTAGGAGTTTTCTAGGGCATGCCGGTTTTTACCGACGTTTCATAAAAGATTTTTCTAAAATTGCCACTCCTATGAATAAACTCCTAGAAAAGGATGCGCCATTCATCTTTTCAGATGAGTGTATCATATCTTTTAATATTCTTAAAGAAAAACTCACTAATGCATCGATCATGATAACACCAAATTGGAATCTACCATTTGAACTAATGTGCGATGCAAGTGATTTTGCAATGGGAGCCGTTTTAGGACAAAGGATTGAAAAACGATTTCAACCTATATATTATGCTAGTAAGACGTTACAAGGAGCACAAATGAACTATACAACTACTGAAAAAGAACTCCTTGCTATTGTCTTTGCTTTTGACAAATTTCGATCATATCTCGTTCTAGCAAAAACGGTGGTCTATACCGACCATTCTGCTCTTAGATACCTATTTTCAAAACAAGATGCTAAACCAAGATTAATCCGTTGGATCTTACTCTTACAAGAGTTTGATATTGAAATCCGAGATAAAAGAGGAGCAGAAAATCTCGCCGCTGATCATCTTTCTCGTCTTGAAAATCCCGAATTAGAAGTTCTAAATGAATCGGCCATACAAGACAACTTTCCTGATGAATATCTATTGAAGATAGATTATAAAGAAATCCCATGGTTTGCAGACTATGCAAACTACTTAGTTTGTGGATTCCTTGAAAAAGGATTATCATACCAAAGACGAAAGAAATTCTTCAGTGATATAAAACACTATTTCTGGGAAGATCCACATCTGTTTAAAAGTTGTCCCGATGGAATAATACGCCGATGTGTATTTGGAGATGAAGCTAGTAAAATTTTAAACCATTGTCACACAGGACCAACAGGAAGGCATTATGGGCCTCAACTAACAGCAAGAAAAGTTTATGAAGCTGGATTCTATTGGCCTACAATTTACAAAGACGCACACCTTCTTTGCAAATCCTGTGATGCATGTCAAAGGGCCGGAAAAATAAGTCAACGTGATGAAATGCCACAAAATGTCATCCAAGTATGTGAAGTATTTGACATTTGGGGTATTGACTTTATGGGTCCATTTCCAAAATCTCATAATAATCTATATATACTCGTAGCCATTGATTATGTATCTAAATGGGCGGAAGCACAAGCTCTCCCAACTAACGATGCACGAGTTGTAGTCAACTTTTTAAAACGTCTTTTTGCAAGGTTTGGAACACCGAAAGCTTTAATAAGTGATCGGGGTACTCATTTCTGTAATAATCAACTTGAGAAAGTTCTTAAAAGATATGGAGTAACTCATAAAATCTCCACCGCATATCATCCACAAACAAGTGGACAAGTTGAAAATACCAACCGAGCTTTAAAACGTATTCTAGAGAAAACCGTAGGATCAAATCCGAAGGAATGGTCCATTAAATTGGAGGATGCACTCTGGGCTTTTAGAACAGCCTACAAAACTCCAATTGGAACCACACCTTTTAGACTTGTTTATGGAAAAGCATGTCATCTTCCAGTAGAAATTGAACACAAAGCATTTTGGGCTTTGAAGACATGTAATCTTGATTTACATGAAGCCGGACGTCTACGATTAAGTCAACTAAACGAATTAGAAGAATTAAGACATGAAGCATACGAAAATTCGTTAATCTATAAAGAAAGAACGAAGAAATGACATGATAAAAGAATAAGAAGTTCAAAAGAATTTAAAGAAGGAGACAGAGTTCTTCTTTTCAATTCACGATTCAAGCTATTTCCTGGAAAATTGAAATCAAGATGGTCTGGACCATTCATAGTCAAAAGAGTTTTCCCATACGGAACGATAGAATTGATAAATTCAAATGGGATTGAATTTAAAGTTAATGGTCACAGAGTTAAACATTACATACATGGTCCGATGGAAGTCGACAACGAAGTTAATCACAATTTCGACACCACAGCTAACTAAGTGTGGGGAGAATCAAGTGTTTAAAGGATAATATGTATTTCTGTTAGAGTTAGATTTTCTGTTTCCGTGTAGTTCTCGAAAATGGAACACGTATGGTCTTTCCCTAGCAGACCCTAAAGAACTAGTCTTCTCCCCCCATTCTGAATTTTTATTTTTTTTAGGTTTTTACAAAATGAAGACTGCCTGTGAACTAAACCATGGTCTAATGCTACACGCTTTGATCACTAAACGTAATAATGACATACTACCGAGTGAATTGGTATCAGTAATCAGAGAAAGAATGGACGGAGTTAGAAAAGGATCCAGATGCGAAGATAATAAGTTACAATTTGGTAAAGGAAAATCAAAATCCGCAGCGAAAAGAAGAGCACGACACCTAGAAAGATGTCACAAATGCGAAAAATGGTCACATGGAGGTAAATGTTCAAATAATCAAACCTATTCAAATACCGAATTTGTTACTTTATGCAGAGATGGACCGTTCATATGTTTAGAAGAAAAGACAATGAATGCTCGAGGTTACGCCTATGCAGCCATGGAAAACCAATTAAACCGACTATCTTATGAATATAATAGATCATATAACTAAGAAATCTATTTCACAGGTATGTCTGTACAGTTTTTATTTTTATTTATTTTTAACCTTTTGATAATAAACGCTAATTTGTTCGCTAAAAAGTATTAAATTGGTATTAAATAAAATTAGGTTTGGCGACCGAAATTATTGATATCATTCAAAAATTTATTACATCACTGCGAAATTTAACGTTTATTCTTAAGGTATAAATATCTTTAATCAATCAACCCAAAATATTTCAAAAATTCGTCATGAGTTAAATTAGGTCTTTGAACCGAAATTACTTTACCGAAAAGAGGGGCGCATATTTTTGATAATATTTGACTGATTAAAGTAGGATAAAAAGACAAAAAGATTTTTAATTTTATTTTTACCATGTTTTTAAAATTAATATTTAAATCTTAAATTAATATTGTAAATTTTGTAAAAACAATATATTTAAAATTGTAAATATTTGAAAAATTAATATAAGTTTGGTGTGAATTTATAATATAAATTTTTAAAATAAGTTTGGTGTGAATTTATAATATGAATTTATAAATTAAGTCTGGTGTGAATTTTTAAAATATGAATTTTTAATTTTATGCATTTCAAATTTTAAGTTTGGTGTGATTTTTTTTTTTATATATATTAATTTTGAATTTTATAATTGTGTGAATTTAAAAACAAAAATTTACTCTATCTCATTAAGTTAAAAATATGATTTTTAAAATTCGTCGTAAGTTGAAGACTAGGTCTTTGAACCGAAATTGCTTTACCCGAAGGAGGGACGAGAACTTTTATTATCATTATTTTTAATCTTATTGATTTAAAAGTATGCCAAAAACATTAAAAAAAAAAACCCAAAAATCTTAGCTTTTAAAACAATCGCTACAAAAAGACAAATTTTAAAATTTTGTCGAGGGACGGACTAGGGCATCGTCCCGAAACGACCTCGTCTTAAAAAGAAACAAAATTTTTAAAATTTTATTAAATTTTATGTTTTAAAAGCTTAAGGTTTTAATAAAAAAAAAAAAAAAAAAAAAAAATACCTGGAAAATACCCCCATGCGAGTCGCATGGGGATGGGCAGGAAACCATGCGACTCGCATGGATACAAAAAACTGGACAGGATCAAAATTCCAGTCGACCTGCTTCTTTCTCACAATAAACACACATACACAAACACGAAAACCTCCCAAACTCTCTCAATTTTTCACCAATTTTCACCAAATTTCTTGCAAAAATTTCACAATAATCATGCCTAGATTCAGTAGTCTCAACCCCTTCAGGAGAAAGGTAAAGATTTCACCCCTAATCTCTTTAAATTCGAATCTTTGTGTTCTTGAGCTAGAAATTTTATATTTTGATTTTGTTAAATTTAGGTGTAATTAGAGCTAAATTGTTGTTATATTATGCATGTATATCCTAGATAGAAGCTATTTAACATGAATTGAAGCTAAAAACTTCAAATTTTTAAGAATCTAGGGTTTGTGTTCTTGAGCAATTTGGGGCTTTTTGATATAAACAGGTTATTTGCAAAGTCCAAATAGCATGCGTTTATAAGCAAAAGTACCATAAAGGCACGTGAATGTGGTTTTCTCTTTATCCTCGGGTGGTATTGGAATTTGAAAGTATCCGGAAAAACCATTAAGAAAACAATAGTAACTGTTTCCGGCTAATCTTTCCAACATTTGATCAATGAAAGGTAAGGGAAAGTGATCTTTTCTGGTGGCGTCATTTAATTTTCTATAATCAAACCAAACACACCATCCTGTTACAGTCCTAGTAGGAATAAGCTCATTTTTTTATTTGTGATGACAGTTATACCTCCCTTCTTAGGTACACATTGAACTGAGCTTACCCATGGACTATCAGAAATCGGATAAATTAAACCTGCATCTAGCAGTTTAATAATTTCTTTCTTAACAACATCTTGCATATTAGGATTTAGTCTTCTTTGGCGTTGCACATACATTTTATGACCTTCTTCCAAAAGGATTTTATGTGTGCAATACGAAGGACTTATGCCTTTAATATCATGAATCTTCCATGCAATAGCTGGTTTATGAGCTTTTAGCACAGAAGTGAGTCGATATTTTTCATTTTTTGTAAGAGAAGACGATATTATTACAGGTAATTCTGATTCACCATGTAAATAAGCGTATTCCAAATGGTTTAGAAGGGGCTTTAACTCTAATGTCGGTGGTTCTTCTATCGATGATTTATATCGATATCTGTCTTCCTCTTTTAGCATTTGAATTTCTTCTGTTGTTGGTTCATATCCATTAGCGATGAGTGTGGCTAACATTTCAGCTTCATTAATTGGTTCAGTTCCTTCTCCTAAAGAACATTCTCCTGTTCCTTGTAATTCTGGAAATTCTTCTAACAATTCTGCATGTGAATCTATAATTTGAATATAATAACATGTATCATCTGCAGATTGCGGTTGTTGCATGGCTCTATCAACAGAAAAGGTAACACTCTCGTCCTCTATACTTAGGGTCAGTTTCTTACCGAACACGTCTATTATTACTTTAGCCGTGTTTAAGAATGGTCTTCCTAATATAAGAGGAACTCTAGAATCTTCTTCCATGACCAGAATAACAAAATCTACTAGAAATACTAAAGTACCAACTTTAACTAGCATGTTTTCCATTATCCCTCTAGGATATTTTACTGATCGATCGGCTAGTTGTATGCTTATTCGTGTTGGTTTGAATTCTCCAAGGTCTAGTTTAGCATATAGTGAATACGGCATTAGATTTATACTAGCACCTAAGTTTGCCAATGCTTCTATTGAACTAAGACTACCCAGAAAACATGGAATTGTGAAATTTCCTGGATCTGATAATTTTTCTGGTATCTTATTCAACAGTACTGCAGAACAATTAGCATTCATAGTAACAGCCGAAAGTTCTTCCATTTTCTTTCTATTTGTGATTAGATCTTTCAGAAATTTAGCATATCTAGGCATTCTTGAAATCACATCAATGAAAGAAAGATTTACATTTATTTGTTTAAACATATCCAAGAATTTTAGTTGCTCGGATTCAAGTCTTTGTTTTCTCATTTTACTTGGGTAAGGAAGTGGTGGTTAATATGGTTTAACATAAGGTTTAGCCTTAACTGTGTTATCTTTATTAACCTTTTCAACTACCGGTTCTGTTTCCTTATCTTGTTCAAATTGTGGTTCTTGTGTAGTAGGAATAGAATCATCAGAAATTGCAGGTATTTCTGGTGGTTTAAGTGTAATACCACTTCTTGTGGTAATGGCTTTAGCTGTTTCATTCCGGGGGTTAGCATTTGTATCACTAGGTAGACTTCCCTGTTTTCTTTCACCTATCAACCGTGCTAGGTTGCTCACTTCTTGTTCCAGATTTTGAATAGAAGCTTGTTGATTTCTAAATGCTTGAGCAATTTGTTCATTGGTTTGTTTCTGAGATGTGAAAAATTGAGTTTGAGATTCAACTAGCTTCGACATCATGTCTTCTAAATTTGGCTTTTTATCATCGGTTTGTGGTGTTTATATTGAAAAATAGGTTTTTGCTGGTTGTAAGTATTATTAGGTACTTGTTGATTGCTAGGACCTTGTTGGTTGTTGTATGGAACATTTCGGTTATAATTCTGATTTTGATTGTAGATTGGTCTTGGCGGTTGATAATTATTTTGATAATTATTTCCAGTCCTTTGGTTAATGTATGAAATATTCTCTCTTTGTTCCATTGTTTGTTCAATACTGAGACAATCTTTTGTCAAATGTGATCCTCCACACTGCTCACAACTAATTCGTATTGAGTGAATATCTTTAGTCATCTTTTCCATTCGTCTCTCGACAGCATCTATCTTTGCGGAAATGGAATCAAAGTCATGGCTAGAATCGACTCTAGCTGCTTTAGATGATCTAACGATATCTTTTTCTTAGTGCCACTCATGTGAGTGGGAAGCAGTGTTATCAATAATTTTGTAAGCTTTAGTTGCGGTTTTCTTCATAATGGAACCACCAGCTGCTATATCGATATCTTTTCGTGTAGTGATGTTGCATCCTTGGTAGAATATTTGTACTATTTGATAAGTGTCTAAACCATGTTGTGGACATCCTCTCAACAACTTTACAAATCTTGTCCACGCTTCATATAGAGTTTCATTTAGTTTTTGTGTGAACGTAATAATTTCTCCTTGAAGTCTCATGGCTTTAGATGCCGGAAAGAATTGTTTAAGAATTTTTCAACTAAAACGTCCCATATATCAATCGCCCTTCAGGTAACGATTCTAACCAATCTTTGGCTTCTTCTTTTAAAGTCCAGGGATATAACATGAGATATATCTGTTCATCCTTCACTTCTCGGATTTTAAATAGAGTACAGATCCTATTAAAAGTTCGAAGATGTTCTGATGTGTGCGAGGGGTACTAGGAAATAGTATTATTTTTACAACGAAATACTATTAAATACGATACAATTTTACACAAGATATTTATTAATTTATAGAATGGATATACCTAAACCTTGCTACAACACTTATAGGCAGTGTACCTAATCGTACAGTAGTGTAGTTTTTAGTAAGTCCGGTTCGTCCACAGGGAACTCTTAAACAAGCTTAACGCTATATATTTAAAAACTATATTTGTAAAAATACAAAAATATATATATAAGTAGTATTATTATTATAAAGGGGGTTTTTACCGTTTAATGACCGGTTTGTCGATTTTAAAACTTTAGTCGCAGTTAAAACCTAATGTAAAATATTAAAAATAAATACAACTTAATTTTAAAGCGTAAAGCAAATAACGATAATGAAATTGCGATAAATAAAAGTGCGATAAAATAAAATTGCGATAATTAAAAATTACGATAATTAAAAGTGCAATTAAATACAATGACAATAAATAAAAGTGCGAGAATTAAAAGTACAATTAAATATGAAATAAAAGAATTATGCTTATTTAAACTTCCGTAATCATGATGTTTGACGTGTTGTTTTTAGTTTATTCCCATGAGTTAATTGTCCTTTGCCTGGATTATTCGATATGTCCAAACGGATTTGTCCATAATAGTCCATCAGTCATAATCATAAAGTGCGAAAGTCTTTGTCAAATTATTCTTATTCCCGAAGTCAAATATTCCAACTAATTGGGAATTCGAATTGTAACAAGGTCTTAATACTTTGTTTAATGAATACACTAGGTTATCGACTGTGTGTAAACCAAGGTTTTACTACTTTGTTAATAATTACACCAATTACCCTTGAATGTAATCTACCCCTGTTTCAACAAGTCTATTAACTATTAATCCAGTTCTGTGTCCGGTAAAATGAACAATTATTGGTATTTATAGATATCCTGCCCACCGTGCCCAGTCAAGCGTATGTGGTTATATATAAATAGGTCAAATTATAAGTCTATATATTAAATTAACGAGGTATCATTTAGTTAATATAAAGCCTATTAATAGCCCATAGTCTAATTTCCACAAGTGTCATTCTTTTGTCCAAACCCCAATTATGGTACAAAGCCCAATTACCCAATCTTAATATTTTTAGCCCAACATCATGATTACTTCGTCTTAAATAAGCATAATAATAACTTAGCTACGAGACATTAAATTAAAAATAACATTAACCATAACTTACAGTGATTAAAAATAGCGTAGCGTTACACGGACAGAATTTCGACTTACACCCTTACAACATTCGCTAACATACCCTTATTATTGGAATTTAAAATTAAAATTAAAATTAAAATTAAAATTAAAATTAAAATATAATATATATATATATATATATATATATATATATATATATATATATATATATATATATATATATATATATATATATATATATATATATATATATATATATATATATATATATCTTTACGTATGAGAGAAAGAAGAAAAAGATGTGTTATATTTCCTCAAAAACTGCGAAATTTATAGATGTGGCCTCACACCTACTGCCATGCGATCGCATGGCTTTTTGCCTTCCAGGCCATGCGATCGCATGGCCACTTTTTCCAGCTCACAAGACTTTGTTTCTTTGTATGCCGACGGTTTTTATAAATAAATATAATATATAAATAATTATAAGAATTATTTAAATATTATATTATATTTATGTGCATAGTTGACTTGTAATTTTTAGTCCGTTGCATCGAGCGTTGAGAGTTGACTTTGGTCCCGGTTCTGGATTTTCGAACGTCCTTGTGTACAATTTAATATCTTGTATTTTGCGTTTCGCTTTTTGTACTTTTGTAATTTTGAGACGTTTCTCATCAATAATTGGAACCACTTCGATTGTATTTTGTACTTTTGTGGTTTTTGATCGTTTGCGTCTTCAATTCGTCGAATCTGTCTTTTGTCTTCACCTTTTATTATTTAAATGAATATCACTTGTAAATAGAACAATTGCAACTAAAAGCTTATCTTTCTTGAGGGATAATGCTATGAAATATATGTTCGTTTTTAGCATTATCAAATATTCCCATACTTGAGCGTTGCTTGTCCTCAAGCAATATATTCTTGAAATAAAAATACTAGAATCACTTCTTTATTCTTTACACTTTGTACATCAGTGATTTTTATACGGCGGTATAAACAATGGTAGTAACGTTGTGGTTTACAGTCCCACATGACTATAAAAATTTAGATCCTTTAAGGAAATTGGATCTTTATGAAAATATTTGATCTTTTGAAAATTTAATCTAGCTTTTACCCTAGATAAGTTTTCCGGAATAACCCTTCACCGGTGTTTGCAAATTGTTTTTGTGGGTTTGGTGGGTTTCAGATTTTAAAATTTAGCTCAAAAATTGCGGTTTTGTGTCACCCACTTGCTAACCTTGTATTTGGAAAGCAACACGTCTAGTATACTTGCTCCGTATATTACCTTTTGGTAAACTACTGTCCGGTTGTAAAGGAAAGCGTTAAACAAGCAACTGTTAAGGCAATGTCCCCTGACATGCTTTTAATTATGGTCTATAACGTGTCGGATGCAATTACTATCCTTGGTAGGAGCAATAGTAAAGCTCACCCTTATAATTTTTTGGTCTGGCACAAGGTCCTGTCTTTGACCATGCTATGCAACCACCGTTCTTACGGTTGACACCCGATTTGATTCAGGTGACCTAATGAATTATAGGTGAATCCCTAGGATTTTACATTCAATGGTAATGAATGCATTAAAAATTGGTTTTTAGAAAACAAATCGGTTTGTAATTTTGATCAAAATATTTTCTCTTTCAAGCTCGAGTTTAGATATCATCGAATTCCATGAGTTTGTAATTCTCAATCTTTAAAAGTCAATCTCAAGGATTGAGTAATAACAGGCTTAAAAGCTGATTTTTGATCTTTAAGGAGATTATCCTTTCTGGGGATCTGATTCATTAGTCTTATCAAGCTAATTTGCACGGTATCCTCCCCATTTTACGAGACAAATCCTCTCATGGTTAGGATAAGTCTGACCACTTAGCGACCCTGTTTGATGTTGAGGTCCGTGGATTTCCTGCTGATTTTAGTGAGACTGATAGTGCTCCAAATGAACATATATTTAGTAGCAATATCCTCCCAATATGTAAATTATTTAGTTGTAATTGTCCTATTTTAAGTTGTAATCATTTATATTAAATAAGTGCGAAGACAAAAGGCGAAAACGACGATTTGAAGACGCAAATGACCAAAAAGCTCAAATGTACAAGATACAATCCAAGTGGTTCAATTTATTGATGAGAAACGTCTAAAAATGACAAGAGTACAAGTTGCGGAACGCAAAGTACACGATATAAAATAATATGCAAGGACGTTCGAAAATCCGGAACCGGGACATGAGTCAACTCTCAACGCTCGACGCAACGGACTAAAAATTACAAGTCAACTATGCACATAAATATAATATACTATTTAAATAATTTTTAAAATTATTTATATATTATATTTATTTATATATTATGTCGGCAAAGCTAAGATCCAAATTGATGTGAGCTGGAAAATCAAACTCCACGACTCGTGGAGTTTGAAGGCCAAAAACTCCACGACTCGCGGAGTTTGAAAAATCAGAAATCCCTATAAAAGGCCATGCATTCTGCCGAGTTTAATAATATAAATAATAATAATAATACTCTGTAATAAATAATAAATAAATATATATATATATATATATATATATATATATATATATATATATATATATATATATATATATATATATATATATATATATATAGTATAGGGTAGTTTTATATTAGATTAGTTCGGGTTATGTAAAGGTTATTTTGCGGGTTTTTGAAGTCGAAATTCTGTCCGTGTGACACTACGTGATAAATACTCAATGTAAGTTATGTTCTCCTTTTTAAATTAATGTCTCGTACTTAAGTTATTATTATGCTTATTTGAGCCAAAGTAATCATGATGTTGGACTAAATATTAAAGACGGGTTAATTGGGCTTTGTACCATAATTGGGGTTTGGACAAAAGAACGACACTTGTGGAAATTAGACTATGGGCTATTAATGGGCTTTATATTTGTTTAACTAAATGATAGTTTGTTAATTTTAATATAAAGATTTACAATTGGACGTCCCTATAAATAACCATATACACTCGATCGGACACGATGGGCGGGGTATTTATATGTACAAATAATCGTTCATTTAACCGGACACGGAATGGATTAATAGTCTATGGAATTATTAAAACAGGGGTGAAATTATGTACAAGGACACTTGGCATAATTGATAACAAAGTATTGAAACATTGGGTTACACGCAGTCGATATCCTGGTGTAATTATTAAACAAAGTATTAAAACCTTGTTACAGTTTAAGTCCCCAATTAGTTGGAATATTTAACTTCGGGTATAAGGATAATTTGACGAGGACACTCGCACTTTATATTTATGACTGATGGACCGTTATGGACAAAAACCAGATGGACTTATCAAATAATCCAGGACAAAGGACAATTAACCCAGGGTAATAAATAATCAAAACGTCAAACATCATGGTTACAGAAGCTTAAATAAGCATAATATATTTTATTTCATTTTTCCTCATACTTTTATTTATTGTCATTTTAATTATTGTTATTTATTTAAATATCGTCATTTACTATACGCTTCGTTTAAAATATAAATCGACAAACCGGTTATTAAACGGTAAACCCCCTTTTATATATTATTATATATAATTATATATATTTTGTACAAATATAGTTGTTTAAAAATATAGTGTGCAATAAGCCCGCTCCCTGTGGAACGAACCGGACTTACTAAAAACTTTACTACTCTACGATTAGGTACACTGCCTATAGTGTTGTAGCAAGGTTTAGGTATATCCCATTTGTAAATAAATAATTAAAACTTGTCATATTTTGTGTAAAATTGTATCGTATTTAATAGTTTTTCTTAGTAAAATATAAACTATTTCGTACCCCCAAGCTACGACATCAAGTTTTTGGCGCCGCTGCCGGGGACTCGGTGAAATGCTATATTTTTAATTTATTTTTCTATAAATATATTTATATATCATTTTAGAAAAACAATATAAAATTTAAAAAAAAAAACGTCTTTCAAACTCCACGACTCACGGAGTTTGCAGGCTTAAAACTCCACGACTCGCGGAGCCACCCTGACAGGTGCACCCAGGAACCCTACTTCGCATTAATTACGGATTATATTAATTATTATTATTTTTTAAAACCCTAAATTAGTTTAATTAATTTATTATCTAGTTTTAGTTTTAATTAATTAGTTTTAATTAATTATATTTAGTTTTATTATATATAAAAATTAATACTTTTATAAAATAAATATAAAAATAATATTTTTATAAAAATAAGTAATTTTATCACTTTTTATTTTTATATTTTGTATCCTTTTATTTAGGGTAATCGTAATATTTTTATCGTTCGTAGTTAATTTTAATTTTGCCGTAGCTTATTTTTATTTTTAGATTTTTAGGCTTTGCCGTAAAATCCTTTAAGTGCTATTTCTTTAGACTAAGATTTAGGTGCTTTAGAATTTTGCGACGATTTTAAAATTTTAGTGCCTTTTAAGTCACGACGAGCTACTTTCTTATTTTTATTTCTCGATATTTTTCGACGCGCTTCTTTTTCTTTCTTATTTCTCGCCATGCTAGTTTTAGGACTTAGAAATTTTCTCTACTTCTTCTCTAATAATTCCAAATGAAAAATTATTTTAAGTGGTTAAATTGATAGACATCCAAATTTTCTGCTTCGTAGTAATAGTTGGATTTGTTAGTGGATGAGTTGTGAGCTTCCGATTTAAAGGGTTTTGGCTCCCTGCTGCATCTATTGGCTATTCGAAACGTGGGCAAAAGCAGAAAAGTCTATTAATTTGATAACTTATATAATTTTTATATTTATAACTAATAGGATAATTAAAATTTGGTAATAAGCGCATTATGAAAAGTCTCGAAGATATTTTGGAAACTCTTTACGACATACGAAATCAATACTCTCAACCGAGTGTTGATGACAATTCGTTCGGTCAATCTTGGATCACGAATGACGAAACAATAACTGGTTGTGAAATCTGTGGAGATTATCACTCAACATGGGAATGTTATTATTACGTTCCTATGGAAAATTACGTACCCACGGAACCTGAATGGAATGATTATGAAGAATACAATTCAAATTGGAATTATTCCCAAGAATATTTCCAAACTCAACAACCAGTAGACGAGGAAAATTACGTGTCTGAAAATTTATTAGACAATATGAAAATCAAACTCGAAGAACTCAATGCTAAAAATGAACAAATGAGAGAGTTTGTAAACCGGCAAGCTGAAACTCTATCAGACTACACACCTGTTGATCTGAGGAGTATTGTACAAGAAAATCTCATATCATCGAATTTTGATGAATTCGAGAGCTCCGAAATCACCAACTATCCCGATGATACTTTTTATTCAGTCTTACCAATTTCACAACATAATGACACATTAGCCTCTACCGACGAAACATCAATCCATCAATGGATGATGAAGAAGAAGTAAGGGTGACAAATTGGTACTCTTGGGAAAACGATAACGTTGAAAATTTTACCCCCGAGGCCAAACCGAACTTCACCATTACACAACCTTCCAACCCAATATTCTCAATAGACGAGTCATCTACCGAAAATGAACTACGAGCTATAATAGATAATGACACCTCGAATTTCACCCAATTGGGTAATAGAGGTGAAAACTTTGATCCTGAGAATAAAAGGAAGGAAATATTAGGAATTATCCACCCTATAGAAATAAGTATGTCGGTTTATATCGATCCATTTGACCAAGAACCAGAAAAGAGACATATCAATTTACTAAAAGCTACACTTAAAAAAGAATTAAGTAGTGACGATCGGGTGGGTCTAAACTTTAAACCCATTGATATAATATATACCACCCGAGATGTAAATAACTGGCTCACTATTTTAATTCTTGGAACTTATTCTACCGACTTCACATGTCGTCAGCTAAGTGTGGGGAAGTTTAACCCCACTTAACGTTAAATTAGGGGTTCGGGTTAGTGCATAACTCGTTAATAAAAATGCATGATTAGGGTAAAAGACGCTTTTTCAAATATTAGTAAACAGTTCAGAAAAGCAGCCGTTTTTGAAAAAAAAAAGCATGTGTGATAAAACAAGAAGGAATGAACGATGAGGCGCGCCATCTATCATTCGACGAGCTTTGTAATTACAAACTGGGTATCTTCAATCATTTTTCTACACTAATCACCCTCATGAATTTATACTTAGAGTCTGATTTCATGCAAATGAGGGCATTGCATGATCTCAAGTGTGGGGAAGGGTTATAAATTCTCTCGGGTTTATACTTGGTTTATTTACCAAATTTTATGAAAATTTGAAAAATTTTCAACTAAATGAATTTAAAATCATGTTTATATATATTTATGAACGGTGAAAACTAGGTGTTAATACCGAAATTATCGTTACCTCGGAAAGGACATAAATTAAGAAACACCCTAAAACGCTTGAATTCATTTAAAATGGAATAAAGGAGAATAAAAAGGCAAAGAAAGAAACTAAGTGTGGGGAGAATGTACCTAGTTATTCAATCAAAAACTATCTAGCACATGTTTCCGTAAAGTTATTGCAGGTGCTTTTGTTTTGGACTAAATTAACTATTTTACCTGATGAAAGAAAAGAAAAGATGGATCTACACGATGAATCAATTCCATCATTAAAAGGAAGTAAAGTCTTCCGAAAAAGACACGCGCTTCTTGATTTAGGTCAGGAAGTTGTCGTCCAGACCAGCTGTAGGTTGACGAAAAATCTAGAAAAGTCATCACTAAAATCAGCTGGAAATCCACGGACCTTAGCATCAAACAGGGTCGCCAAGTGGTCAGATTTATCCTAACCATGAGAAGGATTTATCTCGTACAATGGAGGGGACACCGTGCAAATTAGCTTGATAAGACTAATGAATCAGATCCCCAGAAAGGATAATCTCCTTAAAGATTAAAAATCAGCTTTTAAGACTGATATTACTCAATCCTTGAGATTGACCTTAAAGATTGAAAATTCAAACTCATGGAATTCAATGATATCTAAACTCGAGCTTGAACGAGAAAATATTTTGATCAAAATTATAAACCGAATTGTTTTCTGAAAACCCATTTTCAATGCGTTCATTACCATTGAACGTAAAATCCTAGGAATTCACCTGGAATTCATTAGGTCACCTGAACCAAATCGGGTGTCAACTGTAAGAACGGTGGTTGCATAGCATGGTCGAAGACAGGACCTTGTGCCAGACCAAAAAATCATAGGATGATCTTTACTATTGCTCCTACAAAGGATAGTACTAGCATCCGACACGTTTATAGACCATAATCAAAAGCAAGTCACGGGGCATTACCTTAACAGTTGCTTGTTCATCGCTTTCCTTTACAACCGGACGGTAGTTTATCGAAAGGTAATATACGGGACAAGTGAACTGGACGTGTTGCTTTCCTAATACAAGGTAAGCAAGTGGGTAACACAAAACCACAAGTGTTGAGCTAAAATTTTCAAATCTGAAACCCACACAGCCCACAAAAATATTTTGCAAACACCGGTGAAGGGTTATTCCTGAAAACTTGTCTAGGGTAAAAGCTAGATTGAATTTTCAAAACATCAAATGTTTTCATAAAGATCCAATTTCCTAACGGATCTAAATTTTCATAGTCATGTGGGACTGTAAACCGCCTTTCAAATGTGCACTTTGCTTTGGAAACCGAAAGTAAATCGGCTATTTGATTGCAAGTGTCATTGACCTAAACCCGAGGCAACTGTGGATGACACACCTACCTTTAACCATGGTTCTATCGTTACTATCATTGTTTATACCTCCATCTCAAAATCACTGATGTATAAAGTGTGAAGAATAAAGAAGTGATTCGTGTGATGTATTATATTATTTCAAGTTATGTATTGCTTGAGGACAAGCAACGTTCAAGTGTGGGGATATTTGATAGTGCTCCAAATGAACATATATTTAGTAGCAATATCCTCCCAATATGTAAATTATTTAGTTGTAATTGTCCTATTTTAAGTTGTAATCGTTTATATTAAATAAGTGCGAAGACAAAAGGCGAAAACGACGATTTGAAGACGCAAATGACTAAAAAGCTCAAATGTACAAGATACAATCCAAGTGGTTCAATTTATTGATGAGAAACGTTTAAAAATGACAAGAGTACAAGTTGCGGAACGCAAAGTACACGATATAAAATAATACGCAAGGACGTTCAAAAATCCGGAACCGGGACATGAGTCAACTCTCAGCGCTCGACGCAACGAACTAAAAATTACAAGTCAACTATGCACATAAATATAATATAATATTTAAATAATTCTTAAAATTATTTATATATTATATTTATTTATATATTATGTCGGCAAAGCTAAGATCCAAATTGATGTGAGCTGGAAAATCAAACTCCACGACTCGCGGAGTTTGAAGGCCAAAAACTCCACGACTCGCGGAGTTTGAAAAATCAAAAATCCCTATAAAAGGCCATGCATTCTGCCGAGTTTAATAATATAAATAATAATAATAATACTCTGTAATAAATAATAAATAAATAAATATATAATATATATATATATATATATATATATATATATATATATATATATATATATATATATATATATATATATATATATATATATATATATATATATATATATAGTATAGGGTAGTTTTATATTAGATTAGTTCGGGTTATGTAAAGGTTATTTTACGGGTTTTTGAAGTCGAAATTTTGTCCGTGTAACACTACGCGATAAATACTCAATGTAAGTTATGTTCTCCTTTTTAAATTAATGTCTCGTACTTAAGTTATTATTATGCTTATTTGAGCCAAAGTAATCATGATGTTGGACTAAATATTAAAGACGGGGTAATTGGGCTTTGTACCATAATTGGGGTTTGGACAAAAGAACTACACTTGTGGAAATTAGACTATGGGCTATTAATGGGCTTTATATTTGTTTAACTAAATGATAGTTTGTTAATTTTAATATAAATATTTACAATTGGACGTCCCTATAAATAACCATATACACTCGATCGGACACGATGGGCGGGGTATTTATATGTACGAATAATCGTTCATTTAACCGAACACGGGAATGGATTAATAGTCTATGGAATTATTAAAACAGGGGTGAAATTATGTACAAGGACACTTGGCATAATTGATAACAAAGTATTAAAACCTTGGGTTACACGCAGTCGATATCCTGGTGTAATTATTAAAAAAAGTATTAAAACCTTGTTACAGTTTAAGTCCCCAATTAGTTGGAATATTTAACTTCGGGTATAAGGATAATTTGACGAGGACACTCGCACTTTATATTTATGACTGATGGACCGTTATGGACAAAAACCAAATGGACTTATCAAATAATCCAGGATAAAGGACAATTAACCCAGGGTAATAAATAATCAAAACGTCAAACATCATGGTTACGGAAGCTTAAATAAGCATAATATTTTTTATTTCATTTTTCCTCGTACTTTTATTTATTGTCATTTTAATTATTGTTATTTATTTAAATATCGTCATTTACTATACGCTTCGTTTAAAATATAAATCGACAAACCGGTCATTAAACGGTAAACCCCCTTTTATATATTATTATATATAATTATATATATTTTGTACAAATATAGTTGTTTAAAAATATAGTGTGCAATAAGCCCGCTCCCTGTGGAACGAACCGGACTTACTAAAAACTATACTACTCTACGATTAGGTACACTGCCTATAGTGTTGTAGCAAGGTTTAGGTATATCCCATTTGTAAATAAATAATTAAAACTTGTCATATTTTGTGTAAAATTGTATCGTATTTAATAGTTTTTCCTAGTAAAATATAAACTATTTCGTACCCCCACGCTACGACATCAAGTTTTTGGCGCCGCTGCCGGGGACTCGGCGAAACGCTATATTTTTAATTTATTTTTCTATAAATATATTTATGTATCATTTTAGAAAAACAATATAAAATTAAAAAAAAAACATCTTTCAAACTCCACAACTCGCGGAGTTTGCAGGCTTAAAACTCCACGACTCGCGGAGCCACCCTGACAGGCGCACCCAGGAACCCTACTTCGCATTAATTAAGGATTATATTAATTATTATTATTTTTTAAAACCCTAAATTAGTTTAATTAATTTATTATCTAGTTTTAGTTTTAATTAATTAGTTTTAATTAATTATATTTAGTTTTATTATATATAAAAATTAATACTTTTATAAAATAAATATAAAAATAATATTTTTATAAAAATAAGTAATTTTATCACTTTTTATTTTTATATTTTGTATCCTTTTATTTAGTGTAATCGTAATATTTTTATCGTTCGTAGTTAATTTTAAATTTAGTTTTGCCGCAGCTTATTTTTATTTTTAGATTTTTAGGCTTTGCCGTAAAATTCCTTAAGTGCTATTTTTTTAGACTAAGATTTAGGTGCTTTAGAATTTTGCGATGATTTTAAAATTTTAGTGCCTTTTAAGTCACGACGTGCTACTTTCTTATTTTTATTTCTCGATATTTTTCGACGCGTTTTTTTTTCTTTCTTATTTCTCGCCACGCTAGTTTTAGGACATAGAAATTTTCTCTACTTCTTCTCTAATAATTCCAAACGAAAAATTATTTTAAGTGGTTAAATTGATAGACATCCAAATTTTCTGCTTCGTAGTAATAGTTGAATTTATTAGTGGCTGAGTTGTGAGCTTCCGATTTAAAGGGTTCTGGCTCCCTGCTGCATCTATTGGCTATTCGAAACTTGGGCAAAAGCAAAAAAGTCTATTAATTTGATAACTTATATAATTTTTATATTTATAACTAATAGGATAATTAAAATTTGGTAATAAGCGCATTATGAAAAGTCTCGAAGATATTTTGGAAACTCTTTACGACATACAAAATCAATACTCTCAACCGAGTGTTGATGACAATTCGTTCGGTCAATCTTGGATCACGAATGACGAAACAATAACTGGTTGTGAAATCTGTGGAGATTATCACTCAACATGGGAATGTTATTATTACGTTCCTATGAAAAATTACGCACCCACGGAACCTGAATGGAATGATTATGAAGAATACAATTCAAATTGGGATTATTCCCAAGAATATTTCCAAACTCAACAACCAGTAGACGAGGAAAATTACGTTACTAGTATTTTTAATGGTAACCAAATGTATAAGGTAAAATTTTTAAAAATCCGAAAGAATTTAACCCCTTTCCACACTTAAGATCTTGCAATGCCCTCATTTGCAAGAAATCAGTAACAATTTAAATTATTGAGGGTGATTAGCGTAGAAAAATGATTAAATTTACCAAAGTTTCCAAACATATTGGCGTTTGTTTGCGGAATGATAAATGGTGCACATCATTTGTTCATTTCGTCTTGTTGTTACATCACATTTGTTTTTCGTTTTGTCGTCAAAAGTATTAGCTTTTACTGAACTTAATGCCAGTCTTTGAAAATGCGTTGTTTTACCCTGTTGTATACAATTG
The DNA here is from genome assembly GCF_046630445.1 of Rutidosis leptorrhynchoides. Taxonomy (NCBI): domain Eukaryota; kingdom Viridiplantae; phylum Streptophyta; class Magnoliopsida; order Asterales; family Asteraceae; genus Rutidosis; species Rutidosis leptorrhynchoides. The sequence goes on along the minus strand of NC_092343.1, from coordinate 198,972,624 downwards.
ACAATATACATACGTACAATACAAATATAAATATGCATGGTAATTTGAAATGGGACTTAAAATCCCACTTTCAAATCAAATATGAAATATTAGTACAATAAATAAAAATATTAAACATTGCAATAAAAGTATCAAAATATAATGTGTTTTAAACATAAATAAAGATAAAAATCATAAAAATTAAAAATCATACAAATTACTAACTGGAACTAAATAAATCTGGATAGGGGTTCCAGTTCATGTCGTCGTCCGGGTTCCATGGTTGGTGATAGGTGTACTGGTATGCCTGGTTAGGGTCGTAGAGAGTATGAGGTGGTCTCATCTCGGGCTGGTGTGGAGGATAGTAAGCGGGTCGGGTCGAAACGTAGTGATCCTGAGGTGACAGTCGGCTCATAATCTGACGCTGATGATAGACCCATCTATCATGCTGTCGTTGCCTGGAATGCTCGTAATCATTCTAGGTTTGTCATATCTACCTCATCTACACGCTGGTAGACATCAGTCATAGCCTCTCGAATGACATCCTTAATGTCATTCGCTTCATCCATCTCCTCATCTGAGCCTCTATCTACCTGAGGATGACTACCTTCATAGGGTATTACCTGGTTGCGTCTACTCTTTAATACCTTAGCACCCACATAAACCCTCAATCCTAACAGCTCAACCTGTTCCCTACATTCCAAAAGTGGACCCCCTTGTTCCTTATCTACACCTAAATACTCTCCAATGAGAGTAACAAAAATACCTCCTCCTATAATCCCCCCTTCCTGTATTCCTTCCACCATCTTAGACAAATAAAAACCAACACAGTAAGGGATATTAACAAAGCCTCTTGGGTCCCGAATACACTTTAGGTAAAATAAATCATGTAAGGTCAATTTTTTCTTGTTGTGACCTCTCTATGTAATCGAGTTAGCCAAAAATCTATGAATTATACGAAGCTTGGCTCTGTTAATATGTAAGTAGGTATGTGTTCCTGCCCGCCCAAAAACATTATAATCTGACATACGCCTCCAGACGGCGTTCGCATCAAAATTCCTATCTAACCTTTCACCACGATAAATCAAATTCATACAATCAGGTAGTAGTAATTCAGTGGGTGTATATATCTGCAAAGCCCTGGCCATGTCCAGCATGGACATCCTGTACATCCTATGGCCAAGTATAAATCTAAGAAAACTTCTATCATCTAATCTATCTACATCTACATTTAACGCTATAGTACTCATCAGCTCAACACACCATTCCTTATATACAGGTCTACGAATGGTGAATAAGCGTTCCCAATCGGTAAAAGAAGAACTGCCATACCTTTGAATCAGTAGCAGTCTAACACGGTCAGCTAGTTGGACCCTTTCAAAAGGATTCCAATCAATTACCCTAGGCACCTCTACATCTTTCATTACTAATTTGAATTTATTACTTTGATATGCCGGGTAATCTCTCCAGCTTCTATCGAATCTCAGATTAGGATGCAATGTATGTTCAGGAATCGTGGGTATTCTACTGGCGGATGCATCGGAATTACTATAAATTCATTAGAAAACTGTAGCGGATCATAATAAGGTACATGTTGGTCAGGCTGATGTTGTTATTCCCATTGTGGTTCTTGTTCTGGTTCTGGCTCATATTGCGGTTCATATTCTGGTTCAGGCTCCTGTTGTGGTTGTCTAGATGACGATGAAGCACCAGCAGTATCGGTTTTCTGCAAAACACATTAAACACAAAATTTGTGCATCCAAATATGCATTAGTGTTACCAAAATAACAACTTAAATTAACCACAATAACATGTTCAATCAAAATTAAACTTATACACATTTTCTCAAATTTTACATTTCTACACTTTTTCAAATAAGCACATATAAAAATGTATACAAAGTACATAAGCATTTAACTCAAATAACATGTCAAAATAGTCATTACTAGCAATTAAACAAGTCTCAAATGGCAATTATATCAAATTAATCAAGTTCATGAATTTTAGACTTAAAAAGTCTACTTTAATCTCCAAAAATCATGTTTAGGATCAATGTTTGGATCATTTAACTACCTAAACATGTTACACTACTTAATTTAGCAACAATTCATGACAAAAATCGGCCATAACCTGTTTATATCAAAAAGCCCCAAATTGCTCAAGAACACAAACCCTAGATTTCTAAAAATTTTGAAGTTTTTGGCTTCAAATCTTGTTAAATAGCATCTATCTAGGTTATACATGCATAAATTACTAACAATTTAACACTAATTACACTAGAAATTAACAAAATTTTATTAGGTAAAATATTGGTAATTATCACAAAAACTAGAAAATTTATGAGTTTAGGGGTGTAATTTTTACCTTTTTGTTGAATAATCCGAACCTAGGCATGATTATAGCGGATTGTAAGACGAAATTTGGTTGAATTTGGTGAAAAAATGGTAATTTTAGGGATGAATTTGGTGAGTGTTCGTGTGTGTTGTGTGTGTTTTGTGGAGACAGTGAGCAGTCGATTGGCCTTTTTCTATCTGTCCTGAAATTCAGTTCCATGCGATCGCATGGAGTTAAAGTTCAAAACCCATGCGATCGCATGGGTCTGATATTTTTTATTTTTATTATTCTTTTTATAAAAACCTTATACTTTAATAAAACATAAAATTAATAAAATTTTAAAAATTTGTTTCTTTTTAGGATGAGGGCATTTCGGATCATTGTCCTAGTCCGTTCCTCAACAAAATTTTAAAATTTATCAATTCAAAGCGCGGTATTAAAAGTAAAGATTTTTGGGTTTTTTAAATGTTTTTGGCATACTTTAGTTCAATAAGATTCAAAATAATGATAATAAAAGTTCTCGTCCCTCCCTTGGGTAGAGCAATTTTGGTTCAACGACCTAGTTTTCAACTCACGACGAATTTTAAAAATCATATTTTTAACTTAGCGAAATAAAGTAAATTTTTGTTTTTAAATTCACACAAAACATAAATTTAAAATGTATAAAATTAAAAATTCATATTAATAATATTAAAAAAATTCACACCAAACTTATATTATATTTTTGTTTTTATTCATACAAACTTATATTAAAAGTATTAATTTTTCAAATATTTACAATTTTAAATATATTGATTTTAAAAAGTTTACAATAATAATAATTTAATATTAATTTTAAAAATAAAGTAAAAATAAAATTAAAAATCTTTTTGATCTTTTATCCCACTTTAATCAATCAAATATTATCAAAAATATACGCCCCTCTTTTCGGTAAAGTAATTTCGGTTCCATAACCTAGTTTAACTCATGACGAATTTTTGAAATATTTTGGGTTGATTCATTAAAGATATTTATACCTTAAGAATAAGCGGTAAATTTCGTAGTGATGTAATAAATTTTTGTATGATATCAATAATTTCGATCGCAAAACCTAATTTTATTGAATACCAATTTAATACTTTATAGCGAACGATTTAGTGTTTATTAACAAAAGGTTAAAAATAATAAAAATAAAAATAAAAACTGTACATACTTACCTTTGAAATAGAATTCTTAGTGACCTGCTTTAGCCCACTCATAAGATAGTCGGACTAATTGGTTTTCCATAGCTACATAGGCGTAACCTCGAGCATTCAATGTTTTTTCTTCGAAACATATGAACGGTCCATCTCTGCATAAAGTAACGAATTCGGTATTGGAATATGTATGATTCGTCGAGCATTTTCCTTCGTGTGACCATTTTCCGTATTTGTGACATCTTTCAAGGTGTCGTGCTCTTCTTTTCGCTGCGGATTTTAATTTTCCTTTATCAAACTGTAACTTATTATTTTCGTTCCTGGATTCTTTTCTTACTCCGTCCAATTTACCTCTGATTAATGATACTATTTCACTTGGAAGGGTGTCATTATTTCGTTTAGTGATTAAAGCGTGTAGCATTAGACCATGGTTTAATTCACAGGAAGTCTTCATCTCGTAAAACCTAAAAAAAATAAAAATTCAGAATGTGGGGAGAAGACTAGTTCTTTAGGGTCTGCTAGGGAAAGACCATTCCGATTCCATTCTCAGAAACTACACGAAAACAGAAAATCTAACTCTAACAGAAATACATATTACCCTAAAAAGATTCGAACCTCCCCACAATTAGTTGAAATTGTGATTAACGTTATTTTCAATTGGATCATCAACAACTTGTATATCTTTGACTTTTACTTCAATCCATTTGTTGATTTCCTCTGTAACTTTCACAAATTCAACTAACATTGCCTTTTCTTTTGGCGATAAATTAGATATTAATCGGTTACATAACTTAAAGTTTCCCTTAATCCTAGCATCATGAATCCGTTTATAAAGTTTCTTCGTTGAACTGTTAAAAACGGGTTCATCTAATTTCTTATCATCAACGGGGTTCTTTGTGATCGGATCATCATTAAGTGTTATTTCATCTTCCCCACACTTATGCGTTTTTATTGGTTTAACAGTTTTGGTTAGTGGAGATCTAAACTTTCAGTTCACAAAGGTGATCGATGTATCACCATCCCTAATTGTCATTCTACCTTCTCTTACATCAATGAATGCCTCGGTGGTTGCTAAAAATGGGCGACCTAAAATTAGAGGAATAGCAAGGTTTTCCTTCATACTAATCACTATGAAGTTTGTAACAAAGGTCAAACTTCCCACGTTAACAAGTAAATTATTTGCTATTCCAACCGGGTGTTTAATGGTTAGGTCAAATGATTGAACACCTATTTTAGTTGGTTTTAATTTACCCATACCTAATCTTTTGTATAACGAAAGAGGCATAATATTTGCACTTGCTCCTAAATCTGCGAGTCCATTATATACAGCACCATCATTAAGCAGGCAAGAAATGATAAATTAACCCGGGTCTCCTGCTTTAGTAAGTCGAGTTGGTTTGTAAACCTTTTTTGGGTGTTCTTTTCTTTGTTCTTTCACTTCTATTTGAACTTTTTGTTCACATTTTTCTTCGTTTCTTGGAATGGGAGGTTTGTATAAGAATTCTTCTTCATCACTCCAATTTGAATCCTCCCTATTTTCCAATTTTGATTTTTCATATGTTGTTGATAACATATTTATGTTTTCATTTTGAAGGTTTTCTTGGGTGGTGAAATTATGATTGACTTCATTGTCAACTTCCATCGGACCATGTATGTAATGTTTAACTCTGTGACCATTAACTTTAAATTCAATCCCATTTGAATTTATTAACTCTATCGTTCCGTACGGGAAAACTCTTTTGACTATGAATGGTCCAGACCATCTTGATTTCAATTATCCAGGAAATAGCTTGAATCGTGAATTGAAAAGAAGAACTCTGTCTCCTTCTTTAAATTCTTTTGAACTTCTGATTTTTTATCATGCCATTTCTTCATTCTTTCTTTATAGATTAACTAATTTTCGTATGCTTCATGTCTTAATTCTTCTAATTCGTTTAGCTGACTTAATCGTAGACGTTTGGCTTCATGTAAATCAAGATTACATATCTTCAAAGCCCAAAATGCTTTGTGTTCAATTTCTAATTGGAAGATGACATGCTTTTCCGTAAACGAGTTTAAAAGGTGTGGTTCCAATTGGAGTTTTGTAGGCTGTTCTAAAAGCCCAGAGTGCATCCTCCTATTTCATGGACCATTCCTTCGGATTTGATCCTACAGTTTTTTCTAGAATACATTTTAATGCTCGGTTGGTATTTTCAACTTGTTCACTTGTTTGTGGATGATAAGCAGTGGAGATTTTATGAGTTACTCCATATCTTTTGAGAACTTTCTCAAGTTGATTATTACAAAAATGAGTACCCCGATCACTTATTAAAGCTTTCGGTGTTCCAAACTTTGCAAAAAGATGTTTTAAAAAGTTGACTACAACTCGTGCATCATTAGTTGGGAGAGCTTGTGCTTCCGCCTATTTAGATACATAATCAATGGCAACGAGAATGTAGAGATTATTATGAGATTTTGGAAATGGACCCATAAAGTCAATACCCCAAATGTCAAATACTTCACATACTTGAATGACATTTTGTGGATTTCATCACGTTGACTTATTTTTCTGGCCCTTTGACAAGCATCACAGGATTTGCAAAGAAGGTGTGCGTCTTTGAAAATTGTAGGCCAATAGAATCCAGTATCGTAAACTTCTCTTGCTGTTAGTTGAGGCCCATAATGCCCTCCTGTTGGTCCTGTGTGACAATGGTTTAAGATTTGACTAGCTTCTTCTCCGAATACACATCGGCGTATTATTCCATCGGGACAACTTTTAAACAAATGTGGATCTTCCCAGAAATAGTGTTTTATATCACTAAAGAATTTCTTTCGTTTTTGGTATGATAATCCTTTTTCAAGGAATCCACATACTAAGTAGTTTGCATAGTTTGCAAACCATGGAATTTCATTATAATCTATCTTCAATAGATATTCATCAGGAAAGTTGTCTTGTATGGCCGATTCATTTAGAACTTCTAATTCGGGATTTTCAAGACGAGAAAGATGATGAGCGATGAGATTTTCTGCTCCCTTTTTGTCTCGAATTTCAATATCGAACTCTTGTAAGAGTAAGATCCAACGGATTAATCTTGGTTTGGCATCTTGTTTCGAAAATAGGTATCTAAGAGCAGAATGGTCGGTATAGACCACCGTTTTAGCTAGAACGAGATATGAACGAAATTTGTCAAAAGCAAAGACAATAGCAAGGAGTTCTTTTTTAGTAGTTGTGTAATTCGTTTGTGCTCCTTGTAACGTCTTAATAGCATAATATATAGGTTGAAATCATTTTTCAATCCTTGCATCGCACATAAGTTCAAAAGGTAGATTCCAATTTAGAGTTATTATGATCGGCGCATTAGTGAGTTTTTCTTTAAGAATATTAAAAGATTTGATACATTCATCTGAAAATATGAATGGAGCATCCTTTTCTAGGAGTTTATTCATAGGAATGGCAATTTTAGAAAAATCTTTTATGAAACATCGGTAAAAACCGGCATGCCCTAGAAAACTCCTAACTCCTCTAACATTGGTGGGATGTGGAAGTTTAGCAATTACATCTACTTTAGCTCTATCCACTTCAATTCCTTCCTTTGAAATTTTATGACCAAGAACGATGCCTTCTTTAACCATGAAATGGCATTTCTCTCAATTAAGTACTAGATTTGATTGTTCGCATCTAATAAGCATTCGTTCAAGATTAACTAGACATGATTCAAATGTATCACCGAAGACTGAAAAGTCATCCATGAAAACTTCCATGCATTCTTCTATCATGTCGTGAAAAATCGCCATCATGCACCTTTGAAAGGTTGCAGGGGCGTTGCAAAGTCCAAATGGCATGTGTTTGTAAGCAACAGTACCATATGGGCACGTGAATGTTGTTTTCTCTTGGTCCTCGGGTGCTATTGGAATTTGAAAATATCCGGAAAAACCATCAAGAAAACAATAGTAACTATTTTCGGCTAATCTTTCTAACATTTGATCAATGAAAGGTAAGGGAAAGTGATCTTTTCTGGTGGTGTCATTTAATTTTATATAATCAATACAAACACGCCATCCTGTTACAGTCCTAGTAGGAATAAGCTCATTTTTCTCATTTGTGATGATAGTCATGCCACCCTTCTTAGGCACGCATTGAACTGGGCTTACCCATGGAGTATCAGAAATTGGATAAATTAAACCTGCATCAAGCAGTTTAATAATTTCTTTCTTAACAACATCTTGCATATTAGGATTTAGTCTTCGTTGGCATTGCACATACGTTTTATGACCTTCTTCCATAAGAATTTTATGTGTGCAATACGAAGGACTTATTCCTTTAATATCATGAATCTTCCATGCAATAGCTGGTTTATGAGCTTTCAACACAGAAATGAGTTGAGATTTTTCATTTTCAGTAAGAGAAGACGATATTATTACAGGTAATTCAGATTCACCATGTAAATAAGCATATTCCAAATGGTTTGGAAGTGGCTTTAATTCTAATGTCGGTGGTTCTTCTATCGATGATTTATATCGATATCTGTCTTATTCTTTTAGCATTTGAATTTCTTCTGTTGTTGGTTCATATCCATTAGCCATAAGTGTAGCTAACATTTCAGTTTCATCAATTGGTCCAGTACTTTCTCCTAAAGAACATTCTCATGTTCCTTGTAATTCTGGAAATTCTTCTAACAATTCTGCATGTGAATCTATAGTTTGAATATAATAACATGTATCATCTACAGATTGCGGTTGTTGCATGGCTCTATCAACTGAAAAGGTAACACTCTTGTCCTCTATACTTAGGGTCAGTTTCTTACCAAACACGTCTATTATTGCTTTGGCCGTGTTTAAGAATGGTCTTCCTAATATGAGAGGTACTCGAGAATCTTCTTCCATGTCCAGAATAACAAAATCTACTGGAAATACTAAAGTACCAACTTTAACTAGCATGTTTTCCATTATCCCTATAGGATATTTTACTGATCAATCGGCTAGTTGTATGCTTATTCGTGTTAATTTCAATTCTCCAAGGTCTAGTTTAACGTATAGTGAATACGGCATTAAATTTATACTAGCACCTAAATCTACCAATGCTTCTATTGAACTAAGACTACCCAGAAAACATGGAATCGTGAAACTTCCTGGATGAGATAGTTTTTCTGGTATCTTATTCAACAGTACTGCAGAACAATTAGCATTCATAGTAACAGCCGAGAGTTCTTCCATTTTCTTTCTATTTGTGATTAGGTCTTTCAGAAATTTAGCATATCTAGGCATTCCTGAAATCACATCAATGAAAGGAAGATTGACATTTATCTATTTAAACATATCCAAGAATTTGGATTACTCGGCTTCAAGTCTCTCTTTTCTCATTTTACTTGGGTAAGGAAGTGGTGGTTGGTATGGTTTAACATAAGGTTTAGCCTTAACTATGTTATCTTCATTAACCTTTTCAACTATCGGTTCTTTTTCCTTATCTTGTTCAGATTGTGGTTCGTGTGAAGTAGGAATAGCTTCATCAGAAATTACAGGTATTTCAGGTGGTTTAAGTGTAATACCACTTCTCGTGGTAATGACTTTAGCTGTTTTATTTTGGGGGTTAGCATTTGTATCACTAGGTAGACTTCCCGGTTTTCTTTCACCTATCAATCTTGCTAGTTTACTTACTTCTTGTTCCAAATTTTGAATAGAAGCTTGTTGATTTCTAAATGCTTGAGCATTTTGTTCATTGGTTTGTTTCTGAGATGTGAAAAACTGTGTTTGAGAATCAACTAGCTTCGACATTATATCTTCTAAATTTGGCTTTTTATCATCAGTTTGTGGTGGTTTGTTTTGAAAAATAGGTCTTTGCTGATTGTAAGTATTATTGGATACTTGTTGATTACTAGGACCTTGTTGGTTGTTGTATGGAATATTTCGGTTATAATTCTGGTTTTGATTGTAGATCGGTCTTGGCGGTTGATAATTATTCTGATAATTATTTCCAAGCCTTTGGTTTATGTATGAAACATTCTCTCTTTGTTCCATTGTTAGTTCAATACTGAGACAATCTTTTGTCAAATGTGGTCCTCCACACTGCTCACAACTAATTCGTATTGAGTAAATATCTTTAGTAATCTTTTCTATTCGTCTCTCGACAGCATCTATCTTTGCAGAAATGGAATCTAAGTCATGGCTAGAATCGGCTCTAGCTGCTTTAGATGATCTAACGATATCTTTTTCTTAGTGCCACTCATGTGAGTGGGAAGCATTGTTATCAATAATTTTGTAAGCATCAGTTGAAGTTTTCTTCATAATGGAACCACCAGCTGCTATATCGATGTCTTTTCTTGTAGTGATGTCGCATCCTTAGTACAATATTTGTACTATTTGACAGGTGTCTAAACCATGTTGCGGACATCCTCTTAATAACTTTCCAAATCTTGTCCACGCCTCATATAAAGTTTCATTTGGCTTTTGCGTGAACGTAACAATTTCTCCTTGAAGTCTTATGGCTTTAGATGTCGGAAAGAATTGTTTAAGAAATTTTTCAACTAAAACGTCCCATGTATCAATCGCCCCTTCTGGCAACGATTCTAACCAATCTTTGGCTTCTCCCTTTAAAGTCCAGGGAAATAACATGAGATATATCTGTTCATCCTCCACTTCTCTTATTTTAAATAGAGTACAGATCCTATTAAAGGTACGAAGATATTCATTTGGATATTCCTTCGGCGCACCACTAAATTGGCATTGATTAGTTACCATGTTTAGGATTTGTCCTTTGATTTCATAATCTGGTGCATTAATGTCTGGTTGAGTAATTGCGTGACCTTGGCCAGTGCGTTTAGCTCTCATTCGGTCTTCCATACTTAGAGGTTCCGGATTCTCCATGATTGAATTTGTTGAATCTGAATCACTAGAGGATTCTGATTTAATGGTTGGTTCCTCAACAATCTCTGTTTGAATGATTGGTGGTTCCGGAGGAAAGATTAATGGTTCAGGATCTCGAAATCGTCCCTGAATATTCTCCGGATTCTCAATTGTGAGGTCGGGTTCAAAAAATGGATTATCGGAAATTTGAATTGGAGTACTTGGTCGACTAGATGACGATTCTAAAGAAAAATCAACGGAGACAATATTTGCTAGATGTCTTGATCGAGTTATAGGTGGTGAACGTACAAAAGGTGGTGAACGTTTTGCTCGGTGCATTCACTGAATATCCTATTAGTTATAAAAATAAGAAAAATTATATAAGTTATCAAATTAATAGACTTTTCTGATTTTGCCCACGTTTCGAATAGCCAAAAGATGCAGCAGAGGGGCAGGATTCGTTTGGTCTCAATATAATTGAGTACTGCTTGGCTCCAATAACCCGGTCCACGTACAAATCCAACTATTACTACGAACCAGAAAATTTTGATGTCTATCAATTTAACCGCTTAAAATAATTTTTCGTTTAAATTTAAAGAAATTTTAGATAAGAAATAGAAAAAAATCTAAGTCCCAAAAACTAGAGCGGCGAGAAATAAGAAAGAAAAAGAGCGCGTCGAAAAACGTCGAAAAATAAAAGGTCGAAAAATAATAAAGAGAACGTAGCGTGTCGATACTTAAAAAGGAACTAAAAACTAATAATTAAAAGTTACGTCTAAAAATATTAAAGCTTAGAGAAATACTATATCCCAAAACGGCAATAACTTAAAAAGGTACTAAAATCTTAGAACAGCGTCGCAAAATTTTAAAGCACCTAAATTTTAGTATAAAGAAAAAGCACTTAAGGGATTTTACGGCAAATCCTAAAAATCTAAAAAATAAAAATAACAATGGCAAAAACTATGACTTAAAACTAAATACGAACGAAAAATACAAATATTACGCTAAAAACGAACAAAAAGATACAAAATATAAAAATAAACTTAAAGTTGTAAAAAGTACAATTTTTATAAAAATATTATTTTTATATTATTTATTTTATAAAACTATTAATTTTATAATTTATTAAAACTAAATAAACTAAATAAACTAAATAAAACAAATTAATTAAAAACTAAACTAAATAATTAAATAATCCAAACCCTAATTAGGGTTATAATTAATAATAATTAATAATTATACTCCGTAATGATTGCTGTTTTTAGGTCAAGTCTGGCGTGTCTGACAGGGCCATGCGATCGCATGGTCCTCACGTTAAAAATCCATGCGATCGCATGGATAAAGATTTCGGGCCAGGCTTTGGGCTGCTACAGTACGGGGCTTCGTGGTTTTTATATTTTTTTTTTCTGTTTTCTGATTTAGATATTTATATAATATATTTATATAAATTAAATAAAACTTATATTTTTACAAAATAAAGATAAAGAAACTTTATAGAACTTATATATTTAACAAACTCTTAAAATTACTTAAATTTTTTTTTTTATATTTTTGTATTTTTAAAATTAAAAACGCATATTTTTACAACAAAATAACTAAAACTTACTAAAAATCTTTTTTTATAGCGTTGTGCTTCCGGCGTTTATGTGTTCCCCGGCAGCGGCACCAAAAATACTTGATGTGTGCGAGGGGTACTAGGAAATAGTATTATTTTTACAACGAAATACTATTAAATACGATACAATTTTACACAAGATATTTATTTATTTATAGAATGAATATACCTAAACCTTGCTACAACACTTATAGGCAGTGTACCTAATCGTACAGTAGTGTAGTTTTTAGTAAGTCCGGTTCGTCCACAGGGAACTCTTAAACAAGCTTAACGCTATATATTTAAAAACTATATTTGTAAAAATACAAAATTATATATAAGTAGTATTATTATTATAAAAGGGGGTTTTTACCGTTTAATGACCGGTTTGTCGATTTTAAAACTTTAGTCGCAGTTAAAACCTAATGTAAAATATTAAAAATAAATACAACTTACTTTTAAAGCGTAAAGCAAATAACGATAATGAAATTGCGATAAATAAAAGTGCGATAAAATAAAATTGCGATAATTAAAGATTACGATAATTAAAAGTTCAATTATATACAATGACAATAAATAAAAGTGCGATAATTAAAAGTGCAATTAAATATGAAATAAAAGAATTATGCTTATTTAAACTTCCGTAATCATGATGTTTGACGTGTTGTTTTTAGTTTATTCCCATGTGTTAATTGTCCTTTGTCCTGGATTATTCGATATGTCCATACGGATTTGTCATAATAGTCCATCAGTCATAATCATAAAGTGAAAAAGTCTTCGTCAAATTATTCTTATTCCCGAAGTCAAATATTCCAACTAATTGGGGATTCGAATTGTAACAAGGTCTTAATACTTTGTTTAATGAATACACCAGGTTATCGACTGCGTGTAAACCAAGGTTTTACTACTTTGTTAACAATTACACCAATTACCCTTGAATGTAATCCACCCCTGTTTCAACAAGTCTATTAACTATTAATCCAGTTCCGTGTCCGGTAAAATGAATAATTATTGGTATTTATAGATATCCCGCCCACCGTTCCTAGTCAAGCGTATGTGGTTATATATAAATATGTCAAATTATAAGTCTATATATTAAATTAACGAGGTATCATTTAGTTAATATAAAGCCTATTAATAGCCCATAGTCTAATTTCCACAAGTGTCGTTCTTTTGTCCAAACCCTAATTATGGTACAAAGCCCAATTACCCAATCTTAATATTTTTAGCACAACATCATGATTACTTCGTCTTAAATAAGCATAATAATAACTTAGCTACGAGGCATTAAATTAAAAATAACATTAACCATAACTTACAGTGATTAAAAATAGCGTAGCGTTACACGGACAGAATTTCGACTTACACCCTTACAACATTCGCTAACATACCCTTATTATTGGAATTTAAAATTAAAATTAAAATTAAAATATAATATATATATCTTTACGTATGAGAGAAAGAAGAAAAAGATGTGTTATATTTGCTCAAAAACTGCGAAATTTATAGATGTGGCCTCACACCTACTGCCATGCGATCGCATGGCATTTTGCCTTCCAGGCCATGCGATCGCATGGCCACTTTTTCCAGCTCACAAGACTTTGTTTCTTTGTATACCGACGGTTTTTATAAATAAATATAATATATAAATAATTATAAGAATTATTTAAATATTATATTATATTTATGTGCATAGTTGACTTGTAATTTTTAGTCCGTTGCGTCGAGCGTTGAGAGTTGACTTTGGTCCCGGTTCCGAATTTTCGAACGTCCTTGTGTACAATTTAATATCTTGTATTTTGCGTTTTGCTTCTTGTACTTTTGTAATTTTGAGACGTTTCTCATCAATAATTGGAACCACTTCGATTGTATTTTGTACTTTTGAGCTTTTTGGTCGTTTGCGTCTTCAATTCGTCGAATCTGTCTTTTGTCTTTACCTTTTATTATTTAAACGAATATCACTTGTAAATAAAACAATTGCAACTAAAAGCTTGTCTTTCTTGAGAGATAATGCTATGAAATATATGTTCGTTTTTAGCATTAACATGTTCGTTTGGATCTTCCTTCGGCACACCACTAAATTGACATTGATTAGTCACCATGTGTAGGATTTGTCCTTTGATTTCATAATCTGGCGCATTAATGTCTGGTTGAGTAATTGCGTGACCTTGGCCAGTGTGTTTAGCTCGCATTCGGTCTTCCATACTTAGAGGTTCCAGATTTTCCATGATTGAATTTGTTGAATCTGAATCACTAGAGGATTCTGACTTAATGGTTTATTCCTCGAAAATCTCTGTTTGAATGATTGGTGGTTCCGGAGGAAAGATTAATGGTTCAGGATCTCTGAATTGTCCCTGAATATCCTCCGGATTCTCAATTGTGAGGTCGGGTTCAAAAAATGGATTATCGGAAATTTGAATTGGAGTACTTGGTCGACTGGATGACGACTCTAAAGAAAAATCAACGGCGACAATATTGACTAGATGTCTTGATCGAGTTACAGGTGGTGAACGTATAAAAGGTGGTGAACGTTTTGCTCGATGCATTCACTGAATATCCTGTTAGTTATAAAAAACTAAAAATTATATAAGTTATCAAATTAATAGACTTTTCTGATTTTGCCCACGTTTCGAATAGCCAATAGATGCAGCAGGTAGCCAGGACCCTTTAAATCGGAAGCCCACAACTCACCACTAACAAATCCAACTATTACTACGAACCAGAAAATTTTGAATGTCTATAAATTTAACCGCTTAAAATAATTTTTCGTTGAAATTTAAAGAAATTTTAGAGAAGAAATAGAAAATTTTATATCCTAAAACTAGACCGTCGAGAAATAAGAAAGAAAAAGAGTGCGTCGAAAAACGTCGAAAAACAAAAAGGTCGAAAAAATAAAATAAAATGCAGCGTAGCGCGGCGAAACTTAAAAGTCTAAAAACTAAGAATTAAAAGTTACGTCTAAAGGTATTAAAGCTTAAAAGGAATTCTATATCCAAAACGGTAATAACTTAAAAAGTACTAAAATCTTAAAACGGAGTCGCAAAATTCTAAAGCACCTAAATCTTAATCTAAAGAGAAAGTACTTAAGGGATTTTACGGCAAAGCCTAAAAATCTATAAATATAAAATAACTACGGCAAAAACTATATCTTAAAACTAATTACGAACGAAAAATACAAATTACGAATTAAACTAATAAAAAGATACGGAAATATAAAAATAAAACTAAAGTTAAAAAAATACAATTTTTTTATAAAAATATTATTTTTATATTATTTATTTTATAAAAGTATTAATTTTATAATTAATAAAACTAATTAAAAATAAATATTACAAATTAAAACTAAAAACTAAACTAATTAATATTATAATTAACCCTAATTAGGGTTTATAATAACAATAATTATTAATACTCCGTAATTAATGCAGTACCAGGTTCAGTTCAGCGTGTCAAACAACCTCATGCGATCTCATGAGGTTTATGTCTCTGGTCCATGCGATCGTATGGCTCTTGGATCCGGGCCAGAAGTCTGGGCTGCAACAGTGTCAGGCCCGTATACTTTTTTACTTTTTTTTTTAATTTTCTGTTTTATATTTATATAAAGTATTTATATAAAATAAATAAAAACTTAAATTGAAAAACTAAAATAGAAATAAAAATACTTTATAATTTTATATATTTTGAACAACTTTTAAAAATATATATATTTTTATTTTCGTTTTTATATTTTTTGTATTTTTAATATTTAAAACGTATTTTTACAAAAAGAAATTAAAACTTAATAAAAATCTTATATATATATATATATATATATATATATATATATATATATATATATATATATATATATATATATATATATATATATATATATATATATATATATATATATATATATATATATATATATATATATATATATATATAGCGTTTCGCTTCCGGCATTTAAGCAAATCCCTGGCAGCGGCGCCAAAAATATTTGATGTGCGTAGAGGTGTATACGAAATAGTTATATTTTTACTAGGAAATACTATTAAATACGATACAATTTTATACAAGTTATTTATTTATTTATAGAGTGTATATACCTAAACCTTACTACAACACTTATTTAGTAAGTCCGGT
The DNA here is from genome assembly GCF_046630445.1 of Rutidosis leptorrhynchoides. Taxonomy (NCBI): domain Eukaryota; kingdom Viridiplantae; phylum Streptophyta; class Magnoliopsida; order Asterales; family Asteraceae; genus Rutidosis; species Rutidosis leptorrhynchoides. The sequence continues at coordinate 198,956,598 of NC_092343.1, read as the reverse complement.
TCGTCCACAGGTAACTAGCCAAGTTTAACGCTATATTTAAAACTAAATTTGTATATAAATATATATATATATATATAAATATATAAAGTATTATTATTATAAAAGGGGGATTTTACCGTTTAATGACCGGGTTATCGATTTTAAAACTTTAGTCGCAGTTAAAACCTAATGTAAAATATTAAAAATAAAAATAACTTAAATTAAAGCGTAAATTAAATGACAATAATTAAAGTGTGATAAATTAAAATGCTATAAATAAAATGACAATAAATAAAATTGCGATAATTAAAAAGTACGATAATTAAAAGTGCAATTAAATAAAATGACAGTAAATAAAAATGCGATAAAATATGAAATAAAGGAATTATGCTTATTTAAACTTCCGTAATCATGATGTTTGACGTGTTGATTTTAGTTTATTACCATGGGTTAATTGTCCTTTGTCCTGGATTATTCAATATGTCCATCTGGTTTTTGTCCATAACAGTCCATCAGTCATAAATATAAAGTGCGTGTGTCCTCGTCAAATTATCCTTATATCCGAAGTCAAATATTCCAACTAATTAGGGACTTAAACTATAATTACACCAATTTTCCTTGTATATAATTCACCTCTGTTTTAATAAGTCCATTGACTATTATTCCATTCCCGTATCCGGTTAAATTAACGATTATTAGTACTTATAAATATCCCGCCCATCGTGTCCGATCGAGTGTATGTGGTTATTTATAATTACGTCAAATTGTAAATCTTTATATTAAATTAACGAACTATCATTCAATTAAACAAATATAAAGCCTATTAATAGCCCATAGTCTAATTTTCACAAGTGTCGTTCTTTTGTCCAAACCCCAATTATGGTACAAAGCCCAATTACCCCGTCTTTAATATTTATCCCAACATCACGATTATTTCGATTTAAATAAGCATAATAATAACTTAGCTACGAGACATTAATTTAAAAAGGTTGAACATAACTTACAATGATTAATAATAGCGTAGCGTTACACGGACAGAATTTCAACTTACACACTTACAACATTCGTTAACATACCCTTATTATTATTAAATTAAAATTAAAACTAAAATTATAATATATATATATATATATATATATATATATATATATATATATATATATATATATATATTACGTGAGAGATAGAGAGAAAAAGGTGTGATTTTTTCGGCCAAAACACGTGAACTTTATAGGACCTGAGCTGATACTGTTCACCATGCGATCGCATTGCTCTTCCTGGCCATGCGATCGCATGGCCTTCTTTTACAGCTCACATGCTTTTGTTTTTTATTTGCCGACGGTTTTAATAAATAAATATAATATATATATAACTTTAAGAATTATTTATATATTATATTATATTTATGTGCATAGTTGACTTGTAATTTTTAGTCCGTTGTGTCGAGCGTTGAGAGTTGACTCTGGTCCCGGTTCTGGATTTTCGAACGTCCTTTCGTACAATTTAATATATTGTATTTTGCGTTTTGCGGCTTGCACTCTTGTAACTTTTAGACGTTTCTCATCAATAATTTGAACCTCTTAGATTGTACTTTATACTTTTGATCTTTTTGGTCGTTTGCGTCTTCAATTCATCGAATCTGTCTTTTGTCTTCACCTTTTATTATTTAAACGAATATTACTTGTAAATAGAACAATTGCAACTAAAAGCTTGTCTTTCTTGAGGGATAATGCTATAAAATATATGTTCGTTTTTAGCATTATCACCTTGCTCGGGCTCGAACCCGCGACCTCTTGCTTAACCCACAACACTCTAAACCATTGAACCACTCAGTTCAATTTTGGATTGGAGTCCATGTTATTGTTTTAACATATTGATATATAAAGCCCACTTCAAAAACCCATTTAAACCTTATGATCCATTAAGAATGAATCTGTATTATGATCCTAATATCACCATCATCATCGTGTATCAATTTGTATCATTATCGTCCAAATAGGAAAAACAAATAGATTTGATTTGGGTATATCAATACATGAAACCCACTAAGCAATACATCATCGGTTGGATTTTTAAAGCCCAATTAATTAATAGGCCCAACAGAAAATACTTGAGATAGCCTAACAGAAGAATACGTGGCCTATTGTTGATCTGCTAACACGATTTGGGAACAGACAGGATCGAAAATAAATAGCAAGAAAACCCTGCACACTTTACTATTTCATCATCAATACCTCACCATCTATTATCATAAAAAAAATATCGCTGTCTTCCTATCATTATGATGCAAGTTTATGGTTTCATGTGAAGAGAGAGGTCCACATTTCAAGCAATAATATTATACCATGCACAAATCAAGTGGGGTTCTCATGATTACAAAGTGTCGGCCAAAAGAAGGGTTAAAGAAAAGGCACACCAAGTGGATTGTTTGTTTAATACTTTGTTGGCCACAAGGAAAAGGATTTAACACATAATAGCTGTATACATGATGGCTTATATAATTGGGTGTATGAGGTTTCGGTCACTGCAAAAGAGAAAAGAAAAAAATTTGCAGCACACCTATAGTTGCTTCGCGTTAAATAGAAGTAAAGAATAGATTGATGATGATGGTTTGATGGTGGTTTAACGGGTTATGTACATGGAGGTTTGAAAGGACGGTGATCAAAGGTTTGATGAGTTTGGTTGGATTTGTGGTGGTTTGTCGACGAAATCATAAGTATAATAGCTGCAGAAGTGATGGTTATTGAAGGTGGTTAGAGATGGTTGGTAGATAGAAAGAAAACAGAAAGAAGGGGCTGTAGTAGCAGAAGCTAACAGCGACATAGCAGCAGCAACTCAGAGGAGTAGTTGCAGTAGCATCTTCATAATGCATCATCGTACTTTTAACTGATGAAGAAAAAGAAAAAATTATGCAGCTGTAGTTGCCTTCGAACAGGAGTTGGAAGAAACACAAAAATTATTGCAGCAGGTAGTTGTTTAATGGGTGATGTTGGAATAGAAAACGAATACAGAATAAGGAGATAGATATCTATGATGGTTGTGTATGATCATATGTACATGTATATATAAATATAACAAAATAGGTGGTGGTTGCTCATTCAAGATAGAAAACAGAAATAATACGTGGTAGTCATTAAGGTGATAATAGGTGATGGGTTTAGGTGGTGGTGACTACGGTGATGGTGGTGAGTGTGGAGGACGGTGGGTGATCACAAGGTGTTAAAGTGATAGCGGTTGTGGTCTGGTTCATGTGATTAAGTATTTACCGTTTTTGTGGTGCTCGACATAGGTGATCGATGATTAGCGAGATGATGATGAAGAGTGTGTAATGGTGCTTAATGAAGATGATGATCAAAGGTGATAATGAATGTAATCTGTAACTCTTTCTCTATCTATATGCTTTATATATATACTTTTATATATATATTGTGAGTGATACTGTAATAATAATAAATCACATTTTGTTTTGTAAATTGATGGTGGTCGACCGAAAGATTCGAGTCAGAAAGAAAGAAACAAAGAAATAAAAGTAGATAGGGATTGAAAGAAACAAAGAAATAAAAGTAGATAGGGATTGGAAACAAATTCGTAAAATTAATTGCTTTAGCTGGCTGTGAATTCTGCCAAGAAACAAGAATACAAAAAGTTGATCCTGATGTTAAACTGAATTAGAATTTGCTATACTATTTTCACTTACATATATCTTAATGATAATTGCTCAAATTTGTCTTATAGGTTGATTGAAGTTGACGTATAACCAATAGTAGACAGGATTCCATTTGGATAAGTATAAAGAGAATAAAGCATATAAAAAAATATAATTGAAGTCGATTGATAACAGATTGCAGACAGAAGGCAAGATTTTATAAAATTTGAAGGGATGCTAACAGATTTTGTTATATCTGTGATTCCATTTACTTTGTAACAAAATTTGAAAGACAAAAACAAGAATTTTCCTACAGAATGATAGCTATGTGAAACAGATTATGATTCCAAATTCATATATATATAATTTTATAATATTAATAATTATTAATTATAATTACATTTATGATAATTAAAATACTAATATTAATAATAATAATGAGAATCATAATAATAATAAGTCATAGTAATAAATTTTTTAATGAAATTGATAATAATAATATTATTAATGATAATTATAATAATACTAATTACATTAGTATTGATAATAATATTAGGAAAACCAATATCAAGTTTCATATCTATATTTTTAAAATAATGATATCAATTACACTAGTATTGATATTAATATTAGAAGTAATAACAATATTCTTATAACAACAATATTTAATATATTAGTATTTACATTTTTTAGATTATGTAATATAACTATATAAGACGTATTATATTATAAGTAGTATTAGATTTTTTTTAATACATTTTAACAATAATATCTAATAGTAATATAAATCATAATAACTGAAATTAAAATTTTACTACTAGTTATAATAATAATGTTATTAACAATAATATTAATATTTATAATAATGTAATACATCAAATGTATCAAATTTCATATATATATATATATATATATATATATATATATATATATATATATATATATATATATATATATATATATATATATATATATATATATATATATATATATATATATATATATATATATATATATATATATAATATGTTAATAATACTGATATTAATATTAATATTTCTAATGATAATGAAAGTAATAATATTAATGTAACAACTATATTTTAATTTGTACTATGTATTATTAATTATGTAATATCTAATAATCATATATTATGTGATAACCTTTATTGAATATTTATATATTTACATATTTATTTATACACAATTGTTCGTGAATCGTCGGGAGTAGTCAAAGGTTATCTGAATCCATGTAATCAGTTTAAAAGTTTTGAGATTCGGTTTAATAGACTTTGCTTAATGTATCGAAACCATATAAGATTAAGTTCAAATTTGATCGGAAATTTTTGGGTCGTCACACTCGTCGTAGTATTTTATGTATAATACTAATAAAAATAACATTAATACTACTAATAATAATAATAATAAGATTAATAATATTATTAATCTTAATAATAATAATAATAATAATAATAATAATAATAATTATTATTATTATTATTATTATTATTATATATATATATTTATTTTATAGAGCAGAAGAGAAATAGAATAGAGTGTGAAGAATTTGGCCAAACTGATCGAGCTTTATACACTTTTACTGAATTCAGACCCCATACGATCGCATGGGTCTGAAGGCACAATGCCATGCGATCGCATGGCCAGCTGGTACGCACCCAATATGTTTTGTTTTCTTGTTTGTCGATATATTATTAAATAAATATATAATATATATATATTATATTAATTAATTATATATTATATTATATTCTCATGCCTAGTTAACTTGTAATTTTGGTTCCGCTGTCTTGTACATTTACGTTCGACTTATGTCCCGGTTCCGGTTTTTCGAACGTCCTTTCGTACGCTTAGGAAACTTGTACTTTACGTTTCGTGATTCATACCTTTGTTAAAATATAGTCTTAAATTATCAATAAACTATATTACTGAAAGTGTATCTTGAACTTTCGAGTGTTTTGGTCATTTGCTTCTTTAAATCATTTTCGCGTTATTTATCAAAGTATATTTAATAATATTGTTTTAAATCAAAACGTTTTATGACCAAGTTAATATTATATTTTATAACATTTTTAAAATATACATACATTTTCATTTTGAAATAGTGTTTTACTGTAGCAAAATGATTTTTATTGTAGTAAATAGTAGTTTTCGAAAACACTGTAGCTTTTCGGGTACTGTAGCAATTCGAAAATACTGTAACAAATTATTATTTTACTTGTTCATCTTAAACATTTTAGTTAACTTATCTAAATATCAATCGAATCAATAAACGAATGTTACTATCGTTTACTAAATAACTTGAAATTATATATATGTATATATCTTTATTTAATATACATAAATCAGTTTTTAAATACACATTGCAAGTTATTTATAATTAATTTTAATAATTAATATTCCAACTTATTGTATATATATATATATATATATATATATATATATATATATATATATATATATATATATATATATATATATATATATATATATATATATATATCTATTTACAAATAGATGTTTGTGAATCGTCGGTCAATAGTCAAAGGTTAACTGAATATATAACATTAGTTCAAAAATTTTGAGAATCAATATTACATACTTTGCTTATCTTGTCGAAATCATATAAAGATTAAGTTTTAAATTTGGTCAGAAATTTCCGGGTCGTCACATCGAGAGGGGTGAGTAAGAGGAAAAGAAAAAATAAGAAGAAGTTGGCTTCAGATGGGTCGTTTCAATTGCACGATTCTAGTGGCGAAGATAAGGTTGAGGTGATCTCTAATCAAAAAGTTCAAGGCGGTTCTACTTTTGTAAGTGTTGAAGGGAAGCGGCTTGGAGTGGGAGCGGACGTACCTTTAGATGGTGGTGGAGAATTTTTTGACGTATTTAGAAATGGTGGTTTTGATGACGACGGGGATGGTATTGAGTCTTCGTTTTTGTTTAGAGCAAACGTGGATGAAGAGGCTAATGATCCTAACTCTGTCTTGTGATTGATGTTTTTGGTTAGTGTAAGACCCGTTTATTCGTACGATGTATATATGAAGAGCACGTACGACGTAAAACGAATATATATATATATATATATATATATATATATATATATATATATATATATATATATATATATATATGTATGTATGTAAAGAATGTATATATGTGTATCGAGTATGTATATGTGTTGCATATATATAGTGTACAAGGGTTGAACAAAGGTTTGTATAATTCTATAAAGATGATTGTACGAGGCGTGTATGAAGGGTACCAAGCATGTACATGTTGCTTGTTTGAATGTCGAAGAAAACTAGACGTTGTTTGAGTTACAAGGTGTGTACGTACCTTTTCGACCCCAAATAAAGTTTGAGTTGATGTTTCAAAACCTTACCATTAGAAAGGAAATCTTATTATGTTTCCAATGATATCTGATTCATCGAAAACAAAGTTACGGTCAAAAAGTTATGGCCAAAACAAGTTGCTGAAGTTCGGATGAAATAGGCAAACTCCGCGGCGCGACCAGAATCGCCACGGTGCGACGTTTGCCTATTTTGAGGGTCAGAAGGCTTGAAAATGTGAACTAAAATCACCCTTTAGGCTACGTCAAGGAGGGTTTACTCCGCGACGCGACAATATGCACGATCTGATGCTTTTCAGCCTTTTACTGAGTTTAATGAAGGGTAAAGTTGTCTTTTTGCTTGTGGACTGTTTGAGGGCCACATATCTAGCCAAAATCTTATCCTCACCTCATTTTCTTAATTCTCCTTCCCTCCCACTCACATACCAAACCCTAGAGAGAGAGTAAATGGTTTAGAGAGAGAAAGCTTGAATCGGGGAAGAAGAAGAGTGTTTTGGGTTGGGTCACAAGAGTTAAAGTTGTTCTCCTCGTTCACGGCTATGTTTTGGTAGTGTTGGTAAGTTCTAACTACGAATTTCATTGTTTGATTTGATATTCAAAGTTAGGGTTTGAACTTGGTTTGTTGAGAAACCCATTTAAACTCATGAAGTGAGTTTAGTGTTGCTAGTAATCGGGTTTTATGGTGTCGTTGGTGGATTTTGGGTTGGTCGATGTTTTGGTCAAGTTTAAGGCTTGCAAAATGAGTTTAATCACTAGGTTTAGTGATTATGGTAGTATTGAAACACATTTGGGCTTATTTGGTTGACTAATTTTGAACTGGGTCAAAATTAGGGTTTATGTGTCAAAATGGGTAAGTTAAGGGTTTAACACTTGTGATTTGGTTTAATTGGTGTATTAGGGCTATTTTCACTTGTGTTAGTGATTATTGGTTAGTTTGGGCATTTTTATGACTTTGGTCAAAATGGGTAAATTGAATTGGGTCAAACTTGATGATGATACTAGTTTTGGTCAAAGGGATGTTAAACACTTTTGTTAAGTATTAAATGAAATTTTTGAATGAAAGTAAACGTGGGAAGTGATTTTGGGTTAAAATGATATTTTTAACATAAGTCAAACGTGGTCAAAAGCAATATGGGTCAATATTACACGTGTTGGGGTTTTTGGTGTATTTGTCGTTTGAAATGATTACTACCTAAGTAGTAATTTAATGTTAGGACCTAGGTTTGGTCTAATTGGTGTAAAGTATGATTTGGGCTAAATTGTACTTTGTTGTGGGGTTTGAATTACTACCCGTAGTGGTAGTTGGTGAAGTCCACTTTAGGTGTCTAAATGGGCGGATTGTGGAGGTAGGTATAAACCCTTGGTTAGGGGTGTTGGTGTCAAATCCTCTTGTAGAGAATGTATGTTGATTATGTGTATACCTATATGCGTATTATAGGTAAAGGTTTGCTCGGTTGCATTTGGAGGAGATTTACATACATGACTTGTGCGGGCTTTTCAAGGTGAGTGGAATAACTATACGTGTATGTATATAATGTATTTATTTGTGTAGGATGGATATGTGTTGTCTATACCACCCATGAGTTAGTGATATATGTCGTTGTACACTAACGGTTGTTATGAATGGATATGTGTTGTCGTTACCGCCCAAGGGTTAGTGATATATGTCGTTGTACACTAACAGTTGTTATGAACACAGATGGGAAATTCGAGTACCATCCCCGTGTTCGAATGGATATGTGTTGTCTATACCACCTATGAGTTAGTGATACATGTCGTTGTACACTAACGGTGGTATGAATGGATATGTGTTGTCGTTCCGCCCAAGGGTTAGTGATATATGTCATTGTGCACTAACGGTTGTTATGAACACCGATGGGAAATTCGAGTACCATTCCTTTGTACGATTGGCTAAACATGGTTGTGTAAGTTTTGTATTAGCATATTAAATTGTGAACTATATGCTATTGGTGTTGCTAGCTTATCGCGAATTGCGGATATTTAGTTTTGCATTGTGATTGCATGGTTGTTGAATTGCTAGCTCGTACGCGGTATTTATGTAAGTGTTTGCAAGTAAGTAGATTATATATGTATATGTATAATTATTGCATTCACTAAGCGTTAGCTTACCCCTCTCGTTGTTTACCTTTTTATAGGTATTGTGATCGTAAGGCTAGCTAGTCGTTAGACTAGATTTATAGGAGCGCTTGGGCTCGATGGGGTAGCTTTCGGAGATTTGGACGCGGATTGTGGATTTGGTAGTCTCCGGGATTATGCTCTTGGTATTGGGTTGGGTTTTCGAGTATTAACCTGTGTTTTGTGTGATTGGGTCATTGTTACAAATGATTTTGTAATGTGTCATTTGTGTACCAAGGGTTATATTAAGTTGTTAAACGTAACGTTAAGATATTATGTTTTCGGTTAAAATAGAGTGGAAAATGTTATGTATTATTAACGGGATATTGGGACCTAACTTATAAAAAAAATGTGCCTCATTTTTGGTAAACGGAACTGGGGTTGTTACAAGTGGTATCAGAGCATAGTCTAAGGGAATTAGGTGACCTTGGAATAGGTTCCTAGTCTTAGACTTATTGACAATTGTGCGTTGGTTGCGGGACTTATAGGAATACAGGTCGGATTGAGATTTGTTAGTGCCTAATGTAAGTAGACGAACTTGGACGTTGTTTTAGTGATAGTCACCTAGGTTGTAGGTTGACTTGTTGTTCTGGTGTACTTGTGTACGTTTATTATTATATTGTATATTGGTATATATATACAGATATCTTTTGGTGCGGTGTCCTAGTGATGAATCTATTAGAGAGATTCGCATGTATGGGTGGTTTGAGTGATCAAGTTCATGGTAAGGACTTTGGTCATTTGGGTACCAGGAGTTATCGCGTTATTTTTTGTGAATGTCGCATCAGTCCAGGTAAAGTACTTTGCGTGACCATGCGAAAATGGTAAGGTACGTAATTGTAATAGTGACTGATCACCATTATTACAACCGCGTATCTTGACACCAAGCATGACATGACAAGTACTGAGCGGAGGAAACGTGGCATGGTTGGGGTAGAACGGGACGAGTTATGAATCTTTTTAATGGTCTCCATGTGACGACCCAAAATTTTCGACCAAATTTAAACTTGATCTTTATAGCAAAGCCTGTAAGGTTGAGTCTCAAAAAGTTTGAACTGTTTCATATATTAGTTTGACCTTCGACTGCTCTCGACGATTCACGAACCACTATTTATAAATAGATACATATATATTTAAATATACGAATTTGAAATATAAATTGAAATATTGTATGACGTAATTGTTAGAACTAATAATGTAAAATAAAATAATATATAATAACTATTATTTAAAAGGTATCTATATTATTTAAAAGGTGTCTATATATGTAAATGAAGTATATTGAATATATATATGTATATATTTTCGAATTTATTTTGTAATCGACAGTAACGCTCAATTGTAATTCGATCGATATTAAATGAGTTAAAAGTGAATATATATGATTTTAAAATAAACGGTGATCCGAAAATGAGTTCTATAATTTTAGGCTTATTAAAAGTGTATTTAGGAACTATTGGTTAAGTTTTGACACTTTTTATATTTTACCCATAAATGAGGGGTACAGTTGATGTAATTTTTATTTAATAAATTAATGATCGAATTTTATACCATAATAACCAAAATAAATAAATATAGTTAATTTAAAAATATGAGATTTTTCTGACCACTTTTATTCGCCACTAATTAACAACGGAGCACGATATAATCTCCATGTTAACAGTGTCGGCAGTTTAATAGTTTAATTACCCGTGATACTTTGAATTATGATATGAGTACTGTGTTAAATTTATGATTGTCCCTTGATTGAAGCTATTTATCTAACTAATTACATACAAATACAAGGAGATAGATAGATAAATCCACCTCACATACATTCTAACTCTTTCTTTCTTTTTACAACACAGAGAAAACTCATTTCACCTTCTTCCTTCTTTGTTATTTCTTTTTTTATATGAACCACAAAACCATAACAAGCCTCAACCGCCGGTACCACCTCCGTGATCGTCACCATTACCACTGTAAGCAACCACATCACCACTTTTCTTTTCTTTTGTTTTATGTCATGAATAACATCACAACCCATCACCTATTTAAACTGTTGGTAACCTTCCTATTTTGTATTCGTTGTAAACCATCACCACTACACACAACCACCATTTGTTCTTCCTCTCCTCCAAGAACCCACAAACCATAACAAACGACTACCATCGAACCTTATGATCTTCGTTTTTGTTGTAGTATTTCGGTTTGAACCAAGTCAATAAACCACCATCACTTTCGAAGCTTTTGTTGTTCGGTTAACATCACCACCTTTGATCACACTTATATTGCCGCTACCTCAAACCACCACCCTACAATCACTATAACAACAGTCACCATTAAACCATCGTTTGAAGACTGATGCCATTTTATTTGCTCAAGACTAATCGTAAGCCACAACTACAACCCCACGTTTAATATTATTTTCTTTAAACTGTTCCACCCATTCGATCAAACCACCAATTATTTAAACTAATGCTGTGCTATTTTGGTTCAATAATTTAAAATGTCACTTTTGAATTATTTATCATTTGGTTGAGAATGTGGCAGACAAATAAAGTGGTTCTTGAAATTATTGTTGCTTGATATTAAGTAAATAAAGCAGGGATTATATATATTTTTTTCGATCAAAACAAAAAGGAGTTAGGGACATGTTGATGCTTAGAAAAATTAAAATCAATGTACAGTGAAGACGAACCATGATCGAACGGCTGATATGTGTTTCTGTTTTCTATTCTATTTAAACCACGAACCAAGAAATTCACTCAGACGCACGAGCTAACTGCTGCTATTATATATTTTTTTTCCCGTCGAGTGAAGAACATACAAAACCATCGAAAGCCATGGAATTTAATGATGTTGTACGTTCTTATTTAATGATGATGATTTTATGCTATACCATGTTTATGATATAAGCATGATGATCATGAGGTAATAAAAGGATTATGATGGTGATGTTATGATATTAGTGATGATATGATTATGATAATCTTAGATGGTTTTGGACGTGATCGATCGGGGTTATGTTAGTAACGGTTTAGAGTGATGATAATGATCGTTGATGATGAGGACAATAATAATAGGATGATGATGATTTGAGTTGATGATGATCATGAATATTAAGATGATGTTGGTGAAGTAAGAACGTAAAAGTGATAATGGTTAATTAAGAAGAAGAAACAGATACACGGGTTAGATAAATTTAGATACCAATTAAAAACAGAAAGACACAAGGCAGAAGACTGGTTAGGCAAGTGGTCAGGGAACGAGGGGTCACGAGCTCGGAACCAGGCTATGGTGTTTTATTTTTTTAACAATTGAAATTGTTGGGCAGTGGACTACTATGTTGGGCCCTAGTTTACAAGTTGGGCCGTAAATGATCAATTCATTTGTTATTGGGTCGAGAATATCTCATGTTGGGCCAAATTAAATTAAGAGCTATGATGGAAATGGATTATATATGTATAAGTCGATATGTATTTCAGAAAGGTAGAAATAGAGGAACGGTCAGGAGAGTGTATGGATTATCGAGAGGTCACTTGTTCAAGCCTGGGTGTGGTCAACTTTGTTTTTAGAACTCTGTGAGGTTGTTTTTTCACTTATTATTATTATTATTATTATTGTTATTATTATTATTATTATTATTATTATTATTATTATTATTATTATTATTATTATTATTATTATTATTATTATTATTATTATTATTATTATTATTATTATTATTATTATTATTATTATTGTTATTAATTAAGAACTTGATGAATATAATTATGGATATAATTATAAATATAATGATGAAGATTATGATTCATTTATTTAATTTGATTAGGAGAAGATTATGATTAAGAAGATATAAATAGTTGGTTATGAGTATAACTATAATTAAAGGAATTATCATTTTTTTTTAATCAAAACTATCATTCTTATTAAAAATTATCATTTTATTATTATTAACGTTATCATTAAAAAAAATAACATTTTCAATAAAATTATCATTTTAGAATTATTATTGTTATTGTTATTATTATTAGTACTAGCAAAATTTTATTATAATTATAATTATTATTATTATAATAATAATAATTATTATTATTATTATTATTATTATTATTATTATTATAATTATTATTATAATTATTATTATTTTTATTATTATTATTATTATTATTATTATTATTATTATTATTATTATTATTATTATTATTATTATTATTATTAAAAGTATTATTCAAATTATCATTTTTTTTATTCATTAGTATTAAAAGTATCATGTTTATAAAAATTATCATTATTATTATTATAACTATTATTATTATTATTAATTATTATTATAGAATGAGTAAACTTTTTATCTATTATTATCAATATTATTTAATGAAATAACTATTAGCTATATAAAATCATATTTATTACATATCACATAACTATATTAATATTTTTACAATAAATATTAATAAATGTAATTAATTAGGTTATTAATGAAAAACATATTCAAAGTAACAATTAATACACTAATAATATATAAATTATTCGATTACCATTATATGTGTTAATATATATATAAATGATATAGGGTCGTGAATCTGAGGCCAACCCTACATTTGTTCATTGTCGTCATATGTATTTTTACTACAAAATACAATAGGTGAGTTCATTTGCTCCCTTTTACTCTTTACATTTTTGGGACTGAGAATACATGCGCTGTTTTTACAACTGCTTTATTAAATGCTTTTGAAATATATTTTGGACTGTGAATACATGAAATGCTTTTATAAATGTTTGACGAGATAGACACAAGCAAAACATTCCTCGAATGAATTATTATGCAGGCAGAAGTTCTGCGGATTATTATTGAATTATGTGGACATGATGATTGCCACCATTGAATTATGTGGACATGAAAATTGCCACCATTGAATTATGTGACCATGATAATTGCCACCATTAAATTATGTGGACATGATAATTGCCACCAGTTGATGTGAATGTTATATTTCGAGAGAATGATTTTATACACATGTTATGTGTATGTTATTTTTGTGCACAAGATATGTGTACGGTTACTATGATTTATGAAAATGATTTCGTACACGAGAAAGGTGTACTGTATTTAAAAGATATCGCATGTACATTACATGTGGGTATAGGATTCGGGCCCATTTGTACCATGTATCATTTAAATCTTGTGGTCTATCAAAATGATGAATTTTATTGTTTTATGATAAACTTATGAACTCACCAACCTTTTGGTTGACACTTTAATGCATGTTTATTCTCAGGTATGAAAGAAATCTTCCGCTGTGCATTTACTCATTCTAGAGACATTACATGGAGTCGTTCATGGCATATAGACGTTAGTTCAACGCGATGGTACCAGATGTTATTGTATTCGTTCGGGAAGATTATAGACGGGGTATGACATGTGGTATCAGAGCGGTAGTCTTAGCGAACCAGGTCTTGCATTAGTGTGTCTAACTAGTAGTTGTTTAGATGCATTAGTGAGTCTGGACTTCGACCGTGTCTGCATGTCAAAAGTTTTGCTTATCATCTTTGTCGAAAATCATCTGCTTATCATCCTTAGGAAATTACCTGCTCATTATTCTTAGTCTAGACACATTTTACTGCATTGACCGCATGAATAGTGTACAGACAAAATTCATATCTTAGCGTATCTGTTATTGTTACCTTTGCCTGACAGCTTCCGTAGATTGCTCCGTAACTTATGGGATTTTAGTATTATATATGCATATGTAAATTATGTATTGCAGGGTACTAATCTACATCCTGCAATCTATTTATTATCAAAAATCCTTCATCTGATCGTACGAGATGAATCCCTCAACCAGTTCGAGTCCCTTAGATTTCAATAGCTATTCCGATAGTTATTCCGATAGCTATTCCGATATGGAATTTTACCTAAGCTCCAAAAGCAGTGTCACCAGAATGAATCAACAAATCATCCATCCCCAATTCATCTGATGGATTCGTAGTTTACTTAATCATTGGAGGCAAAAAGAAGGAAATCCTTTCCACCCAACATATTGTTCACTTGGCGAAGAACCTGAAGCAATTACCGGCGAACCTATTCGAAACCCCATTTTCAGCCTCATTTCTAGGATAACTTGACACGATTATATTCTATCCACAACTCTAACCTTATTCATCCACTCGTTCCGACCGACAATCATCCCGGAACAATAAAATAAGTCAACGAACTTCGCGCTCGAGTAATCAATTTGGAGAATATGGTGCAAAATTTACCAGCTTCAGCAACATCACCAGCACCAACAGTACCATCAGTAACAGCACCAATACCATCAACAATCCATGCCTCAACATCTCATTCTATACCTCGAAGTATAATCATCGTTCTACGTATCGTTCTACATCAATTATCTTCGTTCTTCATGGCGATTACGTAATCTCTAATGTGATAGAGATTATGTATTCTAGTTTTGACAGTAAACCAAATGAGTTTAATACTATATTAACTCATTAAATCCATAATTACATCTGAAGAAAATATATATGTATATATGTTTTCATAAAGATTGTAATTAAAAATTCCTTTGTACAAACTGTTAATGGTGAAAATATTTTAACGGGTAGGTAATACCCGAGGAATATTTAGAATTTCACATTAATAAATTACACTGTACATTATTCGAAGCTGATTCAACACTCGTTTACTAACCTACTTACATCCACCGATATACGTATCCATTCACCGCAGAATAACCCTTTTTATTCAATTTCATATTGGATTTTGATCTATCAGAATCCAACAAGTGGCATAATGAAGAAAACATTGGACATAAATAAAATTTATTAGAAACAAACAAATTAACCATGAGAAAATTTGGTTAAGAATCCACGCTAACTGTTCCTAGCTAACTGTTCCTAGCTAACTGATTACATTTTATTTATTGCAATTTAATTATCGCAATTTTAATTCTCGCAATTTTATTTATCGTCATTTAATTTCTGTTATTTACTTTACGCACTTTATTTATCATCATTTAATTTCTGCTATTTATTTTACACACTTAAAATATCGGGATACGTATACAAGGTTTTGACATATCATATCGACGCATCTATATATATTATTTGGAATAACCATAGACACTCTATATGCAATAATGCTGGAGTTAGCTAAACAGGGTTGAGGTTGATTCTACAATAATATATATAGTTTGAGTTGTGATCGAGTCTGAGACATGTACACGGGTCACGATACGTATTAATTAATTCGAATATTATATATAAATTATTGAATTGTTAACTGTGGACTATCGACTGTGGACTAATAATGTTGGACAATTAAAATGAATTAAAATATTGATTATAACATATGAAACTAAAAACTTCTTCAAGTTTGCCAATTGATTTCATCTTAAACCTCATTTGTATTTTGATGACTACAATCTGCGTTCAAACCTTTCATGATTCTTGAAAATACCTCAATCAAGAGGATGAACCAACCGCACTTCATCTACGGAAAGAAAGATTTATGCATATAGTTATGTACTTGAAAACACTCGAAACCTGAGTAAACGTTTAACACGTATCTGTGCTAATTCCTTTAGTGTTATTATTACCCAAAATAACTTAGTGATTCCTTTCAAAGTAACAAATTTTGTCACATCTTCAGCAAGTCAACTTCGATTTTTCGTTCGAAACAACCTTATTAACACTTTGATATATATATGTTCTCTTTTATTGTTACCTGAGAATCTTTTATATTCCACCATATTACCATCAGCGTTTAATCCTCTAAAAACACAATTCTCCTGAAACCACCTCAGATTGATAACCCACAATTCAGATATGGCTGCATTAAATGCAAAGGAAACAGTAAAATTGTAGATGGCCTAAATGGCCAAAAGTTTGATGATAAAGAAGGGAGTGTTGGGAACGCTCGGTAAAAAATTTGGTACTGAAAAACGGATTGAGCTAACTCTGAAGGAGACCAAGGACAAATACAAGGACCAAACCCTATATTCAAAGAATCCAGGTAATTCTGGATCCGATGAAACCTTCAACGAATATCTTGCTCCGTACTCATGTTAAAAATCTTGCGGAAAATCTTTCATCATCAACCTTCGATCTTAGAAATTCCAAAATATCATCATAAATATCTTCGATATTTCTGAGGATATTTTCATAAATATTCTTGTCTGAAATCATTTATCTCTTCGCGCTATCAGTGTTACATCATATAAGAAACTATTAGTTTCTATATTCAGTAAACTGTCAAGTTTAAACTATGAATTCTTTTGAAGTAGTGTTGGGAACTGATGCATGAGTTAGTATAATATAATGACACTTGATCAACGTGATTATATTACAGTAAGTCATGCTGAGTTTCTAATAGAACGTGATGATTCACAGACCATAACGTCATCATGTGCCATGTTACATGTCTCTTACATTCTATCTAATATATAAACATATCAAGAACATAATTCTTTGATAGTTCTATCTTTTCTCCTGAATTTTGGTAATTTAACCAATCAAGATCGTACTATTACAATTTCTTTCTTAGAACATTAGCCATGTTCCTTCAAAACTCCATACCTACGAATTCTGGATCATTACTCGTATGAATTAAAGTCGAGAAGAGAAAACAAAAGTTTGAATTGAAGGAGAAAGGATAGAAGGTGTGAGCTATGAAAATAAGGAAACGAAAGGGATGAATTTATAGTGAAATATCCGACAGAGCAATCAAAACAGATGATCGCATTTAAAATGGATTCTAATTTCCTTAATTACCGAAGAACCAAATCTTATTACAAAGATTTTCTCTAAACTCTTTGATTTTCGGAAATCAATCGTACCTACGTCAAAAGATATGACGAAATTATATTTTTTTTCACTCTTTTACGATAGCTTCACTCGTACTCTTCGAGTAATTGAAATATCTTATCCATAGTACTCAACAGTAATAAAACTCTATTTATCAGCTCATATTCGGCAGGAAAACATTCTTATTGTTAGCCATGATGATCCCACTCAAATTTTGGGACGAAATTTCTTTAACGGGTAGGTACTGTGACGACTCAAAAATTTTCGACCAAATTTAAACTTGATCTTTATATATTTCCGACACTATAAGCAAAGCCTGTAAGGTTGAGTCTCAAAAAGTTTGAACTGTTTCATATATTCATTTGACCTTCGACTGCTCTCGACGATTCACGAACCACTATTTATAAATAGATACATATATATTTAAATATACGAAGTTGAAATATAAATTGAAATATTGTATGACGTAATTGTTAGAACTAATAATGTAAAATAAAATAATATATAATAACTATTATTTAAAAGGTATCTATATTATTTAAAAGGTATCTATATATGTAAATGAAGTATATTGAATATATATATGTATATATTTTCGAATTTATTTTGTAATCGACAGTAACGCTCAATTGTAATTCAAACGATATTAAATGAGTTAAAAGTGAATATATATGATTTTAAAATAAACGGTGATCCGAAAATGAGTTCTATAATTTTAGGCTTATTAAAAGTGTATTTAGGAACTATTGGTTAAGTTTTGACACTTTTTATATTTTACCCATAAATGAGGGGGACAGTTGATGTAATTTTTATTTAATAAATTAATGATCGAATTTTATACCATAATAACCAAAATAAATAAATATAGTTAATTTAAAAATATGAGATTTTTCTGACCACTTTTATTCGCCACTAATTAACAACGGAGCATGATATAATCTCCATGTTAACAGTGTCGGCAGTTAAATAGTTTAATTACCCGTGATACTTTGAATTATGATATGATTACTGTGTTAAATTTATGATTGTCCCTTGATTGAAGCTATTTATCTAACTAATTACATACAAATACAAGGAGATAGATAGATAAATCCACCTCACATACATTCTAACTCTTTCTTTCTTTTTACAACACAGAGAAAACTCATTTCACCTTCTTCCTTCTTTGTTATTTCTTTTTTTATATGAACCACAAAACCATAACAAGCCTCAACCGCCGGTACCACCTCCGTGATCGTCACCATTACCACTGTAAGCAACCACATCACCACTTTTCTTTTCTTTTGTTTTATGTCATGAATAACATCACAACCCATCACCTATTTAAACTGTTGGTAACCTTCCTATTTTGTATTCGTTGTAAACCATCACCACTACACACAACCACCATTTGTTCTTCCTCTCCTCCAAGAACCCACAAACCATAACAAACGACTACCATCGAACCTTATGATCTTCGTTTTTGTTGTAGTATTTCGGTTTGAACCAAGTCAATAAACCACCATCACTTTCGAAGCTTTTGTTGTTCGGTTAACATCACCACCTTTGATCACACTTATATTTCCGCTACCTCAAACTACCACCCTACAATCACTATAACAACAGTCACCATTAAACCATCGTTTGAAGACTGATGCCATTTTATTTGCTCAAGACCAATCGTAAGCCACAACTACAACCCCACGTTTAATATTATTTTCTTTAAACTGTTCCACCCATTCGATCAAACCACCAATTATTTAAAGTACTGCTGTGCTATTTTGGTTCAATAATTTAAAATGTCACTTTTGAATTATTTATCATTTGGTTGAGAATGTGGCAGACAAATAAAGTGGTTCTTGAAATTATTGTTGCTTGATATTAAGTAAATAAAGCAGGGATTATATATATTTTTTCGATCAAAACAAAAAGGAGTTAGGGACATGTTGATGCTTAGAAAAATGAAAATCAATGTACAGTGAAGACAAGCCATGATCGAACGGCTGATACGTGTTTCTGTTTTCTATTCTATTTAAACCACGAACCAAGAAATTCACTCAGACGCACGAACTAACTGCTGCTATTATATATTTTTTTTCCCGTCGAGTGAAGAACATACAAAACCATCGAAAGCCATGGAATTTAATGATGTTGTACGTTCTTATTTAATGATGATGATTTTATGCTATACCATGTTTATGATATAAGCATGATGATCATGAGGTAATAAAAGGATTATGATGGTGATGTTATGATATTAGTGATGATATGATTATGATAATCTTAGATGGTTTTGGACGTGATCGATCGGGGTTATGTTAGTAACGGTTTAGAGTGATGATAATGATCGTTGATGATGAGGACAATAATAATAGGATGATGATGATTTGAGTTGATGATGATCATGAATATTAAGATGATGTTGGTGAAGTAAGAACGTAAAAGTGATAATGGTTAATTAAGAAGAAGAAACAGATACACGGGTTAGATAAATTTAGATACCAATTAAAAACAGAAAGACACAAGGCAGAAGACTGGTTAGGCAAGTGGTCAGGGAACGAGGGGTCACGAGTTCGAAACCAGGCTATGGTGTTTTATTTTTTTAACAATTGAAATTGTTGGGCTGTGGACTACTATGTTGGGCCCTAGTTTACAAGTTGGGCCGTAAAAGATCAATACATTTGTTATTGGGTCGAGAATATCTCATGTTGGGCCAAATTAAATTAAGAGCTATGATGGAAATGGATTATATATGTATAAGTCGATATGTATTTCAGAAAGGTAGAAATAGAGGAACGGTTAGGAGAGTGTATGGATTATCGAGAGGTCACTTGTTCAAGCCCGGGTGTGGTCAACCTTGTTTTTAGAACTCTGTGAGGTTGTTTTTTCACTTATTATTATTATTATTATTATTATTATTATTATTATTATTATTATTATTATTATTATTATTATTATTATTATTATTATTATTATTATTATTATTATTATTAATTAAAAACTTGATGAATATAATTATGGATATAATTATAAATATAATGATGAAAATTATGATTCATTTATTTAATTTGATTAGGAGAAGATTATGATTAAGAAGATATAAATAGTTGGTTATGAGTATAACTATAATTAAAGGAATTATCATTTTTTTTAATCAAAACTATCATTCTTATTAAAAATTATCATTTTTTATTATTAACATTATCATTAAAAAAAATAACATTTTCAATAAAATTATCATTTTTAGAATTATTATTGTTATTGTTATTATTATTAGTACTAACAAAATTTTATTATTATTATTATTATTATTATTATTATTATTATTATTATTATTATTATTATTATTATTATTATTATTATTATTATTATTAAAAGTATTATTCAAATTATCATTTTTTTATTCATTAGTATTAAAAGTATCATGTTTATAAAAATTATCATTATTATTATTATAACTATTATTATTATTATTATAGAATGAGTAAACTTTTTATCTATTATTATCAATATTATTTTATGAAATAACTATTAGCTATATAAAATCATATTTATTACATATCACATAACTATATTAATATTTTTACAATAAATATTAATAAATGTAATTAATTAGGTTATTAATGAAAAACATATTTAAAGTAACAATTAATACACTAATAATATATAAATTGTTCGATTACCATTATATGTGTTAATATATATATAAATGATATAGGTTCGTGAATCCGAGGCCAACCCTACATTTGTTCATTGTCGTCATATGTATTTTTACTACAAAATACAATAGGTGAGTTCATTTGCTCCCTTTTACTCTTTACATTTTTGGGACTGAGAATACATGCGCTGCTTTTACAACTGCTTTATTAAATGCTTTTGAAATATATTTTGGACTGCGAATACATGAAATGCTTTTATAAATGTTTGACCAGATAGACACAAGCAAAACATTCCTCGAATGAATTATTATGCAGACAGAAGTTCTGCGGATTATTATTGAATTATGTGGACATGATGATTGCCACCATTGAATTATGTGGACATGAAAATTGCCACCATTGAATTATGTGGACATGATAATTGCCACCATTGAATTATGTGGACATGATAATTGCCACCAGTTGATGTGAATGTTATATATCGAGAGAATGATTTGTGCACAAGATATGTGTACGGTTACTATGATTTATGAAAATGATTTCGTACACGAGAAAGGTTTAATGTATTTAAAAGATATCGCATGTACATTACATGTGGGTATAGGATTCGGGCCCATTTGTACCATGTATCATTTAAATCTTGTGGTCTATCAAAATGATGAATTTTATTGTTTTATGATAAACTTATGAACTCACCAACCTTTTGGTTGACACTTTAATGCATGTTTATTCTCAGGTACGAAAGAAATCTTCCGCTGTGCATTTACTCATTCTAGAGACATTACATGGAGTCGTTCATGGCATATAGATGTTAGTTCATCGCGATGGTACCAGATGTTATTGTATTCGTTCGGGAAGATTATAGACGGGGTATGACACTCCAGTGATGTGCTTATTGTCACATCAGGTTCTTTGTGAGTCGGGAAGTGTTACGGTGGTTTCGGTTAGCTAAGGTGAGTGACCAAACTCACGAGTTTGGTGTGTGCTTAGTCACCCTAGGTAGTGGGTGCACTATTGAGATTGTCATTGGTTTTAGTTTCCCATCGTAACTAGAATGACCGATTATTGTATGCTTGTGTGTGCGTAGAGGACTTAAATTCCATAATGGAATGCGACAAGTCTAATGATTGTAGTTTGGGGTTGCATTCGGTAGAGTGTGTGGTTAGAGGATCGTGTAAGGATTATAGTGGTGAGTCGCCTTGGAATTGGCGAATCGGGGAGTCTTTGGGTCATTAAACTCATGAGAGTCATTAACAAAAGCTTTGAGATGTGTCGCTCGAATATGGCATGCCTTGTACTTCATTATGCTTAAGAAAGTTTAGACCTTTTGGAATGTTAATACGTCACCTAACCGAGTCACTCAATTGGATGAGCCGTTTGAACATATATGCCTGTAGTTAAGCTGCACGGGCGTCGAGAGTATGAGATGTTGGTGTTTATTCAGAAACTTCAAGCCTAACGCATTACCTAGTGACATGTCTTATGACTGGGGTGGTAGGACCAGTGTAATTAATACAAGGTCACTACCTATTAATGAACCAACATTTCATAAACTTGGCAAAGTAACTAACGAAATCATAGTATGCACTTGCTTTAACCTTATATGAATTACAAATTTTATCGCATTTACTTTACTTTATCTTATAAACTATAAAACCTAAAATTAGGTAATTTACAACTACTCCTCTACTTTAGGATTATCTTGAGTTATATAGGTTCGATTCTACTGATCTCTTAAAAATTCGACCATAGTTCATACTTCCCCTGCTCACCATAATAAGGGGAAGTATGATTTAGGCCCCGCTAAATACAAATTTTAAACTATTACCTCTCTCATGATAGTGGATTCTGACGTCTTGCGACCTAACAGCACCGCATAAATAAAACAGTCCGTTTTGGTCATATCAACGACATCCTAAACATACATTTTTAATAGACACGAGAAGTAATTTATCTCATTATAATGAGCTTAACGTTCATTATAACATATCGATATAATACAGATGGATTCATAGTTGATACCTAAAATGGTGAGTAAATAAACTTCTTGATAACGTTTTCCAATAAGTACCTCCTTTATTACAACGTAATTACACTACTAGAGGCACTAATAAGACTTCTTTGCCTCTAGTCATTACATTGTTATAACTATTAAATGCTAGAAAGTAGAGAGTAATTGGACAAAGTTTCTTTGAAATGAATTGAAATAGTATGAAGTATGTGTGAAAGTGAACGATCAGTAGTCTATATATAGTAAAGCGAGTCACCATTTTTAAGAATCGAGTAGCCAGTGTTTTAACCTGGGTCGCTAGTTTCTTAACCCGGGTTGCCAGGTTTCAGCTCTGGGTCGCTAGTTAGCTAACCCTGGGTCACTATTTTCCATTCTGGGTCGCTAGTTTCTGCTTTTGGGTTGCCAGTTTTGGATTTCGAGTTGCCAGTTTCAGTAATCGGGTCGCCGAATTTAGTAACCAGATTTCCAGATTAAGTAACTAGGTTACTAATTTCAGTAAGTGGGTCACTAGTTGCTTAATCTATACCGCTAGTTTCATAACAAACTTTAGGTGGTTGATTTTACGAATGAATTTCTCTGATAGTTGCGCTTTATCTTACCTGGTACAATGTACAGTCAGCTTGTATCAGGTAGATAAGTCTTTCGGAAGGTCTTTAAGCTTGATCTAAAGTGTGCACAAGTCCCTTGATCAGTCTTTGAAGCTCTTATTAGCCGGACATGAGTGAGGAGAGATTAGGGTTTGGTGTGTGTAAGTCTTGTACCTTCTTGATCTCTTCAATCAAATGTACAGAGAATCTAGGTCATGATCCTCCTAAGGGTTTAAGTACAGGTAAGTTTGTTAGGGTTTAAGTACCGGTAAGTTTGTTAGTCTTCTTGATATTTCGAAGTATTGTTTTAGAGTGATCTCTAAAATTAGGGTTTTAGGAACCCCTAATTTTGACTTGCCTTGTTCTTCAGTTTAAGCTTGTGGATTCAGACTCCAAGAGTTCTCCATGGATGTTTATGAGTCTAGAATACCTATTTTAAGGCTAAGTAGGTAGAGTATATCTCTTGGATAGAAAAAGTGTTAAAAACTTGCTAAAAAGCCTATTTTGGCATTATTTTTGTAATTCTGCCTTTTGACCCCTTAATATTATAATTTTTGGATTTTGCATGTTTATAGATCAATTTTTTTTTTGATATTAAGGTTAAAATATGGGTGATATCACTAGTAAAAACATGACCATTTTGAGTGATATCAAGTATCGCACACTTAGGGTTTTGCTTGTCCTCAAGAAAATGTTAGAACTTTCTATCCTTTCAAAAGATATTTTAAAACATAAATCCGAAATTTTAGAAATTTACTTGAGTGATATCTTTATCCTAAACAAATATCTTTCAAATTTTTTTTTTAAATTAGGTATCACTTATATGAAATACGAGAATAAGTCTATAGGTATTACTCTCAATTCTCTAAAGTGGAATGTGCACGACCATGCTTCCTCTCTTTCGTGGTCACTCAATTCACACAAGTGTATCAGGTAACCTATTCTACTGTATATCGCTCATAAGTCGATCATACTGTAGCTCGCGTCATAGGCTTGATCAGATTGATCACATCCTAAGTATTTGAAAGATAGAAACAGTACTAACTATCAAAAAACATCTTTATTTGGGTAGTAGCATTAGGTGAGAAGGGTAAGGAAGGCTTGGCTTTTATTCATGGCTTTTTATGGTTTTGTCTTTGAATTCTCGGGTCTTCCAGCGTCCTCTTCTTTTTATTCTTCTATCTCAAAGATAATTTATTTTTTTATCTTTTATAGAATAGAGTTTGATAATTAAAATTGCAAATTCTTTGATCCATGTAACGAATTTTCGATCAACCGATCCCAGACCGGAAAGCCTTAGGTGGTTAGGTGATGTAGCACCCTAAAAGATTTAGGTTCGAATCTTAGAGACTACAATCTTAATCTTATCTCTCTCTCTCTCTCTCTCTCTATATATATATATATATATATATATATATATATATATATATATATATATATATATATATATATATATATATATATATATATATATATATATATATATATATATATATATATATATATATATATATATATATATATATTCAAATAAGTAACTCCTTTTACATCCTTAATAGTTTTAAGCGGGGTGAATTTCACAAATAAATCTGACCTCACATTTATCAAAAACACTTCAAATATGGCAGACTCAGAGTTGCTACTTTCTTTGGAATTTTAGTGGGTTTTAAGAATAAAAGGATATAGGTTCAATATGTTTTCTAGGTGAATCATCAACACTCTTAGTAAGTGTTGGAAAAAGGGTAAGTATGGGAGTATTATTAGTGGTTTGTCCTAATAGATGTTTAGGTCACTTAGAAGCACCTATACCACGTATGGTATCTATTTCCAATACCGAATGTGCATACACTGAACAAGTTCTAATTTGAGATACAGTATCGGCACACTCTTTTTAAAGTGGAGCATGTTATATAGTGTATGTTTTCCGTACAGTTCTTAGTTTTTGACAGTCATATTGACACATCCTTTTTATTGTTATGTTTTTGAAAATAGTTGCTTATAAATAAATTTATCACCCTTTCATTTTTTAAAAAGTCGCTATGTTTTAAAATAATTTGAAAATTTATTTGGTAAAAACACAAGTTATTAGGAAGAAAAGGTTATTAGTTATTACTCTATCCCACACTTTAGAGAAACATTGTCCTATATGTTCCATTTACCATCCACCTTTTAATATTTTTAAATTCATATAGTATTAAGTTCATGAATCCCACACTTTAGAATTTAAAGTACTATTAAAAGTAAGCTGAGTATACTTGCCCGATAAGCCTGCAATATTTGAAAATTCCATTCATACTTAAAAGGTTCTTCTTTTTATTACATTAGAGTACTTCCTCTCTTTTTTTAACCATTATAACAGCAGTCGTTAAAAGAAGGAAAGTACATAGTTATGTTATTTTCTAAACCTTTTCTTTAGTAGTTTGGTTCTCCACCATCTTCAGTCCCGCTTCCTTTGTTCGGCTTCAAGAAGTTTCCAACCATGTTATCGAGCTCAAATATTTCAAAGTGGGGAATTGTGTTGCTACACATTCCTTGTGTTTGTTGGTTGGTTTCAGGTTTAATTAGAGTGTCAAAGGTATCAGTAAAAATGGAAGCTGTTATTTCAAGATACAATTGGTTAGGGTTGTAGAAAGGGTTGATATCGTAAGCTGGTAGTAACCCGAAGTTTTCTATGATAGGATGAACTTGAAATAAAGTCTCCTCAGATGGGTCCTGCATAAGTAGCCAAGCTAGCCTAAGGTCTCCATTGGTAATGAATTGGGGGAATGGCTTAGTATGAGTTTGGTTGCTCAGTAGACTAGGTTGGTTATCAGTGTCTCCTAGGATATCGTGGTATCAAGCATGTAGAGTTTCACTTGGTAATTTATAAGAAGATTCTCATATTAAGTTCAAATTCTTAAATTTATCAACTAAGTCTACAAGTCCCATTATTTCGTTCATTTCATTTTCCTGAACCCTTTGTACTTCTATGACTTCTCTATTTCTTGCTCAAAAGCTGTTGCTTCTCAGTCTTTTGGCTTCCCATGTTACCATTTTGAAACAATCTAAAAACGTAAAATGCGAAGGCTAAAATATGTTCAACACAACCATCAAGGTGGGGTAAACGATGTTTTAAGCCTTTAAATTTAAAGTTAGTTAAAAGTTAGACTGGGTTGCCTCCCATTAAGTGCTTGTTTTGTAAGTCGGTTAGCTTGACTTATACATACCTGGTAATTTTAAGGTGGGTAAAAAGAGAAGTTTTCCTAACTCACTGGTCTATATTCATTGTGTCGTTTAAGTCTGTGACCATTTACCTTAAAGTTACCGTCTAGGGCATTCAGTTGATAACTAATAAAATTTGGTAAAGATCTCTTTAGTTCATGATTCATGGTCATGAGCTAATCAACTAGAAATCTCTCTCGAATATCTTCTTCTTTGAGTGGATCTTTTAAAGGATTTTCTAATCGGCTCACGTGATCTACTGTCAAATTTTTAGCTCCTTTCTTATCTTTAATTTCTATATCAAATTCTTGTAGGAGAAGTATCTATCTTAAGAGTCTTGGTTTTGCATCCGGCTTAGTGAAGAGATATTTGAGTGCCGAGTGATCGGTGTAAACTATGGTCTTGATAAGACAAAGTAGGATCGAAATTTGTCAAAGGCGAACACTACCGCTAAGAGTTCCTTTTAACTAATGGTATAGTTTTTTTGAGCATCAGTGAGAGTTTTGCTGGAATAGCAGATAGGGCAAAAGTGTTTGTTTATTCTTT
Source organism: Rutidosis leptorrhynchoides (assembly GCF_046630445.1). Classification (NCBI taxonomy): domain Eukaryota; kingdom Viridiplantae; phylum Streptophyta; class Magnoliopsida; order Asterales; family Asteraceae; genus Rutidosis; species Rutidosis leptorrhynchoides. The sequence goes on along the minus strand of NC_092343.1, from coordinate 198,928,695 downwards.
GCCCCAGCACAACTCCTACGACATAGTCACTTGCTGAAATGTCCCGTTCATATTGATTATAAACGTTTCATATTAATTGGTTTCTTTGCGAGGTTTTGACCTCTATATGAGACGTTTTTTAAAGACTGCATTCGATTTTAAAACAAACCATAACCTTTATTTTATCGATAAAGGTTTAAAAAGCATTACGTAGATTATCAAGTAATGATAGTCTAAAATATATCGTTTACACACGACCATTACATAATGGTTTACAATACTAATATGTTACATCAAAATAAGTTCATGAATGCAGTTTTTAAACAATTTCATACAAACATGGACTCGAAATCTTGTCCTTAATTTAGTATGCCACAGCGGAATCTCTTAACAATCACCTCAGAATAAACATGCTTAAAATCATTCTCATAAATATACATCTCATATCAGGCATTTCGCACACTGCATAGAGATAAAAATCATTCATATGGTGAACACCTGGAAACCGACATTAACAAGATGCATATATAATATCCCCATCATTCCGGGACTCCCTTCGAACATGATAAATTCGAAGTACTAAAGCATCCGTAACCTGGATGGGGCTTGTTGGACCCGATAGATCTACCTTTAGGATTCCCGTCAATTAGGGTGTCTTTTCTCTAATTCTTAGATTACCAGACTAAAAAGGGGCATATTTGGTTTAATAATCTAACCATAGAATGTAATTTCACGTACTTGTGTCTATTTTGTAAAACATTTATAAAACTGCATGCATTCTCATCCCAAAAATATTAGATTTTAAAAGTGGGACTATAACTCACTTTCACGTATTTTCACTTCGTCGGAAAAATAAGACTTGGCCACGGGTCGATTCACGAACCTATAACAAATATACATTTATATCAAAGTATTATAGAAATATATTCATATCATATTTTATTACGTTTTAAAGATTTAAGTTGTTAAGTTAGCAGTCCAACGTTAGTAATCCACAATTAGTAGTCCACATTTAGTAGTACACAAATCAATATATTATCTCGAATCAATCCACGACCCAGTGTATACATGTCTCAGACTCGATCACAACTCAAAGTATATATATTATTTTAGAATCAACCTCGACCCTTTATATGCTAACTCGAGCATTACCGCATATAGAGTGACATACGGTTATTCTAAATAATATATATAGATGACGTCGATATGATATGTCAAAACATTGTATACGTGTCTATGGTCTATCAAGACATGTATAATACAAGAAAGTTAGTTAAGATATAGTAAGTATAGATTTGTTACAAAATTTCACGTAGCTAAAACAAGCAAAATTTATCCAATTTTGTATTACCCATCATTTCTTCGTTTTAAATCCGTTTTGAATGAATCAAATTGCTATGGTTTTGTATCGAACTTAAGTTTATGAAACTAAATATAAAAAGTGATGGTTTAGAGTCGGAGTTACAGGTTACAAGTCATTTTTGAAAGAGGTAGTCATTTCAGTCGAAAGAATGACATCTTGATGACCATTTTGAAAAACATACTTCCACTTTGAGTTTAACAATGATTTTTGGATATAGTTTCATGTTCATAAGAAATATCATTTTCCCAGAAGAATAAATTTTAAATCAAAGTTTATCATAGTTTTTAATTATACAACCCAAAACAGCCCCCGGTTTTACTATGACGGCGTATGTCCGGTTTTACGGTGTTCTTCGTGTTTCCAGGTTTTAAATCATTAAGTAGCATATCATATAGATATATAACATGTGTTTAGTTGATTTTAAAAGTTAAGTTACAAGGATTAACTTCGAATAAGATAGTTATATATATATGAATTGAATGATGTTATGAATATCATCACTACCTCAAGTACAGTAGGTAAACCTACTGGAAATGACAAGAAATGATCTAGAGCTTCAAAGGATCTTGGATGGCTTGAAAGTTCTTGATGTAGAATCATGACACGAAAACAAGTTCAAGTAAGATTACTACTTGAATTAAGATTGTTATAGTTATAGAAATTGAATCAAAGTTTGAATATGAATATTACCTTGAATTAGAATGATAACCTACTATAAATAACAAAGGTTTGTTGATCTTGGATGATTACTTGGAATGGATTAGAAAGCTTGGAAGTAAACTAGTAAACTTGAAAGTGTTTTAGAAGTGTCATTGAGTGATTGTTTTGAATGATGATCTAGGTTACGATATTTGAACTAGATTGAGCTAGATTTTGATGAAAATGATTAAGAACACTTATAACATCAAGAGAGAGTTTGAGGGAGATCAATTTGATGCATAAAAGCTGAATGAGAATGTGTTTGTGGTGAGTACACATTCACGTGAATTATGAGTCTCCATATAGGCTCCATTAGTTTGTATTTTTGTTAGATATTTCATGCTAGATGTTAAATGATGGTTCCAACATATTTAGGTGACTCATTAAGGTAGCTAAGAGCTGATAATTGAAGTGTATATACCAATAGTAAATACATCTAGAAGCTGCGTATCATACGAGTACGAATACTTAGTGGATACGAGTAGAATTGTTGATGAAAATGAATGAGAATGGAATTGTAATCATTTTTGTTAAGTATGAGTGTTTTGATATATGTCTTGAAGTCTTCTAAAAGTGTATTAATACATCTTAATACCCTACATGTATATACATTTTAACTGAGTCGTTAAGTCATCGTTAGTCGTTACATGTAAGTGTTGTTTTGAAACCTTTAAGTTAATGATCTTGTTAAATGTAGTTAATCCATTGTTATTATACTTAATGAGATGTTAAATTTTTATGTTAACATGATAACATGGTGTATGAATATATCTTAATACGATATATATACATATATTAAAACATCATTACAACGATAATCGTTACATATATAACTTGTTTCGAAAACCTTAAGTTAGTAGTCTTGTTTTACATATGTAGTTCATTATTAATACACTTAATGATATATTTAATTATCATTTTCTCATGTTAAACATAGTGTATTATTATCTTAATACAATACATATGTATTTATTTTAATTAAAACGTCGTTATAAAGATAATCGTTATATATATCGTTTCGGAATCTATAAGTTAGTAGTCTCATTTTTCGTATATAGTTTATTGTTAATATATATAATGAGATACTTAACTATCATCATATAATGTTAAACATATATATATATATATATATATATATATATATATATATATATATATATATCTATATATATTTTTTCATTTCCTCTTTACAAGTTTTTAACGTTCCTAAATCGCCGGTCATTTTGGGTGGTCAATTATATACATAAACTCATTTCAATTAATCAAGTCTAAACAAGTTTGATTGCATAACATGTTGGAAACATTTAATCATGTAAATGTTGTTCTCATTTAATATATAATCATGGAAAATTTCGGGTCACTACACTTGCGTTGCACAAATTTTTGAATGGTAGAACCCAGTTAGGAGCTATCATGATTGGTACGGTGATAAGCTAGTTTTTCAGATAGTTGAATGCTTCTACACACTCATCATTGAATTCGAACGGCGTTTCTTTACAGAGTAAATATGTTATAGGATGGGAGACTTTTGAAAAGTCTTTGATGAAATGTTAATAAAATCCAGCATGGCCTAGGAAACTTCTTATTCCTTTTACGCTTGTAGGCAGTGGTAGTTTAGTGCTAACATCAACTTTTGCTTTCTCTACTTCTATTCCAGCTTTTGAGATTTTATGTCCCATAAATATTCCTTCTTTTACCATAAAATGGCAATTTTCCCGGTTTAATACTAAGTTAGTCTCTTCGTATCGGGAAAACATTTTCTCTAGGTTACAAAGATAGTCAAAGATGGAGAAATCAACCATAAAGACTTCCATACAACGTTTAATCATGTCATGAAAGATTGCGATCATGCAACGTTGGAAAGTTGCCGAAGCATTACATAGACCAAAAGGCATTCGTCTATATGCAAATGCACCATATGGACATGTGGATGTCATCTTCTCTTGATCCAAAGGATCTAACAAAATTTGAAAATATCAAGAAAAGCCATCGAGAAAATAGTAGAATTCATTTCTCAATAATCTTTCTAGCACTTGATCAATGAACGACAAAGTAAAGTGATCCTTTCGGGTTGCTTCGTTTAACTTCCTATAATCGATGGAAACCCTCCAACCGGTTACAGTCAGCGTTGGTATAAGTTCATTGTTTTCATTGACTATTACAATCATTCTGCCCTTTATGACCTCCTTTTTTACTACCTCCTGAATTTTTGGGTTAACTCTCATCTGTCTTTGTCTAGCTGTTTTAATTTCGTCTCCCATAAGTATTTTTGGATATAATGACGGGCAATTTTGAGTCATTTTCTAGAAAAGCGTATTCAAGGTGAGATGGTAATTCTTTGAGTTCCAAATCAGGGGCTATTATTGAGTCCCCAATATAATTAAGGATTTAATTATGAAAAAAGGAAATTTATTTGCACTAAAATGTAATGTGCAGCCAGCACAACTTTGTTTATGTATAGACAGCAAATATCACTGTGTCAAGTGTCTAGTATGCTTCCTAGTCTACCAGCACAAGGTAGACAGTATTCTTCGATTAGCACATGATGTGTACCTAGCAATTCATGAATATCATGTGACTCAACAATGAAGAACCAGCATGGCTGGAATGCAGCATACTACACAAGACAGCTATACCTCATTACATGCATAGTGGTTTCTTGATTGGTCTGCACCAATTATACTATTCAACAGAAGTCAAAGACAAAGTTGAACTTAAAAGGACACGTGTCAACGGCTGACAAGTGACCTTATAAGACCACGTAGGAATGCATAAGTTTAACGCATGTGCAGACATGTGTTATACTTTTTCAACGCCTAGGAAACACAACATTCTATTTGTTTAAACAAATAGTGGTGCCAAACCGAATTGTGGTGTTCCTGCAAATAGCTACCAAAGAGGAATGAAGAGAGCACGCTCTCTGATGCAATTGTTCCCACAAGTACAGACATCCTATGCACCAGCGGACAATAGAACAATTACACGGTTAATAGGACTACTAAAAATTTGTGTATACACAATTGTAACAACTAGTAGTGTGGGTTTATTTAATTAGAGTCCAAACGTGTAATAGCTTTAGAATATCCTCAATAGCTATAACTTAGGTAAATCTGTATCAACCAACTATCATTCCGCCAAGGATAGTTGTAATTCTTTGTGATTTAATCAATAAAGAATAAACCGTTAAAAATTACCTTTGACTCTATTTAATTTACTTTCTTGAATACTAGATTGTCTTAACTGATTAAGTTAATTAAGAAGAACTGTATTCACCCCCCCCCCCTCACAATACTCCCGTTGTTTATCAAGGGACCAACAACTGGTATCAGAGCTTCAGCCTTAATAATTTAAAATCTTGGATCTGAATTTTCTCATGGATGCATATTTAAATACAGCTTACCTTGAAAATGGCTCATCCAATAGACCACCCAAATTTGATGAAGATGAGTATGAAACCTGGAAAGCAAGGTTCATGCTTCACCTTGAGTCTATTGACCCACTCATGCCTGGCATTGCCATAGATGGTCCATTCATCCCCACTGAAACTATTGGTAGTATTCCAGCTACAGGTGACACTCCTGCCATTCCTGGCAGAGAAGTCATCCTCACTCCAGCAAAATGGGATGCTGAGGATAAATGCCGTGTTGGTCTTGATCCTAAGATCAAAACCTTGTTAGCTATAACATTACCTAACCATTTGTTCAAACTGATTAAGGGAAAGCTGAATGCTAAGCTTATGATAGACTATCTTGTTGTTACCTATTGTAACTACCCGCCTTTTTTTCGTTAAATTTATTTTAACGCCATCTTTTTTTTAGATAATATCTTTCCTTATCTAAATTCGTATCATCCGTTAATAAGCGTTTTTAATATTTCTATAATTTAATTATAACATCTTTTGTTTACTCTAGCGTATCCAAAATATTTCGTTTGGTTAATTCACGCACCCGCTACAAACTTGAGGGACTAACTTTGCCAAATGACCAAAGATGTAACTAGTGGTTGAGTAGTCAATCACCACCCACCTCTCACCTCTCATTTTCTCTTAACTTCTTCTTAATACTTCCATCTTTTTCTCTCAACTCACAACAACAAAGAATCATCAGCTAAATCCGATTTAGCAAGCCTCAACTCAAACAAATTGTACTTTTGGAATCCTCTCTTCATCCTCTACATTTTGATACTAATTTCATCTCTATTGGGTAACTTTTTAAAAACTCTAGATTTCATGTTCTTGATGTTCTTGACTTAAAAGTGTGTTAATTAGTGTCTATGGCTCAAGTCTAACATGAATATATGATTGGTTTGCTCAATTTAGTTGTTTTGAGTTACTAGCATGAACACTTGAAATGGGTTAGTTTAATCCTTGTTTTTTGTTGACTAAATGTTGTTTAAATGTTAAAGTTCATGTATTAAATGTGTTACTAGCATCATTTGCTTCAATTTGATGTGTAGGTTGACTTGGAAAACTTTACTAACATGATTATTGATTTTGTGATTTTTGGTTAGGGTTTGATAGACTTAAAAATGAACTTTTGATGCATTGATTGCTATGAAATATTGTTAGTAAGTGTTTAGTTGTAATGTACGTTTAATTACCTTCAAAACGGCATATCGTATGTGTAGATTGGATACCCGAATCATGAAATGCATTTATGGGCTTGAAACATTTAATGATGAACATTCAATGATCATTCGACGAGGTTTTAGTTGTTGTTAATGATGGATTTGATTGATGATATGTATTTAGTTGTGTTCCTCGTTAAATTACCTTTCCAACGATATAAGATACGTGTTTTGAATATTTACGGTTCGTTATTTGAGAATTGATGAAGTTTGGTTCGAGACTTGAACATTTGAAACAGCTCAGGCATCAGCTCACGCCTATTGGCATGGCGCGACACCCATAGCCGCGGTGCGGCATATGCCGTGGTTGTGGGCTGTTCAAATTCGTGTTATCACATTTAATTCTAACTATGCTACGCACCTCCGATTAACATGTAACTTGTTCTAACATGCTCATATATGATTAATTAGCTCAAAAAAATTGTCCGAGACCCGACTCGAACGTGTTGACTTTTTTGTTGACTTTGACTTGACCAAAGTTGACTTTTATTCAAACTTAACCAATGCTTTGTTTAATCGTTGTAACCTTTCTCTTATACTTGATTCTTGCATGAAACTTGACAACTTGATTCATATGCTATATAAGCGAGTCGTAACGAGCCATAGGACTAATTGAACACATTTCAACCGACCATGTGTCTTACCCGGTTTTGATACAACTCACTTGTTTAGGTCAAGACTAAACAACTTTCATGCACACGTTTACTTTGTGAAGTACCTTTATACTCGTGCACTCAAGGTGAGATCATAGTCCCACCTTTTCAACAACTTTTATGCTTTAAATTATGGGATGAGAAACATATACGTATCATACTTTTATACTTTGAACACAAGTACGAAACAAATATTCCACGTACGAGTTAGAAAAAATATCTAATTCAATTATCATTAGTTACACTTGCAGGGTGTAAACGTGAACTTATGTTATGTGATCACATGTGCTTGACGAGCCCTCATTCGGACGGTTCGCTACCGTTATCGGATGAAATATATTTTCGGGTATAGTGTAGGTTCTAACACTATGACAACGGGGTTCGTATACAGTTAAGTCTTGATAATTGGGTGCTCCACAAACGTACAACATCTTTGGAATGCAAATGATTTGGATAATCAACTATACAAAAATATTGTGGTTCAAAAACAACGTTTACAAATACACCTATGATTTCACCAACGTTTTTCATTGACAGTTTTCTATATGTTTCTTAGGTTCATACTTCGCTACTTGATACATGCTTCCTCACACTTTGATTACTTGCTTGGGGTCAAGCACACATGCATACGCTAGTGATAGTCCCTTTGGATTCAAAATAAATATTTACACGCATACGCTATTGATAGCATTCGTGATTTTCAACATATATTATGTCGCAAGTTATTTCATTATACTTATTAACTTTTATAAAATTATACTTGTTGTCGAACTGTTTGGTTTACTTAAAACTTTGGAAGTGATACACGTTTCAAATGAATGCGACATAATTTGGGTCAAACGCGTCTCATTTACGGACTATGACCACGTAACGAGACCTAAGTGGACGGCGCCATCAATGACGATTTTGTCGGGTCACCACATATGGTATCAGAGCGTTGGTTGTAGGGATCTAGGATATGCATTAGTGTGTGTGACCGAGTCGTTAGGACACATTAGTGAATCTAGACTACAACCGGATAGTTAATCATTGCATTCTGACTTGCATTTGCTATAAGATAGCACTTACTTGACTATTTGTGCATTCATACTTGAAACTTTCTTAGGTGAACTCCTTAATTGTACCAAACTCTTGTCATGCGAATTTGTATTCTGCCACTTTCTGGTAACACACGTAAATTCAAGATTCATACGCGTAAGGATATCGAAAACTTCATTCGTTAAACTAGTTTGGAAATTCTGTCTTCCCGTGTTATTCGCCGTCGTCCCAGCTTACTACCTACCAGTGTGGTAAAACTTTCACAACCATTGCGGTCACTACTCACTATTCACTACTGATTTTACACCGGTGCTCCTCCCTTTATATCACCATTCGTTACTACTGCCACTACTATTCATGAGTATCATCATCACTACCTATCACTACTGTTGCGTACCACTCGTTACCCCGATCCATTACTCTCTTTTTACCTGGGATACCACTAATCGACTTTGAACGTTTTGACGTGACAATCAGTTATACATTTCCCGCGGGAAACACATTTTCAGAGATTGCACTAACTTTTTCGATTAAATACGAGTCTTGTTAAGGATGTCGTTGCCCCTTGTTCATTTGCAACTTACACGATTACATAAACTTAACCATGTGGAGAGGTGTTGGAATAGAGGTATGAACTAGCGAAATATAACGACACTTGATCGACGTGGTTATATTACGGTAAGTCATACCAAAGTCCCAATGGCTCAAAATGATGGTGGGTAAAGAATTCAAAATCTATTTAATACCTCTAGACCTAGAAAACTTCGATGTAGTTTTTGGTATGGATTGGTTAGCCAAGACAAAAACCCAACATTCCTTGTGATCTTAAAACCATTTGTATCCCTATCGAGAACGGTGAACCTTTGATCGTTTATAGCAAAAAGAGTTGCACTGGGCTCAACCTCATTTCGTGCCTCAACGTTGAAGAATACCTTCGTATGGGTTGTTTTACGATCCTAACCCACATTAAGAAAGTTGAGACCAGTGAGAAGCATATCGATAATGTACCAATTGTTAGTAACCTTTCCGATGTATTTTTCCCAAAGAATTTTCGGGTCTTTTACCTCATCGACCGGTTGAATTCCAAATCAAACTTATACCAGGAGCCGCACCCATAGTATGTGCACCGTATAGACTCACTTCATCCGAAATGCAAGAAGTACAACGTCAACTCCAAGAACTACTTGACCGTGGTTTTATCCAACCTAGCCGTTCACTATGGCGAGCCCCGATCCTATTCGTTAAGAAGAAAAATGGTTCCCTAAGAATGTGTATCGATTATAGTAAACAAAATAAATTACCGATTAAGAACCGATATCCTCTTCCCCGTATCGATAACCTCTTGATCAATTACAAGGCACTCGTACGTATTCCAAAATCGACCTCCATCTCGTTCATCATAAATTGAGGGTTAAGGGAGAAAATATCTCCAAAACCGTTTTCCGAACTCGCTACGATAGTTATGAATTCCTTTTAGTGCCGTTCCATTTAACTAATGCCCCGATGGTATTCATGGATCTTATGAATCACGTATACAAGCCTTATTTAGACAACTCCGTCGTCGTATTCATCCACGACATCCTAGTATACTCCAAAGGAGAAAAGAACACAAACAACATCTCCGTCCAACGCTCGAACTCTTGAGAAAAGAGCAACTCTATGCAAAATTCTCTAAGTGTGAATCTTGGTTAAACGAAGCCCAATTTCTAGGCCATGTTGTTAGTGGTCAAGGTGTTAAAGTCGATCTCGTGAAAATTGAAGCCATATGTAAATGGGAAACCCCCACGACTCCGACTCATATCCGTAAATTTTTGGATCTCGTTGGTTATTACCGAAGATTAATTTTCGACTATACCCGTATTGCTCGTCCTTTAACCTGGTTAACTCAGGAAAGGAAAGAAATTCGTTTGGTTCACCGAACAAGAATCGGCATTTCAAATCTTAAAGAGGAAGTTAACCAACGCACCTATCTTATCTCTTTCCAAAGGCACTGATGATTTTGTTATCACACCCCCAATTAGGGCCTGGGTGAATGTGACATTAATATCAAACAAACCAACATATTATAATATACGAGAACAATACTAAATGATAAAAACAAACTTTGTTGAGTACCCATCGGAAAATGAATGTCGTTACAATAATGGAAATTACAATAAAGTAATTGTTTTAAATGCAAGAATAATAAATACAATATCTCTTAATCCTAAGTCCAAGTAGCATCACATAAGCAGTAAGTAATTCAAGCTTGATCAATCGGCACATGAGACAAACATGCTAAAGTGTCAACCAAAAATGGTTGAGTGAAGTTCATAGGTTTAACAAAAATGTTTGACCGTTGTTTTAGACCACAAGATTTAGTTTATAAAGTTGATCTCGCAGGGATCAAAAAGTTATGCCAGTTCATGATATTTAGACTAAACGTTCAAAGTTTGCCCCAATGACAAGTTATGTCTGTCCTTGTTGGTTTAATTTCATTATTAAATAATACAACGACTTGGTCAAATGTATCGGGGACGTTACTCCCGATAGGCCTACCCCCAATAATTAAGAATGCATTCAACGAGCAATTAAAAATATCACTGTAGTAACTTAGTCGGATTTAGCCGGTTATAGCATAGTTTAACAGTTGGTACTTGTGTCTAAATTGTAAATAGTAAAAGTAGCATGTGTCTCACCCCAAAAGGTTAAATAAGTTGTGCACAATATAAAGTGGGGCTATGAAATTCACCTTAGTAAGTAGAGAGAGAGTTATTCCTCGGAATAGAAAGTTTGAATGATCGTGAGCAGAAAGTCAACCTATTGACATTTAAGAGTAGTTAAGTGTTTTGCCCAAATTTAAGTTTAAGTATGCAAGTGTTTAAGTATAGTTCGTTTTACTAAGTTACATTCTTAGTAAGTTTCTACTTTTAGCAAGTTTCCATTTTTAGTAGTTTCCACTTTTAGTAAATTAGTGTCGAATACTAGTGAGTTGTCCTTAACAAGTCTACCACCTATTAAGTGTGAAGATAACTAAGTGTATGATTACTATAGTCAGGTTTGAGATTGTGCATCATACTCAAACATCTATTCCCCCGTCGAGTCACCAGAATGACCAATTGTTACCGGTTGGCCCAGGATTTTTTGACCAAAATCTAAGTTTGGCATTCGTAATCTACAAGCGTCCCATATTGGTACCAAGGATCACCCTAGGCCTTAAGTAGCGTTGACGTTCGAGTAATCACACGTTATCGTGAATGACTAACGTAATCGTATAATATAATATAAGTAGTAGTATGTTATATGTGTTATAATATAAGTAGTAGGTTATAAGTGTTAGTAATAGTAATAGTGTATAAATGTTAAATAATATTATAAGTAATATTAGGGTTTCATTAATTAATTAGGGTTAATTAATTAAAGTAGTATTTTAAATGATTAGGGTTTAGTAATAAATGACTAGGGTTTAATTAATATCCTAGGGTTTAGGTTTAATTAATTAGGGTTTAATAATTAGGGTTAGGTTTAGGGTTTATGAATATATATGTATATCGTATATGTGTGTGTGTATATATATATATATATATATATATATATGGTTTTTTTATTATTTTATATGTAAACCGTGTATATGTATATATATATATATATATAAATGTTTTTTTTACATGTATATATATATGTATCGATTTATGTATATGTATATATGTTTATATTTTGTTTCCTTAATTAACACAAACAAATCTTTTATCTAATCACCTACGTTTTAAAGATCAAACACTCCTTTTATTTTTTTTCGATCGACACACACACATACATATTAATATTTTTTTTCTCCATGTATATGTATATATCTATGCGTGTTCATTTATATGTATATGTATTTGTTTGAATTAACAAGATTATATCATGAACATGAATTTAAAACAAGATCAAAGATTATGTAAATAAGTTTTAGGGTTTATGTTATACCTTGAAGATTCGAATATGCTTAACAAAGAAAAGATGAAACACTTTGGAGATGAAGATTAAAACCTTGAAGATTTGAAGAACACCTTTGAAGATCTTCGAAGAACGTGAAGAACACGATGAAGATTGCTTGAAAACCCTTGAAGATTTTAATGAAACATGACTAGGAACTTCGAGATCAACAGGTTTAATTCATACAAAGGCGGAATTAGTGAATCAAACCAATCAAAGTGAATATGGGTAGCTTTTTGGGATTAAATTAGTCAAACCACAACAAGGATTGTGATTAGATTAATGCCTAGAGCTATTATTCACTACCAGGAGTGATTTGGGTTGAGAGAAAATTGGATCAGGTGAACCAGATCTGAGTGATTGTGTGTGAGAGAGGCTTAACCTAAAATGAAGAACATAAGACTTTATATACCCCTGCTGTTGACTCACCCGTACGAGTCATCCATCACACGTACGAGTTGGCTTCATCAGCCGTACGGGTGATCACTCACTCATGTCTTCTCATTCAGGTTATAATTATGACTTAGCTCAGCATCAACCGTGTGTATGAGCCTATCAGCCTTACGAGTGATGCTTCACTCATACGTCTGACTAAGTCTAACAAGGTCAAACATCCGTATCGCGTTCCTGTAGTACCTGTAACCACATACAAACATAGATAGGATAATAACAAGTGATCATGGTATCCCATAAACTGAAGTACTAATCACAAACGTAGGTAAGATGTCTAGGGACTTACAGAACATGCATCAACAACTCCCCCTAGGACCTAGAACCTCGATCACAATAAAGTAAACGTTCGTGAAATACACATAAGTCCAAAAGTAACATCAATCTAATATCAATAACATATCCAGATTCTCTCTCTCTCTCTCTCTCTCCCCAAAATACATCATCATCAAAAACAAAGACAAACAAAATTACTAACTAGCATCACAGTACTCGACACACATCAGCTGGCTTGAACTTGGTTTGAGCTTTAAGCATCACTTTCTCTATTGAGGTATGCATAGAGGACATCGATCACACGTTGATATCTCATAGCTTCCTCCTTTCGACCGTCTCTGAATGTAATGTGATGGCGGTGAAGAGTCTCCACATCAAATCTCGACAAGTTCCTCAGCCACATAGGATCTAGAATCCTCACATTGTCGAACTGTATGCTTCCATCATCCTTCTCAATTGCAGTCAAGATCACTGCTACTTCCGATAACTCATCATAAAACCACCATCTGAAGTTCTTACAGATATCCTTGGGTAATGGCATCAAGGGAGATTGTTTCATATACTTATCTGGACGGAACTTAACAACACGAATAGGTCCTCCCTTAGAATTTTTCTTTGTTGGGTGTATGGAAAACCTAGCGGCTGTTGACTTAAAGATGTCCCATTTCCCTGTCTTATACTCATATCTGAGTTTTCTTTGAAACAACCTGGAAAGGTCACAATCTTCAGCGTTCAACATCTTTAGCTTAGCAAGTTGCATGATCTTGAAGTATGGTAGAGTTTTGAAGTGACTTGGACGTGCCATATAATCTACTCCTCCTTCCCTCTTGATCGCAAAACAATTTATCTCCTTGAAATAGCCCCAACTCAAAATTTTACCCTTGGAGTACTTCTTGGTTCTTTTACCTTTCTCATAGAAACTGACAAACTTCGGCTCGAGCACTGGCTTATCTACTTGATCAGGGTTAACAACGTTCTGTCTCCACCAACTCTGGCGATCTTCGTCTTCCTTAACGTTTCTATTCACTTTAACCCTATCACGTTTGAACCATTCATTAATCTCATTCCATGTGTCGGCTTTAGCTTGTTCGGCTCTGAGTTTCTTATCTTTCAATTCAGTTTCTTTTCTTTCTTTCTCAACGAGCAGTTTCTCATGTCGGATCTTCTTGTTCCTTTCTAACATAACATCCACTTCTTTAACTTGTTGTTTGTATACCTTCCTCGCCTTTTCTAACTCAATTAAGTTCTTTATTTTCTCCTCACAACTCAGATTAAAGAAGTCACTTAAGGTGTTGAGTGACAGATGCGAGTATGGTGCAAGCGAAGGCATAACAATCTCAACTTCTTCTTCTTGGTCTTCTTCATCAGCAGATTCTGTCACAAATTCGTCCTCGGACTCAATAATCACATCCTCTTTCAAACTATCTTTTCCAACAGAATCTTCACTCTTCTCATCAGCAAACAAATTATCGAAATCACTTAAGTTGATATTTTGTATTGAATCAGGAGGGATACTTGACAATGACTCTTCTTGTGGAGCCTTGTTTTCAGCTTCAAATGACTCTGCATTCTCCGTATCGTTTTCACTGTCATATGCTAGAGTAGCAAGCTATTCCATCGAAAACTCACTTGGTGGAACATCCCCCTTTTCTGTATCATTAAAAACATTTGAATAATTCATATAATATTCAGCAGTAAAGACCTCACCATATTCATTAAAGCTTCGAATAGGTGTCACTAACGGTATATCAAAAGAGGGTCCTCCAGTTCCAGCATCTTCTTCATCATCTTTTTCATCACCTTCTCCCAAATCAGAAGAATACTCTTCTTCTCTCTCGTTAATCAACTTTGTTTTACTAGAGGTAATATGTTCAATCTTTTCATTCAACTTCTTCATCTTCTCCCTGTTCGCACTCTTAATCGCCAAAAACTTCTTCTTTAACTTATATGTTCTTTCCTTCTGACGGTCCAGTCTATCAGATAACTTCTTGTTCTCTTCCACCAATGATTCAATCTTAGCATTACTGATTTTCTTCTCCTCAGTAGCTTGATTCTCCAAATTGGTTATTTTCGTGACCAAAGACATCAACAGATTTTGATGAGTATTATATTCATCTGACGTGACCTGAGGTGTTGTTGTGGCAGGTTTCGGTGAGGTAACAGCAGCTCTTGCATCCTTCATAAAGCCGGATGGCTTTCTCAGAGCTTGTTGCCTTGAACCTCCCTGTGATGATTTCTGAGGTGACTCATAAGAATACTTCGTTCTTTTCTCCTTCTTCTTGAGTTGTTCTACGGTCATAGGATCCTTTCCTTTCCTTTTTCTCTGAATTAAGCTTGCATCCTCCTCTGTCGCTTCATCATCACCCTCGATAATCTCATCATCAACATTAACTCCTCCTTGAACATTACCAGTAGCTTTCTGATTATCACCCTCACCTTCCTCATCTGTAACTTTATAGTTAGAGTCTGAATCCTCATTTCTCTACGCATTACCAGCTGGGCATCGATAGTTCTCCTTGATAAGATGACAAATGAGCTTTCTATTAAAGTCAGGCTTTAAATCCTCATTCCTTATCTCTTCCATTCTGCGGAAAGTAATCGGATTCATCGGCTTTAGGTGGATAATATCCTCTTCAAGCTTAGGTAGATCAGGTACATCGTCATTAATGATTAATTGAAGAAAACAGGCATAGATCAGGTATCTCTGGGAAGAACTGAAGTGGTTTGCCTTGAAATATTAGAAAATAAAACCCGAAAAATCGTATGGAGCCTTGAGAACAAGTGCCACAAACATACTCTGCACTTTCTCGTTCAACTTATCAAAGCCAGATTTGCGTCCACTCAAATAATGCATGATTACAAGAGCAAGATATCTAAACTGTGGTGGCAGACATGTCTTCACCAGCTCAGATTTGCCAACAAGGTAACCAGAATAAGCACATCTTCTGAAACAACCATGGATTCATTCTCTACTGATAGTCATATGGGAGCAGTTCTCGTCATTGAAACCCAAAATCCTTCTAATCACATCCTTAGAAACAGTAACATCATGACCTTGAATCTTACTAACAAGCTTATCGTCATCAACATCCAACACATCATTTCTCCAGAACTCTCTCTGACGACTGTACTATGCAGTGCATTCAGTAGAAATATCAGTGTGTATCCTTGATCTCTTAAGAAATTCGATAATCTCCTTAAAGTGAGAACCTCTCTCTAAAGTAGTGTCATAGAGAGCGACTTGATTGTTCAGTTCACCCTTCTCTAGAGGAATCTCTTGCTGAGCAGGTGGGATGACCGGATTCACTTGAGGATTAGCTTGTGGATTAACTTGTTGCTCCCCCTGCTCTTCAATGTTAACAACTGGAACGTTTACTTGTTGTTCTGCCATTGATGATATCTAAACAGAAACTGAGACATTAACAGAGATGTTAGATATATAAATCAATCACCATAAAACATCATAGCATTTGCATCAAAGTGTCATAAACTTGTAAAAAAAATGATGAATCGTGCGAGTAATCATGTCACACGTGCAGCTGAGAGATCAACCGTGCGAGTGATATAGTCACTCGTGTCACTGTTGACACGTTTGAGGCGTAATATGGTTTCAGACAGGGTACACGGCTGAGGCAAAAATTCTAAGCGAGTGAGTCAACCGTGTGGTGACTCGTGCGGTTAATCACACGTGTTAGATCATCAACAGTGCACTGACTCGTGTGAGTCATGTCTCACGCGTGCGAGTGACGTCACTCGTGCATGTCTGATGAAACCGAATATTAAATGCCTTTTTCAAATCAACAAAATCACATAATTGTGCATTTTATGGACCGATTTACATCACGATAGCATAATAAGGTACCATTAAACACAGAACAATTACAGATACACATCAAAACAACCTTCAATTTCATGAAATTTGAGTTGTACACACTTAGGGTTTCGACTCATTAAAACAACAAATTAAGGTTCTAAAACTCGATGAAATCATACCTAATAGGTGGCGCTGGATTCGTCTAAAGATGCTTAACGTTCGTTGCAAAGGAATGCTTGATCGGTGATGATCGAATTCAGAGAGAGAAAAAGTGTTGGGTACACAAGTGTGAGCTGTTGAGCTCATCACCCCTATTTATACTCTCGTGATCAACCGTGCGGTTGATCACACGATCCACCATCAAACGCGCGTCTCACCTAAATCACATGTGCGTGCGACCCAAATGTCTTAGGACAAGTTTGATCAGGGTCATTCATACAGTTAACCTTAAACGTGTAGTTAATCGTATGGTTCACACATCAAGCGTGCTAGCGAGCACTTAGGCAATTTCAAAACTTCAAAATTTTACAACCTTAGGATTTCGACTCGTTCGGAAATCTTAGATCTAACAAGCACTTTCAACTTGAGTCGAAAATCACTAAACCTTCAAGAAATGACCATTAACACTTAGGCAGATAAAATCCTAACCTAAACAAGGTTATTACTCTAATCATTCTTTGTTCCAAGAGTAAATCCTACAGTGTAATGTCAACTTAAGTTCATTAGCAATCTAAATCATCCATGTCCTTCAAACAGTCACAAACTCTACGAACTTCTATCTCATGGATTTGGTGGCCCAATATCTTGATCTAAACAAAGTTCTTTTAGATGTCATTATGCACTCAGAGGATAATCAGAAAAACAAGGAAATGAAAGAATCTTTATGGATTTTCTGATGCAAAATGTCATGCAACTAAAATTATGCAAATGAAAGACATTCTATCATGAAATGCAATAATCTGCAAACCAAAATCTTTTTGTTGTTTTATAGTTTTCAATGCAAACAAAATAACAGTACAGATATATAAGACATACAAATCCACATTCTTTTTGTGAGCAAGATGATTAACTATTTTAAAAATGGATCAGAACTGACATATTGAATCAATTTCTGTCGTTCATTCCTAATTATCCAGTCTATGTCTATTATCATGTAATTACTGATATCAATCCTCATTAAACATGAACATATTCATTCCGAACACTTCGACAATCATGTTGGCATTAATTACTTGAACACTATAAAGCAAGGATTTTTGAGATCATGCTAAGTTCATTAATCCTTGATTCTTCCATCACTTATGATTGTGCTTTTTTATTAGGTTGTCAATTCATTACAAGTAACTTTCCATTATCTCTTTCCATGTACTTCATTCAAATTGAACAGGATGGTTCTCACGGCATTTTGAATAACCCTGTCAGCCTTTGACTTCTACCAATGTGTTGACAATCTTCAATCTAGTTGGCTCGGCTGATCTCAGAGTATATTGGATTATCCGAATAGGCGCACTATTTACCACGGAGATTGGTCTACAGTTAAAGCAGACTTTCCTAATGACTAGTCGTCACACGAAATAAATCTCGAGGCCCTTAACTTCTTTATGTTCAAGTTGTCATGGAAAACTGAATCGAAAGTTAAACTTTCATATATATATATATATATATATTTGATTAGAGTATATCTAGATAAGTATCTTTCCAACTTACAGTCTTAATGGATATAGCTCTACATTGCAGACGACAAGAACCTTGATAGTTTAGTGTGAACGTCGTGATTAAACAATTCAAGCTGCGCGGGGGCGTCACACTAAGAATGATCTGAGTTCTTTATGAGCACTTCATGAATCATCATTCTTCATACTTTCAGGACTTTTCCATCTTGATACGCCAATTTTATTGACATGGATTTTCTTATGATATTTTAGTTTTCAGCATATCACTGTCTTTTGATATATTGATTTTGAACGCCATCATGAATGGATTTTCCATTTTTATGCATGAAATCATGTTTCTTTGTTGTGTGCTCAGATCACTCGAAGGTGTTCTCACTTAAATGCTTGAACGGTCCGCAATAAGGAGTTATACTTTTCGACCTTAAATGAGAAGGGACACTTACTTTCGACATAAACTAATTTTCTCTGTATTTTCAGGGTTTAGTTTCGATTATTAAGTCTCAGGCCCGTGACAACGTGGTATACACCAGCCAAACAGATATTCCTCAACCCCTTAAATGAACTATTGAATGTCCCATTCATAGCTATGAAGCTGAATTGGTAGAGCAACGTTGAATATTGCTTGGGGACATCCAACACCAACTTTCTCTAACGATTATCAATTATGATAGGGGATACCCTCAACCGAATGTTGAGTTCCTCAACAACTATCATTTCATACAGTTTCGGAGATAATTAGGTGATTATCTTCAAACGCTACAGATCGTCCATGACTTCTGAATCTTAGATGATCATTATTCTTATTATGATTGTCTAATGCCAAGATTTCATAAGTCACATCTATCAGTACATCACACAATAGATAGACATAAACGTTCAAATCAGTCCTTACTAATCAAATATATCAATTCTCTATACAGTAATTTCTTCATCTCCAACATATTAATCAAAACAAGCCCATTTTCGGATTTTTCAACTTTTTAAGATTTTCTGGTGAGGCATTTTTCACTTTTTAGGTATTTTCTGCTGATAACATATACTCCCCCTAAAATGCTGAAATATAAAATCTTTTTGTGTTTTAGCATTTTAACCAAACAGAAAATAACTACAGACTAGCATGCAAACATGTGATAAATCATGTAAAGGAATGTAGACAGAAAGCAAAAATATGCAATACAGATAATTAACAACCAAAAATCTACATGTCATGCATCCTACATGCAAAGTCTAAAAGCTTGACTAACCCTCGCACACAACATCCGTAATTACTTTGTCTCAATCAACAATGCCATTCATCTCTAGTAGGAGTAAGAACCTAGGTTTATCAAAAGCCTTAGTAAATAGGTCAGCCCTTTGGTCCTTAGTACCTATTCTCTTAACCTTAATAATCTTTTTCTCATGACAATCCCTAAGAAAATGATATTTAACACATATGTGTTTAGTCTTAGAATGCTGAACAGGATTCTTAGTGATCGCTATAGCAGCAGTATTATCAATATAAAGAGGAGAGAAAGAGATTCTTAGCCCGTAATCGCGAAGTTGTTGTTGGATCCAAACAACTTGCAAACAACAACTAGCAGTAGCTATATATTCAGCTTCACACGTGGAAAGAGTAACTGCAGTTTGTTTCTTGTATTGCCAGGTCACCAGCCTTTCACCTAGAAATTGACATCCTCCTGATGTAGACTTGTTGTTGATTTTGCAACCAGTATAATCTGAATTGCTGTAAGCTACAAGATCAAACTTCTCATCGTTCGAATACCAGATGCCGAGATTTGGCAAATGCAATAGATAACGTAGAATTCTTTTGGCAGCTGTAAAATGAACTGTATTCGGATTAACTTGATGACGAGCACATAGACATGTTGCGAACATAATATCTGGCCTAGACGCAGTGAGATACATGAGCGATCCGATGATTGCTCGATAATACGTAGGATCAACAGGTTCTCCCTCGCACTCTAGCTAAATACCATGATTCACAGCTAATGGAGTTGACACAGGACGTTCTTGAGTCATACCGAATCATTCGAGTATATCATTTACATACTTTGCTTGATGAAGAAAAATACCATTACTAGTCTGTTCGACTTGTAAACCAAGAAAATAGTGTAAGAGACCCAATTTACTCATTTCGAACTCGTCCTTCATCACCTGTTCGAACTCATCAACGAGTTTCTGCTTAGTAGCACCGAAGATAATATCGTCAACATAAATCTGGACTAAAATAATGTCGTCATCTTGAACTTTTGTGAACAGAGTGCAGTCTACCATGCCCATTTGATATCCTTTTTCAATCAGATAACTCGATAACCGTCCGTACCAAGCTCTAGGAGCTTGATGTAAACCATAAAGGGCTCGACGTAATTGGTAAACTTTGTTAGGATGAAGATGATCTTCAAAACTCGGAGGTTGACTGACATATACTCTTTCATTTAGCTTGCCATAAAGAAATGCACTCTTAACATCCATTTGTTAAACTTTAAACTTCATAAAAGACACGAAAGTCAAGAAAATGCGAATCGCTTCCAATCTGGCAATGGGAGCGAAAACTTCATCGTAATCAAATTCAGGATCTTACTGATAACCTTTTGCAACTAATCTTGCTTTGTTATGGGTAACATTGCCATCTTCATCGAATTTGCACTTCTAAACCCATTTGAGGTCGATTACTTTCGCACCATGCGGCTTAGTAACTAACTTCCAAATATCTAGATGATGGAATTGCTGAATCTCTTCTTGCATAGCCATGACCCAATCAACATGCTTCAAAGCTTCTTTTGTTGTCTTTGGCTCTATTCTAGAAATATGACATGAGTACTCGTAATATGCAGCAGCGGCTATCATATGAGTATCAACTTGACCATCAAACTGAACTTGTCTTCTTGTCCTAACACATCCATTCGGATCTCCAATTATATTTTCTCTAGGATGAGCAGCTGTAGTTCTGGGAACTGGCTGTGCAGGAACAGGTATTTCTCGATTTAGATTCGTGGTATCTCCATCTTCAGGATTATCAGAATTGTCACCTGAAATATCAGATCCGCAGGTATCGTACACTGGATCAACATCTTGATCTGAATATTGTGCTGGTTCAATGACAGTAGGTAATGGAGTTGGAGTAGGTGCAGACACTTCTAGCTCATTCTGTAAATCAAACAGCATTTGTAACTCTACTTCATTCTCCGTCTGATCTGGAGCAAGATTAAATGAATCAATCAGCTCATCATAGTTGTAGATCCAAGGATGACTTTTGGTAGCATTCTTTGTGTAATTCCGTTGGACGTCAACTTCAGACCATTCTTTAACACATCTCGTCTCATTGTTGAAAACTCTCTTGTTAGGAGAACTGTAACCGAGAAATACTCTAGTAACCACTTTTGAATCAAACTTACTTCCAGGTTTTCTCTCATGTAATAACTCATAGCATGTTTTACCCAGTCGTTTAACAGTTAATACCCGATTCATAGTGTAACAAGCATTTGCAACAGCTTCACCCCAAAAATGAACAGGTAAAGATGAATCAGCTAGCATAGTTCTAGCAGTCTCAATCAAAACCCTATTCTTTCTTTCAGCAACACCATTCATCTGTGGAGCGTATGCAGAACTGAACTGCATATTGATACCTTTTTCAATACAGAAACCTGCAAGAAACTGATTCTTGAATTCAGTACCATTGTCGCAACGAATCTTTATAACTTTCAAATTAAAACCTGTCTCTAATCGATTGATTAGCACTTTCAAGTTCTCAAACGTATCAGACTTCTCTTTCAAGAACATTACCCAAGAGAATCTTGAATAATCATCAGTTACCACCAGACAATACTTACTTCCATCAATTCTTTCAAAACGGATTGGACCGAAAAGATCCATATGTAACAATTCAAGTGGAGCAGAGATAGGATTGTATTTCACCAACTTATGAGCTTTCTTGCTCTGCTTACCATTCTTACACGGAATGCATGTTCCTGGAATCTGAAAAGATCGAAGATCAACACCTTCTACAAGATTGTTGTGAACTAGATGGTTCATCTTCTGAAAACTTAAATGACCCATGCGTTTGTGCCATGTAATAGAATCTTGTTCAGTGCTTTAGAAACAAAAGCTTGATGATGTTCAGCAGTTAAAGTAGCAACATTCATATCTAGCATGTATAAATCAGCTTGTCTAGGAGCCTTCATCAAAATTATTTCTGGAGGAATCACAAACTCTGGTTTCAAAATGTAGCTGAATTCGTAATCAAATGCTACTTTGAAGTATTTTTCACAAATTTGTGAAACCGACAACAAATTGTTTGCAAGCTCTTGACAGTAGTTTACTTTGTCGAAACTAACTTTATCATTTTTCAATAAACCTTGAGCTAAAATGTGACCTCCTTTATCTCCAGCAAATGCAACATAACCTCCCTTAATTGGGTGTACATCGGAGAGAAGAGATAGATGTCCAGTCATATGTCTTGAAGCGTCGCTATCCACTATCCGGGTGTTGTTTGCAGGTAGCCTGGTTCCCTACATATCACATTAAAAGAATTAATTGATAATGGGAACCCACACCCGGACGGCAGTAGGTTTTCTATTAACACCCATAGCTTGAACTTCCATCCATTTCCCATTTGAGTCAGGTGGAACCTCATCGTCTGAAACCACAAACTTAGACAGATTAGAAGAAGCAACATTGCTCTTCTGGTTTTTCACATTTTGCTCATCTTCAGAGCGATTTACTCGTGGTCTGGTACGGGAAAAATATTTCATACGACTAGCTTTTTGCGAAGGTAATCGTGCCTTAAATTCATAGGCTTTACCTCGATCACTTGATTCAGAAACTCTTGCCTCGGTATCCTTCTTAGGAACCTTCATCTTCACAGGGGAAATTGACCTATTGAAGTTCTTTCTCTTATAGTCTCCATAGACAACATTTGTCGTATGTCTTCTAGTGTGAACTTCATCACGAACAGGTGAACCTGTTCTGTGAGCATGAGGTGATCGGTGATCATCATATGTGAGGTCAATCTTACGTCTTGGTGTTCTATACCTTGTAGGACAGTTAGCAGCAATGTGTCCAAACACACCACAACTAAAACATTGTCGAAATTCTCTATATCCTCTAGATTGATATTGATTATTAGAGTTAGAGAAAGAGGGATCTTGTGTTTTTGCAAACACAGGAAAATCGTTTGAACTCTTTCTAGGAATAGGTTTAGATACAGGTTTAGGTGTAACCGGTGGAACCACTCTATTAGCAAACATTAGATTTTTCATAATCCGAATTGGCTCATCAGGTGTTATCAACTTCCTTTTCTCCGACTTATCTCCTAGACCAGTTTTCTTATCTTCCTCATGATCTAAAGATCCTTCAGTGGTATCATCAGAAGGTGCATTCTCAGTTGAGCTACACTTTTTGTTCTTCTCAACATAGTCCTCATAACTAGGTGAAATACAGTCTTCTGGTCGTCCATCAACAACATTTGCATTAACAAATTTATTCTGAAACAGTGGAGCTGCGGCCTTTAATCCAATACCCTTTCCCTTGGTGCCATTCAATTCCACCATTAATGCATTCCATTGTGACGCACTTGCCCAACATTTCATCTTAATTGACATAGCTTCTAAATCAGCTTTAACACATTCATTTTCTTTCTTCAATTCATTTATTATGTCAACAAGTTTAACTAAAGCTTGATTTATATCAAAGTTATAACATTTAAGATCGTGAAGTTGTTTTTTATAAACTTTGATTTGCTCTTTCAACTCATTTTCAACCTTAGTGGTCACATGGTCAGCATGCCATTTTTCTTTCATCTACGCATATGCCTTAGTTAAATTATCTATTGTCACCTTAGATTCAGCACATTTAACACATTCAATAACAGTAGATGGATCAGAAGATACCTGTTGAGCATTATTTGATGAGGAAGTCTCAGCCATAAATGCAAAAAAATCTGTCTTCTTCCCATCATCGAGCTCATCTTCTGATTCTGACGAGTCTGTAAGAAACTCTGAAGTATCAGCATCTTTACCCAAATGAATCTGCTCAAGTTTATCCCATATATCCTTAGCTTTTGTCAAACCGGAAACCTTTTCAAAATCACTAGCTGATAAGCACATCTTCAATAAGTATACTGCTTGCTTGTTCAATGCTTCAAAATCAGTTTGATCTACCCCAGTATGATCAGCTTTATCTTCAACCTCTGATTCTGACGTCTTGTCTGAATCATCAATTTCTAAATTTACACTCTCGAGATCTGAACCTTCACCCAAAAGAACTAACATCTCCAATTCAACAACAATCATTCAACCCCATTCGTCTAATTCCTTATCAGCATCAACCAATGTTTCTTCACTATGATCTGCTTCTAAACTGTCTTCAAACACTGAGGTATCACCATACTTATCCTTCCAACTGTTGAAGTAGTAGTCCTCTGATGATGTCGGTGAAACACTTCCAGATTCAGGTGTACGAGGGACTGAATCACGTGCCTTTTTGAATTTGCTCATAACTTGCTTCTGAACCTTCTCTCTTCTGATGGTTCTTGACAATTCTTCAGCTCTTTTAGCACGAGCAGTCAGCTTCTCAATTATGTTTTGACTAGTAACGTAGTCTTCTTCTACTTCAGTGATCTTTGCCATGTTAGCTTTAGGTTGTTGGTCAGCCACATTTAACTTCATAGACCAATCATCATCGTCTCGATGATTAACAACCAAAGCTTTGTTCGAACTTTTAGCTACATCAGCTTCATTTACTTTATCAGTAATGTAGATCTTACGTTTAGTTGAATGACTCTGAACTGTAGTTCTGATTCTTGAACGGATTACGAATACCCTGCTTCTTCTGTTTTGTGCACTGTCTTGAAAAATGACCTAATTCTCCACAGTTGTAACAAGTAACAAAATTCATATCAAAACCTAGTTTTGTATCTTTTGTCAGACTAATCGGTTTCCCAGTTCGCTCTTCATAATCTCTAGCACGTCTCACAAGATTTGCCATACCCCACATAATATCCATCTTCTCGGCTTCGTTCTTATTAAGTTGATGATAATCTTCAGTTGTTAGATGAATATTACCTACGCGACCATCAAGATAACTATCATAAGAATTAACAAGGCTTGACAGCAAAGCTATATCTTCACTAATCTTTTCTTTCCCAGCTTTCCTCATGTTTTCGATCTTAAGTGCAGAAAGAACATCTGATGCAGTCGGCGTAGATGACTCAGTAGTATTCGAAGTAGGCTGTGATTGATTGTTGAGTGAACATGGTGAAACTTGTGGTGGATATAAAGTTTGTTGAATAGGTGCACTGTTAACATTCAAACCATACATATTCTGATTGTTCGTAGCAAAAGCTGTTTGAAATGGTGCATGAGACGACTTAGGTGGTGTGTAACCATTTGGACAGTACATTTTGGTGTCTTGAACTTTTTTAGACCTCTTGACTTTGTTTAACAACTCTAGTTCTTTTTCCTGAAGTCTTGCAATAAACGAGTTCACTGTAGCAGTAGCTAACTCTCCACTAGTTTTCATAGTTAATACAAAACCATTCCATTCTAACGGTAATGCTCCAGCTTGACATGTCACTTTGTCTTTCTCTTCAATAGTTACATCATGCTTATGTATTTCAGCTAGCAAATGATGATATCTTTCAACCAATTCTGTAATAGACTCTCCAACTTGCCAGTGAAAACGATCAAACTCAGCTTTCAGTTCTAAACCTTTTCTAGTTCTGTAAGATGAATTTCCTTCATTGAAAGTACGAAGTGCTTCCCATATCTTGAATGAATTTCCTTCATTGTAAGATGAATTGATGGAAAATCGGACCATCAAGTGCACTTGTCAAATTACAGTACATCTTTTTCTCCAAGTTATACTCCTCACGTTCTTCAGAAGGCATGTTGTGTAATGTATACAACTCATTCATAACTGGTGAACGTGGCCATTGAAATTCGGTTTCAATGTACTTCCAAAGCTTCGTGTCCTGACCATCAGACCAAATCTTAAACCTCGACTTCCAAGTAGAATAATTATCCATATTCAGTAACCTCGGACATTTCATACCACTTCCTGATTCGCTCTCAGCAAAAAGTAATCGTTGAGTCATATTCGTAATGCTCTGAACTAATGGTGCGGCCAACGCGTAATCATTTGAATTAAACATCTTGAAAACTTTACCAAAGGGTAAACCGTGCGGTTCAGGTTATCAATCGTACGTGTGATAGTATCAACCGTACGTGTGAAAGTATCAACCGTACGTGTCACAGACTCAAGCGTACGTGTTACTACTTAACCAACAAAACCAAACACTAAGTATCAACCGTGCGAGTGACAATCACCTGTGTGATTACTCGTACGTGTCACAATCAACCGTTTGACCACCCGTGTGATTAGACTGTAGTTACTTAACCTCAAACGGTTATGCTAACCCGTGCGTGTGAGTTCACGAGTGACGATCAACCGTGTGGTCAACCGTGCGTGTGATCAAAAAGTTTGACCCACTTGTGTGAACTTCTGTTCAGCTCAAATCATCCAAAAACCCTAAAAATTGATGTTAAACCTCAATTTCTTCATCCAAAAGCTGGATTAGCTCTAAACAAACATAAACACACTCTCTAATTACAATTACACACGTAAAAATGATTCCTTTTTAATTAAAATCACTTTTATCTCAAAAACCCAAATAATAAACCCTATTAATCACCAAAAATCACTTGATGATGTTGAAATCACAACCAATGCTCTGATACCAATGATGAAAAATGACTAGGAACTTCGAGATTAACAGGTTTAATTCACACAAATGCGGAATTAGTGAATCAAACCAATCAAAGTGAATATGGGTAGCTTTTTGGGATTAAATTAGTCAAACCACAACAAGGATTGTGATTAGATTAATGCCTAGAGCTATTATTCACTACCAGGAGTGATTTGGGTTGAGAGAGAATCAGATCAGGTGAACCAGATCTGAGTGATTGTGTGTGAGAGAGGCTTAACCTAAAATGAAGAACATAAGACTTTATATACCCCTGCTGTTGACTCACCCGTACGAGTCATCCATCACACGTACGAGTTGGCTTCATCAGCCGTACGGGTGATCACTCACTCGTGTCTTCTTATTCAGGTTATAATTATGACTTAGCTCAGCATCAATCGTGCGTATGAGCCTGTCAGCCGTACGAGTGATGCTTCACTCGTACGTCTGACTAAGTCTAACAAGGTCAAACATCCGTATCGCGTTCCAGCAGTACCTGTAACCACATACAAACACATATAGGATAATAACAAGCTATCATGGTATCCCATAGACTGAAGTACTAATCACAAACGTAGGCAAGATGTCTAGGGACTTACAGAACATGCATCAACAGATTTTTGATGGTGGTGGGGGATTTTTGGTTTTGTGAGCCGGAAATTAGAGAGAGAGAGGAGAGATTTGAGAGAGATTTTTGATTGTGATTTGGTACATGTTTAGCTTTAGCCTAGGCCTCAATTTATCGGGAGGATTAGATAATTCTAGAATTAGGGTTAGGGTTAGGTTTACTTAAGGAACAAGTCAATTAAATTTGGAGGTGATTATGGGTGCCTTGGCCAAAAATTTAAGGGGCAAAAGGGTAATTTTACCCTTCCTAAATTCGGCTAGGGTTAAATGGGTTGGTTTTAAGATTTTTCACTTTAGTCCTTGTACTTTAAGTTAGCTTAAATGATCCCTAAACTTATTTAAGACTAATTAAGTTATATACATTAAACTTTAATTTATTACCTTTTGTTCACGAAAGTTATTTAGCTTATCATTTCCGTATTTTATTAACTTGTTGTTTATTACACAAAGTTAATTATTACGTTTTAAAATTTTTGATACTTAACAATTATTAATTAAAGTTAAGTCGTTAAGTTTTAATTATATTGTTTGGGCATTTAATAAGAAAAAATATAGAATGGAAAAATGAGGGTCGTTATAGTACCTCCCCGTTATTAGAAACTTCGTCCCGAAGTTTTAAGTAGATTCCTCATTTGAATCAGCAGTTGAGAAGAGATGGGGATATTTCCGTGTCATGTGGTCTTTGCGTTCCCAGGTATATTCGGGGCCTCTACGCGAATTTCAACGGACTTTAACGATAGGTATGTTACTTTTACGTGTTTGTTTGACCTCTGCTTCCATGATTTCTATAGGTTCTTCAATGAAGTGTATTTTCTCATCAATGCGGATATCATCCAAAGGAATAAAAAGTGTGTCATCAGCAAGACACCTTTTAAGATTCGAGACATGAAACACATCATGTACTTGACTGAGTTCAGTTGGTAGTTCTAATCGGTACGCCATGGGACCGACTCTTTGAGTGATAGTGAAAGGTCCAACATATCATCGACTGAGTTTGCTTCGTTTATCGAAATGGACAACGCCTTTCCAAGGGGATACTTTCAACATGACTATATCTCCAACTTCGAATTCTATATCCTTTCGCTTCTTATCGGCATAGCTCTTTTGTCGGCTACTGGCAGTTTCTAATCGTTGCTTAATCTGAACGATCTTTTCGGTAGTTTCATGAATAATTTCAGGACAAGTTAAATGTCTGTCCTCGAGTTCGTCCCAACACAAAGGGGATCTACATTTCTGGCCATATAAAGCTTCAAAATGTGCAGCTTTAATGCTAGAGTGATAACTATTGTTGTAAGAAAAGTCAACCAAAGGTAGATGTCTATCCCATCCTTTGCCCAAATCGATTACACAAGTACGTAGCATATCTTCCAAGGTTTGAATAGTTCATTCACTTTGATCATCAGTTTGCGGATGATAGGCTGTACTCATGTCGAGTTGAGTTCCAAGAGCGGATTGCAAAGTTTTCCAGAATCTAGAAATGAATCGACCGTCGCGATCAAAAATAATCGAGATAGGAACTCCATGACGTGAGACAATTTCTTTAATGTAAAGCTGTGATAATTTCTCCATCTTGTCAGTTTCCTTGATCGGTATGAAATGTGCAGATTTAGTAAGGCGATCAACTATGACCCAAATAGTATCGTTACCATTTAAAGTCTTAGGAAACTTAGTAACGAAGTCCATAGTGATGCATTCCCACTTCCACTGCGGAATATCGGGTTGTGTTAACAGACCAGAAGACTTTTGATGTTCAGCCTTGACTTTCAAACAAGTTAGACACTTACTAACATAAGTAGCAATGTCGGCTTTCATGTTAGGCCACCAGTAGAATTCCTTCACATCGTGATACATCTTACTGGAACCAGGATGAATAGAATACCTAGTCTTATGAGCTTCATCCAAGACTAGTTCACGGAGATTACCGAAACGAGGGACCCAAATTCTGTTACCAAAGTACCGTGTACCATTAGCTTTCACTTGCAGTTGGTTCTCAAAACCGATAGGTCCTTCACCTTCGATAAGTGTTGGTTTAATAGCTTCAAGTTGGGCTTCACAGATTCGTGATATAAGATTCGACTTGATTTTCAGGTTCAAAGCACGAACATGTTTAACGTCGTCTTTTCGACTAAGAGCATCGACAACTACATTTGCCTTGTCGGGATGATATTTCAGCTCACAGTGATAATCGTTCAATAACTCGAGCCATCGGCTTTGCCTCATATTCAGCTGTTTCTGATCAAAGATGTGTCGAAGACTTTTATGGTCAGTGTACACCGTAAACTTAGTACCATATAGATAATGTCTCCATATCTTTAATGCGAATACCATGGCACCTAACTCAAGGTCGTGTGTGGTATAGTTCTCCTCATGTTTCTTCAACTGTCTAGATGCGTAGGCAATAGCCTTTTCACGTTGCATTAAAATACAACCAAAGCCTTGCTTTGAGGCATCACAGTAAACAACAAAGTCGTCAGTACCTTCAGGTAAAGAGAGGATCAGAGCTGTGGTCAATTTATCCTTCAGAATCTTGAAAGCATATTCCTGTTCTTCGGACCACTCAAATTTCTTCCCTTTGTGAGTTAGCTTAGTAAGAGGTTTACCAAGGAGGGAAAAATCTTTTATGAACCTTCGATAATAACCGGCAAGTCCAAAAAATTGACGAATATGCTTCGCAGTCTTTGGTATTTCCCAGTTTTGAATAGCGGTAATCTTAGCTGGATCGACATGTATTCCTTCACTATCAACAACATGTCCAACGAATTGTACGGTTTTGAGCCAAAACTTGCACTTAGAAAATTTAGGGTAAAGTTGTTCCTTCTGTAAGAGTTCAAGAATCATTCGCAAATGTTGCTCATGTTCTTTCTCACTCTTGAAGTAGATCAAGATGTCGTCAATGAACACAATGAAAAATTTGTCAAGATACGGATTGCAGACGTGATTCATAAGATTCATGAATACAGCAGGAGCATTAGTTAAGCCAAAAGGCATAACACAAAATTCATAGCGCCCATAACGTGTACGAAAAGCAGTCTTAGGAATATCGGATTCCTTGACTTTGAGTTGGTGATAACCGGACCTCAAATCAAACTTTGAATAAACACTTGACCCTTGAAGTTGGTCGAATAGATCATCAATACGTGGCAATGGGTAACGATTCTTGATAGTAAGCTTGTTGAGTTCGCGGTAATCAATGCACATCCTCAAGGTACCATCCTTCTTCTTAACGAATAGAATAGGAGCTCCCCATAGGGACGAGCTTGGATGAATGAAACCTTTATCCAATAGTTCTTGGAGTTGGTTAGAAAGTTCCTTCATTTCGGAAGGTGCTAAACGGTATGGTGCTTTAGCAATAGGAGCAGCACCGGGAACTAAATCAATTTGGAATTCAACTTGTCGAGGAGGTGGAAGAAGAGGAAGATCTTCGGGAAACACATCGGGAAAGTCTTTAACTACTGGTACATCTTCAATGCACTTCTCTTTCAATTCGATCATCTTAACATGGGCTAGAATAGCTGGATAACCTTTCATAAGGTATTTGCGAGTTTTAATACAGGAGATAATGTTGAGATTAGAACTTCCGAGCTCGACCGGCAAAAGGTCTATCTTAAATTCTTTATTGGCTAAGATTAGGTTATAGTTTTTATAGATTTTATCGACTTTCATGATCTTTCCATTGGCTACTTCTACTAATCATTTAGATTCTAATGGTTGAGGCTTTTTCAGTAAATAGGGTACAAAATTCACTAGAAACGTAACTTTTGTCGGCACCCGTATCAAATAAATAGTTGCGTAACAATTATTGACAAGATAAGTACCCGTGATGACCTCATCTTCATCTCGGGCTTCAGCAGCAGTAAGAACAAATGCACGACCCTTTGCAGCAGTAGTATTGGCTCCAGTAGCAGGATTATCTTTCTTCTAAGGACAATTTGGACTAATGTGTCCCTTTTCTCCACAAGTGTAGCAAGTAGGAGGAGCTTTAGCAGGAACAATAGCTTTATCCTTTGGAGGAGTCTTACACGTCTTAGCAACTTGTCCCACTTTCTTACACAACGTAAAAGTAGCAGTACACCACCCCGGGTGATGTCTTTCACAACGAATACAAAATGGATAAGTGCCTTTATAATTCATCCTTGTACTATCTGCCAGCTTCTTACTAACATTCTGAGTCAAACCTTGAGATGGCTCAAACTTCCTTTTAACTTCATTACTCTTAGTGTTAACCTGCTTATTAGCCGACGCTCTTCTTCTCTTGGCCAACATCAAATTTTGTGCCATGAGAATCACAGCATCAAGAGTAACCTTCTCGGCAGCAATAAAATTTCCTTGAACATCTTCGGGGAGACCTTCCATATACCTTTCAATCCTTCTTGCTTCGGTAGGAAACATCTCGGGACACAATGTTGAAAGCTCAAGAAAACGATTGGTGTAGCTTTCTATGTCGGTACCCTTCACCTTGAGTTCCCAGAAATCGGCTTCAAGTTTTTGACTTGACTTCTCGAACAGAATTTATTAACCATCATGATTTTGAGTTCATCCCATGGGATTGCATTAGCATTGTCAATTCTCACGGACTTAGCATAAGCAGTCCACCAAGTCAAAGCATTGCCAGCTAATGAGCTAGTGGCATATTTGACCCAATCATCATCCCCGCAGTTGCAAATGCAGAAGATAGACTCTAGCTTCTCGAACCATCGAACTAGTTTGACAGCCTCTTTATTTCCCTTAAAAGCGGGAGGATGGCAGTTTGTAAAGTCCTTGTAAGAACAAGGTTTCGGTTGAGGATTAACATTATTAGCTTGAGCATTGCCTTGGTTGGTAGTGAGCAACTATTGGAATTGCTCAGTGGTCAACACGATGTTGTTAACGGTAGGTGTAGCTGGACGAACTATGATGTCACTACATAGAAGTGAACATAAGTTTGGTAAGGTGACAATTTATAAGTTCGGGCAATTATAAGTATGAATAAAATAAAGCATTGATATCACATGATATTAATAGAATACTTTATATTATTAGAACAAGGCATTAAATAAGCCTTTTTAATACATGATTCGGAAATAAAAATAGTTTAAGGCATAGCCTTTACATAGATAGGAATTTGGAAAAATAATCTAGGGAATATTAAGATTGAAGTAATCTTCATATTTCTTCTTCTCGTCCTCAACCTTCTTCATAAACTCATCAACTTTCTCGTTCCTCGCCTTTTGCTTCTCATAGAGATACTCAAGGTTATCGTAGAGGTTAGTAACGCAGCTGTTGACTGTGTGGTTATCGTACCCCTTTAGAGCAAGCTGCATGTTGACTCAATTTCTTTCCATATCCAACCAGAAATCAACATTCTCCTTGAGATGAGCAAGCGATTGCTTTCCCCAACGGGTGTTACGTTCTTCCTCATACTTCACTAACTTTATCTCTTTCTTTAACTCCGCATTCTCCTCCAAAAGTTTCTTGATTACTAGGTCATTCTCATCCATTCGAGCCTCGATCCTTGAAATATGGCAAATCAAACCATCAAAGTTCTTCTCGGTAGTCGTTTACAGATTTATGATTTCACACATGGAGTTATGGTTATCATAAGAAGGAGATCGAGCTCTTTTCTTAGATGGGCCATCTTCATTAAAATCAGCAGGGCGTTTCCCCTTGTCTTCAATTCTTGGGGTTGGTAGTAGTCGGGAGACTTAGGTAAACTATTCGGACTATAGTTTGGTGAGGGAGGACCACCAAGACCATAAGGTGGGCTTTGGACTCGTCTTGAAGTTGAAGAGTGTCCAACACCTACTTCGTTGGTAGGTTGAAAGAGAGCCATTTCTTCAGAAGATTTGAAAAGATTCATTTTATTTGGTTGATTAACGCTTGAGCTTGACATCCTAACATTATTAAAGAGACTTTGATTAGAATCTTTAAGTCAAGTTTATTAAAGAATAAGTGTTAAGATTATAAGGCAATCCTAAGTGCTTTAAAGTCTAAGGCAGGAAAGGTTATAGTTTGCTAGATTGCTAAGGCACCCTAGCTAGCAAGTAAGGCACACATAAAGATGCAATCCTGGTTCTCTATAATAGCCTGGTTATGCTCTGATACCAATCTATCACACCCCCAATTAGGGCCTGGGTGAATGTGACATTAATATCAAACAAACAACATATTATAATATACGAGAACAATACTAAATGATAAAAACAAACTTTGTTGACTACGCAGGGGAAAATGAATTTCATTACAATAATGGAAATTACAATAAAGTAATTGTTTTAAATGCAAGAAT
Organism: Rutidosis leptorrhynchoides; assembly: GCF_046630445.1. Taxonomy (NCBI): domain Eukaryota; kingdom Viridiplantae; phylum Streptophyta; class Magnoliopsida; order Asterales; family Asteraceae; genus Rutidosis; species Rutidosis leptorrhynchoides. The sequence continues at coordinate 198,894,532 of NC_092343.1, read as the reverse complement.
AATAAATGCAATATCTCTTGATCCTAAGTCCAAGTAGCATCACATAAGCAGTAAGTAATTCAAGCTTGATCAATCGGCACCTGAGACAAACATGCTAAAGTGTCAACCAAAAATGGTTGAGTGAAGTTCATAGGTTTAACAAAAATGTTTGACCATTGTTTTAGACCACAAGATTTAGTTTATAAATTTGATCTTGCAGGGATCAAAAAGTTATGCCAGTTCGTGATATTTAGACTAAACGTTCAAAGTTTGCCCCAATGACAAGTTATGTCTGTCCTTGTCGGTTTAATTTCATTATTAAGTAATACAATGACTTATTCAAATGTATCGGGGATGTTACTCCCGATAGGCCTACCCCCAATAATTAAGAATACGTTCAACGAGCAATTAAAAATATCACTGTAGGGACTTAGTCGGACTTAACCGGGTATAGCATAGTTTAACAGTTGGTACTTGTGTCTAAATTGTAAATAGTAAAAGTAGCATGTGTCTCACCCCAAAAGGTTAAATAAGTTGTGCACAATATAAAGTGGGGCTATGAAATTCACCTTAGTAAGTAGAGAGAGAGTTATTTCTCGGAATAGAAAGTTTGAATGATCGTGAGCAGAAAGTCAACCTATTGACATTTAGGAGTAGTTAAGTGTTTTGCCCAAATTTTAGTTTAAGTATGCAAGTTTTTAAGTATAGTTCGTTTTACTAAGTTCCATTCTTAGTAAGTTTCTACTTTTAGCAAGTTCCCATTTTTAGTAGTTTCCACTTTTAGTAAATTAGTGTCGAACACTAGTGAGTTGTCCTTAATAAGTCTACCACCTATTAAGTGTGAAGATAACTAAGTATATGATTACTATCGTCGGGTTTGACATTGTGCATCATACTCAAACATCTATTCCACCGCCGAGTCACCAGAATGACCAATTGTTACCAGTTGGCCCATGATTTCTTGACCAAAATCTAAGTTTCACATTCGTAATCCACAAGCGTCCCATAGTGGTACAAAGGATCACCCTAGGTCTTAAGTAGCGTTGACGTTCGAGTAATCACACGTTATCGTGAATGACTAACGTAATCGTATAATATAATATAAGTAGTAGTATGTTATATGTGTTATAATATAAGTAGTAGGTTATAAGTGTTAGTAATAGTAATAGTGTATAAATGTTAAATAATAGTATAAGTAATATTAGGGTTTCATTAATTAATTAGGGTTAATTAATTAAAGTAGTATTTTAAATGATCAGGGTTTAATTAATGTCCTAGGGTTTACGTTTAATTAATTAGGGTTTAATAATTAGGGTTAGGTTTAGGGTTTATGTATATATATGTATATCGTATATGTGTGTGTGTGTGTATATATATATATATATATAAATATTTTTTTACATGTATATATATATGTATCGATTTATGTATATGTATATATATTTATATTTTGTTTCCTTAATTAACACAAACAAATCTTTTATCTACTCACCTAAGTTTCAAAGATCAAACACTCCTTTTCTTTTTTTCGGTCGACACACACACATACATATTAATATTTTTTTTCTCCATGTATATATATATCTATGCGTGTTCATGTATATGTATATGTATTTGTTTGAATTAACAAGATTATATCATGAACATGAATTTAAAACAAGATCAAAGATTATGTAAATAAGTTTTAGGGTTTATGTTATACCTTGAAGATTCGAAGATGCTTAACAAAGAAAAGATGAAACACTTTGGAGATGACGATCAAAACCTTGAAGATTTGAAGAACACCTTTGAAGATCTTCGAAGAACGCGAAGAACACGATGAAGATTGCTTGAAAACCCTTGAAGATTTTCGATGGTGATGGGGGATTTTCGGTTTTGTGAGCCAAAAATTAGAGAGAGAGAGGAGAGATTTGAGAGAGATTTTTGATTGTGATTTGGTACATGTTTAGCTTTAGCCTAGGCCTCTATTTATACGGAGGATTAGATAATTCTAGAATTAGGGTTAGGGTTATGTTTACTTAGGGAACAAGTCAAGTAAATGAGGAGGTGATTATGGGTGCCTTGGTCAAAAATTTAAGGGGCAAAAGGGTAATTTTATCCTTCCTAAATTCGGCTAGGGTTACATGGGTTGGTTTTAAGATTTTTCACTTTAGTCCTTGTACTTTAAGTTAGCTTAAATGATCCCTAAACTTATTTAAGACTAATTAAGTTATATACATTAAACTTTAATTTATTACCTTTTGTTCACGAAAGTTATTTAGCTTATCATTTTCGTATTTTATTAACTTGTTGTATATTACACAAAGTTAATTATTACGTTTTAAAATTCTTAATACTTAACAATTATTAATTAAAGTTAAGTCGTTAAGTTTTAATTATATTGTTTGGGCATTTAATAAGGAAAAATATAGAATGGAAAAATGAGGGTCATTATATTTGTTGCATATTGTGATGCCTCCAAACAAGGTTTTGGGTGTGTGTTAATACAACGAAAGAAAGTTATCGCTTACGTTTCCTGAAAATTGGAATATACGAACAAAACTACACGACACACAACCTTGAATTAAGAACCGTTGTCTTTGCACTTAAATTGTGAAGACACTATCTTTATGGAACCAAAAGTACCACTCTCACTGACCACAAAAGCCTCCAAAACATTTTTGATCAAAAATAACTCAACATCAGACAACGACGATGGATTGAAACTTTAAATGATTATGATTGTGAACTTCGTTACCATCCGAGCAGGGCAAATGTTGTAGCCGATGCCTTGAGTCGAAATGAAAGAATTAAACCTCTCTGTGTCCGAACCTTGAACGTGATTATCTAAACCAACCTTACTAGCCAAATTCGTGTAGCACAAAATGGAGCTCAAATATGAGAATATTCTAAGTGAACACCTGAAAGGCCTCCTCTCTCGACTCGAAATCAAAGAAACTGAAATTCGTTGTTTTGCCGGAATAATTGGATACCTGATTATGGGCCCGATCAACTTTCTCATCACCACAAGGGTGAATAGTCCTAACCCTCAATGGAGAGAGAGACTCTTCACATTATACTAATATCCACCATGAGGGTGAATAGTCCTAACGAACCTGTTCAGAAACCGATAAGAAACTTGTTTCAACAAAAGTTTTTGATAAACCGACAGGAGGGGAAAAACTTGTATAACTATACCTTATATGAATTCTATCTCGACACAGTGTGCCATTGTCATTTATTTCAGATCGAGACGCTCGTTTCACTCCTGATTTTTGGGGTGCCTTACAAGAAGCCTTGGGAACACGTTTAGACATGAGTACCGCGTACCATCCACAAACCGCCAGACCAAGCAAACGTACAATTTAACCCTTGGAGAACATAATACGAACTTGTATTTTTATCCTTAGCCGAATTCTCTTACTACAATAGTTATCATTCGAGCCTTAACGTCACCCCTCTTGAAATCTTATATGGCCGGAAACGTCATCCTCCTTTTGTCGAACCAAGTAAACGATAATCAATTCACTGGGCCTGAGATTATTCATGAGCGACCGAGAAAATTTATCCATATTCAAGAAAGACCCAAAACGACTCGTAGTTGCCAAAAAAGCTATGCCGATGTTAGATGTAAACCTCTCGAATACCAAGTGGGTAACCGCGAAATGTTAAAAGTTTCAGCTTGGAAAGGTGTAATCCGTTTCAGGAAACGTAGAAAGCTAAATCCGCGGAATATTGTTCCTTTTGAAATCTTGGGGCGTATTAGACCCGTTGCATACCGTTTAAATCTTCCGACTCAATTAAGTTTCGTTCATCCTACATTCCATGTATCAAGCTTAGAGAAGTGTCTTGCCGAACAAGAACTTGTTATTCCCTTCGATGAGCTTACTATCGATGATAAACTCCACTTCATGGGCAAACCGGTTGAAATTATGAAACCTGAAATCAAATTGTAAAACAAGGTAAAATTCCTATTGTCAAAGTTCATTTGATTACCAAAAGAGGACCCGAGTTTACGTGGGAAAGACAAGATCAAATGAAATGGAAGTACCCTCACATACCAATAGAATTGGCAATGCGAGTAAATTTCGGGACGAAATTTATTTTAAGGTGTGGGTAATGCAACAACCCGCCTTTTTCCGTTAAATTTATTTTAACGCCGTTCTTTTTTTTTTGATAATATCTTTCGTTATCTAAATTCTTATCATCCGTTATTTAGCGTTTTCAATATTTCCGTTATTTAATTATAACATATCTCGTTTACTCTAGCGTATCTAAAATATTTCGTTTAGTTAATTCACGCACCCGGTTCAAACTTGAGGGACTAAATTTGCCAAATGACCAAAGATGTAACTAGTGGTTGACTAGTCAATCACCACCGACCTCCCACCTCTCATTTTCTCTTATCTTCTTCTTAATACTTCCATCTTTTTCTCTCAACTCACAACAACAAAGAATCATCATCTAAATCCGATTTAGCAAGCCTCAACTCAAACAAATTGTACTTTTAGAATCCTCTCTTCATCCTCTACATTTTGATAATAATTTCATCTCTATTGGGTAACTTTCTAAAAACTATAGATTTCATGTTCTTGATGTTCTTGACTTAAAAGTGTATTAATTAGTGTCTATGGCTCAAGTCTAACATGAATATGTGATTGGCTTGCTCGATGTTGTTGTTTTGAGTAAATAACATGAACACTTGAAATGGGTTAGTTTAATCCTTGATTTTTGTTGATTAAATGTTGTTTAAATGTTAAAGTTCATGTATTAAATGTATTACTAGCATCATTAGCTTCAATTTAATGTGTAGGTTGACTTAAAAAACTTCACTAACATGATTATTGATTTTGTGATTTTTAGTTACGGTTCGATAGACTTAAAAAAGAACTTTTGACGCATTGAATGCTATGAAATGTTGTTATTAAGTGTTTAGTTGTAATGTACGTTTAATTACCTTCAAAAGGGCATATCGTATGTGTAGATTGGATACCCGAATCATGAAATGCATTTATGGGCTTGAAAGTTTAATGATGAACATTCAATGATCATTCAACGATGTTTTAGTTGTTGTTAATGATGGATTTAATTGATGATATATGTTTAATTGTGTTCCTTATTAAATTACCTTTCTAACGATATAAGATACGTGTTTTGAATGTTTACGGTTCGTTATTTGTGAATTGATGAAGTTTGGTTCGAGACTTGAACATTTGAAACAGCTCAGGCATCAGCTCACGCCTATTGGCATGGCGTGACACCCATAGCCGCGGCGCGGCATATGCCGTGGTTTTGGGCTATTTAAATTCGAGTTATCACGTTTAATTTTAACTATGCTACGCACCTACGATTAATATGTAACTTGTTATAACATGCTCGTATATGATTAATTAGCTCAGAAAAATTGTCCGAGACCCGAAACGAACGTGTTAACTTTTTCGTTGACTTTGACTTGACTAAATTTGACTTTTATTCAAACTTAACCAATGCTTTGTTTAATAGTTGTAACCTTTATCTTATACTTGATTCTTGCATGAAACTTGACAACTTGATTCATATGCTATATAATCGAGTCGTAATGAGCCATAATACTAATTTAACACATTTAGACCGACCTTGTGTCTTACCCAGTTTTGATACAACTTACTTGTTTAGGTCAAGACTAAACAACTTTCATGCACACGTTTACTTTGTGAAGTACCTTTATACCCGTGCACTCAAGGTGAGATCATAGTCCCACCTTTTCAACAACTTTTACGCTTTAAATTATGGGATGAGAAACATATACGTATCATACTTTTATACTTTGAACACAATTACGAAAACAAACATTCCACTCACGAGTTAGAACAAAAAGCCTCAATTCAATTATTATTATTTACACTTGCAGGTGTAAACGTGAACTTATGTTATTTGATCACATGGGCTTGACGGGCCCTCATTCGGACGATTCGCTATCGTTAGCGGATGAAATATATTTTCGAGTATAGTGTAGGTTCTAACATTATGATAACGACGTTCGTATACAGTTAAGTCTTGATAATTGGGTGCTCCACAAACGTACAACATCTTTGGAATGCAAACGATTTGGATAATCAACAATACAAAAATCTTATAGTTCAAAAACAACGTTTACAAATACACATATGATTTCACCAACGTTTTTCGTTGACAGTTTTCTATATGTTTCTCAGGTTCATACTTGGCTACTTGATACATGCTTCCGCACACTTTGATTACTTGCTTGGGGTCAAGCATACATGCATACGCTAGTGATAGCCCCTTTAGATTCAAACTAAATGTTTACATGCATATGCTATTGATAGCATTCGTGATTTTCAACATATATTATGTCGCAAGTTATTTCATTATAATTATTAACTTTTGTAAATTATACTCGTTGTCGAACTGTTTGGTTTACTTGAATCTTTGGAAGTGATACACGTTTTAAATGAATGCGACATAATTTTGGTCAAACGCGTCTCATTTAGGGACTATGACCATGTAACGGGACCTAAGTGGATGGCACCGTCAATGACAATTTGGTCGGGTCGCCACACCTATGAGGGCATGGATGAGGTTAGGAAAAATAAGATTATTGCTTTGAAAAGAAAGTATGAAATGTTTTTTGCCTATAAGAGTGAAACCCTTAAGCAAATCTTCATTAGGTTTAACTCCTTAGTTGCTGACCTACTTACTTTGAAAATCACATATACTGATTTTGAACAAGTAAACAAATTCATTGACTCACCACTGCTAAATGGAAACCTGTTGCTGACCCCTTAAGAACCACCCAGACTTTAAAGAACTTTAACATGTCTTCTCTCTATGGTACACTTTGGAACCATGAGAAGGCAGAAGCTAAACTTGAAATTAATTCGAAAGAAAACTTTAAGTGTGCCCCCACTGTGACGACCCGAAAATTTCCAACCAAATTTAAACTTATCTTTATATGTTCCGATATGATAAGCAAAGTCTGTATTGTTGAGCCTCAAAAATTTTGAAACTATATTCTTGTAATCAATTACCCTTTGGCTGTGCGACAATTCACGAACATTTATGTGTATATAGATATGTATATATAATATATAGCTATATTAATTGAAAACGTTAACAAAGTATTAGATATATATAATACTTTATATGAACGTATTTGTTTCAATATATGTTTAATATATTTATCGACGGAATTAAAAGATAATATCAAATGATTGAATTATCGGATGTATTGTGATATTATGATAAGTCTCCGTTGAGAGGTCCATTTTGATTTAAGAAATCTTTCCCTTTTAACGGTATTCGAAATAATTGGTAAAGTGATTTACAACCGAGAACAAAGTGCCAATTAACGAGTGTTAGACAAAAGTTAGTGGAGATTCCTGTTTGATTTCCAATTCATGCTTTACAATAATTTCCTCGTGACTTTTGATAAGATAACTATTTAAGTTTTCATATTATTTAATGTGAAAGTAAGAACGTGGAGTGTAGATAACTTAGAAAATGGATATCGACAAGTTAAGTAAATCGACGTTTTATTTTAAAATGATTTCATACATTTAATTAACCATTGGACTTTATCCTATGCTTCACAAACCTACGGTAATTTAATAGCTTGAAACATATTATATAACAACCCTCACTTTTCCACTTCTAATTTGACTATTATACCCCTAGGATTTCTTTGCATCTTTATGTGTATTAATGTCTAGTGTTGTTCTTCGAGCTTAATTAATACGATATAATTAAAGTTTATATTAATCGTAATATACTATAATTGATATTAACGTGTAATAAATAATTGTGGCACAATTATAAAATATAAAACTAAAATATAAAACTATAAACTAATTAAATCATTAATTAATATAATTATTAAATTAAATGATATAATATTTATATATTTATTACTAATTGGATAAATAAATAAATAAATAAATAAAAGAGATAATAAAAAATTTAAATAAAATCTAGAAACTTCTAAAATATTAGATAAGATTTTATTTTTATTTTATTATAACCAAAATATTTAAATTAAATATATTAAATTCGCATTTAATTAATTAATTAAGATAATGCTAAATTTAAACAGAATTATAATACCTTTTTCTCCAAGAAACTTTTCCCCTATAAATACACATTAAAAACCCTCATTCTTTTTATAAAAATTTCTGGAAACTCTCCCAAGCCTTGAATATATTTGAGGTACTTTTTCTCTCTCTTTGTTTTTCCTTTCGATATATGCATATATGTACAAAAATTTAATAAAATAGCTATAAACTATTAGAATTCGTAAAAACAATTTTTCTAGGTTCTATTAATGTTATAAAGATGATATAAGTCGAAAAGATTATTTTTATGATGTATTACATATTTATTTTAATTATATCTATCGGCTAGGGTTTATATAAGCTAAAATTAATAAAAAAAATAGCAAACGAATTCAAAAAGTGAAACAAAAATTTTTGTAACTTCTTTTTAATGTATAAAGAGTTTTGGAATCAAAAACTTAATTTATTAATTGTTCTAAATAATTATTACATATTTAGTATTGAAAACAATATACATATATGTAAAATATAGTAATAATTCCTATAAAAATATAAGAATAGCAGGTTTTGCATTAAAAATACTTAGAACAGTTAAGGTATGTATAAAAATAAATTTTGGAAGTTTTGGTGTATTATTATTAATTATATTCGAATTATATGGTTAAAAAATACAAAATTCGTAATAAATATTTAAAACAGAAAATAAAATATATATATAATTTTCCTGAGTTTATAAAATATATAGGAACTTGTAAAAAATATAAAAATTAATATATAGGTCAAATTAGTATTTATGCTATATTTAACCTCTTATTACATACTTACCAAAAATAAATACCAGATATATATTAAATAAATATAGGATAAGGATAAATAATTGTTTTAAATTTTTATAAAGTTATACTAATTATATAAGGTCTGTAAAATTTATATTTTTAATTATTTCATATTTATTTGATTAATCGTGAATTTTGTGTAATATATACATGTATAAAAGATGTATGTATAAGTATTATATATAATAAATAATTAATATATCAAAGGTATATAATTAATAATAAACATTGTTATTATATATTAGACAATAATAACTTAATAAACCTAAACTTATATATACTTAATATAATATAACTATTAGTGTATGATATATAATACAAGTAATTAAATACTTAAGTTATTATTATACTATAATATTGTAAACGAATAATATTATACTAATTTAAAAACTTATAGTATAATATAAAATAATTAAATTGTATTACATTAACGAATATAATATAACTTATATAATAACATATAATATAATCTAAAGAAGGTTAATCAAGATAAGGTATGACTTATGCGAACTTCACCGCTACTCACGGTCGTAAGTGAATGATGTCTAGGTTGCCATTTATGGGGATAGCTTGCGGATCTAGAATGCCATGACTTAGAATCTGGTCAAGAGTCTTGGGCCCTCGGTTACATCTGGTCATTCCTGACTTATTTGATAGCAACGAAGTTTGAGTAAAGTTGTACAATGTCTTGCTAAAGATTATAACCCGAACTTTCTATAATTGGAAAGTTACTATACGTGGAAGTTTTCCATAAATAGTAACCTTCCGAAAATGGAAATTCTTTTAGAAAACCAACACCATTACTATAGTTACTATATTAGTACATGTGTTGTCTGTTAGGCAATATCTGATCATACGTTCTATATCTAGGTTGAGGTCTCGATCACGTTCTTCCGTTCAGTTCATTCTTTTGTGGAATAACTCTTCTGTGCTACCAAGGTGAACTTCATAGCCCCACTTTTTAACTTGCTTTATATACTTATTTTGAACTTTTGGGGTGAGACACATGCTTGCTTTTGAAATAATTTACAATTTAGACACAAGTGCCTAAACTATTTGATATGCAATTTCGTGAGACTTTTGTTAAACATGTATTTATTCTTAAATGCGAATCCCCGCCATAATATCATTAATTGCTGGAATTAAAATTTGCAAGCTTAATTATTGTGAGTAGGCCTATTGAGAGTGACGTCTCTACCCATTGGCATAATCGTCAAGGGGGTACATAATAATGATTGCCGACACCCGTACAGTGTCAGGGGTTAATGTTTAGTTCGATATTATAACTCATGGCATATTGATATTTTGATATTTTGAATTAAATCTTGTGGTCTAAAACTTATTATAATTGTTAAACCTATGATGTTCACTCAACCTTTGTGTTGACACTTTTAAACATGTTTGTCTCAGGTGAAGATTAGCTTGTGTGCTGCCCTATGATGCTTAGTTAGCTGTTGCATTGGAGTCCACATATTAGACTTATCATTTGAATTTCGTTATGTAAAACATTATTATGTTTCCGCTGCAAATCAAATTTTGTTTTATTAAAACGTCTCATTTAGAGTCGTTCTCGTTTATACATACTTGTGTTGTGATATTGTGAAGTCATATTTCCCCAGCCCTATTTGGGGGTATGACATATTATGAGTATATATATTTTCTTTACTTTTCTAAAACATTTTATGATATAACGATTTCCATTATTTTAACCTTTTAACAAAATGATTCTTAAATATATTTAGTTTTGGAAAACAAAATTATCATATTTATTTGAATTAGTTTCAAACGTACTAAATCGTTTTCAGTTTAAAAAGAACTTTATTACTAAAACATTTTATAAGATAATTTATTTATGAATATAAAATTTGAAGAACATAATTAAAGCCTTGTATTATAAATTTGTAAATATATTTTTTATTGTTTTAAAAAGATAAAAGTATTACTTAATAATAATTTTGAAACGATTTTAAATTATATAATGAACTTTGAAATTTAATTAGTTTTGAAAACTAAATATTATTAAATAAATATTTCAAATTTATATTTCGAAATGAAAATATATATATATTTTACAATTTGATAAAATATAATATTAACCTTGTTATAAAACGTTTTGATTTTAAATAATATTATTATATATATTGTGACAATGATTTAAAGAAGCAAATGACCAAAACACTCGAACGTTCAAGTTACACTTCGAGTGATATAATTTATGAATGATTTAAGACTAAATGTTGACAAATGTACGTGTCACGAAATATAACGTACAAGTTTTCTCAGCGTACGAAAGGACGTTTAAAAAATCAAAAACGGAACATTAGTTGAGCGTCAACATACAAGTCATAGGAACTAAAATTACAAGTTAACTATACACGTAAATGTAATATATTATATAATTAATTATATAGATTAAATATATTTATATAATATTAATTAATACATATGTCAATGATGAAAAACAAAACCGTGTGCCAGTATTCTAGTTTCATGTGTTTGCATGGGAATGCTACTAGACACTCATTCGATTGCATGAGCATCGTTTGCAGCTCACATGTGACGACCCAGAAATTTCTGACCAAATTTAAACTCTTTATATGTTTCCGACACGATAAGCAAGGTCTGTAATGTTGAAGTCTCAAAAACTTTTGAACTGTGTTCATATATTCATTTACTCTTTGACTGTTCTCGACGATTCACGAACAATTATGTGTAAATATATATATATATATATATATATATATATATATATATATATATATATATATATATATATGTGTGTGTGTGTGTGTGTGTGTGTGTGTGCATGTGTGTGTGTGTATTAAATTGAGAAATATTAATAAAACATTAAATGGTTTGGTTGATATGAAAATAAATTATAAAATCTATTATATGACTTGAAAACGTTAACAAAGTATTAAACGTATAACGTTATACTTATTCGTTTTAGATAAACATCTACGTAATAAAACGTGTTATGTGAAACGCGTATGTATGTATATATATATATATATATATATATATATATATATATATATATATATATATATATATATATATATATATATATATATATATATATATATATATATATATATATATATATATATATATATATATATATATATATATATAAGAGATTTCAAATACAATTAATAGATATAGAAACACCTGATCGATATTAAACAAGTTAATACAAACTTATGAGGAAAAACATAAGTTCTAGTAATAGATTATGTGATCTGAATATAATTAGTTTTAGAAGAATAAACTTTATGATAGTTATTTGATTTAGTTTCAAACGTACGAACATGTTTTCACTCTAAAAGAATTCTATTATTAAAACGTTTTATAATGTAATTTGAATATGTATATAAAACCTAATTAAAGTTTTGTGCTATATATATTAAATCACATATATATATATATATATATATATATATATATATATATATATATATATATATATATATATATATATATATATATATATATATATATATATATATATATATATTTCATGCCCCGTTCATATACATTATAAACGATTCACAATAGTTGATTACATCGCGAGGTAATTGACCTCTATATGATACATTTTACAAACATTGCATTCGTTTTTAAAAGACAAACTTTCATTACATCGAAAGTTGACGGCATGCATACCATTTCATAATATATCCATCTATAATTGACTTAATAATAATCTTGATGAACTCAGCGATTCGAATGCAACGTCTTTTGAAATATGTCATGAATGACTCCAAATAATATCCCTAAAATGAGCAAACGCACAGTGGAAGATTTCTTTATTACCTGAGAATAAACATGCTTTAAAGTGTCAACCAAAAGGTTAGTGAGTTCATTAGTTTATCATAATCGATCATTTTCATCATTTTAATACACCACAAGATTTCCATTTCCATTTCTCATAAATATACGTCCCATGCATAGAGACAAAAATCATTCATATGGATTGAACACCTGGTAACCGACATTAACAAGATGCATATAGAATATCCCCATCATTCTGGGACACCCATCGGACATGATAAACTATAAGTACTAAAGCATTCCAAATTTCAGAATGCGGTTTGTTAAGCCCATAGATCTATCTTTAGGATTCGCGTCAATTAGGGGTCAGTTCCCTAATTCTTAGATTACCAGGCTAAAAGGGGCATATTCGGTTTCGATCCATTCAACCATATAATGTAGTTTCGATTACTTGTGTCTATTTCGTAAAACATTTAAAAAGCGCATGTATTCTCAGTCCCAAAAATATATTTTGTAAAAGCATTTAAAAAGGGAGTAATGAAACTCGCGATACGATATTTTGTAGTAAAACAATGCAGGGTTGGCCTCGGATTACTCTATGTGTGCACTGAGCGCACCCAGCCCAGATCACTCTCTGACCTCCGTTTTTATATACAAAGTCACCCACACTTCATGTACCATAATTACACTGCTGTACAATTATTATTAGGGTCTTACAACTCTCCCCCACTTGAATCGGAGCGCGTCCTTGCGATCCAAGCCGCATGACAAGAGGGAAGATAAATTAACACAAACTCTTCGGGCTCCCAAGTAAACTCGGAACCTATACTACGATGCCATTAAACTTTAAAAGTTCTCCCCTCTTTATTTCTCAACATTTTTACTTTCTCATCGAGTATAGCAATCGGCTCCTCAATATACTCTAACTTATTGTTTAGCTCGATCTCGTATAATGGCACCCATGATGAATCATCCGCAAGACACATATGGAGATGGGAAACATGAAATGTATTATGGATCCCCGCAAGCTCTTCGGGTAATTTCAAACGATACGCAACTTCACCAACACGAGCTAGAATTTTAAATGGCCCAATAAACCGATGAGCTAACTTTCCCCATTTTCGAAACCGAATAACACCTTTCCACGGCGAAACCTTAAGCATCACCATGTCACCTTCTTGAAATTCAATCATTCGTCTACGCTTGTCGGCATACGACTTTTGTCTATCTTGCGCCTTTTTCAAATGATCCCGAATCATATCAATCTTGCTATTCGTTTCTAAGACCAAATCGGTACTCCCGATTTCTTTTTGACCAACTTCACCCCAACAAATCAGAGTTCGGCACCTCCGTCCATAGAGCATCTCGTAAGGTGGCATCCCGATACTAGTATGATAACTATTAATGTACGAGAATTCCACCAAAGGTAAGTGCTCATCCCAACTACCGCCGAAATTAATAATACACGCCCGTAACATATCCTCCAAAGTTTGATTCGTACGTTTGGTTTGACCGTCTGTTTGAGAATGATACGCCGTGCTCAATTTCAATTGAGTGCCCATATCTTCTGTAACATCCCGCCTTTTTCCGTTAAATTTATTTTAACACCGTCTTTTTCTTTTAAATAATACCTTTCGTTATTTAAATTCGTAGTTTCCGTTGACTAACGTTCATAATAATTCCGTCATTTAATTATAACATCTCTCGTTAACTTGCGTTTTAAAAATATTCGATCGGTTAAATCCCGCACCCGCTTTGAAACTCGAGGGACCGGAGTTGCCAAATGGGCAAACTAGTTGACTAGGTCAACTAGTCAACCCATTTTTCCACCATTTCCATCATCTCCCTCTCTCTCTCTTTCTCTCTTTCTAGCAAGAACACACACAAACCCCAACTTCATAGATTCATCATCTAAATTCGGATCGGGAAGCAAACTTCAAAACAAATTACATATTTGGAATCCTCTCTTCATCCTCTACAATTTGATACCAACTTCATCTCGTTTGGGTAACTTTCTAAAAACTCTAGATTTCTATAAATTCGTGTTTTTGACTTGAAATGGTGTTAGTTAGTGTCTATGGCTCGTGTATAACATGAATATATGTTTTGTTTGCTCGATTCGTTGTTTTGAGTAACTAGTTTGAACATTTGAAATGGGTTAGCTTAATCCTTGATTTTGGATGAGTTAATGTTGTTAGATTGTTAAAGTGCATGTTTTAATTGTGTTACTAGTATCATTAGCCACATTTGGATGTGTAGGTTGATTAATAAAACTTCAAAAACCCGATTAATGATTTTGTGATGTTTGACTAGGGTTTGATAGTTCTTGAAATGAATTTTTGGATGCTTGAATGCCATGGAATGTTAATTGTTAGTGATTAGTTGTAATGTATGCTTCATTACCTTCAAAACGGCATATCATATGTGTAAATTGGATTCCCGGAACTTAAAATGCATATTGATGAACTTGAGGCTTTGAAATGAGCGTTTATTGATCACATGACGAGAATTCGATTGTTGTAAATGATGTTTTTGTTTGAGGATTTGTGTTTAGTTGTGTTCCTTGTCAAAAGAGCTTTCCAACGGTATAAGATACGTCTTCTAATTGTTTGCGGTTTGCGTTTTGCGTTTGTTTGAAGTTTTGACCAAGACTTGAACCTTGAAAACGACCTGACACCAGACCATGTGTTATGTCGCGGCGCGACACCCCTTGCCGCGGCGCGACATTTGCCTTGTCCAGATTCTGTCCAACTTTTCCATTTTATCAAAAATGTTTGCCATGTTCTAGACCTCCAATTCACATGCAACTTGTTTTAACATGCTTATATATGAATAACTAGCATAGAAAATTTGTCCGAGACCCGACCCGAACGTGTTGACTTTTTCGTTGACTTTGACCAAGTTTGACTTTTAGTCAAACTTAACCAAACTTTTATGCAATCTTCCTAACATGCTTTTATACTTGTATCTTGCATGAAACTTGACAATTTGCTTCACATGCTACATAATCGAGTCGTGTCGAGCCATAGGACTAATTGAACACATTTCGCCCGACCTTGTGTCGTAACCGGTTAATTGATATAACTTACTTGTTTAGGTCAAGGCTAAGCAACTTTCATGCACACGTTTACTTGTTGAAGTACATTTATACTCGTGCACTCGAGGTGAGATCATAGTCCCACTTTTTACTCTTTTGAACTTACTTTTGGGATGAGAAAACATAAACGATTCTTTTGAACTAAGTGAACACAAGAACGGGAAAACAAACATTCTACATACGAGTTTAGAACGAAAATCCTCAATCCGATTATCATTAGTTACATCAGATGGTGTAAGCGAGAACTTATGTTATATGGCCATATGGGTTTGACAAACCCTCATTCAAACGGTTCGCTACCGTTTACGAATGAAATATATTTTCGGGAACAGTGTTGTTCTAGCACTAATTGATGGGGTATTCAACGGACGGAACGTTAAGCTTTGATAATTGGGTGCTCGTGAATATTAACTTTTAGAATGTACTACTATTATTTCAACTTTGCAAATCTTGTGGTTCGACTTACTTTACTTTTATTCACTTACTTAAACCTATGATTTCACCAACGTTTTTGCGTTGACAGATTCTTCTATGTTTTCTCAGGTTCATACATGGCTATTTGATACATGCTTCCGCGTACATTCATACTTGCTTGGGGTCAAGCATACATGCATATACTATGATTTCATGCTTGGAGTCAAGCATACATACATGCATACGCTAGTGATAGCACCTTTGGATTCAAACTTTTGTTTACATACTTACGCTATTTATAGCAACTGTGGTTTCAAACTAATTATGTCGCAAGTTATTTCATTCATACTTTATGACTTTTGTAAACTTAGACTTGTTGTCGAACGGTTTGTAAACTAAACTTGCAAGTCTTGTACCTTTCAAATGAATGCGACATAATTTTGGTCAAACGAGTCTCATATAGGGACTACGACCACGCAACGGGACCTAAGTTAACGGCGCCGTCAATAACGGTTTTGGTCGGGTCGTTACAAGTGGTATCAGAGCGTTGGTTGTAGGGAACTAGGACGTGCATTAGTGTGTCTAACAGAGTCGTTAGGACGCATTAGTGAGTCTAGACTACAACCGGATAGTTAATCATTGCATTCTGACATACATTTGCTATAGATAGCACTTACTTGACTACTTGTGCATTATACTTGAATCATTCTTAGGCAAACTTTTTAATGGTACCCAACCTTCATCATACGAACTCGTATTCCGCCACTTTTTGGTAATACACGCGAATTCAAAGTTTATACGCGTACGGATGACCACGACTTCGTTAGTCACTCTAGTTCGGGAATTCTGACTCCTTGGTTGTTATTCACCCCGTCTCATCTTACAATCCATGAGTATTGTAAAGTCACTGTCACTACTCTAGATGAGTATCGTCATCACTATTTATCGCTACGGTTGCGTACTACTCGCTATCATGACTCGTTACTCTTTTTATACCTAACTACGTTATTGTCTGATTCGAACCGCATTGACGTGAACAATCACTTATACACTTCCCTCGGGGAACGCATCCTTAGAGTTGCACTAATTCTTTCGATTCAATACGAATCATGTTTGAGACGTCGTTACATTTTGTTCATTTTAGATTTTCACAATGACACGAACTTGAACCCATGGAGTGATGTGGGAATGGAGGTATGATTTGGCGTAATATAACGACACTCGATCAACGTGGTTATATTACGGTAAGACATACCAAAGTTCTAGTGACGCGTGATGGTGGTTAGACTCGATCAACCTAAACACCACCATGTGCCATGTACATGACTTCATCCTTTCATGTTTGGACATCCGAAAACTCCGAGAATATTGATAACAACCATACCGGGGACACCCCTTTCGACTTTTGTCGAACTATACTTATGCTTCCGAATGAATTACCGATTCCTTTCGACTTCAACCGTATGTCACACGGGTATACCAGCTCGTCCTCGCGCAGTCTTGTTGACTAACTACAATTTACTCGTTATGCACGCATCGAGGCGGAAACTTCTCTCGCCTTATACTCGTAATTCTGGTTCAGGAAATCTTTCATTTTAAATTCTCAATGGAGGGAGACTCTCCACGTTATACTAGTATTCACCTCGAGGGTGAATAGTTCCGACGAACGTTTTTCTTTCAGAAACCGAGGAGAACTTGCCCCGACGAACGTTTTTGGAAACCGATAAATCTTCCGCGACGCGAATTTTCTTGAGAAACTTGTCCTAGCTAACGTTTTCAATTCCTAGCAAACTTGTTCAATATGCCTTAGGGAAATATACCCCGTTTCGGACCGAGATCCTCGTTTCACTTCTAGATTTTGGAGTACCTTACAAAAAGCCTCGGGACCGCGTTTAGACATGAGTACCGCGTACCATCCACAACCCGACGGACCGAACAAACATGCGATATAAACCTTGGAAACCATAATACAAGTTTGTATTACTAACTTCAAATTTACTTGAGAAAAGTATTTTCCTTTAGCTTAATCCTCGTACTACAATGATCTTCATTCGAGTTTTAACGTCACACCTTTGAAACCACATGTGACCGGAAACGTCATCCTCCTTTTTGTCGAAACCAAGTAAACGATGATCAATTCACCGGGGCCGAGCTTATTCATGAGCAACCGAGAAAATTTATTCATATTCAGGTAAAACCCTACGCGACTCGTAATCACCAAGAGCTACGCCGATGTTAGACGTAAACATTTCAAATTCCACGTGGGAAACCGCGTCACGTTAAGAGTCGCACCTTGGAAAGGTGCAATCCGTTTCGGAAAACGTAGGAAGCTAAATCCGCTATATTTCGATCCTTTAAATTCTTGGGGTGTTTTGGACCCGTCGCTAGCCGTTTAGACTCTTCCGACTCATTTTGGGTCTCCGTTTATCCTGCATTCGATGTATCAACTCAAGGACGTGTTTTGCGAAACGAGAACTTGATATCTCCTTTGATGAACTCACTATCAACGATAACCCTCACTTCCTAGGAGGACCGGTTGAAACCATGAATCATGGAAGCCAAACCTTAAAACAACATATGATCCCGACCGTCAAAATTCGTGGAAATACTCAAGGGCGTACCTTCACTTATTCGTAGAATTTACAACGCAAGATCTCGAGTAAGATTCAACAACTACTACTTCCAACTAAATTTCGGGACGAAATTTCTTTTGAGTTGTGGATAATGTAACATCCCGCCTTTTTCCGTTAAATTTATTTTAACACCGTCTTTTTCTTTTAAATAATACCTTTCGTTATTTAAATTCGTAGTTTCCGTTGACTAACGTTCATAATAATTCCGTCATTTAATTATAACATCTCTCGTTAACTTGCTTTTTAAAAATATTCGATCGGTTAAATCCCGCACCCGCTTTGAAACTCGAGGGACCGGACTTGCCAAATGGGCAAACTAGTTGACTAGGTCAACTAGTCAACCCATTTTTCCACCATTTCCATCATCTCCCTCTCTCTCTCTTTCTCTCTTTCTAGCAAGAACACACACAAACCCCAACTTCATAGATTCATCATCTAAATTCGGATCGGGAAGCAAACTTCAAAACAAATTACATATTTGGAATCCTCTCTTCATCCTCTACAATTTGATACCAACTTCATCTCGTTTGGGTAACTTTCTAAAAACTCTAGATTTCTATAAATTCGTGTTTTTGACTTGAAATGGTGTTAGTTAGTGTCTATGGCTCGTGTATAACATGAATATATGTTTTGTTTGCTCGATTCGTTGTTTTGAGTAACTAGTTTGAACATTTGAAATGGGTTAGCTTAATCCTTGATTTTGGATGAGTTAATGTTGTTAGATTGTTAAAGTGCATGTTTTAATTGTGTTACTAGTATCATTAGCCACATTTGGATGTGTAGGTTGATTAATAAAACTTCAAAAACCCGATTAATGATTTTGTGATGTTTGACTAGGGTTTGATAGTTCTTGAAATGAATTTTTGGATGCTTGAATGCCATGGAATGTTAATTGTTAGTGATTAGTTGTAATGTATGCTTCATTACCTTCAAAACGGCATATCATATGTGTAAATTGGATTCCCGGAACTTAAAATGCATATTGATGAACTTGAGGCTTTGAAATGAGCGTTTATTGATCACATGACGAGAATTCGATTGTTGTAAATGATGTTTTTGTTTGAGGATTTGTGTTTAGTTGTGTTCCTTGTCAAAAGAGCTTTCCAACGGTATAAGATACGTCTTCTAATTGTTTGCGGTTTGCGTTTTGCGTTTGTTTGAAGTTTTGACCAAGACTTGAACCTTGAAAACGACCTGACACCAGACCATGTGTTATGTCGCGGCGCGACACCCCTTGCCGCGGCGCGACATTTGCCTTGTCCAGATTCTGTCCAACTTTTCCATTTTATCAAAAATGTTTGCCATGTTCTAGACCTCCAATTCACATGCAACTTGTTTTAACATGCTTATATATGAATAACTAGCATAGAAAATTTGTCCGAGACCCGACCCGAACGTGTTGACTTTTTCGTTGACTTTGACCAAGTTTGACTTTTAGTCAAACTTAACCAAACTTTTATGCAATCTTCCTAACATGCTTTTATACTTGTATCTTGCATGAAACTTGACAATTTGCTTCACATGCTACATAATCGAGTCGTGTCGAGCCATAGGACTAATTGAACACATTTCGTCCGACCTTGTGTCGTAACCGGTTAATTGATATAACTTACTTGTTTAGGTCAAGGCTAAGCAACTTTCATGCACACGTTTACTTGTTGAAGTACATTTATACTCGTGCACTCGAGGTGAGATCATAGTCCCACTTTTTACTCTTTTGAACTTACTTTTGGGATGAGAAAACATAAACGATTCTTTTGAACTAAGTGAACACAAGAACGGGAAAACAAACATTCTACATACGAGTTTAGAACGAAAATCCTCAATCCGATTATCATTAGTTACATCAGATGGTGTAAGCGAGAACTTATGTTATATGGCCATATGGGTTTGACAAACCCTCATTCAAACGGTTCGCTACCGTTTACGAATGAAATATATTTTCGGGAACAGTGTTGTTCTAGCACTAATTGATGGGGTATTCAACGGACGGAACGTTAAGCTTTGATAATTGGGTGCTCATGAATATTAACTTTTAGAATGTACTACTATTATTTCAACTTTGCAAATCTTGTGGTTCGACTTACTTTACTTTTATTCACTTACTTAAACCTATGATTTCACCAACGTTTTTGCGTTGACAGATTCTTCTATGTTTTCTCAGGTTCATACATGGCTATTTGATACATGCTTCCGCGTACATTCATACTTGCTTGGGGTCAAGCATACATGCATATACTATGATTTCATGCTTGGAGTCAAGCATACATACATGCATACGCTAGTGATAGCACCTTTGGATTCAAACTTTTGTTTACATACTTACGCTATTTATAGCAACTGTGGTTTCAAACTAATTATGTCGCAAGTTATTTCATTCATACTTTATGACTTTTGTAAACTTAGACTTGTTGTCGAACGGTTTGTAAACTAAACTTGCAAGTCTTGTACCTTTCAAATGAATGCGACATAATTTTGGTCAAACGAGTCTCATATAGGGACTACGACCACGCAACGGGACCTAAGTTAACGGCGCCGTCAATAACGGTTTTGGTCGGGTCGTTACATCTTCATGAAACTTTTCCCAAAACCGAGATGTGAAACGGGTATCTCGATCTAAAATAATCGATATAGGAACCCCGTGTCTTGTTATCACCTCCTTGATAAACAATTTAGCCAAAGTCTCCGATGATATCGCTTCCCGAATGTGAAGAAACAAGGCACTCTTCGTCAATCGATCAACTATTACCCAAATTGAATCAAATTGGGTTCTCGCCGTCTTTGGTAATTTTGTAATGAAATTCATGGTAATGTGCTCCCATTTCCATTTCGGAAGTTCCAACGGTTGTAACTTACCATACGGCTTTTGGTGTTCGGCTTTCACTTGCAAACACGTGACGCATTGTTCAACATACTTAACAACATCACGTTTCATGCCCGGCCACCAATACTCTTTCCTCAAATCAAAATACATTTTCGTCACGCCCGGGTGAATGGAATACTTTAACTTATGTGCTTCATCAAGTAGCACTCGTCGATGATCACCCATTTTAGGCACCCACACTCTTCCTTGAAAAGATAACAAACCATGCGGACCTAAGGTAATAAACTCCGTTTGTCCCACAATTCGTTCCTCATGCTTATTGTTAACAAAAACTTTGATTTGAGTCTCGCCAAGATTTACAAGAAAATCGTTAGTAATAATCATACGTAACAATCCCAATCGTAACGCCGGATGTTGACTCTTTCGACTTAACGCATCCGCGACCACATTCGCCTTGCCCGGATGATAAAGTATTTCACAATCATAATCTTTCACCACATCCATCCATCTACGTTGACGATAATTCAAATCTCTTTGATCAAAAAGATGGTTCAAACTCTTGTGATCCGAATAAATCGTACACTTGACACCATACAAGTAATGGCGACAAATTTTCAACGCATGAACAACCGCCACCAACTCAAGATCATGAGTCGGATATCTCGTTTCGTGTTCCTTTAATTGTCGAGTGGCATAAGCGATGACTCTACCCCTTTGCATTAAAACACACCCGAGCCCATTTAAAGAAGCATCATAATAAACCGTCATGTCTTCTACACCTTTTGGCAACACTAACACCGGAGCTTGACATAACTTCTCTTTTAATAATTGAAAGGCAATTTCTTGCTCGTTCTCCCAATTAAATCTTGCGTTCTTTCTCGTCAACTTCATCAATGGAGAAGCAATCTTGGAAAAGTCTTGGATAAACCGACAATAATAACCGGCCAATCCGAGAAAACTTTGGATTTCTGTAGGCATAGTGGGTCGTCCTCAACTCTTTACCGTCTCAATCTTCCCCGGATCTACTTGAATACCATTTTCGTTCACAATATGGCCAAGGAATTGAACTTCCCTTAGCCAAAATTCACATTTGGAGAATTTAGCATACAACTTCTCCTTCAGCAACATCTTTAACACACACCGCAAATGAAGTTCATGTTCCTTCATAATCTTCAAATAGACAAGTATGTCGTCAATGAACACAATTACCGACTTGTCCAACATAGGTTGGCACACTCGGTTCATAAGATCTACGAATGCCGCCGGTGTATTCGTAAGACCAAAAGGCATAACTACGAATTCAAAATGCCCATAACGCATTCGAAAAGCCATTTTCTCGATATCTTCCTCACGGACCCGCATTTGGTGATAGCCGGACCGTAGGTCAATTTTAGAGAAATACGTTGCACCTTGGAGTTGGTCGAATAAATCATCAATCCTAGGCAATGGATAATGATTCTTGATCGTCACTTTGTTCAACTCCCGATAATCGATGCACATCCGCATACTACCATCCTTTTTCTTCACGAATAAAACCGGAGCGCCCCATGGCGAAGCACTCGGTCGAATAAAACCCTTTTCAAGTAACTCTTGGGTTTGATTTAACAACTCTCACATTTCAGTCGGCGCTAAACGATAAGGAGTTTTAGCAATGGGGGTAGCCCCCGGAACCAACTCAATGCGAAATTCAACTTGTCTTTCTGCCGAAACACCCGGCAACTAATCCGGAAAAACGTCTTCAAATTCATTAACCACCAGAATTTCACGAATGGGTGATGGCTCATCACGAGTATCAACAACATGGGCAAGAAAAGCTATGCCACCACCAACAAGAAAACGACGTGCCCGTGCAAAAGTGCATATCGGCACAAGTTTTCTCCGCTTATCGCCATGAATAATTAACTCTCCCCTACTAGGGGTCTTCACTCGAATAGATTTTTCATGGCATGCAATAACGGCTCTATTATGATCGATCCAATCCATACCAACAACGATATCAAAATCACCCAAAGTCATCGGGATGAGATCGATTTTAAAGTTTTCGGCACCAAACACAACATTACAATTTTTACACACATCAACCACTAGCACCGTCTTGCCATCCACTATTTCAACTTCTATCAGATGACTTAACTTAGCTAATGGTTTATTAAGTTTAGGCACAAATTTCGGTGACACAAACGACAAGTTTTCACCACTATCAAAGAGTATCCTTGCCGGATTAGAATTAACCATGAAAGTACCTAAGACAACTTCGTTAGATTGCTTGGCTTCCTCATTAGTCATCAAATAATTGTGACCTCTAGCCGTACCCGCCGCCTTCTCTAGCCGTTTAACATTATCGTTTCACAATTCGGGACACTCCGGCCTCTTGTGCCCTTCTTTGTTACAATTAAAGTAAACGATTTTGTTGGAAGATGAGTTCGTACAATCACGGGCCAAGTGCCCTTGTCGAGCACAATTGTAGCACGTGGGCCTAAAACTCTTAGAAGCCCCCTTTTTCACACTACCAACGCTCTCGGTCACACTCTTGCTCTTCTTGTTCGAGTGGCTAGTAGCTTCAAATTTTCGTTTGCCAAAGGTGAAGTCACTCTTTCTTGGAGCAAGCGACTCAAAACCCTTAGCGATATCAAATAGCTCGTCAAAAGTCTTCGCCGAATTCCTACTAATCCTTTCCTGATAGTTATCGTTCAAGGTTCGGTAGAAATCTTCTTTCAACATATGATCGTTCTCGTCATACTCCGGGAAAAATTGGGTCTTTGATAAGAAAGTGG
Source organism: Rutidosis leptorrhynchoides (assembly GCF_046630445.1). Taxonomy (NCBI): domain Eukaryota; kingdom Viridiplantae; phylum Streptophyta; class Magnoliopsida; order Asterales; family Asteraceae; genus Rutidosis; species Rutidosis leptorrhynchoides. The sequence continues at coordinate 198,870,174 of NC_092343.1, read as the reverse complement.
ACTTGAGAGTGTTAAAATCCATTGACCCTTGCCTTAAAGTACGTAACTCGTCCTTATGCTTTGAAAGATCTGCCGAAGTTCGGTACTCCTTGAAAAATTCTTCTTTAAACTTGTCCCACGTCAAACTCATACTTTGTTCTTCGACATAAAGTCGGATTTTCGCGTCCCACCACAACTTGGCATCACCCCTCATCATGCTACTACCAAACCTCATCTTTTTATTGAGAGGGCACTCACTAGTACGGAAAGTCCCCTCCATATTGGAGATCCATCGAGCACTCTTGAGTGGGTCTCGTTTACCTTCAAAGGTGGGAGGTTGAGCATCTTTGAAGTTTTTATAGTGGAAGTCTCGCCTTCCCGCGTTATCCTCTTTAAGAACAATCTTAACTTGTTCCTTGACTAGATTGACTACTTGTTCGTCAATCGATTCCAAGAACATCTTCTTAACATCCTCTAAGAAGGCCTCATGACGCCTTTACATAATGGCCTCAACTGTAGTGACCCGAACTTTTCCATGTTTATATATATTAATTGAGATTGATATTTACATGATTAAATGTTTCCAACATGTTAAGCAATCAAACTAGTTAAGACTTGATTAATTGAAATATGTTTCATATAGACAATTGACCACCCAAGTTGACCGGTGATTCACGAACGTTAAAACTTGTAAAAACTATATGATGACATATATATGGATATATATATAGTTAACATGATACTATGATAAGTAAACATATCATTAAGTATATTAAACATGAACTACATATGTAAAAACAAGACTACTAACTTAATGATTTTTAAACGAGACATATATGTAACGATTATCGTTGTAAAGACATTTAATGTATATATATCATATTAAGAGATATTCATACATGATAAAATCATGATAATATAATAATTTAAAATCTCATTTGATATTATAAACATTGGGTTAACAACATTTAACAAGATCGTTAACCTAAAGGTTTCAAAACAACACTTACATGTAACGACTAACGATGACTTAACGACTCAGTTAAAATATATATACATGTAGTGTTTTAATATGTATTTATACACTTTTTAAAGACTTCAATACACTTATCAAAATACTTCTACTTAACAAAAATGCTTACAATTACATCCTCATTCAGTTTCATCAACAATTCTACTCGTATGCACCCGTATTTGTACTCGTACAATACACAGCTTTTAGATGTATGTACTATTGGTATATACACTCCAATGATCAGCTTTTAGCAGCCCATGTGAGTCACCTAACACATGTGGGAACCATCATTTGGCAACTAGCATGAAATATCTCATAAAATTACAAAAATATGAGTAATCATTCATGACTTATTTACATGAAAACAAAATTACATATCCTTTATATCTAATCCATACACCAACGACCAAAAACACCTACAAACACTTTCATTCTTCAATTTTATTCATCTAATTGATCTCTCTCAAGTTCTATCTTCAAGTTCTAAGTGTTCTTCATAAATTCTACAAGTTCTAGTTACATAAAATCAAGAATACTTTCAAGTTTGCTAGCTCACTTCCAATCTTGTAAGGTGATCATCCAACCTCAAGAAATTTTTATTTATTACAGTAGGTTATCATTCTAATACAAGGTAATAATCATATTCAAACTTTGGTTCAATTTCTATAACTATAACAATCTTATTTCAAGTGATGATCTTACTTGAACTTGTTTTCGTGTCATGATTCTGCTTCAAGAACTTCGAGCCATCCAAGGATCCGTTGAAGCTAGATCTATTTTTCACTTTTCTAGTAGGTTTATCCAAGGAACTTAAGGTAGTAATGATGTTCATAACATCATTCGATTCATACATATAAAGCTATCTTATTCGAAGGTTTAAACTTGTAATCACTAGAACATAGTTTAGTTAATTCTAAACTTGTTCGCAAACAAAAGTTAATCCTTCTAACTTGACTTTTAAAATCAACTAAACACATGTTCTATATCTATATGATATGCTAACTTAATGATTTAAAACCTGGAAACACGAAAAACACCGTAAAACCGGATTTACGCCGTCGTAGTAACACCGCGGGCTGTTTTGGGTTAGTTAATTAAAAACTATGATAAACTTTGATTTAAAAGTTGTTATTCTGAGAAAATGATTTTTATTATGAACATGAAACTATATTCAAAAATTATGGTTAAACTCAAAGTGGAAGTATGTTTTCTAAAATGGTCATCTAGACGTCGTTCTTTCGACTGAAATGACTACCTTTACAAAAACGACTTGTAACTTATTTTTCTGACTATAAACCTATACTTTTTCTGTTTAGATTCATAAAATAGAGTTCAATATGAAACCATATGAATTTGATTCACTCAAAACGGATTTAAAATGAAGAAGTTATGGGTAAAACAAGATTGGATATTTTTTCTCATTTTAGCTACGTGAAAATTGGTAACAAATCTATTCCAACCATAACTTAATCAACTTGTATTGTATATTATGTAATCTTGAGATACCATAGACACGTATACAATGTTTCGACCTATCATGTCGACACATCTATATATATTTCGGAACAACCATAGACACTCTATATGTGAATGTTGGAGTTAGCTATACAGGGTTGAGGTTGATTCCAAAATATATATAGTTTGAGTTGTGATCAATACTGAGATACGTATACACTGGGTTGTGGATTGATTCAAGATAATATTTATCGATTTATTTCTGTACATCTAACTGTGGACAACTAGTTGTAGGTTACTAACGAGGACAGCTGACTTAATAAACTTAAAACATCAAAATATATTAAAAGTGTTGTAAATATATTTTGAACATACTTTGATATATATGTATATATTGTTATAGGTTCGTGAATCAACCAGTGGCCAAGTCTTACTTCCCGACGAAGTAAAAATATGTGAAAGTGAGTTATAGTCCCACTTTTAAAATCTAATATTTTTGGGATTAGAATACATGCAGGTTTTATAAATGATTTACAAAATAGACACAAGTACGTGAAATTACATTCTATGGTTGAATTATCGAAATCGAATATGCCCCTTTTTATTAAGTCTGGTAATCTAAGAATTAGGGAACAGACACCCTAATTGACGCGAATCCTAAAGATAGATCTATTGGGCCTAACAAACCCCATCCAAAGTACCGGATGCTTTAGTACTTCGAAATTTATATCATATCCGAAGGGTGTTCCGGAATGATGGGGATATTCTTATATATGCATCTTGTTAATGTCGGTTACCAGGTGTTCACCATATGAATGATTTTTATCTCTATGTATGGGATGTGTATTGAAATATGAAATCTTGTGGTCTATTATTATGATTTGATATATATAGGTTAAACCTATAACTCACCAACATTTTTGTTGACGTTTTAAGCATGTTTATTCTCAGGTGATTATTAAGAGCTTCCGCTGTCGCATACTTAAATAAGGACAACATTTGGAGTCCATGCTTGTATGATATTGTGTAAAAACTGCATTCAAGAAACTTATTTTGTTGTAACATATTTGTATTGTAAACCATTATGTAATGGTCGTGTGTAAACAGGATATTTTAGATTATCATTATTTGATAATCTACGTAAAGCTTTTTAAACCTTTATTGATGAAATAAAGGTTATGGTTTGTTTTAAAATGAATGCAGTCTTTGAAAAACGTCTCATATAGAGGTCAAAACCTCGCAACGAAATCAATTAATATGGAACGTTTTTAATCAATAAGAACGGGACATTTCAGTCGGTATCTGAGCGTTGGTCTTAGAGAACCAGAATTTTGCATTAGTGTGTCTTATCGAGTTTTTTAGGATGCATTAGTGAGTCTGGACTTCGACCGTGTTTACTTGAAAAATGATTGCTTAACAAATTTTGTTGCAAACTATATATTTTTAACATGCGAATATTATGTGATATATTAATCTCTTAACGCGTTTGATATTATGTGATAGATGTCTACCTCTAGAACAAGTCCCATTGACTCACCTAATAATAATGAAGAGTCAAATGTAAATTGGAATGATTCGTGGACTGATTCACAAGTTCCCGAAGAGGAACCGGAAAAGAGTCGGAACCGGAAGAAGAATCGGAACCGGATGAAGAAATAGAACCGGTGGGGGAAATAATAAAACGGTTAAGTAAAAGAAAATCCTCAACCAACCGACCAAGGTTAATTATGGTCAATGGTGTTTCCGCCAAGGAAGCAAAATATTGGGAGGATTACCAATTCTCCGATGAATCGGATTCCGACGAGAATTTCGATGATGTTATAGAAATTACCCCAACTGAATTTAAAAAGGCAAAAGAAAATAATAAGGGAAAGGGAATAAAAATAGAGAAATCTAATTCCAACCCCGATGAACTTTATATGTATCGTCAACCTCCGAAGTCCTTAAGTTGTAACAATGACCCGGGAACCTCTAAACCACCAGGTTTTTCTAAACCAATGTGGAAAACGACGGCTAGTATTAGGGGAACATCATATATCCCTAGAAACTTGGCAAAACGAACCAAAACCGAAGAAGAAGAAACAAGCGAGTCGGAATAAGATAGTTGTATTCGTGTGGTGTAATATATGGAATATAGTGTGCTTATGCTTTATGATATATGTAAAAATTGCTTGTATTAATAAGTATTTTTTTTATGAATCTAACTCTTGTCTATTTTACAGTATAAAAACACAAAATGGATAGATAACCCAATATTTTAAGAGACCTACCCGGAGACATGATTGATGAAATCTTGTCTAGAGTCGGTCAGAATTCTTCGGCACAACTATTTAAGGCGAGATCAGTTTGTAAGACATTCGAAGAACGTTCCAAGAATTCCTTGGTTTATAAAAGGCTTTCGTTCGAAAAATGGGGGATATCACATTGGGAAATCCATAAGTTACGATGTGTTTACTTTGACGCATATATTGCGGGGAATCCAAATGCTATTTTACGCAATGGGTTAAGAAATTATTTTGACTCAATATATCCGAATATTGGACTTCGTGATTTAGAAAAAGCGGCTAACATGCAACATAAAGAAGCATGTTATGCTTACGGATTAGTAATGTTCGCTTCTCACCAAAGTGAGAACAAGAACATCGGGCTACAACTATTAAACAAAACATTCCCACAAGTGACGGAGTCGGTAATTGGGGTAAGAAATGAGGTTTTTAGATTATTACGGGACTGTTGGACATTACGTAACCCTCGTCCCTTTGACGACGTTACAACACGCTGTCTTATCAACGGCCATAACGGTTATGTTCCACAAGACCAAGGATGGGAAGTAATCCTAGTAAAACCAGAATGCATGACTTGTTTCTGGACGTATGAATTACGTGTCTTTATTTCCTTTGCTGAACGACTTGTGTACTAGCTAGAATTATCTTCACAACCATCTTGTATCAAATTTATTGTGTGCTATATTTCATGCTATATGTAAAATAAGCGGTATTGTAAGTTTGTAAAATATTGTGTAAAAGTTTGAACGCGAAATATTATTATAATCAGTTTTTCATATAGAATTGTAGTAGTTGAATTGTATATTAGCTACTAAGTATGAACTTAACGGGTAGGTACTACCCGAATTTAAACTTATAAAACACTAATATGAAAAAAAAGCTTTTATAAATGAGTTCATATTATGTTACGAAATACTATTAACTACTCTTAATATTCTGTATGATTAACTTGTTCCATTTGACTATTTTGAAGGAAATGGCACCGACTACTCGACACACCGTGAATATGAATGAAGAGGAATTCCGTACTTTTCTAGCTTCAAACATAGCCGCAGTACAGGCTGCGCTACATACCAACAATAACCTTGGATCTAGCAGTACAGGAAATCGTGTAGGATGCACCTACAAAGAATTCACTGCCTGCAAACCTTTAGAATTTGATGGAACCGAAGGACCGATCGGATTGAAACGGTGGACCGAGAAGGTCGAATCGGTGTTTGCCATAAGTAAGTGTACTGAAGAGGACAAAGTGAAGTACGCTACGCATACCTTCACAGGTTCTGCGTTAACATGGTGGAATACCTATCTAGAGCAAGTGGGACAAGACGATGCGTATGCACTACCATGATCAGCATTCAAGCACTTGATGAATGAGAAGTACCGTCCCAGCACCGAGGTCAATAAGCTCAAGACAGAACTTAGAGGGTTACGAACCCAAGGATTTGATATTACCACGTACGAAAGACGATTCACAGAATTGTGCTTATTGTGTCCGGGAGCATTCGAAGATGAGGAAGAGAAGATCGACGCGTTTGTGAAAGGATTACTGGAAAGAATCCAAGAAGATATAAGTTCACACGAGCCCGCCTCCATACAACAGGCATGTAGAATGGCTCATAAACTAGTGAACCAGATTGAAGAAAGAATTAAAGAACAGACTGCTGAAGAGGCCAATGTGAAGCAAGTCAAAAGAAAGTGGGAGGAAAACGGTGATAAGAATCACCAACACAACAACAACAGCAATTACAACAATAATCGCAATAATTATCCCAACAATCGCAACATCAATCGCAACTACAACAAACGACCCAACAACAACAACAACAACAACAACAACAACAACAACAACAACAACAACAACAACAACAACAGCAACTACAACAATCATCCCAACAACAATAATAACCGCAACAACAACAACAATCAGAAGCAGCTATGCCAAAGGTGTGAAAAGTATCACTCGGGGTTCTGCACCAAATTTTGCAACAAGTGTAAAAGAAATGGTCATAGCGCGGCGAAGTGTGAGGTCTACGGACCAGGGGTTAATAGAACGAAAGGAACAAATGGTGTCGGAATGAGTAATGGCGGAGCAAGTAGTGTCGGAGCAAGTTATGCCAATGTAGTTTGTTATAAATGTGGAAAACCGGGCCACATTATTAGAAATTGCCCAAACCAGGAGAACACGAATGGACAAGGCCGCGGAAGAGTTTTCAATATTAATGCGGCAGAGGCACAGGAAGACCCGGAGCTTGTTACGGGTACGTTTCTTATTGACAATAAATCTGCTTACGTTTTATTTGATTCTGGTGCAGATAGAAGCTATAAGAGTAAAGATTTTTGTGCTAAATTAAGTTGTCCATTGACGCCTTTGGATAGTAAATTTTTACTCGAATTAGCAAATGGTAAATTAATTTCAGCAGATAATATATGTCGGAATCGAGAAATTAAACTGGTTAGCGAAACATTTAAGATTGATTTGATACCAGTAGAGTTAGGGAGTTTTGATGTGATAATCAGTATGGACTGGTTGAAAGAAGTGAAAGCAGAGATCGTTTGTTACAAAAATGCAATTCGCATTATACGAGAAAAAGGAAAACCCTTAATGGTGTACGGAGAAAAGGGCAACCCGAAGCTACATCTTATTAGTAATTTGAAGGCACAAAAACTAATAAGAAAAGGTTGCTATGCTGTTCTAGCACACGTCAAGAAAGTACAAACTGAAGAAAAGAGCATCAATGATGTTCCCATTGCAAAAGAATTTCTCGATGTATTTTCCGAAAGAATTATCGGGATTACCCCCACATCGATCCGTTGAATTTCAAATAGATCTTGTACCAGGAGCTGCACCAATAGCTCGTGCTCCTCACAGACTCGGACCCAGCGAGATGAAAGAACTGCAAAGCCAATTACAAGAACTTTTAGAGCGTGGTTTCATTCGACCAAGCACATCACCGTGGGGAGCTCCTGTTTTGTTTGTCAAGAAGAAAGATGGTACATTCAGGTTGTGTATCGACTACCGAGAGTTGAACAAACTTACCATCAAGAACCGCTACCCACTACCGAGAATCGACGACTTATTTGATCAACTACAAGGCTCGTCTGTTTATTCAAAGATTGACTTACATTCCGGGTATCATCAAATGCGGGTGAAAGAAGATGATATTCCAAAGACTGCTTTCAGAACACGTTACGGTCATTACGAGTTTATGGTCATGCCATTTGGTTTAACTAATATACCAGTTGTGTTCATGGACCTTATGAACCGAGTGTGTGGACCATACCTTGACAAGTTTGTCATTGTTTTCATTGATGACATACTTATTTACTCAAAGAATGACCAAGAACACGGTGAACATTTGAGAAAGGTGTTAGAAGTATTGAGGAAGGAAGAATTGTACGCTAAGTTTTCAAAGTGTGCATTTTGGTTGGAAGAAGTTCCATTCCTCGGTCACATAGTGAACAAAGAAGGTATTAAGGTGGATCCGGCAAAGATAGAAACTGTTGAAAAGTGGGAAACCCCGAAAACTCCGAAACACATACGGCAGTTTTTAGGACTAGCTGGTTACTACAGAAGGTTCATCCAAGACTTTTCCAGAATAGCAAAACCCTTGACTGCATTAACGCATAAAGGGAAGAAATTTGAATGGAAGGATGAACATGAGAAAGCGTTTCAGTTATTGAAGAAAAAGCTAACTACGGCACCTATATTGTCATTTCCTGAAGGGAATGATGATTTTGTGATTTATTGTAACGCATCAAAGCAAGGTCTCGGTTGTGTATTAATGCAACGAACGAAGGTGATTGCTTATGCGTCTAGACAATTGAAGATTCACGAACAAAATTATACGACGCATGATTTGGAATTAGGCGCGGTTGTTTTTGCATTAAAGACTTGGAGGCACTACTTATATGGGGTCAAAAGTATTATATATACCGGCCACAAAAGTCTTCAACACATATTTAATCAGAAACAACTGAATATGAGGCAGCGTAGGTGGATTGAATTGTTGAATGATTACAACTTTGAGATTCGATACCACCCAGGGAAGGCAAATGTGGTAGCCGACGCCTTGAGCAGGAAGGACAGAGAACCCATTCGAGTAAAATCTATGAATATAATGATTCATAATAACCTTACTACTCAAATAAAGGAGGCGCAACAAGGAGTTTTAAAAGAAGGAAATTTAAAGGATGAAATACCCAAAGGATCGGAGCAGCATCTTAATATTCGGGAAGACGGAATCCGGTATAGGGCTGAAAGGATTTGGGTACCAATATTTGGAGATATGAGAGAAATGGTACTTAGAGAAGCTCATAAAACCAGATACTCAATACATCCTGGAACGGGGAAGATGTACAAGGATCTCAAGAAACAGTTTTGGTGGTCGGGTATGAAAGCCGATGTTGCTAAATACGTAGGAGAATGTTTGACGTGTTCTAAGGTCAAAGCTGAGCATCAGAAACCATCAGGTCTACTTCAACAACCCGAAATCCCGAAATGGAAATGGGAAAACATTACCATGGATTTCATCACTAAATTGCCAAGGACTGCAAGTGGTTTTGATACTATTTGGGTAATAGTTGTTCGTCTCACCAAATCAGCACACTTCCTGCCAATAAGAGAAGATGACAAGATGGAGAAGTTAGCACGACTGTATTTGAAGGAAGTCGTCTCCAGACATGGAATACCAATCTCTATTATCTCTGATAGGGATGGCAGATTTATTTCAAGATTCTGGCAGACATTACAGCAAGCATTAGGAACTCGTCTAGACATGAGTACTGCCTATCATCCACAAACTGATGGGCAGAGTGAAAGGACGATACAAACGCTTGAAGACATGCTACGAGCATGTGTTATTGATTTTGGAAACAGTTGGTATCGATATCTACCATTAGCAGAATTTTCCTACAACAACAGCTACCATTCAAGCATTGAGATGGCGCCGTTTGAAGCACTTTATGGTAGAAAGTGCAGGTCTCCGATTTGTTGGAGTGAAGTGGGGGATAGACAAATTACGGGTCCAGAGATTATACAAGAAACTACCGAGAAGATCATCCAAATTCAACAACGGTTGAAAACCGCCCAAAGTCGACAAAAAAGCTACGCTGACATTAAAAGAAAAGATATAGAATTTGAAATTGGAGAGATGGTCATGCTTAATGTTGCACCTTGGAAAGGCGTTGTTTGATTTGGTAAACGAGGGAAATTAAATCCAAGGTATATTGGACCATTCAAGATTATTGATCGTGTCGGACCAGTAGCTTACCAACTTGAGTTACCTCAAAAACTCGCGGCTGTACATAACACTTTCCACGTCTCGAATTTGAAGAAATGTTTTGCTAAAGAAGATCTCACTATTCCATTAGATGAAATCCAAATCAACGAAAAACTTCAATTCATCGAAGAACCCGTCGAAATAATGGATCGTGAGGTTAAAAGACTTAAGCAAAACAAGATAACAATTGTTAAGGTTTGATGGAATGCTCGTAGAGGACCCGAGTTCACCTGGGAGCGTGAAGATCAGATGAAGAAGAAATACCTGCATCTATTTCCAGAAGATTCGTCAACACCTTCAACAGCTTAAAGGGGACGAAATTTATTTAACGGGTAGGTACTGTAGTGACCCGAACTTTTCCATGTTTATATATATTAATTGAGATTGATATTTACATGATTAAATGTTTCCAACATGTTAAGCAATCAAACTTGTTAAGACTTGATTAATTGAAATATGTTTCATATAGACAATTGACCACCCAAGTTGACCGGTGATTCACGAACGTTAAAACTTGTAAAAACTATATGATGACATATATATGGATATATATATATATAGTTAACATGATACTATGATAAGTAAACATATCATTAAGTATATTAACAATGAACTACATATGTAAAAACAAGACTACTAACTTAATGATTTTTAAACGAGACATATATGTAACGATTATCGTTGTAAAGACATTTAATGTATATATATATCATATTAAGAGATATTCATACATGATAATATCATGATAATATAATAATTTAAAATCTCATTTGATATTATAAACATTGGGTTAACAACATTTAACAAGATCGTTAACCTAAAGGTTTCAAAACAACACTTACATGTAACGACTAACGATGAGTTAACGACTCAGTTAAAATGTATATACATGTAGTGTTTTAATATGTATTTATACAATTTTTAAAGACTTCCATACAATTATCAAAATACTTCTACTTAACAAAAATGCTTACAATTACATCCTCGTTCAGTTTCATCAACAATTCTACTCGTATGCACCCGTATTCGTACTCGTACAATACACAGCTTTTAGATGTATGTACTATTGGTATATACACTCCAATGATCAGCTCTTAGCAGCCCATGTGAGTCACCTAACACATGTGGGAACCATCATTTGGCAACTAGCATGAAATATCTCATAAAATTACAAAAATATGAGTAATCATTCATGACTTATTTACATGAAAACAAAATTACATATCCTTTATATCTAATCCATATACCAACGACCAAAAACACCTACAAACACTTTCATTCTTCAATTTTCTTCATCTAATTGATCTCTCTCAAGTTCTATCTTCAAGTTCTAAGTGTTCTTCATAAATTCTACAAGTTCTAGTTACATAAAATCAAGAATACTTTCAAGTTTGCTAGCTCACTTCCAATCTTGTAAGGTGATCATCCAACCTCAAGAAATCTTTTTTTCTTACACTAGGTTATCATTATAATACAAGGTAATAATCATATTCAAACTTTGGTTCAATTTCTATAACTATAACAATCTTATTTCAAGTGATGATCTTACTTGAACTTGTTTTCGTGTCATGATTCTGCTTCAAGAACTTCGAGCCATCCAAGGATCCGTTGAAGCTAGATCTATTTTTCTCTTTTCCAGTAGGTTTATCCAAGGAACTTAAGGTAGTAATGATGTTCATAACATCATTCAATTCATACATATAAAGCTATCTTATTCGAAGGTTTAAACTTGTAATCACTAGAACATAGTTTAGTTAATTCTAAACTTGTTCACAAACAAACGTTAATCCTTCTAACTTGACTTTTAAAATCAACTAAACACATGTTCTATATCTATATGATATGCTAACTTAATGATTTAAAACCTGGAATCACGAAAAACACCGTAAAACCGGATTTACGCCGTCGTAGTAACACCGCGGGCTGTTTTGGGTTAGTTAATTAAAAACTATGATAAACTTTGATTTAAAAGTTGTTATTCTGAGAAAATTATTTTTATTATGAACATGAAACTATATTCAAAAATTATGGTTAAACTCAAAGTGGAAGTATGTTTTCTAAAATGGTCATCTAGACGTCGTTCTTTCGACTGAAATGACTACCTTTACAAAAACGACTTGTAACTTATTTTTCCCACTATAAACCTATAATTTTTATGTTTAGATTCATAAAATAGAGTTCAATATGAAACCATAGCAATTTGATTCACTCTAAACGGATTTAAAATGAAGAAGTTATGGGTAAAACAAGATTGGATATTTTTTCTCATTTTAGCTACGTGAAAATTGGTAACAAATCTATTCCAACCATAACTTAATCAACTTGTATTGTATATTATGTAATCTTGAGATACCATAGACACGTATAAAATGTTTCGACCTATCATGTCGACACATCTATATATATTTCGGAACAACCATAGACACTCTATATGTGAATGTTGGAGTTAGCTATACAGGGTTGAGGTTGATTCCAAAATATATATAGTTTGAGTTGTGATCAATACTGAGATACGTATACACTGGGTCGTGGATTGATTCAAGATAATATTTATCGATTTATTTCTGTACATCTAACTGTGGACAACTAGTTGTAGGTTACTAACGAGGACAGCTGACTTAATAAACTTAAAACATCAAAATATATTAAAAGTGTAGTAAATATATTTTGAACATACTTTGATATATATGTATATATTGTTATAGGTTCGTGAATCAACCAGTGGCCAAGTCTTACTTCCCGACGAAGTAAAAATCTGTGAAAGTGAGTTATAGTCCCACTTTTAAAATCTAATATTTTCGGGATGAGAATACATGCAGGTTTTATAAATGATTTACAAAATAGACACAAGTACGTGAAATTACATTCTATGGTTGAATTATCGAAATTGAATATGCCCCTTTTTATTAAGTCTGGTAATCTAAGAATTAGGGAACAGACACCCTAATTGACGCGAATCCTAAAGATAGATCTATTGGGCCTAACAAACCCCATCCAAAGTACCGGATGCTTTAGTACTTCGAAATTTATATCATATCCGAAGGGTGTCCCGAAATGATGGGGATATTCTTATATATGCATCTTGTTAATGTCGGTTACCAGTTGTTCACCATATGAATGATTTTTATCTCTATGTATGGGATGTGTATTGAAATATGAAATCTTGTGGTCTATTATTATGATTTGATATATATAGGTTAAACCTATAACTCACCAACATTTTTGTTGACGTTTTAAGCATGTTTATTCTCAGGTGATTATTAAGAGCTTCCGCTGTCGCATACTTAAATAAGGACAAGATTTGGAGTCCATGCTTGTATGATATTGTGTAAAAACTGCATTCAAGAAACTTATTTTGTTGTAACATATTTGTATTGTAAACCATTATGTAATGGTCGTGTGTAAACAGGATATTTTAGAGGTCAAAACCTCGCAACGAAATCAATTAATATGGAACGTTTTTAATCAATAAGAACGGGACATTTCATCAACCTTGGCCGTAAACTCAACATCCTCGCTCGAACCCCCTTCATTGGTCCCGGGTCCGTTTCTCGTCTTCATACTATAAAACGAAAAAGGTTAAGCAACGAACGAAAAGACTTAACACATATGTATATACACCACACTACCCCATCTTGCTCAACAATCATCGTACATTGCTTGTTTGTCACGATTTGAACCCGTAACGATGGTAGCTAATCACTGTTACGCGAGCACGTCGCATTAACTTGCTAGTACAACGTCTATCTCGCTTGATGATTGCTAACACAACATAAAAACAATTAGCACAAGGTTAGTTAACATATACCTAAGAACTAATCAACTCCCGGTCCGACCCGTGTCCTACAAGTCCCGCATAAAGCACTTACACAAATAAATCTAAGTCTAGGCACCTATCTCACGTCACCTAAATCCCTTAGACCATGCTCTGATACCACTTGTAACAACCCAAACCAATAACTAACAGATTACGCGAAACAAATATTTTTTTTTTATAACAGTAGAGTGCGCCATGCGCACCGCCTTAGGGTGCGCGACGCGCACAGGTCCATTTCAGTTCTGTCCGGGTTTGCAATTTTTCAAATAAAGATCTCCCACTTCCCGACATATTTAGACGAAACGCTTTTCACAATATGTTATAATGGTTAAAACTCACACGATTCAATAATAAAATGAGTTTTACAAAATGGGGCCCACATCGGCCGTTTTACGAGTTTCATACAAAAGTTTGAGTTTCGACCACACTAGTTTAAATTCCAAACGACACTATGAGCATGGTGTTTGGGATTAAACTACTCAAATCTCGGTCAAGCTCCAAAAGCTATAACATCCAAAAACGTCCCCTAAACAACAAGCGGGATCTCTAATCCATACGAATGCCCTTACCCTTGTCTCCGCTGGAGCCTATAAAATGATAAACAACGCGAGGGTAAGCAAAGCTTAGTGAATGCAATAATTATACTCATATATATATATATATATATATATATATATATATATATATATATATATATATATATATATATATATATATATATATATATATATATATATATATATATATATATATATATATATATATATATATATATAATATACCTACTTGCAATCACTTACACATATACCGCATACACGCTAGCAATACAATTAGCATACCATCTCAAGTATAAAGCTAATAATCTCCAACAAACCGCTACTAGCGTAATCAATAACATATAATTGACATAATATAATATGCTACAAAACAATACACAACCATGGTTAACCATTCTCGCATCATGGTGCTACCGGCTCTTTGGTTCACACCATACGCATTTGTCATGATGCTACCGGCTCTTTGGTTCACATCACGACTCGAGTCATACTCACGCTAGAGTGCTACCGGCTCTTTTGTTCACACTCTAACAATGCTAAGGTGCTACCAGCTCTTTGGTTCACACCCTAACAAATCGTGCTATAGCGCTACCGGCTCTTTGGTTCACACTATAACACACGTACTATGACGCTACTGGCTCTTTGGTTCACATCATAGCACGCTCGCACATACTATGGCACTACCGGCTCTTTGGTTCATACCATAGCATACAAATGAATACAATACATACATATGCATATAATCATTCCACTCACCTTAACGATTTGGTGACGGTTTTATACTTCCGCAAGCTTCGAAGCAAAGTACCTAATATAGTAAGTACTTCAATCAACACACAAAACAAGTTAGACTAAATACCAACAATTTCACTTATGTGCATTTAATGACTTAATTGCATTAAATGCCCCATTTTCACCAAAACCGCCCTTTAAGGGTCAAGACCATCATTAATCACTTAAAAGCTAGTGATTAAGGTCCAACTACACTAGTATTTCATACCCATATTTCCCAATTCGGTCAATCATAAGCCCTTTGACTAATTTAAAGTCAACACACCCATTTCGGGTCATCCACTAACCCATCTAACGCCCATTTACTAATTAACTAGGTGTACTAGTGATTAACTAACCAATTAGGACTCATAAACATCAATTAACATTTTGAAACCCTAGGTTAGTCACCATTGAGTCTTCATGACTCCATCTTACCCAAGAACACCCAAAATCATTAAATATGGGTTTTATGTTCATCACTATCCCAAACCCTAACCCTTACACAAAATCAAAGTAAGGAAATTAAAGTTAGAATCAAAGTAAGGAAATTAAAGTTAGAACATACCACTACAACTAAAACATAGCTAGAAAAGAGATGAACAACTATATAACTCGAGCTAAGACTCAAAACTAGCTCCTTCTTCCTTTGCTTGAGCTTTCTCACACAAGAATCTCACTCTCTCTCTCAAATTGAAGTGGATAGGATGAGGTTGTTGGAAATGTAGTGAATGACACCCCAAGATCTGACCTACTGGCCTCCAACTAGTCCACAAGTGAAATTACCAAAAATCCCATCAAAATATGTAATTAAAACAAGTAGAACCCGGCTACAGTGAGGAGTGCGCCACGCACACCCCTATGTGTGCGCTGAGCGCACCCAGCCCAGATCACTCTCTGACCTCCGTTTTAATATACAAAGTCACCCACACTTCATGTACCATAATTAAACTGCTGTACAATTATTATTAGGGTCTTACAAAAAACTTCAAGGATGCTCAACCTCCCACTTTTGATGGTGAGCGAGATCCTCTTAAGAGTGCTCGATGGATCTTCGATATGGAGGGGGCCTTTCATTCTAGTGAGTGCCCTCTCGATAAGAAGACGAGGTATGGTAGTAGTATGTTACAAGGTGACGCCAAGTTGTGGTGGGATCCGAAAATCCAACTCTACGGTGAGGAACAATGCAATGTATGGATTTCACATGGGACGAGTTTAAGGCAGAATTTTTCAAGGACTACCAAACTTTGAACGATCATTACCAAGAGAAGATTAGTAGAAACTCGGTGAAAACTTTTTACGAGTTGTTTGACATGGCGAAGGGTTTTGAGACACTTGTCCTAAAGAAGAGTGGTTCTGATGTTAGTAAGCGAAAGTTCGAAACTACGATGCATTCGAACAAAAAGAGTAAGAGTATTTCCGATGGTGTCAGAAGCGTGAAGAAGAGTGGTAGCGGTGGTTTTATACCCATGTGTTATATTTGCGGACAACGGGGTCATTTGTCGCGTGAATGTACAAATGCGAAGTCTAACAAGGTTACGTGTTTTAATTGCCGGAAGGAGGGACACCGAAATTCGGCTTGTTCAAAATTAGTTGGTGATGCATGAGAACCTGACGATGATGTTCAGGTATTTTTCGATTATCTTATTGAAACGTACTCATGATTTTTTTAATGCATTTTGTGTTAGTGCGTAGGGTGATGAAGGGTAGCGTTCCTTATGGAATTACCCTATGATGATGGTCGGGTTGACGAGCGAGGGGCGTAAGACTTGGTGCTTCCAAGCATTCCTTAGTATTGGGGGAAAGATTTTACCAAGCCATGAGAATGGGCTTTGGTGTTGTTTTGGTAGCGCGTAGTCGCTTTTGTGTCGGGTACGGATGACTTGAAGTCGTTTTAGTGTTGTGATGGGTGACATCGGAAGAATGGAACCCTCGAAGTCGAGCTTTTCGGTCTCGATGGATGTTGATAGTGGAGTCTAAGTGACGCAATGTCAGGTGCCACTTTCATACCTGCAAGCGTAATGTTCGACTCCAGCGATGTTGTGGTTACATTGTATTTAGGGTACCTAAAATGCCCCGTTCATATTAATTATAAACGTTTCATATTAATTGGTTTCTTTGCGAGGTTTTGACCTCTATATGAGACGTTTTTCAAATCTTGCATTCGTTTTTAAAAACAACCATAACCTTTATTATTGAATAAAGGTCTTAATGACATAATTTAGATTGTCTATCAAAGACAATCTCCACAAATAAATAAGTTTTTACACAACCCATTACAATATGATCAAATATATTACAACAACACTCCGAATGCAAGTTTAAACAATATAAACAATTATGCCGACTCTAAATCTTGACCTTGGGTTGGCATACGACAGCGGAAGCATTTTTAATATTCACCTGAGAATAAACATGCTTAAAATGTCAACAACAAAAAATGTTGGTGAGTCATAGATTTAATTTCTATATAATAATCATAACATTTAATAAGCCACAAGATTTCATTTAATTAAATGCGCAGGATCATTACAACTTTAAAAAATCATTCATACGATGAGTCGTCTGGTAACCGACCTTAACATAGAGTGCTTAAGATATCTGGCATCATACATTCCACTATTCAAATTTATGACAAGAACCCTTCGAAGTACTAAAGCATTTCCACTATTCGAAAATGGGGGTGGTTGGTGCCCGTAGATCTACCTTTAGGATTCGCGTCAATTAGTGTTATTCACTAATTCTTAGGTTACCAAGCATAATAATAATAAGTACAGATATCCAGTATAACAAAACAATCATAGAATGTAGTTCCATGAACTTGTGCTTATTGAATAAAGGTCTTAATGACATAATTTAGATTGTCTATCAAAGACAATCTCCACAAATAAATAAGTTTTTACACAACCCATTACAATATGATCAAATATATTACAACAACACTCCGAATGCAAGTTTAAACAATATAAACCATTATGCCGACTCCAAATCTTGACCTTGGGTTGGCATACGACAGCGGAAGCATTTTTAATATTTATCTAAGAATAAACATGCTTAAAACGTCAACAAAAAAAATGTTGGTGAGACATAGGTTTAATTTCTATATAATAATCATAACATTTAATAAGCCACAAGATTTCATTTAATTAAATGCGCAGGATCATTACAACTGCAAAAATCATTCATACGATGTGTCGTCTGGTAACCGACCTTAACATAGAGCGCTTAAGATATCTGGCATCATACATTCCACTATTCAAATGTATGACAAGAACCCTTCGAAGTACTAAAGCATTTCCACTATTCGAAAATGGGGGTGGTTGGTGCCCGTAGATCTACCTTTAGGATTCGCGTCAATTAGTGTTATTCACTAATTCTTAGGTTACCAAGCATAATAATAATAAGTACAGATATCCAGTATAACAAAACAATCATAGAATGTAGTTCCATGAACTTGTGCTTATTTTGTAAAACATTTATAAATTTTGCATGTATTCTCATCCCAAAATAATTTAGATAGTAAAAATGGGACTATAACTCACTTGTGATGATTTCCGAATAGATGGTGATAAGACTTGGCCTTTTGACAAATTCACGAACCTAATAATAATATTCTTGTGTCAAGATATATATATATATATATATATATATATATATATATATATATATATATATATATATATATATATATATAATTAATATTCCATACTTATGATACTTGTGATAATTTTAATTGTCCATTGTTAGTAGTCTAACGTTCGTAGTCCAATAGTCCAATAATCCAACAGTATAAATATATATATAAATATAAATGCGTATATTGTGTTAGAATTCACTAACACTATAATATATTATCTTAATATAATAAGACACATAATATGTATATTGTCTGAAGCAATCCGCGACCCATTGTATACATGTCTCAAGCTCGATCACAACTCAAAGTATATAATATTTTGGAATCCACTTCGACCCACAGCTAACTCGAGATTACTGCCAATGGTGTCTAATGGTTCGTTCCAATAATATATATAGAAGAAGTCAAAATGATATGTCAAAACTTTGTATACGAATCCACGGTGATCAAGTCATATATATATATGGTGCCTTACGATCTTAATTAAGACTATAATATATTGTCGTAGAACTTAATCACGACTATTATAAATTGTATTTCCATAAGTTCGGGAACAAGACATGTATAAATACTTGTAGGATACAAGGTAAGTTAGCTAGGATAAGGTTAGCATCCATTTTTATAAATCATGTCCGTAGCTAAAAATTAAGAAAAATATCCAATTTTGTTTTACCCATAATTTCTTCGTTACAAATCCGTTTTGAGTGATTCGAGTTGCCATGGTTTCGTATCGAACTCAAAATTATTAATCTTAACAGAAAAAGTATAGTTTTATTGTCAAAAATACAGCTTAGGTGTCAAATAAGAGAAGATAGTCATATCCGTCGTAAGAACGGCATCTTGATGACCCTTTTGAAAAACATACTTCCACTTAGAGTTTAACCATGGATTTTGGATATATTTCATATCCATATAAAATAAGATTTTTCACCAAAGGAAATTTTTTAATTCAAAGTTTAATATAGGTTTTTAAAATTAAACCCAAAACAGCCCCCGTTTGACTAAGACGGCGTATATTCGATTTTAATGTGTTCTTCGTGTTTACAAGTTTTATATCCTTATGTTATGTGATGACCCGGAAATTTCTGACCAAATTTAAACTTAATCTTTGTATGATTAACATTTCCGACACGATAAACAAAGTCTGTAAAACTGAATCTCAAAATTTTTGAACTACTTTTATATATTTAAATACTCTTCGGTTGTTTTCGACGATTCGCGAACAATTATATGTAAATAGATACATATATACTATAACTTGAAAAGTTAACAATGTATTAATTGTTTGATACCGTACATTAAACTTATTGGTTTAAATATCTATTTGAATATATATGATAAGTTGAAATACTTATTATTAAAATTTATTTTTAAATAACTTCTAATGTGTATTTAAAAACTGATTTATGTATATTAAAAAGATATATACATATATATAATTTCAAGTTATTTAGTAAACGATAGTAATATTCGTTTATTGATTCGATTGATATTCAGATAAGTTAACTAAAGCATTTAAGATGAACCAGTATGCTACAGTATTTTCAAATTGCTACAGTACCCAAAATGCTACAGTGTTTTCGAAAATCACTACTTGCTACAGTGAAATTGAATTTGCTACAGTGAATTGCTACAGTAAACACTATTTTAAAATGTATTTTAACAAATAGCGAGACGATGATTTATAGAAGTAAATGACCAACACACTCGAAAGTTTAAGATATACTTTGAGTGGTACAGTTTATGGATAATTTAAGGCTATATTTTGACAAAGGTACGTGTCACGAAACATAAAGTATTAGTTTTCTAAGCGTACAAAAATGCGTTCGAGAAACCGGAACCGGGACATAAGTCGAGTGACAACGTACGACTTATCGGAACAAAAATTACAAGTCCACTATGCACGTGAATTTAATATAATATATAATTAATTATATAAATTAATTATATTATATTTATAATTAAATAATATGTTGACAAACAACGAGACAAAAATTTGTGAGCTGTAAATCCTTCCCATGCGATCGCATGGTAGTCTGTATCTGGCCACATCTATAAATTCGAGCGTTTTTCTGATTTCTGATGCACTCCAACGCTTATCTAT
Organism: Rutidosis leptorrhynchoides; assembly: GCF_046630445.1. NCBI lineage: Eukaryota > Viridiplantae > Streptophyta > Magnoliopsida > Asterales > Asteraceae > Rutidosis > Rutidosis leptorrhynchoides. The sequence continues at coordinate 198,849,275 of NC_092343.1, read as the reverse complement.
CTCTCTCGTATTATATTTATATATATATATTATTATTATTATTATTATTATTAAGATTAATATTATTATTAATCTTATTATTATTATTATTATTATTATTATTATTATTATTATTATTATTATTATTATTATTATTATTATTATTATTATTATTATTATTATTATTATTATTATTATTATTATTAGTAGTAGTAGTAATAATATTATTACATAAAATATTACGACGAGGTTATGGGCGTGTCACTTTCAAAACGGGTTTTCGAGCGGGATAGAGATAAGAAAACTTTGGGTTATAGCTATGGACATTATGGATAATGTTCAAGGGTATTGTTCTCAAGTCAAACCTAGTGTTTATCATCTTTATTGCGTCTACGTACTTTTCTGAAATATTGAATCACAGTATTGATACGTTGAGATCTACGATTATTTGGTAATCCGAGTTTCGATCACATTTTGGTGGACGACTTTATATGCTGCTAAGGTGAGTTTCATTTGCTCCCTTTTTAAATGCTTTTGCAATATATATTTTTGGGCTGAGAATACATGCACTTTATTTTAAACAATGGACACAAGTACATACTAAATTCTATACTGAGTTTGAACCGAAAATCCCTTAGCTTTGGTAACTAGTAACTGCCGGTTATAAGAACTGGTGGGCGCGAGTAGTAGTATATGGATCCATAGGGCTTGATATCCCCGTTCGAGCTAGAGCACTAGCCTTTTAACAGTCGTATGCTATTTGAGAAGCGTACACGTTGGTTTGCGTGTATTATTAAGATGATTATACAAAGGGTATAAATTATATATACGTTAAGTTTAGTTACCAGGGTGCTCAATTTCGTAGAATATTTTGATAAACGTTTCTGGATGAAATAACTGAAATCTTGTGATCCACTTTTATATACAGATTATGCGAAACACTAAAATTATGAACTCACCAACCTTTGTGTTGACACTTGTTAGCATGTTTATTCTCAGGTTCCTAGAAGTCTTCCGCTGTTTGCTTATATGTTAGACAAGCTATGTGCATGGAGTCTTACATGGCATATTTATCAAGGAAACGTTGCATTCACCAAATCATCACCATGTATCTTATTTTGACTGCATCGTCAATGGAAGTACTATTGTAAACTTATTTACGGTGATTTTCTATATGTAAAACATCATCAGATGTCGAAAACCTTTGATTTAAATATTCATTTATGGTGTGCCTTTTCAAAAGAATGCAATATTTACAAAACGTATCATATAGAGGTCAAATACCTCGCAATGAAATCGATGAATGACGTGTTCATCCATATGGATTTGGAGAAATCGTCACAGTTGGTATCAGAGCGTTGGTCCTAGTGAACCAGGTCTTGCATGAGTGTGTTTAACTGATAGTTGTTAGGATGCATCAGTAAGTCTGGACTTCGACCGTGTCTGCATGTCAAAAGTTTTGCTTATCATTTCTTGTCGAAAATTACCTGCTTATCATTCCTAGTCTAGACATGTTTTACTGCATTGATTGCATAAATAGTGTATAGACAAAATTCATATCTTAGCGTATCTGTTACTATAAACTTTTCCTGACATCTTCCGAAAGTTTTTCCGTGATTTATGGAATTTGGTATTATATATACATATGTAAATTATGTATTGAAGAATACCAAACTAAATTCTATAATCTAATTCATATCAAAAATCATCTCCCTAATTATACAAGATGGATCCCGTATCTAGTTCAAATTCCTTAAACTCTGACAGCTATTCCGATATGGATATTCACCTGAATTCCGAAGATAGTGTAACCGGAATGGATCAACCAATTAAGTAGACTACGAACCCATCCCCACATTGCCCTCTTGGCGAAGAACCTGAAGCACTTACCGGCGAACCTGTTTGTAATACCATTTTCTCTCTCATCTCCAGAATATCTCGTCATGATCATATACTCTCTCAAATCCTGGATCTTATTCATCCGCTCGTCCGAACCGCCAATCATCCCGGTGTAGTAGAAGAAGTCAACGAGCTTCGCGCTCGGGTAGTGGCTTTGGAGAATATGGTGCAAAGGTTACAAGCACCAGCTGAATCACCGGCATCAACAGTACCACCGACAACAACACCAACAGTACCATTACCACTACCAACAACATCTGCACCGCAAGCCTCAACATCACAATATGTACCTTGAACATCAACGTCATACGCATCGTAGTTACCAAGAAATACCAGCAACAATAACCGATGAAGTATTAACTCATTTCCCCTGAAGAAATTTTATGTATATTTAATATATATGAATTTTGAAATCAAAATAAATCTTTTCGTACTAAGCTATTACGTGTGAATCTTAACTGGTAGGTACTACTCGGTTAGTTCATATTACTAATATGCAATGATGTACATCCTTCCTTAACAACTTAACCATTGTTAACTACAATCTCTGTTTCAACTTAATGAATTCAATTTCATAATAAACTAAGTGTATTATTCAATTACATAATTGATTTTACATTTTCATTTTCGATGTACTCGAAACTTTCAAAAAAAACATCATCCGTGCCTTGTAAGGTTCACAAAAATTCCACGAGCACCAACATCCTTCACCGAGGAATATCAATAAGAATAAATAATGAAGTGTTGATTTCATTAGTAAAAAAAACTCCGCAAAGATTATGTAATCTTTAATGTTTTAGAGATTAATCATTTCTAAGTCAAGCCGAAAATTAAATGAGCTTAATATGATATTAACTGATTAAATCTGTGTTACATCTGAAGAAAATATACATGCATATATTTTCATAAAGACGGTAATAAAAATTCTTTTCTACAAAGTATTAATTGTAAAAATCTTTTACGGGTAGGTAGTACCCAGGAAATATTTAAGTTTGCAATTAATATGTTACACTGTACATTCTTCAACTTTGATTCAAAAATTATTAACAATACTCACAACGATATACAATCATTTTCATACAAATTCAATTACATATTATGATATTGACGGATCAGAATCCAAGTCAAGATTTAATAAGTGACATCGTTCTTAGATCTCTACATCTTTCAAAGCTATACTTTGACTTCAAAACTATACAAGATCCTTTAGCATTGTTTTTGCCGAAAATAACCTTGCAATTCCTTTTCAAAGTATCCAGTATTATCAACCATTCAACCAGTCAACGACGACCTTTCAGACTTGTAATTTTGGCATATACGTTTTTGTTACTGGGGAACCTTTCATGTTGCACCACATTAACAGTAAAGGTACCAGCAAATTCATTAATCTGTGATGTAAAGTCTCTCCAAAAAAAAAAAAAAAAAAAACCCATTATAATTGTTCATTGAAACCCTATCATGTACTCATCCACATCTTGTAACGGTAATTGCCATTACAACTACCGGGAATTAACAATCAGTATTTTGAATCTCGCAGCATTTTCTACGACAACAGTTATATATAGATAACATCGATCTTCTAGACTTACAGATTTCGAATGTGAAGTTTCTGAAAAACACCTTAAACTACGAACTAGTTCTCGAAATCTTGAAAAAATGCTGATGAAGCAGCAAAAAATGTAAACGACCTTAACAGTAAAAAGTTTGATGATAAAGGATAGTGTGGTGGCAAAGCTCAGAAAAAGAGAAAGTTTGGAACTGGAAAACGGATTGAGCAAAGTATGAAATAAGCTGTGGATAAATCACAAGGACGAAATCTGCCTTCAAAGAATCCAAATGATTCAGTATCTGCTGAAGCCATTAACGAATACCTTGCTTCTGAATCTAAACCCTTGCGAACAATATTCTTCATCATCCTCTGATATTAGAAATTCTAAGATATCATCGTATCTTTTATTATAAATATCCTCTATATTTCTGGAGATAATTTCATAATCATTCGTATCGGAAATCAATTTTCTCCTTGTGATATTTGTGTTACATCATAAAAGAAACTATTTTAGTTTCTAAATTCTGAAACTTTCAAGTTTAAAATATGAATATTTTGGAAGTGGTGTTGGGAGCTGAAGCATGAGTTAGTATAATATAATGACACTTGATCAACGTGATTATATTACAGTAAGTCATGTTGAGTTTCTAATGGAACGTGACAAAGGTTCACAGATCACACCTCATCATGAACCATGTTACATAACTATTTCATTCTATATAATCTCTAAAAATATCAAGAAAATATTTTCTTAATGATTCGGTCTTTTTCGAGGTATTCTGGTAATTTGACAAGTCAGATTGTGCTATTACCATTTCTTTCTTAGAACATTAGTTATGTTCATCTGAAACTTCATACCTACGAATTCTGGACCATTATTCGCTTGACTTAAAGTCAGGAAGAGAAAACGAAAGCATGAAGCTCCAAAATATAATGGAAAATATGAAGCCCGAAAACAACCCCGAAATTACAAACCGTGTATATCAATGCGTATAGCAATATAAAGACACGGGAGAATGAAAAACAATATAACCCCAAGGTAATAGTAGAAGAAAATAACCTCCTCTGGTGGCAGATGAAAAAGAAGAATGAATGATACGATAGCTAAGAAAATATCAAGAATCAGAACTGGATTAAGCATTTTCACAATCTATTAGGAAGTATGAAATAAGGAAGAAGATTATAGGAGTGATGAAAATAAATGAAACGGAAGAGGTCAATTTATAGCAAAATATCATACATAGCAATCGAGGCAGATTACACATTTAATCAAAGAAAATCCTAATTTCCGCAAATTCTGAAGAATCAAATCTTATTTAGATTATGAAGATTTTCTATTCCTTAAAATCCGGAAATCAATTGTTACTACATCAAGAGATAAGACGTATCTCTATTCTCCATTTCACTTGATTACGATAACTTCTCTCATACGCTTCGAGTAATTGGATTGTTGTATCTATATTATTCAACCGTGATAAAACTCTAGTTATCGACTCATATTCGTCATGAAAACATTTTTATTGTTAGCCATGACGACCTCACTCAAATTTCGGGATAAAATTTCTTTAACGGGTAGGTACTGTGATGACCCGGAAATTTCTGACCAAATTTAAACTTAATCTTTGTATGATTAACATTTTCGACACGATAAGCAAAGTCTGTAAAACTGAATCTCAAAATTTTTGAACTACTTTTATATATTTAAATACCCTTCGGTTGTTTTCGACGATTCGCGAACAATTATATGTAAATAGATACATATATACTATAACTTGAAAAGTTAACAATGTATTAATTGTTTGATACCATACATTAAACTTATTGGTTTAAATATCTATTTGAATATATATGATAAGTTGAAATACTTATTATTAAAATTTATTTATAAATAACTTCTAATGTGTATTTAAAAATTAATTTATGTATATTAAAAAGATATATACATATATATAATTTCAAGTTATTTAGTAAACGATAGAAACATTCGTTTATTGATTCGATTGATATTCAGATAAGTTAACTAAAGCGTTTAAGATGAACCAGTATGCTACAGTATTTTCAAATTGCTACAGTACCCAAAATACTACAGTGTTTTCGAAAATCACTACTTGCTACAGTGAAATTGAATTTGCTACAGTGAATTGCTACAGTAAACACTATTTTAAAATGTATTTTAACAAATAGCGAGACGATGATTTATAGAAGTAAATGACCGAAACACTCGAAAGTTTAAGATATACTTTGAGTGGTACAGTTTATGGATAATTTAAGGCTATATTTTGACAAAGGTACGTGTCACGAAACATAAAGTATTAGTTTTCTAAGCGTACGAAAATGCGTTCGAGAAACCGGAACCGGGACATAAGTCGAGTGACAACGTACGACTTATCGGAACAAAAATTACAAGTCCACTATGCACGTGAATTTAATATAATATATAATTAATTATATAAATTAATTATATTATATTTATAATTAAATAATATGTCGACAAACAACGAGACAAAAATTTGTGAGCTGTAAATCCTTCCCATGCGATCACATGGGAAATGTGCTTGAAGGCCATGCGATCGCATGGCAGTCTGTATCTGGCCACATCTATAAATTCGAGCGTTTTTCTGATTTCTGATGCACTCCATCTCTTATCTATCTCTCTCGTATTATATTTATATATTATTATTATTATTAATAAGATTAATTATTATTAATCTTATTATTATTATTATTATTATTATTATTATTATTATTATTATTATTATTATTATTATTATTATTATTATTATTATTAGTATTATTATTATTATTATTATTAGTAGTAGTAGTAGTAGTAGTAATATTATTACATAAAATATTACGACGAGGTTATGGGCGTGTCACTTTCAAAACGGGTTTTCGAGCGGGATAGAGATAAGAAAACTATGGGTTATAGCTATGGACATTATGGATAATGTTCAAGGGTATTGTTCTCAAGTCAAACCTAGTGTTTATCATCTTCATTGCGTCTACGTAATTTTCTGAAATATTGAATCACAATATTGATACGTTGAGATCTACGATTATTTGGTAATCCGAGTTTCGGTCACATTTTGGTGGACGACTTTATATGCTGCTAAGGTGAGTTTCATTTGCTCCCTTTTTAAATGCTTTTGCAATAAATATTTTTGGGCTGAGAATACATGCACTTTATTTTAAACAATGGACACAAGTACATACTAAATTCTATACTGAGTTTGAACCGAAAATCCCTTAGCTTTGGTAACTAGTAACTGCCGGTTACAAGAACTGGTGGGCGCGAGTAGTAGTATATGGATCCATAGGGCTTGATATCCCCGTTCGAGCTAGCGCACTAGCCTTTTAACGGACATATGCTATTTGAGAAGCGTATACGTTGGTTTGCGTGTATTATTAAGATGATTATACAAAGGGTATAAATTATATATACGTTAAGTTTAGTTACCAGGGTGCTCAATTTCGTAGAATACTTTGATAAACGTTTCTGGATGAAATAACTGAAATCTTGTGATCCACTTTTATATACAGATTATGCGAAACACTAAAACTATGAACTCACCAACCTTTGTGTTGACACTTGTTAGCATGTTTATTCTCAGGTTCCTAGAAGTCTTCCGCTGTTTGCTTATATGTTAGACAAGCTATGTGCATGGAGTCTTACATGGCATATTTATCAAGGAAATGTTGCATTCACCAAATCATCACCATGTATCTTATTTTGACTGCATCGTCAATGGAAGTACTATTGTAAACTTATTTACGGTGATTTTCTATATGAAAAAAATCATCAGATGTCGAAAACCTTTGATTTAAATATTCATTTATGGTGTGCCTTTTCAAAAGAATGCAATGTTTACAAAACGTATCATATAGAGGTCAAATACCTCGCAATGAAATCGATGAATGACGTGTTCGTCCATATGGATTTGGAGCGATCGTCACATGTTAGCTTGACATACTATCATAATACATGTGTTGAAGTATTTTAAAAGTCAAGTTAGAAGGATTAAGTTTATTTGCAAACAAGTTTAGAAATAATCTAAACTATGTTCTTGTTGTTATTAGTTATAACTCAAAATAAGATAGCTATGTGAATATGAATCGAATAACATTATGAATAAGGCTACTACCTCAAATCAAATGAACAAAGTTGCTGGAAAAATAAGGAGAATATCTTGAGTTCAAATATACCCTTGATGGCTTGAAATTCTTGAAGTAAAATCATGAAATGAACAAAAGTTTGAATAAGAATTCTTTCTTGAAATAAGATAGTTATAAGTATATGAATTGAACTAAAGCTTATATTTAATTCTTACCTTGATTATAAGATGAAAAGCTACTGGAAAGAAAGTAGAATTAGTGATCCTAAAGAGTTGTTGAGTTAGCTTGAAAGATTGGAAGTAAACTTCTTCATGTTGGAAGGTTATCTTGATATGTTCTTGAATGATTCTTGTTATGATGTTTTAAGCTTTGTCTTGAAGTGGTTTATGAGATATATGATGAAAGGTTGCTGAATACTTTGAGTATGTGTTTAAGAGTGAGTTAAAATGAAGAGGTAAATGAAATGGGATGTGTATATATACACATGTGAATATAGATATAGATATATGATATGTATAGTTTTGTTTTGTTACAAATAAGTCATGGTTAATGACAAAGGATGATTCCCACAAGTCTCCATCATATTTATACATGTCTAACAACTGATTGAGGGCTGCTAAGATCAATGATTTGGTATCTATATACCAATAGTAAATACGTTTAGAAGCTGAGTATGATACGGGTATAAATACCGAATAAATACGAGTAGAATTCTTGATAGAGTTGAATGAGATTATGAGTATAGCTATCTTTGTTGAGTATAATTATGTTGATATATGTATTTAAGTCTTTCAAAAGTGTATTAATACATCTTAATACAATACATATACATTTAGTTTAAATTAGGGTTTAAGACGTCGAAAAACATTACATATATGTATATTGTTTCGAAGTCTTTAAGTTAGTAGTCTCATTTTATATATATAACCAATTGTTAATATACTTAATGAAATACTTAAATATCATTTTAACAATTTATAAATATATATATCCATATATATATTGCATTAAATAATTATTATACGTTATGACGTTCGTGAATCGTCAGACAAACTGGGTGGCCAAACGTTTGTATGAAATTCATTTCAAATAGACAAGTCTTACCAAGTTGGATTGCTTAACATGTTGGAAAAATTTAATTATGTAAATATTAATCTTATATATATTAGCGGAAAAATCCGGGTCGTTACAGTACCGGAGAGAAACCCTTAGGTACATGAGTGACTAGGTGGAACTTTAACAAGCTGTGGCAATCGTCGGATTGCAAGAATAAAGTTTGTGTAATTTGTGATGAACTCTTCGTTTGAAGTGATTAAGGATAGGTTAAGATCCTTTGTATGCTTAAGTTTGGAGCAAGATGTGGTGATGGGTCGTGTGAACCCAATTGTTGGAAAAGTCTACCTTTCGGTACCATTGTACAGTTTTACAAGGTGTGTGTTGTGTTGGCTTTATGTCGTTGCGTGAATGACACCAACGGGTGACGGTGAACGTCAATTTCTAGTGTGCAAAATGAATTCTTTAGAATTCGGGTACTACAACCGATGGATAGATTGGTCACATATTTTGGAAAGTAGTTATTATCGCGGAATGATGTTACCATGACGATGTGGTTATGGAACGTAGTTCCAAGTGGAAGAGTTACACTCCCACACGAGGAGGTTTTAATGTAAAATGTCAGATGATGCTTATGTTAGATCCAGAATTAGTGTCAGGACCTAGATTGGTCGATTATGATAAGGTACAATCTTGGTTAAATTGTATTTATTGGTTTGAATATGAATTACAACTTGAGTGGTAATGTGGTTAAGCTCATTAAGAGACAAATGGGCAGGCTCGTTGAGCAAGGTAGGGTCCCGTAATCGAGGGATGGTATGTCAATTTCTCTTTTAGAGAATTGAATTCTTGAACCTATGTGTGAATTAAGTTATGTTTTGCGCGATCGTGATAGCGATGTTTGTGCATACATATGGTTTCATGTGCGGGAGATTCCAAGTTGAGTGGAATGATTCTAAGCATGAATATATACTTATTTTGTTTGTGTATTGTGGCAAGTGCTATCCAATTGCAAGGATTCACTTTTTGTTGGCCATAGTTGGAGTGTAATAAGTAGTAAGTGTTATCCGTTAGGATTTGCTTTTCGTTGGCCACTTATTGGTGTGTGGAATGCGTTTTTCTGTTAGGAATCTCTTTTGTTTGGCAATGTATGAGGAGAGGTAAGTGTGATCCGTAAGGATGTGCTTTTTGTCGGCCTCTTGTTGCGTAGTGGTAAGTGGTTAACGTTTCATCTACCGCTTTTCGTCGGCCACGTACGCGTGAGGATGTGGGGCAATTGGTATCCAATCGTGGGGATTCACTTTTCGTCAGCTCCATTGTATTATTTGTTTGCCATGTTATCGGTGTGTTGTTACTTTAGCGATGTACATGATAAGGGTACGCTAAAGAGATTGCTAACTCGGTACGAGATTTGGAATGTTAGCATGTGTATGTCATGTGGTCGAGGCATGAGTTCTTCCCGGTTCGGGGATGAAGCGAGATTTTGTACTCGGTTGATAGATTTGGTAAATCACGGATGATGATTTAAATCGAAAGGGTAACTTTTGAGTAAAGTCGCCTAAAGGAGTTGAGCAAAATCTTCGGATTTGTGGGAATTGTTATGGACATCGAATTTGGACGTATGTCGGAGGACTATAGAGTTTGGGTCCTGTTAGTTAAGTGGCAAGGATCACGGGGACGTGATCCAATTTAAGTGGGGGAGAGTTTTAACACTCCATTTTCGTAGCGCGAACGTTCCGAGAGGTTATGCGCACTTTCACCAATTTGGTCATAACTTTCTCATACGAACTCGGATTGAGGCGAATCAAAATCCCAGAAGACCGTAATTCGAGCTCGGACATTTTTAATTTCAAGTTGTGAGCTGGAAGGATTTAGGAGCGCCGCTCCTGGCCTAGGAGTGCCACTTCTGGTCCTGAATGGGTGCTGTTGGAAATTTTAAAAGAGTTAAATGAGGGGTATTTGTGTCTTTTCACTTGGGGACAGATTTGTAGCTATAAAATCAGTTTTAGATCTAGTTTTGGATCATATTTCACATCCACAAACACTCCCATTTCATCTAGAGAGAGAGAGATTTCTAGAGAGAGATTTGGAGATTTGGAGAAGAAGGAGCTTGAATCGATCAAAAGCTCGAGTGTTAAAGTTGTTCATCTTGCTCCTAGCTATGTTGTGGTAGTATTGGTAAGTTCTAACTCTGAATTTCATTGTTGGATTTGATATTCAAAGTTAGGGTTTTGATTGTGTGTTCTTGAATAAGACCCACTAGTTGATAAATGGGTGATTAAGCTAGTAAATGGTGTTGATAACCATTGTTGGCGGGTTTTGGGTTGGTTGATGAAATTGATTAGTTGATAATCATGTTCGGGTGTTAATATCACTAGTTAACTTAGGTTATAAGTGATTAATTGTGTAAGCTTGGAAATGGGTGTTTTGACTTGAGATTTGGTCAAAATGGGTTTTGTGTAAATTGATGCAAGTATTGTGTTTTGATGATGAAACCTTGAGTAAAATGAGTTGTTGGAACATAATCACTAGTCGATTGTGATTATAGGGGTTTTCGGGTGAGATTTGACTTAGTCAAGTAGAAGTAAGTGCAAATGGGTCAATATTGCACTTATTGGTGTTTTGGATATAAGCTAGAGTGTTTAGCTTATTTGTTTGTAAATTACTTAGGTGATTTATATTTGGACTATTAGGAGCTCAAGCGGGATTGGCTCTTCAAGTAACCGAGGTGAGTGGAATACTTATACGTTTATGTATATAATTTGGTTGCTTGCGTGTGAAGTTGTAAGTAGTATTCGGTAGAATACACTCTCTTGTGGGCCACTTTAGGATTGGGACGCGTGGTGAGTGATATCTGGAAGGATTGACTCTTTGTTGACCACATTTGACTTATCTTATGTGGCGAGTGTCATCCGTTAGGATGCACTCCTCGTCGGCTACCTATTGGAGAATGGTAAGTATTTACCATCCTCTCGTTATATGCTTAAAGTTCGATGTTGATGATACCATATCCTTGTTGTGTTGTTTTGGGATGAAGGCTTAAAGTTCGGTGTTGACGATACCTCATGTATGGATTTAAAGTTCGATGTTGATGATGCCATACCACTATTGTAGTGATGCGTGTGAGGGTTTAAAGTTCGATGTTGACGATACCTCATGTATGGGTTTAAAGTTCGTTGTTGACGATACCACATCATATTTGTATTGGCTAGCGATGAGGGGTTAAAGTTCGATGTGACGATACCTCATATGTGGGTTTAAAGTTCGGTGTTGACGATACCACATTAAGCGTGATGAGTGGGTTTTAAGTTCGACGTTGACGATACCACTCCTGGAATTTAGAATTTGGTACCAATAGATGTTGTGAACATCATGGCTCTTTCAAGGGGGGATTATTCCCTCGTGATCTTGATTAACAGGTGGTTTGCACGTATTTATATTTAGCACTTATTATTGACGAGATCTATTACGCTATTGATGTTGGCTTGTTGCACGCTTGACTTTATGATTATATGAATTGCTAATGAGTGTGTTATTTGCGTAGGTGAATGCAAGTAATTGAATTATGTATGTATGCGTATAAGTATTGCATTCACTAAGCATTAGCTTACCCTCTCGTTGTTTACATTTTTAGGTTCGAAAGCGGAGTTGGCAAGGGTATGCTCGGGATTTAGACGATTTCCCTTTTGGTTGCTTGCTTGTATTACTTTTGGATTTGACCTAGGATTAGGTAGTTTATCCCCAAACATCATGCTCGTCGTTTGTTTGGAAATTAAACTCATTTGGGTCGAAATCGCTACTCTAATGTATTTAACGGGTCGTTGGAGTCCCAAGGGTCGTTGTGCCCGTTTGGTTGTCAAATTACTTTTATTTGATAAGTAAAATGTATTTTGAGTCATATTGGTCTTGTGCTTGGGATTTTTGGGTGTAATCTTACGTTGGAGCGTTTAGGTTGGGATGACACTTAGACAAAATTCAGAACTGCACTTCCCAGGTATAGGAGCGCCACTTTTGTGGTAAAAGCGTCGCTCCTGGTCAGTCTTTGGTGGTGTTTTTCATCAGGCAGTAGAAGCGCCACTTTTGGCATCAAAAGCGCCGCTCTTGGGTATTCAAAAGCGCCGCAGCTAGGCTTGGTGCGTCGCTCTTGTCTTTAAAAAAAAATTTGGCCGGTTTTAATTAAACGGTTTGGAGTCGTTACACTGTACCTCCAGCATAATCATCATACTACGTGATGTCCTACATCGATTATCTTCGTCCTACATGACGTTCTACATCATTTATCTTCGTTCGACATGGCGATTATGTAATCTCTAATGTTTTAGAGATTATATATTCTGTTCTAAACGTAAATCAAATGAGTTTAATATCATATTGACTCATTCAATCCATGATTATATCTGAAGAAAATATATATGTATATATGTTTTCATAAATATTATAATTAAAAATTCTTTTGTACAAACTGTTAATGGTGAAAATATTTTAACGGGTAGGTAATACCCTAGGAATATTTAGATTTCACATTAATAAGTTACACTGTACATTCATTGAATCTGATTCAACAGTCATTTACTATCTTACTTACATCCTCAGATATACGTATCCGTTCACAGCAGAATAACCATTTTCATTCAATTTCATATTTGAATTTTGACCTATCAGAATCAAACAAGTGGCATAATGAAGAAAACATTGGACAAAAATAAATTTTGTTAGAAACAAACAAATTAACTATGAGAAATTCTGTTAAGAATCCACGCTAACAAAATCCTAGCTAACTGTTCCTAGCTAACTGTTAATTTCTTATTACATTTTATTTATCGCAATTTATTTATCGCAATTTAATTATCGCAATTTTAATTCTCGCAATTTTATTTATCGTCATTTAATTTCTGTTATTTATTTTACACACTTTAAATATCGGGACACGTATACAATGTTTTGACATATCATATTGACGTCATCTATATATATTATTTGGAATAACCATAGACACTCTATATGCAGTAATGCTTGAGTTAGCTATACAGGGTTGAGGTTGATTCTAAAATAATATATATACCTTGAGTTGTAATCGAGTCTGAGACATGTATACAATGGATCACGATACGTATTAATTAATTAGAATATTATATATTAAATTATATATGAATTATTAAACTACTAACTGTGGACTACTAACTGTGGACTAATAACATTGAATAATTAAAATGAATTAAAATATTGATTATAACATATGAAACTAAACAATTCTTCAAGTTGCCACTTGATTTCATCTTAAACCTCATTTGTATCTTGATGATTACAATATGCGTTCAAACCTTTCATGATTCTTGAAAACACCTCAATCGAGAGGATGAACCAACCGCACTTCATCTACGGAAGGAAATATTTATGCATATAGTTATGCACCTGAAAACACTCGGAACCTGAGTAAACGTTTAATACGTAGCTGTGCTAATTCTTTTAGCGTTATTATTACCTAAAATAACTTTGCAACTCCTGTTCGAGATAGCCAGTTTTATCACAGCTCCAGCAAGTCAACTTCGACTTTTCGTTCGAAGCAACCTTATTACAACTTTGATATATATGCATGCTCTTTTATTGTTACCGGGGAACCTTTTATACTCCGCCATGTTACCAACAGACGTACCAGCAACCTTGTTGCTCTTTGGCTTAAATCTCTCTGACAAATCACTATATTTATCTATTGAAGTCTTATCATGAACTCATTGTCATCTTGTAACGATAATTGTTATACCAAATACCGGGAGGCATCAATCGATAATCTCGAATTTCTCAGCGATTCTACGACAACGATTATATATATATATATATATATATATATATATATATATATATATATATATATATATATATATATATATATATATACACACACATAAGTTCTATCTCCTGGATTTACAAACTTCAATTCTGAATTTTTGAAAATCGCTTTAGCCTATGAATCAGTTTTTTGGATTTTGAAAAAGCTGATGAAGCAGTGAAAACTGAAGACTGCATTAACAGTCAAAAGTTCGATAATAATGAATGGAGTGTTGAAAAAGCTCAAAGATTTTGATACTGAAAAATGAATTGAGTAAACTATGAAGGAGACTGTGAACAAATCACAAGGACTAAACTTGTATTTAATGAATCCTGATGATTTTGTTTCTGATGAAATTTTTATCGAATACCTTACTCCTTAATCGCTCTAAATCATTGTGAATGAATTTCTTCATCACACTTTGATTCTGAAATTCTAAGATATCATCGTATTTTTCATTATAAATATCCTCAATATATCTGAAGATATTTTCATAACTATTCTTATCTGAAATCATTTATCTCTTCGCAATATCAGTGTTACATCAGAAAGAAAACTGTTTTAGTTTCTAAATTCTGAAAAATTTGAACTTAAAATATGAATGTTATTGAAGTAGTGTTGGGAACTGAAGCATGAGTTAGTATAATATAATGACACTTGATCAACGTGATTATATTAAAGTAAGTCCTGCTGAGTTTCTAAATGGAACGTGATGCTTCACAGACCATAACGTCATCATGTGCCATGTTACACGACTCTTACATTCTATCTAATCTCTAAACATATCAAGAACATATATTCTTGATAGTTGTATCCTTCGTGATTCCGGTAATTTAACAAATCAAATCGTGCTATTACGTTTCTCTCTGCTTAGAATATTATAATCATTCGAAACTCTATACTTACAAATTCTGAACCATTATTCGTTTGACTTAAAGTCGGGAAGAGAAAACAAAAGTATGGAACTCTAAAATATAAAGGAAAATATAAAGCATTACAACAATTACAAACCGTGTATATCAATACGTATTGCAAAGTAAAGACACGGGAGAATTAAAAACACTATTATCCCAAGGTAAAAATAGAAGAAAATAAATTCGTCCGGTGGTAGATGAAAAAGAAGAATGACAGATACATGAATGCTTTAAAGTATGAATTGAGGGATGAAGAATAGAAGGTGTGAGCTGTGGAAATAAGGAAACGAAGGGAGTAAATTTATAGTAAAATATCCGACAGAGCAATCGAGATAGATTATCGCATTTAACCAATAGGATCCTAATTTCCATAATTTCTGAAGAATCAAATCTTATTACCAAGATTTCCTCTAAATCCCTTGAATTTCGGAAATTAACCATGACTACGTCACCAGTTAAGACGGACATGCATTTATTCATATCACTCTTTTGTGATAGCTTCACTCGTAATCTTCACATAAACGAATTGTTTTATCCATGTTTCTAACTGATGATAAAACTCTAATTTCAGCTCGTATGCGTCATGAAAACATACTTATTGTCAGCCATGACCATCCCAATCAAATTTCAGGATGAAATTTCTTTAACGGGTAGGTACTGTGACGACGCGGAAATTTCTGACCAAATTTAAACTTAATCTTTATACGATTTCCGATGCAATAAGCAAAGTCTATAATGTTGAGTCTCGAAAATTTTGAAAATTTATTCATGTAATCAATTACCCCTTTGACTATGCCCGAAAATTCATAAACAATTGTGTATAAATAAATATATATATATATATATATATATATATATATATATATATATATATATATATATATATATATATATATATATATATATATATATATATATATATATATATATATATATATATATATATATATATATATATATATATATAAATATAAGTGTAATATTTTCAATTAATAAATTACACTTTAATCATTAGAATTAAAAATGTAAAACAATTATTAAGTTGTTATTAAAAAATATATATATATATATATATATATATATATATATTGTAATGTTCAATGTATGCTAGTATATATATTACATAAATAATAAAATGTAATATTAACATAATAAGTTTAATTATAAGCTAAATTATAGTAGATATAGTAATATTATTATTACATTCAATATTAACATCTATATTAGCAATTATTAATATGAAAATGAATATATATATATATATATATATATATATATATATATATATATATATATATATATATATATAAATTGTTATAATATTATTACTAATATTATTATGATTAGTATTATTATTAATATCCATAATAATATTATCATTATCATATTTATTACTTTTATTCTTATTAATATTAGTATCATTTTTGATAAAAATTATTAT